>NC_089846.1:74732244-75332244 GCF_035609145.1 Eleutherodactylus coqui
TGAGCTCTGGGGGCAGGCGGTGAGCTCCGGGGGCAGGCGGTGGGCTCCGGGGGCAGGCGGTGAGCTCCGGGGGCAGGCGGTGAGCTCCGGGGGCAGGCAGGCGGTGGGCCCCCGGGGGCAGGCGGTGGGCTCCGGGGACAGGCGACTTACATGGGCGGCTTCTCGGCTGGGCTTCTCGTCTCCGCTCGGCTGGGCTGCTGAACTTTCTGCTCCAGCGCGCTCCCGAGAGGTTACAGCTCGTCTGCGCATGCGCAGAAGAGCTGTAGCGTCTAACACACTGAAGCGGCTCGCGCTGAGCAGAAGACCGGACTGCGCAAGCGCGTCTAAAAAAGCAAGCTGCCAGCGAATTTAGACGGAACCATGGAGACGAGGACGCTAGCAACGGAGCAGGTAAGTGGAATAACTTCTGTATGGCTCATATTTAATGCACGATGTACATTACAAAGTGCATTAATATGGCCATACGGAAGTGTATAACCCCACTTGGTTTCGCGAGACCACCCCTTTAAGCTTTCTCTATCACAACAGAGCACTGTGTAACCCCCAAGAGAAGATAGAATCAGTTGTACCCCTGTAGTGGCCCGGAGGGTCCTCCAGAATAAACCACTATATCAGTGTCCTGTTCCACCTTGCTATGAGCTCTAAGGAGGCATAAAAGGTGTCGTCCGTCAGAGGAACTCTATTTCCTCCTTCCTTACTTTAAAAGTCAACAAAACCCGCTTAGCAAAATCTGATCTACCATTAGCTGTTTGTGTGGCTTTCCCTAATTGGGGGATAGAACGGAACCTGAGAATGAGTGGGAAAACATCAGAGGCAGGAAAGAGGGGTGGTATAAAAAGTGTGGGAGGAGAGGACAGAGAGAGTGTGTTGGGTGGTCGTCGTAGGAGGAGGTCAGAGAGTGTGTTAGAGCAGTTCCCAGAAAAGAGAGTTAGGGGAGTCCAAAGATAATGTACCCAGGAGTGAGAGCCTTATCTGACCTACACTACCTGGAGATAAAAGACAGTAGACCACAGAAAAGTGTAGAGTCACCTTGTCATCTTAATCATGAGTGATATAAACCCTCCCTGAAAGTCAAAGTCAGGAGTTTCTACAAAAGCCCTTCCTAAACTGTCTAATTTCAACTAAACTACTAAATCCATCCCATCAGTTACTAATAAGAGGGAAGATCAGCTTTTCCTCCGGGGAGGAGTTTGGTAGAGCCACCGCGACAAGTGCCATCTCTACCCCGCCAGCTCCTCAGTGGTGAGCCCTGCGCCTTGGTCACTGCAGCCCCTCCTGCCGTCTCCTGCGGTCCCAGCTGTCTGACATCCGAGGACCTGATGTGCTCCGGCGAGATGGCAGAAGGAGCTTTAATGCCACGCTGTAATTATACTATCTGCTGGGATTGACACTCCGCATAATTACAGCACTTGATTCTTTAAAGGATTAATTTATTGGTATGTTTTTTTGTAGTTCCCATTAGGATCTGAGCTTTCCGTCTGGCCTCACTGACAGATCTCCTAGTGAGAAATAGGTGGAGAGAGAAGGGGGGCAAACCCATGGTGAAGACTGGGACTAAAGGCCTGCACCTTAAAGTGCTTAGATTGGATATGGTAGATAACAGGAGGTGCTGCCACCCAGATTAACCCACCGATGGTGGGAGGGTAGGATATGCTAAAAGAAAAATCTGCTGTGTAGGCGTAACTTTCCGGA
This sequence comes from Eleutherodactylus coqui, assembly GCF_035609145.1. Taxonomy (NCBI): domain Eukaryota; kingdom Metazoa; phylum Chordata; class Amphibia; order Anura; family Eleutherodactylidae; genus Eleutherodactylus; species Eleutherodactylus coqui. The sequence continues at coordinate 74,733,937 of NC_089846.1, forward strand.
GGTTCCAATAAAGGTACCAGAACAATTAGATGAATATCCAACTTCTCTTTTTATTTAGGATATTAAAATTTGAAATCCAGTTAATAAACACGTTTCAGGGTAAACCCCTTCATCAGTAGTGCTGGGATGACTAACAGTACACTGACAATTACAAAACACGTATGAATATGTAGTGGCCCCGTACATGCTTTCTTGGCACCCTCTGTAATGTCATAGCTGTCTGTCTAATGGTGATGCTTTGTGCAAAACGGTCTTGTCATTCTGTTATGTGGATTGCACAGCTGCATCATGTGTGCAAAAGTAACAATTCTATCGTGTCACGTGGTATGAGAGAGGCTATGAATGTGACTGCATGAGAGCAGGAATGGAGGTTCCATCTTCAGTGTATCTTAAGTCCCATCTGGAGGTACATCACAGGGGAAATGGGGGCACCTTCAGCCCTCAAATTTTGAAGATGGAAGAAGAGGAGAGGTTTCCCGAAATGCTTGTCTTTAGCATGAACTGTAATTGAGCCCCAAAGAGAGAGTGAGCAGAGAGCAAGTTCAGTCTGTCAAGGCCTAGTGCAGCAGTACTCAATTATCTGTTTTACGTACATGCGCGTCCTGAAGTCTGGGGCCGCCTGGTGGGGGTACTCTATTGTCATTGTTCACACTCAAGCATCCAGAATCTGAATCTTGCTGAATGGAGGTATGCGTCTTTAATCAGCCATAAACAGGCGTCCCGAAGTCTGGGTCAGCCATTTGGCGGTACGTTGGTCTCTAATTCCTGGACTATTCAAATCCTGTCATTTGTGCTTCGTATTGTTAAATTGAAGTTTCAAGTAAGTTATTTCCAGGCCCTGACCATTCCCGGGGACCTGTGGTACTATACTACTATCTGTGGCTTGTTTATTTCTTCACCGATGTTCCTACTGGGGGATACCGGAACGTTGGCATCACCTGTCAAAACCACAACCCCTGTTCCCCAGTTTATTGGGCATCCCCAGGCCGGGGTGTTCGGAAGAGGCCCAGCGCTGCCCTGGCCTTGCCTACGTGTGTCCCTCCAGGAGGGAGCATGCTAAGTGCCGCCGTGACAAGCCAGCACCTTTATCTCCCAGCTCCTCAGCGTATGCCATGTGTCCAGGGTCATCCTACGGAACACTGCAAATATAATACAAGGGTACAGTGAAGAAAAAAATAAAGGAGGATAAAATCAAAGCAAAAAAATGGAACTACCGCTGGGCTACCCATGACATTACATCTTTATACTCTAACATCCCGCATGATACAGGCATCTACACCTTATCTACCGTCCCTATATGTTGGTAGTTTTGAGAAACAATACATCTATCACTATCACAAATGGTCTGATAATATTGTTTTCTACAAACAGTATATTGATGATGTTATTTTTATTTGGGAGGGGTCACATAGTGAGTTTGATGATTTTAAGACACATCTAAATAGTAATGATTTTAACCTGGAATTATTTTGCTACTGAGATTGAATGTTTAGATTTGACCTTGGGACATGAGTACAATAAAATTGTGACGAGGACTTTTTTTAAAACAGTGGATGGCAACAGTTTTCTACATTTCAATAGTGCACATTATTCGAAATGGAAAAAGAACATTCCATATGTTCAATTTAAATGTATTAAGGGTTATTGAACCAAAATTGAGGACTATGACTATCAGAGCAAAGTACTTAGAAATAGATTTCTAGAAAAAAAGATACCCCCAGATACGAATAGACATGGGCCAGAAAAGAGCCAGAATGGACACTTCCCCATGCGTCAACCAGGGCAGCACATTGAATCTACAAAAATATAGGCACAATTTCATCACTACATACAATCCTCAACACAAAGTGGTACGTTCAATATTAGAAAAATATTGGACCATCCTTTTAAAGGACCCCCTCCTTACCAAACACATTCCCCAGAAACCTACAATCACTTTGAGAAGGGCCAGGACCCTTAAATCCATACTGGCCCCAAGCAAACTGAGGGAAACAGCTGCATCAATCAATCCCACTATTTTCCCAAACTTATTGGGTGTTATAGTTGTGGTAACAGGCTGCAAGTGCTGTGCAGTTTTATGGAATAAGAAGAACTGCTTCACTAAGCCATGTCACTAAAGAAAGTTTTCGGGTTTTCTATGGGGTTTTGCTATTCATTAATAATTTTATCTAATTTTACCTACAACCTTGCCCTCCACCACGCCAAACAAGTCTACTTCACCTCTCTAGTCTCCTCACTATCCCACAACCCTAAAAGGCTCTTTGATACTTTTCACTCCCTTCTCAGCCCTAAACCACAGCCCCCGGTGACGGATCTCAGAGCCGAAGAGCTGGCTGCTTACTTCAAAAAGAAAATTGATGACATCCGTCAGGAAATAACTTCCCAATCCCAGACTAGCCCTGACCCTAGTCTTGTCAGCACTGCATCTAGCTCCTGCTCACTGTCTGTACTCAGACCAGCGACAGAGGAAGAAGTCTCCAAATTGCTCTTCTCTGCTCGCCCCACCACCTGCGCTAGCGACCCCCTCCCCTCACACCTCCTCCGTTCCTTCTCCCCAGTGGTCACCTCCCATCTCACCACTATATTCAACCTCTCTCTGACCTCTGGCATCTTTCCCTCTTCTTTCAAACACGCCATCATATCCCCACTGCTAAAGAAGCCGACTCTGGACGCGACTGATGCTGCCAACTACCGACCCATCTCAAACCTCCCCTTCATCTCCAAACTACTAGAACGGCTGGTTTACTCCTGCCTTGTAAGCTACCTATCAGAGCACTCTCTCCTAGACCCCCTACAGTCTGGCTTTCGACCTCAACACTCGACAGAAACTGCCCTTACAAGGGTATCCAATGACCTACTGACAGCCAAATCGAGGGGCGATTACTCCCTACTGATCCTCCTCGACCTCTCCGCAGCATTTGCCACTGTTGACCACAAACTCCTCCTCAGTTTGCTACGCTCCATTGGCCTAAAGGACACTGCCCTCTCCTGGTTCTCTTCCTACCTATCTGACCGCTCTTTCAGTGTCTCCTTTGCTGGCTCTACCTCCCCTCCTCTTCCCCTTGCTGTTGGGGTCCCCCAGGGCTCTGTCCTCGGCCCCCTTCTTTTCTCTATCTACACAGCCCCTATTGGACAAACCATCAGGAGATTTGGCCTCCAATACCACCTCTATGCTGATGACACCCAGCTATACACCTCTTCCCGTGACATCTCTGCACCTTTACTCCAAAATATCACTAACTGTCTGTCCGCTGTCTCTAACACTATGTCCTCTCACTACCTAAAACTAAACCTCTCTAAAACTGACCTGCTGGTATTTCCACCCTCCACTAACTGACCTCCTCCTGACATCTCCATCTCAGTGTGTGGCGCCACCATAACTCCTAGACAACATGCCCGCTGCCTTGGGGTCATATTTGACTCTAATCTCTCTTTTACCCCTACATCCAATCTCTGGCCCAAACATGTCAGCTGCACCTCAAGAACATCGCAAGAATCCGCTCTTTTCTCACTGTGGACACGCTAAAAACGCTTACTGTTGCCCTCATCCTCTTCCGGCTCGATTATTGCAACTCGTTGCTGATCGGCCTCCCCTGCACCAGACTCTACCCTCTCCAATCCATCCTGAATGCAGCAGCCAGGCTCATCTTCCTGTCCAGCCGCTACTTGGACGCATCTGCCCTGTGCCGGTCACTGCACTGGCTGCCCGTTAAATACAGAATTCAATTTAAACTCGCCACCTTCATCCACAAAGCCCTCCACAGTGCAGCGCCCCCCTGTATCGCCTCCCTCATCTCAATCCATCAACCAGCCCGGGCTCTCCGCTCTGCTAATGAAACCAGACTGCGCGCACCTTTAATTCGAACTTCTCATTCCCGCTTCCAAGACTTCTCCAGAGCAGCACCAGTCCTCTGGAATGCACTACCAAAGGCTACCCGAGCAATCCAGGACTCGCAGAACTTCAGGCGTGCTCTAAAAACGCACCTCTTCAGGGAGGCATACCGAATTCCCTAAACAAACCCCTCTGTACTCCGCCTGATAACATGCTACCTGACCTACTGACTGCAATCCCTGCTAGCCATCATAAACCGCTCCTGCAGTCATAAGCGATGGCTGTTGATTGGTTCTTCCACCGCTGCTCAGCCAATCAATGCAGCGCTGGATAAACCAATAACAGCCATCGCATTGGTTCATCCAGCATTGCATTGATTGGCCGAGCAGCAGTTGAAGAACCAATCAACAGCCATCGCTTCCTGGAGGCGGGATTTATGAATATCGTAACCAGGAAGTGATGTTGTATGAGCGGCTGAGGACAGCGTGAAACGCATCGGAGATGTGGGGAGCAGCGGGAGTGACCTGGACCGAACCTGCTAGGTAAGTATAATAAGACATCCCCCGAAAATAAGACCCATTGCCTCTTTTGGGGCAAAAATGAATATAAGACAGGGTTTTATTTTCAGGTATACACAGTAGTTTATGTGCGTACAAACATTGGATTATATCCTATTTTGGTTCTTGTCAGAAGATAAAATCACCCATTAAAGTCTTTGGGATCACATTAATAATGCAACAACTGCGCAGCCGCATGCACATTCACTGCGATTTTATGCACGCTGGCCGGAGACCGCGGTTATAAAATAGTGACATCACTTGGGTCTTTGTGTGTTTTTCTGCGTGTGAAAAATAGCAGTGAATACACGTGGAAAAAACCCATGTATGCGCATCAAATACACGTAGATACACGCAGTACACATGTTGTGTATTTCTCTGCATGCCCCCATGTGAATGAGCCCTTAGACTGCAGAGTGTACATATAGTGATATGTAGAAGCTGCAGACAGATGCTGCAAAATGTGTAACTGATCCCTAATGCAAAAATGATTTTCAGTCCAAAAAACATGACTGTACAACGCCCGCACCGAGGACAAGTCACTGCTGGTAGAGTCTGTAGATGTTTCTCTTTGCTGGCTTGTAATGATCTCTGGGAAACCCCTCCTACTTGTCTAACTGCATGCCGCAACGTTAACAGTGATTGGGTGACACTTACAAAGCAAAGTGTGGACAGAGGAGGGGAATGTGACGTGTGTCAAGTTTGTTGTGCACTTTATAAAAAATGTTTGGTTAGGCTCAACAGTTTTGAATGTGTCTACAGGCAGCCAATAGAGGAATCTCTATAGTAGACGGTATCTACCTAAGACAAGACTTGGTTTGTTCTCTGATTGTGTTTCTGTGTTACCCCAATGCTTCCCCAAACATGTCCTCCAGCACCCCAGCGGCCATACCTCCAGTATGTCCTACATAACAAACATGCCAACTATTGGGGGGCCAAGGAAATTACACGTGCAACATTAAGAAGATCTTCAAGTCTATTAGGGCTCCTTCACACTGGCGATTGCCATTTTGCCACGAGAAAATCGTGGCAAATTCACAGCTGCGTTCATAAGACATCTGAGCGCCAGCAATGCTTCTTCTTGCAAAAACATCGCTGACACTTACAATTTTCTCGCGTGATTTCACTGCATGTTTTATTCGCAAAAGACAATAGGAGTTTCTAATATTAAAATGACATCGCGACGCAAAGAAGTCAGAAGTTCGTGTGTTTCAATGCAATAAGAAGGAGGCTCCGTAAGAAAACATGGAAGATAAAAAAAAAGCAAAACGTAAAAAAGATCAGACACGCTGCGATTATTTTTTCACTCCACATCGCATGAATAAAAACATCACAAATGGGAAGGAAACCATTGAAAATCTTTGGTTTTAGAATTCTGCGTTTTCACTCACTCTCGCATCGCTCAATAAATGAGTGGTTTTCTTAGAAGTGTGAGGGCGCCCTTTGGGCAGTTATCACATGTGGTATCACTGGCGTCATCTGCTGCAGAACCAATCATTGTAGGCTTCAGCTGCTATCTGTAAATGATTCACTGCGGACCGCTGCAGCTCTGTGCCGAGTGAAGCACGGCGGTATGACCACATGTGATGGCACCATAAGGGTTGTTATGTCCACAGATCTGGGCAGGATATGCAACTTTACACACGGCACTCCCTGCAGTTCCTTTACAATTCTTTACCAATTGAAACTTTTGTGTTGGTTCCTATTAGAGATGAGCGAACGTACTCGGATAAGCACTACTCGTCCGAGTAATGTGCTTTATCCGAGTACCGCTGTGCTCGTCTTGAAAGATTCGGGGAGCGCCGCGGAGCGGGGAGCTGCAGGGGAGAGCCGGGAGGAACGGAGGGGAGATCTTTCTCTCCTTCTCTCCCTCCCGCTCTCCCCTGCTCCCCGCCGCAACTCACCTGTCAGCAGCGGCGCTCCCCGAATCTTTCAAGACGAGCACAGCGATACTCGGATAAAGCACATTACTCGGACGAGTAGTGCTTATCAGAGTACGTTCACTCATCTCTAGTTCCTATGAATGTCTATAAAATGTTATTGCCGAACACCTAAACAACAAAACCTCTCCAGCGGTCCGACTGCCTCCCATATTCTATGGTGTTTGGATCACTTTGGAAGGTATATAGATATATAAGGGCTCCCACACACTAGCGATTGCGTTTTTTGTTAACGCGATTGTCAATGGGACTTTCTATTGTAAAAAACGCAACGCACGCAACTGGTGCATTGCGTTGCGTTGCGTTTTTAACATTAGAAAGTCCCTTTGACAATCGCGTTAACAAAAAACGCAATCGCAAGTGTGTGGGAGCCCTAAGGGCTCCTTTCCACTGGCGATACTGATAATCGCTGCGAGAAAATCGCAATGTTAAAATCGCATCGCATCGCTACAAAATCGCAAGTTTTTGCGTTGCGTTGCGATGCGAGAATCTGTTTTGCCATTACACTGTATGTGCGAGAGAAAAATGCAAAACGCTGAAACAATCCCCCTGCTGCGATTTTTAATCCTCGCATCGCAGCTTGCCCTTAAACATCGCTAATGGAAAGGTTGTCATAGAACAACATGTGCAGGACTTTCCTGTGAGAGCTCGCACTCTCACATCGCACTGAAAATGCACGATTATCTCGTCAGTGGAAAGGAGCCCTAAGACTGATATACTGCTGCCACCCCCCAGCCTTACCCCGGTAGCTCTCTTTGCCCACTCTCTTGTAGAAGATAAATAATTACATTACCTGCTTGATATAACATAGGCTTGTGTGTCTCAGGTACAGATATGTCTGTGTCCCATTCAGTACATACTATTTATGGTGATATATATTGTTTTTAAATGGTCACCACCCTATCAGATAACGTGTGCTTATGTGGTAGCCGCTGTGATAACTAGCAAAAGTGCAAACACTTTATCTAAAGATTCCTCTAAATTGTTGGCCACTAGGGGTCTCCCTTCTTCCCATTTCGCTGTTTAGCGACCGTTCTTATATAAAGTCCATGTCCAGAAACAAGAGATAACAAGACAGAGAACAGGGAGTGGGGAAGGTGATGACCGATGCTTCTCATAGACATCTACAGAGAAGAGGAGGGAGAGACTCAAAGGTACCTGATTATTTACAGTGTTATAGCTACTGGAATCACATCTGCACTGCTCAGTACTTCTACAGTGTCCTCCTTGATGATATGTGTATAGAGAGTTAGGCCCCCTGCACACGGGCGGAAATTCCGCGGTGGGATTTCCCACAGAATTTCCGCCCGCGGAAGCTGCCATAGGATTGCGTTACAAAACGCAATCCGAGGCAGACGGACACGATTTGTCCATGTGAAATCACGCGCGGAGAACAAATTGCGGCATGCTTTATTTCTGTGCGAGGCTCTGTGAGCCCCGCTCAGAAATTTCACTCCCCGGCCGCTGGCTCCACTCTGCACATGCCTCGGCTTGCTGGCAACCGGCACATCAAAGAGGCGGAGCCGCGGGAGAGGTGAGTGCCACGCTGGTCCCTGCAGGGGTTCGGGTCAGATCTCGCAGCGGGATCCGACCCGGACGTCTGCAGGCGGCCTTAGAGAAAAAGAAATTCTGTTTTCTTCACGTGTATAGAAGACTAATAACAGCAGGCTCCTCTCTCCAGCTCAGAGACAACTGAGCATTATAGATGGAGCCTGCGGAGGGGAAAACTAGGGATAAATGCAGAATACAAGTCATATAATGGCCAGATAGTGTTATTCCTCACGTACACACAGTGGCTTGTTCTGAAGAATCACCTGAAAGAGTGCACAAAGCTATTAACCTTTCTCCAGCCAAGGACTGGTCCTTATTGTTATTTGTCTCTCCTGTGCTATATTCTGGCCTGCTTTACTGCTGAGATCAGCGCCACAGCCCCTCCACACTGACGTCTGCAGTAAAGCACAAAGCAGACACAACTGTGTGGCCTCACATACATGTAATTCTTCAATAGTATAATGAAAACAAAGATCTGGTACCGTGTTAGCCAGTAGAGCAAAATGTGATTGTTCTCAGCAAGAGAAACGACGTAATCTTGTAGATATGATACCTTTTAATGGCTAACAAAAATACATGATGTTATAATAGCGAGCTTTCGTACCAACGCAGGGTACTTCTTCCGGCTTAAATGGATTGGATCTGAAGAGGCATGCATATTTATACACACTTATAACATACATACTTATGACAAGGCACAGATATGGATGTGATTGGTTCGCACTTAGACAAAAAAAGTTTGTTTTCTGTTTTGCAGAACTCCTTTTAAGTGCGAACCAATCACATCCATATCTGTGCCTTGTCATAAGTATGTATGTTATAAGTGTGTATAAATATGCATGCCTCTTCAGATCCAATCCATTTAAGCCGGAAGAAGTACCCTGCGTTGGTACGAAAGCTCGCTATTATAACATCATGTATTTTTGTTAGCCATTAAAAGGTATCATATCTACAAGATTACGTCGTTTCTCTTGCTGAGAACAATCACATTCTTCAATAGGAAACAGTGTAGTGCAACAGTTTTGCTTTCTGTTCTCTGAAAAATGCAGTTCTGACGCCCCGGCTGGTGTAACCTGCAGAATTGTCAGCTAGGCACCAAAACCATGCGGGTCCACAGTGCACCCCCAGAGGTGGTAGAATGGTCGTCACTGGCTGCAAAAGCTGTTTTTGAGTTTAAAAAAAAAATGTAATTCTTCTAAGCCCACAATGCAGTTATAAGACACTCCTGTGGGGCAGATAAATGTACTTTTTACCCTCTCGTGAGGCAGATGAATGTATTTTTACCCTCTCGTGGGGCAGATGAATGTACTTTTACCCTCTCGTGGGGCAGATGAATGTATTTTTTACCGTCTCGTGGGATAGATGAATGTACTTTTACCCTGTTGTGGGGCAGATGAATGTATTTTTTACCATCTCGTGGGACAGATGAATGTATTTATTACCCTCTTGTGGGACAGATGAATGTATTTTTTACCCTCCCGTGGGTCAGATGAATGTACTTTTACCATCTCATGGGACAGATGAATGTATTTTTACCCTCTCGTGGGGCAGACGAATGTATTTTTACCCTCTCGTGGGGCAGATGAATGTATTTTTACCCTCTCGTGGGGCAGATGAATGTATTTTTACCCTCTCGTGGGACAGATGAATGTATTTTTACCCTCTCGTGGGGCAGATGAATGTATTTTTACCCTCTCGTGGGGCAGATGAATGTACTTTTACCCTCTCGTGGGGCAGATGAATGTACTTTTACCCTCTCATGTGACAGATGAATGTATTTTTTACCGTCTCGTGGGGCAGACGAATGTATTTTTATGTATACAAACTCTACATTGCATGACGTTGTTAGATACAATGTCACCGGGAATCATCAGCGGTTCGGTGGAGGGATGAGATGTAACCTCTGTTCATGAGCCCAGGACATCCAATAATCTCCTCCGCCTAAAGGAACATATGTCATCTGCTGAATGACAATTACTGCAAGAGTTGGAGAACTTTGTAAGAGGACTTAGAAGGAGGTTATCCGAAGCTTTTCCTATTGATGATTAATAGTTGATCGGCAGCGGTCCACCGCTCAGGATGCGCGCCAATCAACTGAGTCCTGGCACCGCTATCAGTACGGACAGTACTGGAAGCAGATAACACTGTAAGTATTGCAGTGCCCCAGTTTGGCACTGCAGGAACGGCTCTCATTGAATTCAATGCAATGCCAACCTGGCTGCTGCAATACGGACAGTGCTATCTGCTTCCAGTACAGTCCACACTGATAGCGGTGCTGGGTTTCAGTTATAAAGTATTGAGGAAGTTAATAGTAATAAACAGAGTCTAGTCTCCATTCGCATCCGGGTCCAGCATTCACGGTCCTGTCGAAGCACATGACTAATTCAGCCAATCACCAGTTTCAGTACTCGTTAGTGGAGACCACCAAAAGCCTGCAGGCTGCGAGGCTAGGCTTAGGGGAGTACGGGGGTGTTTTTTGCTGCATAGCTGCCCCCCATTAAAGGGAACCCATCACTTCCCTACAGCACTATAAACTAAGTAATGGTGCTGTTAGGGAATGTGACGGGGAGGCAGGTGATGTACGTCTTTCTACTCAATCGCTCTCCTGATCCGGCTCTGCCACCCGCACGAAAATCTGACTTTTTTTCATATTGCTGTGCGCACCCTCTGCCATAGACCTGCATGCATCACCAGCACCCCGCGACCTCCCGTAACAGCACCGTTATGTAGTTTATGGTGCCGCAGGGAGGTGACTGGTTCCCTTTGAAGGAAGTCAGTGAGTTGACTTTAGTAGTGTAAGCCAATTGTATGATAATAGGTGCAGAAGGCCAAAGAACAGAACTGGACCTTCATTTGTTTAATGAAGTTAATCAGATACTGCAAACCCCAAATATCATGCAATATACAACTTAAACCCATCTGATGGGCTGCTCACGTCCCACACTGGTCTGGGCTCCCCACCTTCCTTGGTATAAACCTGCTACTCCAAGTCTTGGCCGATGTCTGCAGCTGCCGAAGCCGTTAGATGTTTCACCCCGCTCCGCACTAGAGGGCGCAGCGACGCTGGCGTCTGCTCACGTCATACATGTCGTCACATACATGCGCTGTCCTCCTTGGGGCTCAGGCGCAGTATTAGAAATGCACGGTGTAAAGACCCAGTGGGGCATGTTCACACCAAGGGAGGGCGCTATGGATCATCGTATAGAAAATTAAAGATACAGTCATGTTCATCTACCACCGCACGTTATCATACAATTAGCCTACACTGCAAAGACCAACCGACAGTCCTCCCTCAGGGTTTCAGGATTTTGTCCTGGATTTTTATGCAGATCCGCAGCAGATTTCACCCCTTAAATTGAAAGGGTAAAATATGCTGCAGATTGGCACCAAAATCTGTAACGTGTGAACGTACCCTTACAGCGGTTGTGCCACCATACACAACCTCACTAGAATGCGAGGCCGGAGGGACCAGCTGATCTCCTCTCGCTGCCGACACTCCTGGAGCCGCCAGAAGCCTCCGATCACAGCAAACAGGTTGTCATTCAAGGATGGAACGGCTCTTGTTCACACTAAGAGAGAAGTCGCTTCTTACAGTGAGCTGAAGCCAAGCGACTGCCAAGTAATCTGTCACTCATTGCTCTGTCAGTGACTGCGGGAACGAACATCATACAACAATTATGGAAAATTGCTTCCAGCGATTATTCAGGCAATTACCGCCCCATGTGATACTGTATTGTCGGGGCGGCATGAATGGATGGCCATCCTGTAATATAGGGATAGGACAAAGTCTGCCGCAGAAGGGGTTGCCCTTTTCAGAGCAGCTCCCTATTCTAGGTCATAAAGGGGGTCCCAAACAGGGACATGATGGGGCAATGTAGACAGGGGTGGACTTCCTGGCATAAGCCTCTAAGTTTTATTGTAGCCTCTGGGAGAGGTTCAATATGAGAATGTGGCCTTGTACCTGAGAAAGTTGTGCACCACTAGGTATTCTAAACCACTCATGAGCATCAGGAATACTCCCACTAGCCCCTAGACCACGCTGCACCCAAAATGTCAGATGTGATTCATGGAGAAAGTTGAAAGAGTCTGTTTAACCTGCAGAGTTTTGCTGTCTCTGCTGTCGGCATGAAGGCACTTGGTAGATTCCCACATTCGCTCCTGGCGCACAATTCTGATCATTTCAGACTCAATAAAAGAACCCGACCTGCCAGTTTATTCCTCTGTGGATTTCACCTTTTGCACATTATTTATTTAAATAAAAGAGAAAACTGAAGACAGAGAGCAGCTGGGAGAACAGGAGCGGGCGTAACAGGGAAACAGTGGAGGGAGGCGGCGGGATGTGGATAGTGACCGGCAGGAAGTCATGGATGGACATGTGTAAGAACAAAAAAAAACAAATAAAAATAAAAAGCAGCAAAATTATAGATTATATATTACAATACAAAAAATACTTACAAACATTACACAGTAATACTCTGAGCACCGGCGAGATTTGTCTTATAACCTTGTTGGACATAACATGAGCTTTACTCCGAGCACCATAGTAAAAGCTGCTTCACAGATCTCAGCTGTAGTCTTATCTGTTCAGGACGTCTGTTTGGTAATATTTCCCATGTTGTGTGCAATGAAGAAGGGAAATGTAAGACCGACTTTATTTTTTAAATAATATTTAAAACTTTCATTTATCCACAGAAGAAAAAAATCTGAGTCCTGTTATTTCAAGAATCTGCATAGGTTCATTTTAAAAATGGTGACATTAAGAGCTTGAAGTAAAACATTACGAGAGAGAAAGCTCTTTATGGGCAACAAAGTGGCTCTTTAGGTCCACACCGTGAATTTTGTCGGGTTAGGGGCCGTCCGCGCCATTTTCTTTTTTCTCTGTCCTCTTTATCTCTTATTTAAGAAAAGCCACAAATAATTCTAGCTAAAAGTCTATGATAAAAAATCTTTCTTTGGTCATCAGAATATCCGCCCAGCTTTAGGTCTTTGTCACCGGTTGACCGGGGCCTTTTGGTCTCTTGCACCGCCTCATTGGAAGGGCTTGCTTTCTGCTCTTTATCAGCTGAGCTTCTTGAATACTCGTGTATGAGAATGAAGGAAGCGGGGGTTGGACATCTTTTTTAAGAAGGGGGTACAGTCGGGTTTGGGGATTGGCTCTTATTTTTTGAACTGCCTCAGCCCCTAAAACATACAGGTCCCACTTCAAATCCAAATTTCTGGTTGGGTTCTCCAAAGTCCATGAACATAGCGTCCGTCAAAGGAAGCTGCTCTACACGCGGAGTGTGAATCTCTAGCACTGTCTTGTCGGTACCCTTCTTCATCTGTAGATAGAAATATAGAATGCGGTTAATTATATAATTGTTCCTGGAGTAAACCTTCAAAAACATTTATATGAATTATCATTCCATATATTGGGTTCTACTGGAATTCTAACTAGGAGACCGGCCTTTTTTTTCCCACCAGGCTGTCTGTCTACCGCTGGAATATACCTTTATGCTCTGGGTTTTGAGTCTACATTTCTGCCCTTGCAAACTGTTCCCTCTGTCTATATGAGCCAATGGCATAGAAAGATGTTGGAAAAAGTTTGGTTTGTGTGTCAAATGTCCAATCTAAAGTCCTGCAGCCCACCACGTGTTTATAAAGCCATGTGCCCTAGAGGAGCCATGTTCCTGATTCTCCAGTTTCCTGCAGTCCTATGTTCCCAGGCCCTGTGCTTCTATCTGTGTGTGGGACACAAGTAAGATGCTGCCTGCTATCATCATTCTGTATGAATGGGGCAAAACTTATGCTTAAAAAAGTAGAAATACACGTTTTCTTTACAGTGTGATGGTAAATTCGGCCGCTCAGATCCTCCGTACTTGGCAGCCATATCTGAAGAAGGGGTTGTGTCCCCAAAACGCGTTATGGCTGGCTGTTTTCAACAAAATTAATAAAGCAGAACCAGGAAATTGTTTTTAACTAGAAGTGTTGCAACTAAAGCCCCACATATTTCTACTTTATTAAGCCCTATTTATGTGATCCTTTTTATGTTGAAGGTTTCCCTTGTTTTTTGGGCCTTATATGTTGTTTTTGCTATTCATGGTATGGATATTATTGATTTTCTTCCTGCCCACTTCTCTGCTCCTGTTCATTGGTACAACTCTAAGCCTTGTTTTGTGGTTTTGTGGTCTTCAAGTTCTTCTGTCGCTGACCTGGACTTCATCAACTAAGACCCTATTCAGTACTACAGACAAATATCTGCTATTCATATTATGCCAGCTAATGTCTATTATAACCCAACCCAAACTTTCATCATCAGGCTTCATCTGTCCAGAGACGCTAATAAAGACCTATAAGAAATGGCTTCTTCTTACCAAACAGCCATCTCTGAGAGCCTCGATGTCAGGACTTGTATGGAAGGAGAGGTCCTCATCGTTGGTACCCGTGAAGTGTAGTGCTTTATCGTAACAATCGGCAGAGGCCATGTGCCAGGCAGCGGAGCGGTGGCAGTGATATGTGAAGTTCTGGCTGGCAGAGATACTCAGCAGCCGAAGGAAGGTCAGCTGGACCACGCCAATAGGGATTCTGTCTGCATCAACATAAGAGAACTGCCGAGAGAGAGAGAAGATGCAGGTTAATAATTAACACTTCAGGGATGTTTGATGCAAGAAAATCTATAACCATGTGATGGAATAACAGCAGCGGAATATGAAGAAATGTAGAAGTAATGAGAGGCGGCCATTGTTTATCAGTTGGCAATCCTCTTCACACGCTGTGTTCCCAGTAGTGTGCTGCCTTTGCAATCGCTGCACACATTTTACTGTGAATTGTCACGGATTTGTGATGCAGTTTTTGGACTGCAGTTTTTACGAGTGAAATGTCTTAAAGGGAAGCTGTCACCACAAGAGCTGTTATAAAGCCGTCAACACAGAGTAACACTACAAGAGCGTTCCATACATGCTTGCAACAGAAAACCCCCCAATTTAGCATTAACTATGTGCCACCCCAATTCAAAGAGGCAGTGCTGTCAGCCCTCAGAGCATATAAAGATTAAGCCCCGCCTCCTCTCCGTCTTGCCCCCACCACATGTGAGGTCGTCAGTGATCCTAGTACTAAAGTCTTGTACACCCGACGTGTGCTCCTCCTGCCGCATCTTCCTGCACAGTACTGGTAAAGTCGAGATTTATACACTTTGCTTCAAGGAAGCTGCAGCAGGAGGGGCACACAGTGAGCGAGACGTCAGCACCAGAAGAGCTAACTTCCTCACACAGGGGGTGGCACCAGGATAAAGTGGAGGCGGGGCTTTATCTATGACGTGCTGATACGGAGGGCTGATAAGACCGCTTCTTTGACACAAGGTGCTGCATTTGCATACAGAGCATGAAAAATATAAATTAAGATGCTCAGTTATTGCTAAATTGATTTTTTGGGGTGCACACGTGTGGGATACTTTTGTAATGCTAGATTACACTGTGCTGGTAGCTTTAAAATGGATTTTGTAGCAACAGGTTACCTGTAAAAACCGTGTTTCACCTGTGAAATCCACACAATCAAAGACCACATGGCATGACTTTGGTAAAACACATACCGCTCCACCACACGGTAATTGGTTGGCATTCTACCACTACATGGAGACCCATTACATGCACTAACCTTCCGCCCGCTCCTGAACTTGCTGAACCAGGTCTCTTTCTTCTCAGAGTTCCAGGTAGACATCTTAACCTAAAAGCAAGAAAAACTGGTGAGCAACAAGGTAATTTCTCATGAAACGTGGCTGACTCAAGGAAGCCTACTGCTCACCTTCTCAGTGTCCTTGTTGGGGTAGATGCAAGACTCTCCACCTGCTGTGAAGTTACAGAAGACCTTGAAAGAGTCCCGGGTGCAGCCCTGGTTGGGATCAATCCAATATTCACCTGAAAGGAAGGACAGTTTTATTATAACATGCCAGCAACCAAAACATAAAGAGGAAGTCAACCTTTGACGAGAATTGCTGTATGAGAGTTGGAGCTCAGCATCAGTCTACACACTATCATCACATAGTGACACATGGAGAGAAGGTGGTGGCTGTCAGATTCAGAGCTCCAACTATCATGGTAAATGTCAACAAAGCTGAATGCTATAAAGGGGTTATCTGGAACTTTGATAATGATGAACTACCCATGAATTCTCCAGCCACGTATAACTGGAGAATGAATGGAGAGGTGGGAGCACATTGTGGTTCTCAGCATTTAAGCCTTTGAGATTTATGGAAATAACCAAGCTTGACTTGACTACAGAAGTCACCTCTCCAGTCATTCTCCACTGCCTCGACTAGTGGAATTGGTGTCAGCGGACCCAATTTCTGCCAATATGCGAGGGTCCCAGAGATGCAATATGTGGAAATCCAGTAAATGTCTAAGATGGGAAAAATCCTTTTCTTCTCCATTCATCCCTCTTTCAGTTATCAGCACTGTTTTATCACTACTCCAATTTACCATCTGGAAGCTCTGGGTGGCACAGTCGCAGGTCCAGGCATGTGCGGGCTGGGTGTTCCTTTGTGCCCAAGGGTGTCTTCATTAGATCAATATCTTTCTTTATAGCATTGAGAGAGCCGTAGATTTCTTCCATACCATCTGCATAATCCCCAGTGGGTTCATCGGCCATGATCTGACTGGCATCAATAGAGCGTTTATTTTTCTTGGGCATCTGGAAAGGCAGTGGCTGGATGACTTCGCCTGGAGGCCCCTGTACCATGTATAGAGAACAGGGAATTAGATGCCATGATCATACAACACCATATACTCTCTGGAACAACTAGATGTTCACTAGGCGAAGGAACCACTTACCGGGGGTCCAGGTGGGCCTTGTACACCCTTCTGTCCTTTGGGTCCAGCTTGGCCCTGGTAATTACAGAGAGATATGTAAGTAAGAAAACACAAACAGAAAGTGTATAGAAAGGTGTTTTATTGACACAGATGTACATAAAATATCTTATAGACTTTAAAATCCTCATCCTTCCATTCATGAAGCATTGTCTGCCCACTTATAGGCTAAGAAATGGTGCAATATGGGGGGGCGTGGCCTAACTCCTGAGCAAGATGGCCGCTTGAGACCAGAGCTCCCTCAGCGAGGCGCCCACAGGGGACCCACAGCATTGATAGCGGCATCAAAATGCCCAAACCTGTAAGGGACAAAGGTGGAGAACAAGCCTGCACACCCAGGACCTCCAAAAGCCAGACAGGGATGCAGCGCTTTCTGAAGGAGCACAGCTCCCGCTCCCCCCACCCTTCCATCAAGATAGTGCCGGCCTCGGAGGCTGCATCTGCCTACAGTAAGGAGGGGGAGGGAGAGTTCTCTGATGAAGAGGATTCCAGCCCTGTGTCCCGGGGATTTATGAAGGAGCTTATCTCAAAGGCTCTGTCCCCCCTCATAAACGAGCTAACAGAGATAAAAGCTGACATAAGGCAGATGGGTGGCAGAGTTGAGGAGCTGGAGTCTGCCTCTGCCTCTGCTACATCTCATGCCCTGGCCATGGCTAAAGTCTTAAAGGAACAGCACGACAATTTAAATAAAGCCCTCATTCTCCAGGAGGACCTGGAGAATCGTAACCGGAGATGCAATATCCGTTTCAAGGGAATCTCTGAATCCTGGGCAGCGGAGGCCCTGTCTAAAGTTGCCATTGAAATATTTGGCCAGCTACTTGGGCAAGACAGAGCGGCGACAATTTCTGTGGAACGCATCCACCGCGCTCTTAGACCCCTTCCCCCACCTGCAGAGCCCCCCAGGGATGTTATCTGCAGGCTCCTCACCTTCCAGGACACGTCTGCCATCCTGAAAGCTGCCAGACAACACAAAAATTTAACATACGGGGACTCTTCAATCCAAATTTTCCAGGATCTATCCCCTGCTACTCTTACAAAGAGGCGAATTATGCGACCTCTTCTGGAAGCCCTCAGAGCAAGAGACATTCGCTACGCGTGGCTCTTCCCTTTCGGCATTAATATATCATACAACGGCCGCAGATTATTGATTCGTACTCCAGACGACCTCAGTAATTGCTGGGAGCACCTTGAGATGGACCCAATAGAGCTGCCAAACTGGCTCCCCCTCCCGGAGTTCCCTAAGCTTCCAAAGCTTTCCCTCCCAGAATCCTGGCAGGTGGCGAGTAACCTTAAGTCGCCCAGAAACAAAAAGAAGAAGGCCAAAGACCCTCCTGTTGCCCCTGACGACTGAAGAAGTGATGTCATCTAGAACTTCACTATGCCTCCCACCGGACGCCGACCTGGCTTCACACTTATCCAGTTCGGACCCTCCGGGTGATTGCGACTTTTTGTGATGTGTCTCCAAGTTGACATTCACTTCTCGTTATTGAAGATCTTGGGCTATCGCCTATTTTGATCACATTGTTCGTTGTTGCTGTTTTAAGCAGATTATTTGCACTAACGCTGTTTTTCCTCCTTTAGTAGCGATTATATGCGCCCTATTTCTACCTGTTGGTGTCGGGGCCTCTGCGGGCGCCTATCTGGTTAGGCCGATACCAAAGTAGTTGTTGGACCTCCTTTGTAGGGCCCAAACAACTCGCCCCCCACCTCAGCGGTCTCCTTAATTTTAGGAACCGTTGACCTTAACCCTCTATTTTAGGTTGTGGTTTGCAACCTACCTCCCTACCCGCTCTTTCCTCTTGTGTCTACCTCCTATTTTGCTCCATCCCCTTTCCCCCTCCTCTCCCCACTCCTTACCTCTAACCCGGTGCTCGCCCAGGGGATCCCCCCTGGATTTGATATTTAGGCCTACACCTGTGTAATTTGCTTGCTCTTTTCCTCTCCTAGTTAGGAAATCGTCTGCCCGCCCACGAGATCGGGATGACAGGACCTCTCCAGTTCTCGACCTTTAACGTCAACGGCTTGAATTCCCCAAACAAGAGACACCACGTGGCCCTTCTTCTGAAAAGGTATGGCTCAGGGGTAGTGTTCCTACAGGAGACCCATTTTAAAGGGGACAGATGCTTATCCCTCCCTGGAGGTCAGTTCCCGATGGCTTTTCATAGCTCCCACCCCTCCTCCGCTTCCAAAGGTGTGTCAACGTTAATACACAAATCTCTTAATTTTTTTTGTGAGGCTCGCTACGCAGATGAGGAGGGCAGGGTTCTCTTTCTGAGAGGACGCCTTAACGAAAATAAAGTGACCCTTGCAAATCTCTATGCCCCCAATAAAGACCAGATAGTATGGCTTACAACTCAATTAGAAATACTCAAACACTTCGCTAGTGGCCAGGTCATTTTAGGAGGGGACTTTAACCTCACTCTATCCCCTGATATGGACTCCTCGTCAGGGAAATCCCAAATCTCGCAGAAAAAGTTGAGCAAACTCATTAGGTGCATTTCACAGCTAAACATAGTTGATGCCTGGAGATGTCTTAACCCATCCACCAAGGATTATACTTTTTTCTCGCAGGTCCACTCCTCCTTCCAGCGTTTAGACTACATTTTCGTCTCCTCCTCCCTGTTGCAACACTCAAAAAAAGCTATGATAGACGCCATGGCCATATCGGACCACGCCCCAGTCCACCTGACTCTCCACCTTCCAAATTCCCTCCCGCGTGAGTGGAGGTGGAGGCTTAACCCATCTCTCCTTGATTCAGCGGAAGACAGATCCCAGTTAAGCAAAGCTCTAGAGGAATTCTTCCAACTTAACACCTCAGAGGACTTGTCAGTCCCGACAGTGTGGGAGGCCCATAAGGCCTTTATGAGAGGACTTCTGATTGCCGCTGGCTCCAGGGCAAAGAAGAAGCAGCAAAAGGACATTGACGACCTACTTTCTCAAATTGCCAAGTTAGAGCGCCTGACTAAACTCTCCCAGTGTAAAGCATCTGCTGAAAAACTTGGTTTCCTTCGCACAGAACTTAAACTTCTCCTAGAAGCTAAATTTAATAAAAAATATCTCTACCTCAAACACATTTCATACGCGCAAGGAAACAAAGGTAGTAGGTTTACGTCGTCCCTCATTAAAAAAGCCCAAACAAGAAATCTCATAAAGGCCATTAAATCCCCCTCAGGTCAGCGTGTCACCTCCACCCCCGAAATTGCCAAAGAATTTCAAGCTTTCTATTCTTGCCTCTATAATCTACGGGACCCCCTCTCCGCTGAAAACATTCCCATCGTTAAAAAACAAATTGACCATTTTCTCATAGACTTAAATCTCCCCAAAATCCAAGAGGATGAAGCTGCATCCTTTTTGTCTCCGATCACTCCACAAGAGGTGGGCGACCTTCTAAATTCGTCTCCACCCGGCAAGAGCCCGGGCCCGGACGGCCTCCCCCTTATATACTACAAATCCCTTGGTGCTTCCCTTATCCCCAAACTAACTGAGCTTTATAATTCTCTCCTGAGTGGGACCCCCCTGCCTAGACAAGCGCAGGAAGCGCACATTACCCTGGAGCATAAAGATAACAAGGACCCTGAGTCCTGTGGGAGCTACCGTCCCATCTCCCTGATTAATTTCGACATGAAATTATGGGCCAAAATCTTAACAAAACGCCTAGAGAAACACGTTACTTCCCTAGTCAGCCCAGAACAAACGGGCTTTGTAGGGGGTAGAGAGGGACGAGATAATTGCTTAAGGCTCCTATATGCAGCCAGATTCTCTCAAACCCATAACATACCACTCGCCTTAGTAGGCACGGACGCCGAAAAGGCGTTTGACCGCGTGAATTGGCTGTACATGGAACAAGTCTTGCTCCATTTTAACATTCCTCCCAAATTTGTATCGGCAATTTTTTCTCTTTACGCAATGCCCCACGCAAGGCTTAAGATTAATAATTCTCTCTCCCCACCATTTGATATAAAAAACGGTACTAGGCAGGGGTGTCCCCTCTCCCCCACCCTCTTTATACTCGCTCTGGAGCCACTCCTCCAAAAGATCAGACTAGACCCGCTTGTACAGGGTTTGAGAATCGAGAACGAGGTCCTGTCGACGGCAGCATATGCCGACGATATCGTCTTTCTTATTACTAACCCGGAGGAGGGGCTTCCTCGCCTTACCTCCCTACTGGAGACCTTCGGAGACCTTTCTAATTTTAAAATTAATTTTTCTAAATCCGTGGCCCTAAACGTTTCAATTCCCACTTCCCGATTCAAGGCTATCAAGAAAATATCCCCCTTTTCGTGGTCCGACTCGGCCATTGACTTCTTGGGTATAAAATTAACGAAGAAGGCGGAGGACCTGTATGCGATAAATTTCCTCCCCACCCTAACGAAAATCAAGAAGCTATTACGTTCTTACGATCTCCCCTTTATTTCTTGGTTAGGCCGTAGGAACATCTTGAAGACCTATATTATCCCCATTATCCTCTATAAGATGAGGCTCCTCCCTATATATCTCCCACCCAGCTTCTTTAAGGCGCTCCGCTCACTTTTCTCCAGATATCTCTGGATGGGAAAAAAACCCAGACTGGCCTACAGCCTTCTGACTAGGGGGCGCACGGAGGGAGGAGTGGACCTACCCTGTCCGCGTGAATTCTATCTAGCTAACCTATTGAATCACTGGATAGAACTCACACATCCAAATAGAGACCCATTGATTCAGCGCTTAGCAAAAGGGTCCTATGGCCCTACCTTGGTGGAGGACCTCTGGTTCCCAGAGAACAGGAGGTGTAAGGTTCGCAGAAAAAACCCCCTTTTGGAGGGGGCGATGGAATCATGGGGCGCCCTAGGGAAAACTCTGGCGCCTCCCCCTTCCCCACGCACACCACTATCTGCCCTTTACAAATATATGAATCTTCCTTTGGACTCATGCTCGACATGGGCTTGGAGGATGCTTTCTGAAAAACACTTTCAAGATGTATTCGCCCTCACCCAGGAAGCACCCCTCACTACCCTAAATGAGCTCCTACCTAATCGCCCCCTCCCCTTCCTGACTCTGACCCATATGGTGAGAACCCTAAATGATTTCAGGAAAACCTGCATCTCCTCCAGGCCACTTACCCATTTTGAAACCGCGATTAGTAACCTCTCCACTCCCTCCCTGAGAAAAATAGCTCACATTCGCAAGAACTACGTATCTCGCCCTTCCCGGACGAAACCTGCCTTCCTCATCTCCTGGGAGATAGAACTTCGCATCACTCTATCTGATAGTGAGACCAGATCGATTTTAAAAACAGCATTTGGGCTCTCCGCTTGTGTTACCGCCCAGGAGTCCCATTATAAACTCCTGGCGCGGTGGTACAGGACCCCGCAATGGCTACACGATCACAAGCTGGTGGCAGGGAATGAGTGTTGGAGGTGTGGGAGCTCCACGGGTTCTTATCTCCACATATGGTGGGACTGTCCGATTATAGCTCCCTTCTGGAGCAGCGTGGCGGGTGAGATGAAAAAGATCTCCCCCGATTTGGTGCTCTCCCCTGATGTGGTCTTCCTGTGGAGACCTACCCCTACCTTTCGCCCGACCAAGCATAGACTGATCGCTCTCCTGGTGGATACAGCTAGATCCCTTATTCCAGTGATGTGGAAGCAGAAGGACCCTCCCACGTTAACTCTTTGGAGGGCCAGAGTCAATATGCTAGCAAACCTAGAAGAACTTTCAAGCTGGTCCAATGGAACGCATGACAGGTTCCTAGAGATCTGGGGGCCCTGGCGGGCCATCAGGAGAGCGATTCAGGGTTGAGCCATAGAGGAAGCGTAAGGGTTACGGCGGACAGGCACCCCACCCATACCACGGATGCCTCTCTTGAAACCTCCCCCCTCCCCCCCCTGTCGCCCATGTTGCTCCCGAGTTGATCTTCTCGGCACCTGATGGTGTCCGGTGAAAAACCCTTTGGGCAGCATTTCAAACTGACATTCCGGGACCGACCTATCCTGGAGAGCACCATCTTCCTCCTCCCTCTCCCCCCCCAACTTATCCTATTTGTACCGTTATTCGTCCTGTGCGTCAGAAAACAGCAGGTGGCTGTTTATATATTCAGGGCTATCAGCGCGGTTGCCACAGCCTCCCTTTTCATTCTCTTCTTTTTCATAGAAGAGGTTCATAGAGTTTGATTCTAGTAAAGTTCCTTTCCCTCTGAATCGTTTTTAGCCACTTTGGTTGTCTCCAACTGGGATAACCAAGGTGACACGAAAAGTATATTGGAATGCTGTTTGTACCTCTTATTATTACTTCTGACTGTTTTTGTTTCTGTAATTCTCACAAAACCAATAAACATTGATTTATAAAAAAAAAAAAAAAAAAGAAATGGTGCAATATTGAAAACTGAATAGGGTTTAGTTAGTAATAAGCTGAATATGTATATTCATGATGCATAATTCATGAAAGCAAGAAGAAAACATAAACTTATGGATAAGATTTACCCCCTATATATCCAATAGTTCACCCACTGTGGCGAGCACAACTCATTGTAAAAAACACAGTTGCGCTACAGTGAGAGCCCTGCATGTCATCACTAAATGGTAAGAGCGCCACCTAAAGGTAGCAGCTAAAGCAAGCATGAACTAGAAGAGTTTACTCACCGAGGCTCCCTTAGCTCCTTTAGGACCCGGGGATCCCTGAATGATGAAGAAGAGAATAGTCACAACACCTATAATCTCAAACATTGTTAGACTTTTTGCTCCACAAATTCAAATCTATGCTAATAGGAAGAGCAGCTGCTAGAAGTCGCACTGCTTTCTGGAACAAATTATAGTAAATCTGCTGGCCGTGAGAGGCCAGGCACCTTCTGCTAAGCAACACACCTTTTTTGAAGAGTGCACAGAGTGGCGAAAAAAATTTTAAAAGTCCCAAAGTTTAGCCAAATACCGTGTGTGCCAAAATTTGTGACTTTTTGATGGCAGAAAACTGGTGCAAGCGGCTTCAGAGCTTTTACCCACTAGTGTTATTTTAACGCTGCGATATCACTGCGTTTTTTTCAATGAGACTTTCTAATATTAAAAAACGCATCGCAAAAGCACAAACTTGCGATTTTTGTGCAATTTTACCATTAGAAAGTCCCATTTAGAAAAACGCAGCGATATCACAGCGTAAAAAAAAACACTGGTGGATAAAAGCCCTCATAATTACTCCACAATGGAGGTTAAAGACACAGAGAGAATGTGATGGTGAGAGGGATAAAACTTAAAACAGAAACAGAGTAAGGAACTCACAGGCTGCCCAGCTGACCCTCCTGGGCCAATAGGACCTGTAACACCAGGAATACCCTGCAGAAGGAAGAAGAGCAGAGTGACACACAGGATAATGCACACATATAAAGGGACATCTGTATAGTAACGACTAGACTCACAGGTTCTCCTTTCTGTCCAGTTGTGCCTTGTGGACCCGGTAGACCTCTGTCACCCTTCTCACCCTGCTCTCCAGTTGGTCCAATGAGGCCAATAAGACCAGGATGACCCTAAATAAAGATGAACGTTATTCCAGTATTACTAGTAATATCATGGTGCAACACATGTAACAGTAGAAGACCACATGGCAGACATTAGGCATCATATCCATGTTAAACGCTGGCCTCCAGCATTTGGAGAGGCCATAGGAACACCAGCAACTTGATATTTTGGAACAGACTTGAATAATGTAAATTAGTATCCCTGTCATTGGTGTGGACACCTTAACCACTAGCTGACGTTTTGAGCACTCCACTGTACAAAAGGCATATCAGTCATAGTTATGGGTTCTTTACAGTAAAAGTGGTTAAAATGTGAAATTCCAATCTTAAGAGGTAATAATGGTAAAATAAATAACATTTTATAAAAGCAGCAGATATTGTGAGTGTAATTGTAAAGGTAGGAATGTTCAGAAGTTTATAATCTCTGTATTTTTGGCTGTTTGGCCTGAACATCCCGGACACTATATCATCCCAGGACATTATCTGAACGTCCTCGTCGGGGGTTAAACCTGACTTCGAGTTTATTGATACAAACCAGCAAGTACAATGTGTTTTGCAGCAAGAGCCCCTTCATCAGATGTGCTGGTATATGTGCAGCTCTCGCCTCTCTAAGGGTTGAGTTGTGCCCAATGCTCTTTCACGGGGCACAGCTACGCTCTTAGGGAAGTGTTGTGAATATTCCAGTATATCTGATGAAGGAATTCTCACCCCAAAATGCCTTATACGTGCTGGTTTTGCATCAACAAACAAGAAGTCTGGTTTGATCCTTGGCTCAGGTGTCTTACAGGGTGGAATTCAGCGCCAGGCCCGCTCCGTTTTGATTTGGGTTTCTCCTGTGTCTTTTTATAACCTATGTAAAAATGTTCTTACAACAACTTTCCTGGGCTCCTATTCCCCAACACTACTTTTAATAATTCTCTTCTAGTTTGGGGTAAATACCATCTCGCCCTCCATTTCATCCGGTGCGCAGACATATTAAGCTCAATCTACTTTAGGTCGAAGCTCTTGAGGCAGTGGGGAGTGTTGGGCTTAGAGATACAACAGTCTTACAAGATCTGCGGCGGCTCTTTGGGGTCAGAATACAGAATACAGTACGTGGGTGTATTGTGAGTATATTGTGGCAACGATTGACTGATTGCTTGTCTGCAGTAACAAAAACCCTGCAGCACCGTCCAGGTCTAAGGTGTAAAACACCACCCTGTCAGAGAGGCTCCTTGAGGTATTTAACAGTACTTTCTTTTTTTACATCCCATTTGGGCCACATTAGAGTAAACTCACACGTGGCAGAATACTTGTCGAAATTTATGCAACTGAAAATCAGTACCCTTCACCTGAATGGGAGAAGCTAAGGGCGAGACGTGCGTCGGGGAACATGGATTTCCAGACCCTCGGTTATGTGGTAACACTTTATTATATGCATGACATTGAGCTTAGTTGCGCCATTGTAGGTTGATATGAGCAGGATTTCCCTTATATGTGTGACCTGAGGTAACGGATTTCCCTTGCATTAATGATGCATCTTCTTCATGTTCTATTTTTTAAAATGTTTTAATTATATATGTAGTTTTCAATAAACAACTTTTTAATGCTAAGTCTTGCAGTCCTGTCTTGGAAATTGGTTTCGGGGTTATCATATTAAATATGTAGGACTGACATTTTTGGTGGGATTATAGACGTTTTCATATAGGATTCATCTACCATAAATGGCCTCTTTACACGACCCAGCGATCGGGCAACAATGTTCGTTAGATTGCTCAATCATTGGGCCATGTGAAGCTGCACTCGATTAGTCAATGAATGAGCAAACCCTCATTCATCCGCTGATCACATCTTTTGTGCAGCCATTATTGTTGCTAGCACATCTCGCCATGTGAACGGTGGATGTTCTGCTGACAATCTTATGGGAGCGACTGATTGTACGCATTATCATCTGTGCCCCATATATTCTGAGTCAGCCGGTGTGAAGGCCAGGTAAGGGAGTGCTGATCTCGTTGATCGGGGGTCATTATTTGACTCACCTTGAGCCATGTATAAAGACCTTTAGTAGGCGATGGCATATTTATGTATAACGATGTATGATTGAGGCTTGACATGTTTTATTGTGGTCATTATACTTTATACATAAAGCGGATATGTCTGACTATTTATTACATATATAATCTCATAAAATAATCCAAGTTTCTCACCTTCTCTCCTTTAGCGCCATTATCTCCCTTGAGTCCAGGCAATCCAGGAGGTCCCTAAAGGACAGATAGTTTAGTACAAACTCCAAGGACAAATTATATATACAAATATAGGAAAGTGTAACTGGACTCGTGACGCATTAAGATGACTTTCGGTGTTGTGGTTTGTTAGCACTTTCAATAGCTCGAAAATGTCTTTTATTGTGTTAAGAGAACAATAGCTTTCGAAAGCCTTAAGCCAACTGGTCACAGAAGTCATCAGAGCCAAGTTACAATTTGCTACATCTGCAGTAAAGCTGCCGTTGTCTCACCATTGGTCCAGGGGGTCCGGCTTGACCCGTTGCTCCTGGGCGACCTTGTTCACGCTGCAGACAAAAATAATTCAGGTCTCAGCAAACAGTTACAGTCCATAATATCATCCATATGATGTAAAAAAAGATCCAAGGCAAAAATACCCCCTCGCTCCGGAACTCAGGAAGTGGTGATAAACTTATAACATACTATACTTTATTGCAACGCGTTTCGGCGGTGCAAAGCTGCCTTTCTCAAGCAATACACACATTCACAAAGTCACATCTATATAAACACAATTAAAAATAATTATTACTCACAAGCACATGTTTTCGGTGGACGCCGTGCCCCGGCGCCATCTTGGTGTCACGAGGTCATCTCATGTGACACAATACGTCATTCACGTCATGTAAATAAAAAACGTCATTACACTCATTCATAAAAACGGGGCTGTATACTATAATCATTTCACATGACACCCCACGTCACTGTGTCACATGATCGGATACATTATTCATTAGATGTATAACACCAATTTATCATACAAAGTATAGTATTATATAACTACTCTATATCAATTTACCTCATCCACTAACAAGGGCATACCACTCTTATTAACCAATTAATATGAGTCATTACTCACTTTCTTATAAAATGACTAGCTGATATACCCGGCTTCGCCCGAGTTATTTTTGGTACTGGTGTTTATCTGGTGTTCACACGGAAAATCTTCTAAAGTCGTGGTTACTTTAGAGATACCGGAAAAACATATGTTCCCCATTTTGCATAGTTCTCTGCGTTACCCAGGAAACACCATGGGGAGGTAACCATGCTGTGTTTCCTTTATATAAAATGACATCAGGAAGTGAGAGAATTAGATTCCATACATAAAATTTGGACACTAATTCTTTTGCACTTAGATTTGAACAATCGAGGTGGGACCCATTAACTTTTCCTATTTATGACATAATCAATGCCCGTGCCAAATTTCAAGTTTCTATGACATCGGGAAGTGAGAGAATTAGATTTCGTAAGTAAAATGTGGACGCTAATTCTTTTGCGCTTAGAATTGAACAATCGAGGTGGGACCCATTAGCTTTTCCTATTTATGACATAATCAATGCCCGTTCCAAATTTCATGTTTCTATGACACCAAGAAGTGAGAGAATTAAATTCCGTACGTAAAATTTGGACGCTAGTTCTTTTGCGCTAGAATTGAATAATCGAGTTGGGACCCATTAGCTTTTCCAATTTATGACATAATCAAGGCTCGTGCCAAATTTCACGTTTCTATGACAC
The DNA here is from genome assembly GCF_035609145.1 of Eleutherodactylus coqui. Classification (NCBI taxonomy): domain Eukaryota; kingdom Metazoa; phylum Chordata; class Amphibia; order Anura; family Eleutherodactylidae; genus Eleutherodactylus; species Eleutherodactylus coqui. The sequence continues at coordinate 74,761,913 of NC_089846.1, forward strand.
CGGAAAGTGAGAAAATTACATTCCGTACGTAAAATTTGGACACTAATTATTTTGCGCATAGAATTGAATAATCAAGTTGGGACCCATTAGCTTTTCCTATTTATGACATAATCAATGCTCGTGCCAAATTTCACGTTTCTATGACACCGGAAAGTGAGAAAAATACATTCTGTATGTAAAATTTGGACGCCAATTCTTTTGAGCACAGAATTGAATAATTGAGTTAGGACCCATTAGCTTTTCCTATTTATGACATAATCAATGCTCGAGCCAAATTTCACATTTCTATGACACCGGAAAGTGAGAAAATTACATTCCGTACGTAAAATTTGGACGCTAATTCTTTTGCACTAGAATTGAATATTCGAGTTAGGACCCATTAGCTTTTCCTATTTATGACATAATCAATGCTCGTGCCAAATTTCACGTTTCTATGACACAGGAAAGTGAGAAAATTAGATTCCGTACGTAAAATTTGGACGCTAATTCTTTTGCGCATAGAATTGAATAATCAAGTTGGGACCCATTAACTTTTCCTATTTATGACATAATCAATGCCCGTGCCAAATTTCAAGTTTCTATGACATCGGGAAGTGAGAGAATTAGATTTCGTAAGTAAAATGTGGACGCTAATTCTTTTGCGCTTAGAATTGAACAATCGAGGTGGGACCCATTAGCTTTTCCTATTTATGACATAATCAATGCCCGTTCCAAATTTCATGTTTCTATGACACCAAGAAGTGAGAGAATTAAATTCCGTACGTAAAATTTGGACGCTAGTTCTTTTGCGCTAGAATTGAATAATCGAGTTGGGACCCATTAGCTTTTCCAATTTATGACATAATCAAGGCTCGTGCCAAATTTCACGTTTCTATGACACCGGAAAGTGAGAAAATTACATTCCGTACGTAAAATTTGGACACTAATTATTTTGCGCATAGAATTGAATAATCAAGTTGGGACCCATTAGCTTTTCCTATTTATGACATAATCAATGCTCGTGCCAAATTTCACGTTTCTATGACACCGGAAAGTGAGAAAAATACATTCTGTATGTAAAATTTGGACGCCAATTCTTTTGAGCACAGAATTGAATAATTGAGTTAGGACCCATTAGCTTTTCCTATTTATGACATAATCAATGCTCGAGCCAAATTTCACATTTCTATGACACCGGAAAGTGAGAAAATTACATTCCGTACGTAAAATTTGGACGCTAATTCTTTTGCACTAGAATTGAATATTCGAGTTAGGACCCATTAGCTTTTCCTATTTATGACATAATCAATGCTCGTGCCAAATTTCACGTTTCTATGACACAGGAAAGTGAGAAAATTAGATTCCGTACGTAAAATTTGGACGCTAATTCTTTTGCGCATAGAATTGAATAATCAAGTTGGGACCCATTAACTTTTCCTATTTATGACATAATCAATGCCCGTGCCAAATTTCAAGTTTCTATGACATCGGGAAGTGAGAGAATTAGATTTCGTAAGTAAAATGTGGACGCTAATTCTTTTGCGCTTAGAATTGAACAATCGAGGTGGGACCCATTAGCTTTTCCTATTTATGACATAATCAATGCCCGTTCCAAATTTCATGTTTCTATGACACCAAGAAGTGAGAGAATTAAATTCCGTACGTAAAATTTGGACGCTAGTTCTTTTGCGCTAGAATTGAATAATCGAGTTGGGACCCATTAGCTTTTCCAATTTATGACATAATCAAGGCTCGTGCCAAATTTCACGTTTCTATGACACCGGAAAGTGAGAAAATTACATTCCGTACGTAAAATTTGGACACTAATTATTTTGCGCATAGAATTGAATAATCAAGTTGGGACCCATTAGCTTTTCCTATTTATGACATAATCAATGCTCGTGCCAAATTTCACGTTTCTATGACACCGGAAAGTGAGAAAAATACATTCTGTATGTAAAATTTGGACGCCAATTCTTTTGAGCACAGAATTGAATAATTGAGTTAGGACCCATTAGCTTTTCCTATTTATGACATAATCAATGCTCGAGCCAAATTTCACATTTCTATGACACCGGAAAGTGAGAAAATTACATTCCGTACGTAAAATTTGGACGCTAATTCTTTTGCACTAGAATTGAATATTCGAGTTAGGACCCATTAGCTTTTCCTATTTATGACATAATCAATGCTCGTGCCAAATTTCACGTTTCTATGACACAGGAAAGTGAGAAAATTAGATTCCGTACGTAAAATTTGGACGCTAATTCTTTTGCGCATAGAATTGAATAATCAAGTTGGGACCCATTAACTTTTCCTATTTATGACATAATCAATGCCCGTGCCAAATTTCAAGTTTCTATGACATTGGGAAGTGAGAGAATTAGATTTCGTAAGTAAAATGTGGACGCTAATTCTTTTGCGCTTAGAATTGAACAATCGAGGTGGGACCCATTAGCTTTTCCTATTTATGACATAATCAATGCCCGTTCCAAATTTCATGTTTCTATGACACCAAGAAGTGAGAGAATTAAATTCCGTACGTAAAATTTGGACGCTAGTTCTTTTGCGCTAGAATTGAATAATCGAGTTGGGACCCATTAGCTTTTCCAATTTATGACATAATCAAGGCTCGTGCCAAATTTCACGTTTCTATGACACCGGAAAGTGAGAAAATTACATTCCGTACGTAAAATTTGGACACTAATTATTTTGCGCATAGAATTGAATAATCAAGTTGGGACCCATTAGCTTTTCCTATTTATGACATAATCAATGCTCGTGCCAAATTTCACGTTTCTATGACACCGGAAAGTGAGAAAAATACATTCTGTATGTAAAATTTGGACGCCAATTCTTTTGAGCACAGAATTGAATAATTGAGTTAGGACCCATTAGCTTTTCCTATTTATGACATAATCAATGCTCGAGCCAAATTTCACATTTCTATGACACCGGAAAGTGAGAAAATTACATTCCGTACGTAAAATTTGGACGCTAATTCTTTTGCACTAGAATTGAATATTCGAGTTAGGACCCATTAGCTTTTCCTATTTATGACATAATCAATGCTCGTGCCAAATTTCACGTTTCTATGACACAGGAAAGTGAGAAAATTACATTCCGTACGTAAAATTTGGACGCTAATTCTTTTGCGCATAGAATTGAATAATCAAGTTGGGACCCATTAACTTTTCCTATTTATGACATATTCAATGCCCGTGCCAAATTTCCCGTTTCTATGACATTGGGAAGTGAGAGATTTAGATTATGTACGTTAAATTTCGACGCTAATTCTTTTGCGTTAGAATTGAATAATCGAGTTGGGACCCATTTACTTTTCATATTTTGAGATAATCTATGCTTGCTCCAAAATTCATGTTTCTACGGCATCGGGAAGTTGGAGAACTTTTGGCGAGTCAGTCAGTCAGTGAGTCAGTCAGTGAGGGCTTTCGTCTTTATATATATAGATTTACTATTTTTGTATGAGGCACTGAATGATTGTTTTCATATCCATATGATGTAGCTGTGCATCCAGCTCAGACAGCGAGACTCTGGACCCATGAGTCCCAACACCAGAGGGAGGACGCTTTACATCAACCGACCAATAAGGATCATTAAGCCGCGATCTCATAACTTTATCATTTTTTTGAAAGGTTCTGAGCTCAGTGGGCTATTTACTTAGAACAGAGTTTCACATGCCGACCCAAGTCATTTCTGCACTCGGCCACAGGCAACAAATGTAATAGCAGTTGCAAGCCTCGTAATACATCTGGCGGCACCTCCGTGCACCAGAAGAAAACCTACTTCCACTAGGAGCTGGGAAATGTAACCACTTTCTGCCATAGATTATAGTAAAAGTGATGGGCTGCGGGTGTCCACAACCCCTAATGCTTGGCCCCAGGCACTAGCTGAAAAAGTGAAGCGGTGCAATGTAAATGGCCTAAAAGGCTCAGTTTTGATGAATGTGTCTTAACTGCAACTTTTGGACACCAGAATTTGGGCATGCGGCGATTAATAAATAGGCCCTATTTATGCCCTATAGCAAACCTTTGGGTCTACACCCTCCTCTGCTATATATAATATTGCCACCTAGGGCACAAATAATACTGCTATATATTAAATAAAACATATTTAGTCTTTACAATCATATGCAGACTCTATACATATATAGTAACATAATATGTTATGCTGAAAAAAAGACATATGTGCATCCAGTACAGCCTGTTACACCCCAATGTTGATCCAGAGGAGACACATTTTCACTGCATACATAGAATCCTAGAACAGTAGAGTTGGAAGGGACCTCAATGGTCATCTGGTCCTCCAGGGTCCATGGGTCCAACCCCCTACTCAGTGCAGGATCACTAAATCATCACAGACAGATATTTGTCCAGCTTCTAACGACTTCCATTTAAGGAGAACTCACCAACTCTCATGGCAACCTGTTCCACTCATTGAGCCCCCTCACTATCTAATATCTAGTCTGTGTCTCCTCCCTTTCAGTTTCATCCCATTGTTTCTAGTCTTTCCTTGTGCAAATGAGAACAGGGCTGATCCCTCTGCACTGTGACAGCCCTTCAGATATTTGTAGAAGGTTATTAAGTCTCCTCTCAGCCTTCTCTTCTGCAAGCTAAACATTCCCAGATCCTTAACTGTTCCTCATGGGACATGATTTGCAGACCACTTACCATCTTGGTAACTCTTCTCTGAATTTGCTCCAGTTTGTCTATGTCTTTTTTAAAGTGGGGTGCCCAGAACTGGACACAGTATTCTAGATGATGTCTGACTAAGGAAGAGTAGAGGGGGATAATTACCTCACGTGATCTAGACTCTATACTTCTCTTAATACATCCCAGAATTGTGTTTGCCTTTTTGGCTGCTGCATCACACTGTTGACTCATGTTCAGTCTATGATCTATTAGTATACCCAAGTCTTTTTCACAGGTGCTGCTGCTTAGCCCACTTCCTCCCATTCTGTATGTGCTTTTTTCATTTTTTTTTGCCCAGATGCATTTCTTGCATTTCTCCTTGTTAAATACCATTCTGTTAGTCGCTGCCCGTACATTCGCTCATCTCTTACTCACTCACTACACACTCACTATAAACATTCACTCATCCCTGCCTGTACACATACTGCAAACCCACACATGTATGCTCTATGCCCTTTACCTCTTCTCTGTAATCTGGCCAGTGATCTCAGCAGCCTCTGTATTATATGGCAGTCGCTACATATTAACATTATGTTATACATTGGTTTACTATGTGCAGGCAGCCCAATAAGGCAGAGGCTGCACCGCAGTTCTAGTTCTCCTCTGCTCCTTTGAACCAGACATAGATCAGTATAGGGTTCTATATGCAGGAAACTTTATATACATGATTTACTTTGCATAGTCGACAGTAAAGAATGAAGGGGGAAGGGGTGGGTGTCACTCCTCCCAATCTATAGCCCCATAACAACTGCATGGTCCTCTTCAATTAAATGTAAGCGCTGCGGAATAGGATGGCGCTATACAAATGAAGATTATTATTATTATCTCTGGTTTCCAATCCTAATATAAACCCCCTAACACAAATTACAAAAAACCTTTCTTAATATTCCTCCTCCATTTCTGGTGAGCTTGGGCCAATTACAGAGACCAGAAGTACATAGGGGAACGTAAGCAATGTGTGCAACCAGCTCTACTGAAAAAGATAAAGCAAGCACCGCTGGTCTCCAAGAGAGCACATGGAAGCATCGGTGGTCTCCAAGAGAGTATGTGGAAGCATTAGTGGTGTCCAAGAGAGCATGTGGAAGCATCAGTAGTCTCCAAGAGAGCATGTGGAAGTATTGGTGGTGTCAAAGAGAGCATGTGGAAGCATTGGTGGTGTCCAAGGGAGCGTTCGGAAGCATCGGTGGTCTCCAAGGGAGCATGCGGAAGCATCTGCGTTCTCTAAGAGAACATGCGGAATGATCTGTGGTCCCCAAAAGAGCATGTGAAAGCATCGCTAGTCTCCAAGAGAGCATGTGGAAGCATTAGTGGTGTCCAAGAGAGCATGTGGAAGCATCAGGGGTCTCCAAGAGAGCATGTGGAAGCATCGGTGGTGTCCAAAAGAGCATATGGAAGCATCGGTGGTCTCCAAGAGAGCATGTGGAAGCATCGGTGGTCTCCAAGAGAGCATGTGGAAGCATCGGTGGCCAACACTTTTGCTAGATGTTCAGCCACTACCCAGCTTGCCAATTATTCCCAGTCCATTGAACTCAAGCAGTAGTAGATATGCATGTTAGTATGGACAAAGTGTAATGTCTTAACTTGCCAAATACCTCCTAGGTATAAAATGCATCTCTACATGGTGATATTTCTAACTTTCATAGTTTCCAACAGTCCCCATTTTCACGTAACTGTCCCACGAACTAGATCCAAATAAAGTTGAACCTATTCTAATTTGCCTCAAAAAAGAGCATCAGGCAGAACTTAAAATGTCCCCATAAATGTTGACAAGTGCGATTTCCAAAACCTACCTCCAAATGTAGCGGAAAAGCGACTATATAATGATTTTCCCCTTACAGAATGCTTTAAATAATCACAAAATAAAACGAACACGAAAAGCCACACATAATTGGTATCAGCACATCTATAACAACCCGTACTGCATTACATTATTCATCCAGCACAGTAAATTCCATAAAAATACCAAATAGCTATTTTCTGTTCAGTTTTCTTCTCCAAACAAAAAAATAATCAAAAAAGCTGTATATGCCTCAGAATTGTACCAATAAAAACAATTTTGTACCAAAAAAACAAGCCTCGTACAGCTCTATCAGCAGAAAAATAAGAACGCTCCGGTCCAGGAATGTGGCGTCACAAAAGAGGTATTTTGTTTTTTTTTAAAAAGTGTTTATATTGAACAAAAGCGGTAAAACATAATAAAACCTATATTATACCGCATGGTGAACGCCAGCAAAAAATTAATAAAAGTTATTCAATACATTATGTGGACTTGAAACTGGTTCTTATAAAAATGTGAATTTGGCAAGCAAAATGCAAGATGTCATACAGTGACACTGCCGAAAAATAAGAGTTCTGACCGCTGGGCACAAAAGAGGAAACGATTTACTGGCTCTTAAAGCTAAAATTAGTTACGTTATTAAGGGGTTAAAAAATGCACTTAAGGTGACCGAATTCTGCACCAAATATATTGACATATTGAGGCCTCGGTCACACGGGCGGTTTTTGCCGCGATTTGCGGATCGCGTGACGGACGCGCATCCGCAAATCGCGTGACAGGGGCCGAAAAATCGCCGGAAAAATCTGCTCCTAGCCGCGTTTCCTTTGAAACGGGCCCGAGCACTGGAGCGCTGTCCAGCCTATTGAATTCAATGGAGCCGGCAATACAGCCGGCTCCATTGAAAGCAATGGGCTGCCGGCGATCGCAGGATGAATTTTCGGGAAGGGCTTAAAAATATAAGCCCTTCCCTGAAAATAATCCAAAAATGTGTAAAAATAAAAAAAAATACATACTCACCTTGTCCCTGCAGACGGAGTTCAGACGTGGCTGGCCGGCAGTTCTCCTGAACTGCTGTGAGTAGTATTCAGCAGGCGGGGATTTAAAATCCCCGCCTGCTGAATGGACTGCCTCTGATTGGTCACAGCCCTCACCAATCAGAGGCAGCTCTCACTCACCCATTCATGAATTCATGAATGGGTGAGTGAGTGCTGCCTCTGATTGGCTCAGCGCAGGGACCAATCAGGGGCAGCTCACAGCTGTCATTCAATAGCTGAGAGCTGCCCCTGATTGGTCCTTGCACTGAGCCAATCAGAGGCAGCACTCACTCACCCATTCATGAATTCATGAATGGGTGAGTGAGAGCTGCCTCTGATTGGTGAGGGCTGTGACCAATCAGGGGCAGCTCTCAGCTATTGAATGACAGCTGTGAGCTGCCCCTGATTGGTCCCTGCGCTGTATTGCCGGCTCCATTGAATTCAATGGGCATGCATCATTCTTCTCTGCCACAGCTGTTACAGCTGTGGCAGAGGAGAATGATTTGTGTAGTATATGTTCTCAATGGGGTCGGCGCTGCTGCCGCCGGCCCCATTGAGCGCATATAGAGAACAACAGGAATCGCAGATCGCAGATAGGCGCGATCTGCGATTTCTGTTCTATAATTTATCGGAAAAGCGCATACAAACCGCCTATGTGTCCGATACCATTGCAAAGCAATGGTTCTATAAAATCGCAGATCGCATGCGTAAATCACGTGAAAAATCGCCCGTGTGACCGAGGCCTAAGCAACATTTTTGGGATGATTTTTCATAATATAATGTGCCTGTTGGGTTTGGATGGTCAGATGTGATTTTGTTGTTTAGCCTCTTCACTAAAAAGCCAGATATATTTATCAGCCCAGCATGTGGGAAAAGACGGTAATGACTGCCTTACTTCTGTGACTGGCCCGGATACGACTATCTGGTCCTAGTTGAAGCATATACTGTATATGGTGTCATCTTGCTTGCAGTATGGAAATGTCTATTTTCGCACAGATGTAAGGTCCTTTTGAGCAGATTACTCACCACAGCTCCAGGGATGCCTCGAAGTCCTTCTGGTCCTTGCTTTCCTTGAGATCCCTGAGGTCCAACAGCCCCCGTCTTCCCAGGAGGACCCAAAGCACCATCTTCTCCCTGAAAGCAGAAGCAATGTATTATAATAGGCACTGCAGTGCTATGGCACATGTTAGACCCGTAATCTAGCAGTATATATCAGCTTTATCCTGGGGTAAAGTCTGGCACATTTACCTTAGCTCCTTTTCCACCCTGACCACCTTCAGGACCAGACGGACCAGCGGGACCCTGCGAAAGAGAGAAGAAATAAGTAATACTAAACCTGTACATATATAGAACTGCCAGGAGGGCCAAGGGTTCCTCTCTCTTATTTATACCAGCATGTTTTGGATACATACACTACCGTTCAAAAGTTTTTGACTGGCACACTGGACAAAAAGGGCTACCACAGCCATGCAATACCCTCTGGTGTACGCAAGAGAATGACCCAAAACATACTTCTGGGTTATATCAGAACTACTTAAAAGTACAGGAAGCCGGCAGGCTGCAAAAAATGGAATGGCCTGCAAAGTCATTTTAGCTTGTTTGGGATGAAAGGACAGGAGGGTTAAAGCAAAGCAATCTATAAGTGCAGCACATTTGTGGGAACTTCTGCAACCATATTGGGACTGAGGGGCGACTGGGAAGAGTCAAAAATCTAGATTTAATTTGGTGAAACAAAGTTACGCCATTATTTTTATTCATCTTCACTTGTTTATTTGTTCTCTGCTTTCATTTCAAAGGACATTTGAGATAGTAAACTGTAAATATTAATAAAAACTGGAGAACTTGAGGAGTTCTAAAACTTTTGACCAATAGTGTTTGTCATTAAAGGGGTTGTCTCGCGAAAGCAAGTGGGGTTATACACTTCTGTATGGCCATATTAATGCACTTTGTAATGTACATTGTGCATTAAATATGAGCCATACAGAAGTTATACACTTACCTGCTCCGTTGCTAGCGTCCCCGTTGCCATGGTTCCGTCTAACTTCGGTGTCTTCTTGCTTTTTTAGACGCGCTTGCGCAGATGCATCTTCTCCCTTCGGCTGGTCTTGGAAGCATCGGCGTTTTGGCTCCGCCCCCTTGTACGCGTCATCGCGTAGCTCCGCCCCCGTCATGTGCCGATTCCAGCCAATCAGGAGGCTGGAACCGGCACACGTCATGGGGCGGAGCTACGCGATGACGCGTACAAGGGGGCGGAGCCAAAACGCCGATGCTTCCAAGACCAGCCGAAGGGAGAAGATGCATCTGCGCAAGCGCGTCTAAAAAAGCAAGAAGACACCGAAGTGTCCGGGGTCTTGAGCAGGAGCGGGACAGCAGCGGCGGAACCCGTGGGGGATCGGGGGTTGCGGCGGACCAGGCTGCCGACAAGGTACTGTGAAGAGGATGTCACCCCCAGAGCTCAGCGGCGGCTCTGGAGCCCCTCCGGGGACCCTTGTGGCAGCAGCACCCTCCCTAAGCCTCGGGGCAGGGAGCCGAGGTCACGGAGGAATCCGACACAGCAGTCGGCGGGCACGGCGAGCAGGGGCCCTCGCTCCGGTCCGAGGGCGGGGCCCGCGGCGCCGGGCGGCAGGCAGCAGAGAGCTGGAACGGATGTCTCTCCCGGTGACGTGCCGGCCGGGGGAACATCTGGAAGCACGACACGAAGGAGAGACACGGCTGTGAGGGCCAGCGGCAGCAGGAGCAGAGCAGTGAGTGAAAGTGGCAGAACAGCGACCCCTAGTGGTGAAGTGCCGGCCCAGGGGAGAGCTGGAAAGAATAGAAATGCTGGAGGAGCCAGGCAGGATGGGCATTCCCTGCCTCAGCGACAGACCCCGCAAGGATCCACTGGGAACAGCACGGCCAGGGTGAGGTCTGTAGTGTGCGTTCCGCAGTCGGGACAGAGTTTCGTTGCAGGCCGGCAAGCAGAAGTTAATGCGGTGCCAGCGGATCATCGTCAGGACGCCGCAGATTCAGAGGAGTCTGGGAGCGACACGGAGGTTCTGATCCCGGGAGGTCCGGCTGGTGGAGACACAGCGTCCATGCAGCCTGGTGAGCATAGCTCCTTAATTTGTATGTCTGATGATATGCTTGCGGGTCAGTCGGGGGGTCGAAGTTTGAATGTGTGGGAGACAGGAGTGCGGCAGGGGGAATTTGGAGGTGAGTTAAGGGAGTTGTTAGGTAACGTGAGGGATTTGCTGCAGCGTTGCGATAGGGGGGACAGGTTGCCAGTAGGTTCTCCGGTGGCGGTGTGGGTGACACCGGGGGGTAGTGGTGACGTGGCAGTGGGCACTGGTTTAGGGGTTAGCGCAGGGACTAGGACCACACAGTGTGCTGGCGTAACGATGGCTGTGCAAACAGAAAAGGACGGTGATTCGGTTCGGTTAGACGACAGGGCTAAGGGAGAGGTGTACGTCTCCTTTGAGGGCCCCTTGGGCGCTCATTTGAAGAAAGAAGTACGGGAAAAAATTTGGAGGGACGAGTACATTGAAATATTTTCGTTGTTACCGTTAGAAAAGTTTAATCTGGATAAGGGGAAGCGGACGGAAACCAAGAAGGAGGAGGAAGAAAAGAAGCGTTGGCGGCTTATTCCGCAGACGTTTGCCAATTGGATGCACGCGTTTGCGATTTTAGCAGGGGTGATAGGCGAAAAGGCGCCGGAGAATTGCTCAGCTGGATTGGCTGGAATCGGCACGTGACGGGGCGGAGCTACACGGAGCCCCATAGAGAACAGCAGAAGACCCGGACTGCGCAAGCGCGGCTAATTTGGCCATCGGAGGCCAAAAATTAGTCGGCACCATGGAGACCAGGACGCTAGCAACGGAGCAGGTAAGTAAAAAACTTTTTATAACTTCTGTATGGCTCATAATTAATGCACAATGTATATTACAAAGTGCATTATTATGGCCATACAGAAGTGTATAACCCCACTTGCTGCCTCGGGACATCTCCTTTAAATTTTGATGTGATCTGGTGCAGGTGACGTGGCTGGTGAGGGGGCGGCAGTAGACTCCCTCCGGCTATAAGTCAAAATATTGGTTGCCAGCCTTCGGGCGGCGTGGTTGGCCCCTGAACCTGTAGTTCGGTGGGGGGCAGTTGTTGCGTTTTTTCCCGGTTATGGTTGCACCAGATCTTTGTGACTCCAAAGAATCCCCCTCGTTCATTGTTCATTTTATGTACTGTTTGTTAATAAACTGGCTGCTGTGGCCAATTTAGCCAAAGAGGAAGGAGTGGTGTTTTTATGGGTCGTAAGAGGGGTGGTGGGCTACAGCGAGGTATTCTGGCCTCCACGGGTCAAGAAGTAAAGGATATAAGAACTTAGAAATCAGACTCTTACCCATGATGAATGCACCAATAAAATACTCTAGCTGCTCATAACACTGCTCAGTCAGTCGTATTCAGCTTTGAGTGGCAAGGAGCACGGATAACACTTGTGATTACCCAGGCAGGAAACAAATCCAGTACTCTAGACCACTAATGGTGGCCGTATACCTTACATAAGGTGAAGAGAGGTATAGGAAAACTGAGGCCTTGGTGTAACTACTTGGTAGGTGATGACTTAAAAGACAGTGAAGTTGATGGCTTTCAAAAAAGTAGTCTATTTAGAAGCAGCGGGCTTCCCCCTGGGGGTGCTCTGCCTGATGCTCTGCCCGTCTCCCTTTTCTTTTTGATACAGCTTAGATAGCTGTTGGCCGCATCAAGTTCTGGCGGCAGCCGTTCCTCCCGGGCTTCTCATGCACACTAGAGATAAGCGAACGTACTCGTTTAGGGCAATTTCGCAATCGAGCATCGCTTTTTTTGAGTAACTGACTACTCGGGCGAAAAGATTCGGGTGGCGACGGGGGTGAGCGGGGGGTTGCAGAGGGGAGTGGGGGGGGGGAGGAGAGAGAGCTCCCCCCTGTTTCCCACTGCTATCCCCCGCTCCACCACGCCGTCCCCGCCCCCGAATCTTTTCGCCCGAGTACTCAGTTACTCGAAAAAAGCGATGCTCGATTGCTAAATCGCCCTAAACGAGTACGTTTGCTCATCTCTAATGCACACGCACACTCGGCTGACTGATTTGTTACTTTTCAATAAGACAGAATACACATTACATCAAACACTTTCTGTTTGCTACATGAAGCCCATATAGATTTAGCCTCATTCATTCAAGTTTTTTTATTTCTGTTTGTATATTTAACCCCCAAATAGAGTCAAATACCAACAACAAGTCCTCATACATAAAGCAGTAAAAGTGTTGTATTGTCTCGCAGTTATCACCAGCATCTGAGGAATCATTGAAGTAATATTCACTTACTGCCTCTCATTGTTCGCCATCCTCTCCTCGTTCCCCCTTTGCTCCATCTTGTCCCTATGAGATAACAATCATTGATATAAATCATTGGACACGAACAGCATCAACCACAAGACTTACCGTAGAGTATACAGAGGAGTGAAGAAAAAGAGCAGTTGGCTTAATAACTGCCCAGATCTCCATTACAGATCCGGATGCAAAACCCACAGCATGTCCGCCCGTGTGAACAAAGTCTTAAAGCCGCAGGCCTTGTTTGATATACCAAGTGTCTGACTCCTTCATGATGAGTACTTACTCTGGGACCCATCTCTCCAGGAGGTCCAGGATCTCCAGGGAATCCAACAGGACCCTAAAACAACAGGATTTAGGAGGGGACTTTAATTATTTCATGAGGGGAATCACTGAAATGTATATTTAGTAGCTGATCGATATTCACTGAGAAGATATATTATTATCTCAAAAACACTCAACACGGAGTTCTAAGGTGAGAATAGTGTTTAATTGGATGATAATAAAATGTCACTTTTAATAATACATCTTCTCAATGAAGACGGACCAGAATGTATAACATAATCACTAATATGATAAAGGTTTGTAGTGTGTATATTTATATATGATTCTTCGCATCCGTCTTGAGGAAGAATCCTACGTGGATCAAACAACTCACTGTAACGTCACTCCTTCTTGTAGCCATTAAAAGGTCTCATATCTACAAGATGACTCGGTTTATCGCGCTACTAATATGATGTGCAGCTGCAGTCCTGATGATGCTACAAAACATTCCTGACAAACCATCAGATCCGGGTCCTTTACCTTACTGGCGGCACAGCAAGCGACAAAAATGTAACCTGTGCTTAAAGGGGAAGTCCAAGAATTAAAAAACATGGCTGCTTTCTTCTTAAAACAGCACCACACTTGCCCAGAGATTGCGTCTGGTTTTGCAGCTGAGCACCATAGATGTTAACATGTCTAAGCTGCAGTACCACACAGAACCTGTTGACCAGTGTGGTGCTGTATTGAAGGCCATTTAAAAGTTATGTTCCAGGCTTCCCATTACTAAGGCCTATTATATGCGAGGTAATTACCTGGTAATCGTCTTTTCTTTACTGGTGGTTTATAATCTGGACTATATAATAATAATAATAATTGTACCCTTGCTGTATTTGAAATCACTCTCCCTGAACTGATTTCCTGGTGAGATTCTGATAGGCTTGTTTTTTATACACAGCAGCCAATCAGAGGAGGCAGAGCAAGAGGAGGCGGGACATAGTAGCAGCCTGAATCAATCATGAGTCGGGGGCATATCTCAGACTACCTCAGAGCCTGTAGTTGAGCTGTAGTGTCAGATCTCCGCACTGCACTTAAGCAGCCAAGTTAAAAATCATCCAAGGAGCAAGACCTGAGGGAATTACTGTAAATAGCAGGTAGGCATTCCATGTAGTCACTGACTTGCATATCATTTTTGAGCTCCTGACTGGACTTGTACTTTAATGTAACAGTTTTCTCTGCAAGGTCAGGCAAAAAACCCCTATACTGCACCTCAGCAGCGATACCTTGGCTTGCCTAGGAGAGTGGGGTGCCGTGTATGAGCAAGTCTAGAAAGTTCTCTTGCCCAACTAATACACCCTACCAGAAACCCTCCAGAAGATACTGACAGCAGAATGGGATATATTTGTTGCGCCGCATTAAATAAAGATGTCATTTTAACATAAAACTTATATTTTCAAAGTTAAACAGCTAAAATAATATACTCCTATTAGAGATGAGCGAGCACCAAAATGCTCGGGTGCTCGTTGCTCGAGTCGAGCTTCCCACAATGCTCGAGGGTTCGTTTCGAGTAATGAACCCCATTGAAGTCAACGGGCGACTCGAGCATTTTTGTATATGACAGATGCTCTGCTTAGGTTTTCATTTGTGCAAATCTTCAAAACCTATGAAAGTGATGGAAACGACACAGATACGGATAGGGCAGGCGAGGGGCTACATGTTGGGCTGCATCTCAGGTTCCCAGGTCTCACTATTAAGCCACAATACCGGCAAGAGTGAGCCCCATCCTCCCCCTAACAATTTTTACTTCGGACAAACCCTCATTAGCAAGGCATACCTTAGCTAAGCACCACACTACCTCCAACCAAGCACTGCCTGCAGGACACACTGTTGCCTCTTCTCCTGGGTTACATGCTGCCCAACCCCCCCCCCCCCCCGTACGACCCTGCGTCCGCAGCGCACACAAAAGTGTCCCTGCGCTGCCCTTATGCCACACGCTGGCTGCATAGCCACACCACCCTCATGTCTATTTATAAGTGCGTCTGCCATGAGGAGGAACTGGAAGCACACACTGCAGAGGGTTGGCAGGGTGTAAGGAGAATTTATGTGTTTATCAAAAAGAAAACGATCCCAGATCTCGTGCAGAAGTCTGAGCCCAGGAGAAATTCAAATCAAACCAGCTTATGTGGTATCAAGTGATTTTTCTACTTTATTCTGAGGTGGACAAAGTATATATACCCTAAATGACATCACAGCAAAAAGTATATACCTTCAAGATGAATAAGATTTATAATTGGCTAAGACAAAAAATGATCAACATAAGTTACACCTTCTAGGGCAGTGTTGGCGAACCTATGGCACGCGTGCCGGGGAGGGCACGCGGAGTCCTTTCTGCCGGCACGCGTGCTGTTCGCTGATATCACCCGGCCGTCGGCACTGCAGAGAGAGCTTCCTGCCCTGTCAAAAGTAAGGCAGGGCAGCGCTGACGGCAGAGTGAACTTGATTGCCGGCACGCGCGGTCTTCTAGCAGCTCCTCGTACCCCGCCCCCCCCCCCGCCCCTCCACACATCAGGCCAAAGGGAGCGCTTCCTTACTCCCCTGTCACTCCTATAGCGGGAGATTTAAATAAAGCCCAGACGGCAGCGGAGGTGAAGGAGATGACGGCACGCGCAGGCTGTTGTCTGCTCCTCATATCCCCGCCCCTCCGCACAGCAGCCCAATGGGAGCGCTTTCTACCTCCCATGTCAGAAGTAGTGCGGGGATTTCCAATGCAGAGCCGACAACAGCCTTCGCTCAGTGACTGCCTGTGGTGAGAGAAGCAGAGCAGAGCTTCAGCAGTAAAGAAGAGGTTTAAAAGAAGATCCTTGCTGCCTGGGTTAAAGTAAGAAGCGAACAGCAGTTACTGCAAAGATAACTGCTAAACACTTCAGTTCACCACTACACACATAAACACGGGCGTTTTGGCACTGCAGAATCTGGAGCGGGTGTCCGCCTCCGGATTCCGCAATGCAAATACTGCACATAGACATGCTGTTGGAAATCAGTTTTCCATGTCGCCGAGCGAAAATCAATTGCGACTTTTCGCTCGCAGATGGAAAATCGCAGCATGTTGTATTTTGGCCGCCTGCAGACGGGCGGGTCGGATCCGGCAGCGAGAATTCTCGCCGCGGGATCCGACCCGAGCACCTGCAGGGACCAGTGCGTACGCACCCGCGCCCCGCAGCTCCGGCTGTTTGATGTGCTGGCTTGCTGGGCAGACCGGAGCCGGCAGCGGGTGAGTGACATTTCTGCGAGCCCTGCACAGAAATAGAGCGTGCCGCAATTTGTTTGCTGCGCGATATTTCACTCGGCCAAACCGCGGCCGTCTGCATAGGATTGCGTTTGTTAACGCAATCCTATGCAGGCTTCCAGCAGCGGAAATTCCGCGGGAAATCCCACCGCGGAATTTCCGCTCATGTGCAGGGGGCCTTTGGCAGAACGCACACAGGTGGATTTGCATTGTGGAGTCCACAGCGGGCGTCCACCTCCGAACTCCACAGCAAATACCGCCCCATAGCATGCTGGGGAAATACGTGGTTTCACTTCCATGAGCAGAAATTGATTGCGATTTTCCGCTCGCGGAAGAGAAATCACAGCATGCAGCGATTCTGTGAGGGCTACGCACGGATGGCTTCCATTGAAGTCAATGGAAGCAGCTTGTCCTGCGGCCATTCCGCAGTCATAATTACAGAATGGCCGCAGGACCTGCGTCAGCGCGGCATAATCTGTACTGCGCATGCATGCTGGCTGGTAGAGCCGCAATACAGATTATGAAGAACCCGGATAGGTACGCGGGGATCACTGGCGAGGCACAGGGTTGATTCCGCTGCGGGATCTGACCCGGCTATGTGCAGGTGGCTCAAAGTTCACGTTTAACCCTGTAATGACGTGGACTCGTTTTTTTTCCCCATTTTCGTTTTTTCCTTTTCCCTTTTAAAAATCATAACTCCTTTATTTATCCATCGACGTTGCTGTATGAGGGCTTGTTTTTTGCGGGACGAGTTGGTCAGTACGATTACAATGATACCAAACTTGTATAGTTTTTTTTGCTGTACTACTTTTATTTTTTTGTAAAGACATCTAATTTTGTAAAATTATTTTCTGCCGCCATCATCTGCGCACAATAACTTTTTAATTTTTCCATCAACGTAGTTGTGCGAGGGCTCATTTCTTGCGAGATGTCCAGTAGTTTATTTTAGTATCATTTCGGAATACATACGACTTTTTGATCGCTTTTTATTGCATTTTTTTCTGGGAGACAGGGTGACTGAAAGTGCATTTCTGGCGTTCTTTTTTTTTTATTTTTTCGGATGACGGTCACCATGTGGGGTAAATAATGTGCTACTTTGATGGATCAGACTTTTACGGACGCGGCGATACCAACTCTGTATTTATTTTTTAGGATTTAGATTTTTTTATTATAGATATGGCAAAAAGGGGGGGGGGGGATTTAAACTTCTTTTTTTTACAATTAATAAAACTATATTGATCTTATTTTTACTTTTTTTAGCCCTCCCTTTGGGGATTACAACTAGGAATGCTTTGATCGCTCCTGGAGTATGATGTAATGCCACAGCATTACATCATACTGCGATCTGACAGGCAGTCTATCTACCAAGCCACAGGCCTGGTTTGATAGGCAATCTGCAATAGCCGCCCTGTAGCTTTTTAGAAGGCCCCTGGGCTGTCATGACAAACACTTCGCAACCTGCGATCTTATCACAGGGGTCAGTGCTGGACCCCCAAAAATGGGTCAGGGCCTTTAAATGCTGCTGTCAGAATTAATGCCGCAATTTAAAGGGTTAATAGCTCCAATGAACGGTGCAGCTTATGAGAGCTGTTGCGGGTGGGTGTCAACTGTAAGAAACAGCTGGCACCCGCATTGTATGGAACAAGATCGCCCCGCAATCCCCCTCCATACACATTCAAAACCTGCAGGACGTAACTGTACATCCTGTAGTGTTAATGGGTTAACCCAGTGGTGGCGAACCTATGGCACGCGTGCCAGGGGTGGCACGCAGAGCCCTCCCTACTGGCACGCGCCGCCATCGGCCGCCCACCACTTGTAAATACCAGCAGGGGCCGCGGCTCCCCTGATGGCATTTACTTAGCTGCTGTGCTAACATCGCCGATCCTGTCATAGAACTGGTTCACGCCCCCAGCTTCTGATTGGCTGGGGGCGGAGGACTGCAGTGAGCCTGAGAGCTGCGGGCCCGAAGCTGGGAGCACTGGCACGGGCAGTGCAGGGCCTGGCCAGCGGCCCCGGCATGGAGGACAGCAGGGAGGCAGGGAGCGCCGGGACAGAGGACAGCGCCGACCCTGGGTGCTGCGGCAGAGGCTGAGACGCAGGAGGAGAGCGCACCACAACTGAGGTGAGTGAGTGGTGCAGAGGAGGCCGCAATGAGATGTCACTATTAGACTGTGGGATGTCCCTTATACACTGGGGGATGTCACTATTATGCTTTGGGCGCCGCTGTGGGATGTCGCTTTTATGTGCTGGGGGCCGCTGCTGTGGGATGTTGCTTCTATGCGCTGGGGGCCACTGTGGGGTGTTGCTTCTATGCGCTGGGGGCCGCTGTGGGGTGTTGCTTCTATGCGCTTGGGCCGCTGTGGGGTGTTGCTTCTATGCGCTGGGGGCCACTGTGGGGTGTTGCTTCTATGCGCTGGGGGCCGCTGTGGGGTGTTGCTTCTATGCGCTGAGGGCCGCTGTGGGGTGTTGCTTCTATGCACTTGGGCCACTGTGGGGTGTCGCTTCTATGCGCTTGGGCCACTGTGGGGTGTCGCTTTTATGCGCTGGGGGGCCGCTGGGGTGGGGGTCACTATTATCGCTGGGGTCGGTGATGGGGGTCATTATTACCGCTGGTGTATGTTTACATTTGGCGGAAATGGGCAAGGCAGCTTCAAAATAGACAGCGTGCAGATTTTGACTGCTTTTTGGATGCGGAAATGCTGCAAAATTTGCAACAGGAATTTCTGTTGAGGACATTCTGCAGTATTTCCGCATCCAAAAAGCAGTTAAAATCTGCACGCTGTCTATTTTGAAGCGGCCCTGTCCTTTTTAGAACGACGGAGGTAAAATCATACGTCGTGATAAGCCCCGCCCCCTGACATGTTGGCACTTTGCGATAAATATGTGGGTTTTAGGTCGCAGTTTGGGCACTCGGACTCCAAAAGGTTCGCCATCACTGTTCTAGGGTGTATCTATTACATACAATGAGACCATTATGAATTCAGGAGAAAGGAATGCATGTAATATCTTACAGGCTTACCCCCTGTAGTCTATAGTTTCCTGTCTATAGATATGCATACATGGGGGGTCTAGCAGACTCATCTTTAATCTATTTTCCTGAGAAGACATGGAGGCCCATAGAAGGGTTTCATTTAACCCCTGCAGTACTTATACTAGCAGCAGGCTATATCTTTCTATTCTATAATGCAATATAGAATAATTAACTGATACATTGATCTACAATTTTCTTAACATTCCCCACTTTAGATCAATACATCAACACAGTATAACAGTAATACACATATATAATGACTCTACCACAGACCCCCTGGCTACGGCCCGAAGCTTTATTACCAGGACGCCTGGGTTCACACTTCAAGACTAAGTATGTTATTATTTCATATAAAAATATTTCATTGATGCAAATATATCTTTATAAAGTTCTTCCACCAATTGTACCCACAATTAGGCCCGTCCCCAAGAGAAGCTTGGCCTTGATTTATTATGAGATTGATGCTCCTTTCTTCATATATAAATGATTGTCCATCATGACATAAAATCTTACTTATTGAAATGTCACCCAGTTATTAGAGCGATCCTCCGGTACAATCAGAACGCACTGGAATCAAAATGTCACACTTCAAAATCATCAAAGTAAAATAGCACTTTCTTCATAGAACTTTTAACCATCACTTGTCATACAAAGGTGGTCACCTGACCCAGTAAATCATCCTGTTCTTCGTCATCTTGTATATTTTGGAACATAGTTTTGGTGATGGAAGTGTTAATAAGGTTTTGTAATAGTCCTCAAATACACGGAATACAACAGCAACCACAGAGTACTAGAATGGAGGCAAATACTGACATAGAGACTAATGTGGAGTATATGACTTGTGACCAGTGTCCAAACAAGTTTTCCAACCAGTCTGTGAATGGATTGTCTATACCAGAGTTATCAGCTAGTTCATTTGATAATGCATTTAACCCTTCCAGTGCTCGAGTAACACTACCATCAGGTGCTGTGTTATTAGGAATGAAAGTACAACAATATCCTCCAATCATTTTACAAACTCTGCTAGTAACATATAACAAGAGCCATTCTATGTTGCCATGCAATAAGTGTAAGGTGTGTCCTAGTTGTTCCTCTAGGCCCCTGATTGCATCTCTTGTATAATTAACAAATCTCTGTTGGTTATAATATATATATATATATAATTCAGTCTACATTTTTATTCACTGTTACCCACCATACAAGAAGAGACTCAAGCCCCCCTGCAGCCATCCGATTTCTTGCCCTACACTCGTCCGGTACCCCCCTTGGGACCCCGATGGCGTCAGAGGAACCTTTGGGAGAGGAGTTCCTCGTTCTCCAGACACGGCCCTTGCTGTTGCCCTCAGAGGTCATGAGGTGTACAGGCATTATCAGTTGTACCAAGCACAATCCCGTTAGGGCTGTACCTGGCACCTGTTCTAGGCCCGGTCACCACACAACCCCCACACGTCTGCGCGTGCTCTTTGTAGCTCAGGCCATATCCCAGAGACAGCGTGCCCTTACGGTTCTCCTCTCCGCACAGCATCCCTCAGGCAGTCTCCCGTAGTCTGCCTTGGTCCCATTACCAGGTAGCGCGAAGCAAGTATAACCCCAGGATCAGAGGCAACAGCAGGTATTCGGTCTCCGCTCACAGGTGGAAACAGCAAACTCAATGTATAGCATGGATCACTTATCTGTGGGGGTAGGTACAGTTAAGAAGCTTAATCACACATTTTACGTTCATCACAGCTTGAAGACTTGTCATTAACTTTTATCTGTCGTGGGGTCAAGTCTTTCTATCTCATATAATAATTATTAACATATAATTCTCTATACACAATATTTACTGCATAACATAAAGATTCACACAACTACTACTACTCCGATCATCTGCAGTCACTTGGTCCTCCAACCTTAACAACCCCCCTTCTGGAATTTCTCTTATCAAGGAGAGGTGATGGAGTATGATAAACAGAGCTTTAGCTGTGTCTGGACTCATACAACTAGCTGCAGTATACTTGGGATAGTTTCCCATAATAGGGACACTCAGCTCTCACATTATCAACAACTTCATTATTATTATATCTTACATGACATTATCACATTGAAAACACCATTTAACAATCAAAATCACTGCAAAACAATCACAGAACTGACATGTATAAATAACAGCAAGAATGGACGTTCCCTGTTCACACAGGTTTAAACTAAACTTCATTCCTGATCATCTTCATTACAGGTCTATTCATATCAAGCAAGCAGAGCATTGCTAGAGTCAGTCACGTACCCCCCTCCCTTTTTCTCACTGAACTCTAAAGCTGAAAGGGGGTGAAACAAGCATTCCAATGAAACAGATGATTTAACCATTTGTGAGCTGACCCCACCACATAGAGCAGCACTCAGGCCATTGCTATCTTCATCTAATACTACTGTAACCTTTCATTCCCTCACTGTCTCATCCCAGGACCTTGTCAGTACTACCGTTACCCATAGCAACTTGTCCCCTCACTACCTGACACTTATCTGAAGGAGACCTTATATATTCCTCACTAGACTAAATATCATACTGATCCTATCTTATAGCACACACTTAATAAGGTAGACAACATATCATCAACACACAGAGGACAGTGATGGAGGCTGCTGACTATTCCTATGCAATTCAGAGAAGGCTCTAATCACTGGTGTTGTGTACTACTAGTGCAAGCATTGGGATGCCAGGTAGAAGGTACAGCTATGGGATGTAAGGAGCCAAGATGGCACCTGGGCGGCGGCTGAAGGTCTTACAGCAGATACTAAAATGGCCGCAGGCCATGACTAGCACTAAGATGGCCGCCAGGGACGTGGCCTGACTAGGAGTACTATCAAGCCAGGCAAGCATCTAGCCACACCTTATACCTTCATGTGCAATGCCAACAAGTCCCTCATCTGACACACATCTATAATCTTTGTGTATAGCGCCAACATATCCCGCAGCGCTTACATAGACAGGGGGATACAGAAAGACAAAAGTACAAACATTACAGAACCACGGTTACATAGTAATCAGCTGATGGAGACAATAGGGGTGCGGGTCCTGCTCCAACGAGCTTACATACTACAAGTAATGGGGGGTACAGGAGGTAAAGGGCTGGAGATGTGCACGGTATGGCGGGGTGGAGAGTGAGGGATACTATACACATAGACAATGGTCAGACATTTAGCCGTGTGACGGCAGAAACTGTGTGACTGCAGGGCTGGTTTATGATGGCTAGCAGGGATTGCAGTCAGGAAGCAGATCTACCAGTATGGCGCTCGTCACTCCTTCTATAGAAGTTACACTCAGAGCTCTCCCAGCATCCCCCATGTGTAGGACGGCGCCCCCTCCTGGTCTTATACTCCCTTCTGCATTGTTTAGCACAAATAATACAAGACAAAAAATTTTTTTAGAGTAGTTTGTAAACCCCTAGGCTGTGAACACTGTCCATATGAGTGCCACCATCCCCCCTGTTGAGACATGACACAGGCCATGGCTCAAAACTGCTGCACATCTGAAGAACGATTTAGGTAAGATAGTTTTTTTTTTTCTCTACGGAGATGTACAGTCCATCTACAAAGAGTGTATTCAGCATCTACAAGAGATACCTCCTGCAGATCTGGTCTGAGTAACACCTTATGTGCCATCTCTCCTAGACAGTTGTATGGAGGACCGTCTGAAGAAATAGGCAGTAAGGTAGATGGATGGAGCGTAGTACATCCCTAGGTTGTCAGGTGTGGCTGTGAGAGCAGTAGTGTCATGCAGGAGGGATATCTAGAAGGACTAAGATATGAGTATAACTAACTGCGTGCGGTACTCAGTGTGTGGGGACAGCACTATAGTGGCAGAAGATTTGATTGCTTCAGCTGCTGCTACTACTGCTTGTACACAGGGGGAAAGAGCACGGGCCACTGGATCTAATCTGCAAGAGTAGTATGCCAGCGGTCTCTGTTTCCCACCATGTTCCTGAGTTAACACAGAGGTGATATATCCTTCCCCTGAGTCAACAGTTAGCACAAAGGGCTTGCTGTAATTTGGCAGCCCCCCAGACTGATGTGCCCACCAGAGTCTGTTTTAATGTAACAAAGGCTTCTTCAGAGGACCCATCCCACTGGATTTTATCAGCTGCAGCCAGAAGTTCATCACAGATGAGTCTGGTAAGAACCACTGTCAGAGATGCAGAATTTGGGATCCAGGAGCTGCAGAAGTTTGTCTGTTACGATCGTGTGGGCAGGCAAAGCATGGAACCCACATGATCATGACCAAAGGGGATGCACACGGGTATCACCAGAGTCACACGGGACTCACACCGGTTTCAGGCAACTGACCCTGTGCTAACGGGAGGTAGAAATGGCCCTACCTAAGCGGGGACATTGCCCTAATAAGGGCAGCCCAGCGGTCTTCGGATCTGGGCCCTAGCTGATCCTAGGAGCCACACACCAGAACAGGACGCATTCACATGCCACATGATGGACCCAGAATACATTGCATACAACACGCAACCACTAGTAACAGATTGGAAGCTGAATATAAATATCAGGTATTAATTGACATGTTGTACAATATGTTGAAAGCTAGCAGGCCACTTCATGGCTCCTGGTTATACCGCTAGTCCTTACACTAACCAGGAGTCCAGCAAACCCAGACAGAGTTCACACCGCACGCTGCAACAGGACACAACACAGATTGCAAGACACACAGCAAGCTAACACAAAACTGACAGAATTTAAACGGACATGAACCAAGTCACACTGCAAACTCCACCAGACAAGCATTCATGACTGCTCGCCTGAGGGGCCATACAGACTGACCAGGGGATTGGCTAGCAGACAGTACCACACCCAGCCAGCTCAATCATTAACCCTGTGAGTGCTGTGCTGCTGGAAACACAATAGAACAGATCTCAGCAGCACACGTAACATTGTCATTCCCAAAGAGGACATCATTTGCTCATAGTTTTGGGACCTCCAGAATTGCTTGCCTACCTTCATCTGACAGGTTATACCCCAAATATTTAACTGTTTGCTGACAATATTGGAGTTTCTACCTGTTTACTTTATGGCTTTGCTCATAAATAAACCTCAAGAGTGCGACTGTGTGTCCCCCCCCACAATTCTCTCCACTGTCTGCTGCTGGCTACCAACATACAGTAGTAGCTGACTACCTCTAAGAGGCTGGGACTGGGCTAAGTGTACTGACATAGCCTGGGAGAAAATTGTTGGAGATTCACAGCAGCCCTGAGGTACTCTGGTGAAGGTATACCTAATTCTATCATAATATCTCATCTCAACACATTTACTGGACATATTCAAGACTACATAATCTGACATTCACAGGCTTATTTGTCTCTAGGACTGTTATAACTGGTTCAGAGAGGGATTCCCTGTGGGTCCGGCCATTAACCCCTCTTACCAGGATATGACTATTACTACATTTTATATTGGCCACATATTGGGATGTATTAATGTCCTGGTGACTCCTGAGCCCACCAGGAAAGTAATCATCCGCCCATTCACCTGGAGATCTATCTCAGGCAGTGGAAATTGCCATGAGATCCTCCAAGTGTTGTACATCGACCCCTCCTAGTCATTTTTCCCCAAGATGGCTGAGAACATTGTTTCTCAGGGCACTCTCAGGCAAAATCACTAGACTTTCCATAATTCCAACACACATTTAAATCCCTGAGCTGCATCCGACTTCTGCTTCTTCCTCTGTCTCTACTTTCACATCCTCTCGCTGTCCAATGACCTCTCTGACTTTCTTGAACCATCATATCACATTCTTCTCCCCATATAAAAAACCTCACTTTCTCACCCTTTTCTTTGTAACACTTTTCTGCATGTTTTGCATATTGCAAAACATCCTGCAAGGATCCCATCCTCAGGGTAACCATGTATCTCACTATATAACCTCCTATTCCCTTCTGATTATACTATAGAAGGGATCTACCATCTCCTCCTCACACATTCGCTTCATGCAATATAAGACAACAATACAAATAGTACATTATGTTAGTAGGCGGCCACCCTCTTTATATTCTTAATTACTCTATAACACAATATCAAAGAGAAAGTAATAGAAAGATAAGAAGTAAAGTTCCTGGTCACCCCTGTGTCCCATGACGTCATCTAACCACTTTTTACGTGTTGCACGGAGTTAATTCTTTCCTGTAGCCTTCTCACAATGGCTATGGTCTCACATAGACTACTGCTATTGCCCCTTAGCAACCTATTCGTCTATACTTGTCTCTCATTTACAATACACATTGTAAATTCTACTAACACTAAAGTATACAGAAGAAGAAGAAGAAAAGTTTAAGCATTGTTATACTTACTACACGTTATCTGGGAGGCTTCCAAATTCTCCGGCTAGTTCGGAAAAACGTCACTGTTTCAGACAGGATGCCCGACTGGCCTCTAATGACGTCTAATCAAGACGGAGGTCTTTTAATGATCGGAGAGTACTTCAGACCCACCTTTTCACAGCCAGGCTATCCTTTCCCTCTGCAGTGAGTGATTCCGGCTCGAAGGACCAAAAATGTAAGGAGAATTTATGTGTTTATCAAAAAGAAAACGATCCCAGATCTCGTGCAGAAGTCTGAGCCCAGGAGAAATTCAAATCAAACCAGCTTATGTGGTATCAAGTGATTTTTCTACTTTATTCTGAGGTGGACAAAGTATATATACCCTAAATGACATCACAGCAAAAAGTATATACCTTCAAGATGAATAAGATTTATAATTGGCTAAGACAAAAAATGATTAACATAAGTTACACCTTCTAGGGTGTATCTATTACATACAATGAGACCATTATGAATTCAGGAGAAAGGAATGCATGTAATATCTTACAGGCTTACCCCCTGTAGTCTATAGTTTCTTGTCTATAGATATGCATACATGGGGGGTCTAGCAGACTCTCATCTTTAATCTATTTTCCTGAGAAGACATGGAGGCCCATAGAAGGGTTTCATTTAACCCCTGCAGTACTTATACTAGCAGCAGGCTATATCTTTCTATTCTATAATGCAATATAGAATAATTAACTGATACATTGATCTACAATTTTCTTAACACAGGGCCAGGTAGCGACCCTCTTTAAAAGGGGCGGAGCGATAGCCCACAATGCTGTAGAGAATCGATGAGAAATTGATGTTCGATCTTCATTCCAATCCTGTGCCACCTCCGTCAGGAGCTGCAAACGTGGGCATGAGTTACATAGCTATCGGGAATCCATGTGCCCACAGAGTATTCATTTTATCTAGGTGTCGCATAGCTCAATCGACACCGCAAGGGGAAAGCCATCTGCACTCTGCCCCCTACCTCAATCACTCAGTGTCTTTGTGCCAGACAGGTCAAACACCGCGATGGTAACTAAGTGTGTACCAACAGCATAGGTGGGTCCTAGGCAACCCAAGACATGAACAATAAATAAATCAGAGCGGCCAAACATGGCAGACTTGCACCGTGCTGACGACATAGGCCTCTGCCCACAGTTTCAGCAATCGTAGGTATAAAGCGGACTTCGATGCTAGTTCATCTGCGACGGGCTCACTAAATCAGTTACCTTTCCATTCACCGCTCCAATGACTGGATTAGCAGGAAAAAACTCCACAGCCCCAACCTGGCATACTTGCACTTCCCCCGGGACATAGGCCTCAGCTCACACCCTCAGCAAACGCGGGCATGAAGCGGACTTCGATGCTAGTTCATCTGCGACGGGCTCAGTAAATCAGTTACCTTTCCTTTCACCACTCCAATGACTGGATTAGCCAGGAAAAAGTTGCATAGCCCCAACCTGGTGCAATTACAGTTCCCCCGGGACATAGGCCTCGGCCAACAGCTTCAGCAATCGTAGGGAGGAAGCGGACTTTCACTGCACCCAGGACATAGGCCTCTGCACAAACCCTCAGCAATCGCGGGCCTAGAGCGGACTCCAATGCTTGCGTAGCTGTGAACGTCTCATTAGCGCTGTATCGCTCCTCTTGTTTGTCCCAATGCAGTGCCCCGGATAGCTGAGGTAACGTGAGATAAAATACAGGTTGGCTTTGGCCCACACTCCATGCCCTAGTCAGTCTGGCTTTTTTCATAGTCACAAGCAGGTACAACTCCGCACTGGGAAGTCTGTGTGCACCCACAGCATGGGTGGCTCCCTGGAACCCACCAACGGTAGATAAATAAATCCCATTGCAGTCCCCCGGACAGCTGAGCTAACGTCAGATAAAATACAGTTGGGCTTCGGCCCACACTGCATGCCCGAGTCAGACTGTGTTTTTTTAATTAATAGACACAGGCAGGTACAACTCTGCTCTGGGAAGTCTGTGTGGACCCACAGCATGGGTGGATCCCAGGAAGCCACCGACGGTACATTAATAAATCCCATTGCAGTGCCCCGGATAGCTGAGCTAACGTGGGATCAAATACAGGTTGGCTTCGGCCCACACTGCCTGCCCTAGTCAGTCTGGGTTTTTTTGGGGGGCCAGATACGTAGAACACCGCGATGGGAAAACTTAGTGCACCCATACTATGCACAGACCCCTGTAGTATTCCTGTAGCAAAGGTATAAGCTGACCCCAGTAACATTTCTGTAGTTACAGTATAGACAGACCCCAGTAACATTTCTGTAGCAGCAGTATAGGCAGAGCCCAGTAACATTTCAGTAGCAGCAGTATAGGCAGAGCCCAGTTTAGTAACATTTCAGTGGTAACAGTATAGACAGACCCCAGTAACATTTCAGTTGCAGCAGTATAGGCAGAGCCCAGTATTAGTAACATTTCAGTTGTAACAGTATATACAGACCCCAGTAACATTTCAGTAGCAGCAGTATAGGTAGAGCCCAGTAACATTTCAGTAGCAGCAGTATAGGCAGAGCCCAGTAACATTTCAGTAGCAGCAGTATAGGCAGAGCCCAGTATTAGTTACATTTCAGTAGTAACAGTATAGACAGACCCCAGTAACATTTCCGTAGCAGCAGTATAGGCAGAGCCCAGTATTAGTAACATTTCAGTAGTAACAGTATAGACAGACCCCAGTAACATTTCTGTAGCAGTATAGGCAGAGCCCAGTATTAGGTACATTTCAGTAGTAAAAGTATAGACAGACCCCAGTAACATTTTAGTTGCAAAAGTATACGCAGACCCCAGAAACATTTATGTAGCAGCAGTATTGGCAGACCCCTGTAACATTTCTGCAGCTGAAGTATAGGCAGACCCCTGTAACGCTAATGCAGTTACGCTCCTCTCCTTTGGCCCAAACAAATTTCTCCGATAACTGTGGTAACACGAGAGAAAATACATGATGCGCATTGCTGATCCCCTGACCCAAAGCAGGAGGAGGAGGTGGCATTGCAAGGCCAGGACACCATGATCAGGACCCGCTATAGTCTGTGTGGAAAGCACGTTAGCGGGCCCAGGGTCAGGCTCGGTTCTGCGCCTCCACCTAGAATTTTGCCTCCATGGGCAAAAATCAAACCTTCAGATACGAATAAGAGCCAATGGACAAAGGTAAAGCCACAGAACAAAAGTGGAAGCGACAACAGCTATGTAGAAAAGCTAGTATTTTCTGAGACAAGAGGGGCATTTGATAGCAATGAAAAGGATATTCGTGCTACTAAAAGTCTGAACTCCTCATCTCAATCAGAAATATGGAAAGGCTTCATTCATATGTTTTCTATTGACCATTTCAAAGTGTTTGCAATGCAAGTTTCTGGCTATACCACTCATGTGATCATCTTTGATAATTCCTGACAAACAAGTAAAGGCTTCATCAGTCCAAAATCAGTCCGTGAGTATGTGGATCTCAGCTGGCCTGCTTCCACCAAGGATATGTGCCTGCTGCTACTCTGTCCCCAGCCCTGCAGGGATGCTGTGTTCCATAGTCGGCTCTATTCCTACCTCAGCTGTACACTAAAATATGTCATTATTATCAGTACCACCAAGATGGAAGCCACTATTGCTGTAACGGTCGGCTGAATGCTTCATCTAGGGATAATCGAATACGACCCCGGTTGTACTTAGTTGGTTTTCGGAACTGTGGCCAGGATTAAGAGGGAGGGGGGGGCATTCCTAATTTGCCAGTTTAGGTGAAATTCTTGGACCGGCGCAAGACGGACCAAAGCGAAAGCATTTGCCAAGAATGTTTTCATTGTTGGAGGAGAAGGAGGGAGAAGGTTTAGAGGAGGTGGCATAGACCGCCGCAGATACCAGAACCGAGGAAGGACCCGCAATTCTGGGTGTGGGTAGGACGTGTGCGATCCCAGGCTCTGATTCGGTCCCAGCCTCCACCAAATTCACCCAATGTGCCGTCAGGGAGATATAGTGGCCCTGCCCGCCAGTACTTGTCCACTTGTCCGTGGTTAAGTGGACCTTCCCAGTAACCGCGTTGGTGAGGGCACGATTGATGTTGCGGGAGACGTGCTGCTGTAGGGCTGCGACGGCACACCGGGAAAAATAGTGGCGACTGGGGACCGAGTAGCGCGGGACTGCCGCCATCATGTTTTTGGAAGCCTCTGTTTCCACAAGCCTGTACGGCAGCATCTCCAGGCTGATCAATTTGCCAATGTGCACGTTTAATGCTTGAGCACGCGGGTGCGTGGCGGTGTATTTGCGCTTGCGCTAGCGACAGCTGGACGCTGCGCTGAGAGACATTGCTGGATGGGGCTGAGGATAGTGGAGTCTGCCTGCTCATCAGAATAGCCTTGATGGGTGATATTATTTATTACTAAGGTTGTAACTCAGGAAGTAGAGAGTCACCATAACATACAGTAGGTATAATTCAATCTCTGCAAGACTGCTATAGGTCAGTCTTGTAGAGGATAAATCAGTAGTCATTAAACTCTCTGATAAAGGTGGAACTATTGTTATAATGGATAATGTTGAGTACAAAATCATGTTAGACTGATTGTCCTTGTAGATCCCTGAATACACAATCAGTTCTTAGATCAACAACTAACTGGAGAGCCTCATCACCCGGACCCCGGGAACTTTCCAAAACTTGGGCATCGGTCACGAGAAAATCCTCAGGTGGGAGAGGAACCATTTTTTCCCAATCATGGCAGGGGCCCGAGAACAGTTCCTGGGAGTCTGTCTGCTCATCAGAATGTGTCATTTTCATGGAATGAGGAGGCTGGGAGGAAGGAGGAGCAACAGCCAGAGGATTCAGAGTTGCAGCAGTGGACGGCATAGAAGACTGGGTGGTCGATACATCGCTGGATGCATTTTCTGCTATCCACGACAGGACCTGCTCACACTGCTCATTTTGTAATAAAGGTCTACGATGTGGACCCAAAAATTGTGATATGAAGCTGGGGACCCTAGAAACTTGCCTCTCTCCTAATGCCATAGCAGCCGGCTGCGATTGACCTGGACCAGGAACTCGGACTGTGCCCACACCCTCACTTGGACCTCCGCGTCCATGCCAGCGTCCACGGTCCTCTAGGCCTACCCCTACCCCTCAGCATGGTGTACTTCGAATACAGCAGACAGAGCGTTGTAAAAAATTAGGCGATTATTGGCCTGCACTTGGAGGCTGACAGCAGTACTGTAACGCACACTGTAGGCCGAAAAAATTATACGCTTGCCTGCAGAAAGGCCAAGCTGGCTAAGTTCGTGCCACGTGTCTAGCTTTGACACCCAGTAGTTGTACGGAGCAAAGGCATCACGAAGGACGGTGATACGATCGGCTACGTACTCCCTCACCATCTTTTTACAGTGCTTCCTCCGACTCAGCCTTGACCGGGGAGTGGTGACACATAAAGCTGGCAAAGGCCTTGGAGAGTGTTCCCCTGCCTGCGCTGAGCATGCTGCCTGATCTCCGCACCTCCCCTGCTACCTGGCCCTCAGAACTGCGCCTTCTGCCACTAGCGCTGTCAGATGGGAAGTTTGCCATCAGTTTGTCCACCAGGGCCCTGTGGTATTGCATCATTCTCAAACCCCTTTCCTCTTCGGGAATGAGAGTTGAAAGGTTCTCCTTATACCGTGGGTCGAGCAGTGTGTACACCGAGTAATCCGTAGTGGCCAGAATGCGTCTAACACGATGGTCACGAGAGAGGCATCCTAACATGGAGTCAGCCATGTGTGCGAGGGTACCTGTACGCAACACATCGCTGTCCTCGCTAGGAAGATCACTTTCAGGATCCTCCTCCTCCTTCACAGGCCATACATACTGAACAGATGCAAGGCAAGCAGCATGGGTACCCTCTACAGTGGGCCCAGCTGTCTCTTCCCCCTCCTCCTCCTCAGGCTCCTCACCTTCCTCCTCCTCCCCCAAAACGCACTGAGATATAGACATGAGGGTGCTCTGACTATCCAGCGACATACTGTCTTCCCCCGTCTCCTGTTCTGACCGCAAAGCATCAGCCTTTATGCTTTGCAGGGAACTTCTAAACAGGCATAGCAGAGGAATGGTGACGCTAATAATTGCAGCATCACCGCTCACCATCTGGGTAGACTCCTCAAAGTTTCCAAGGACCTGGCAGATATCTGCCATCCAGGCCCACTCCTCTGTAAAGAATTGAGGAGGCTACGCTAAACTGCCACTACGTTGCCCATGTTGGAATTGGTATTCCACTATAGCTCTACGCTGCTCATACAGCCTGGCCAACATGTGCAGCGTAGAGTTCCACCGTGTGGGCATGTCGCACAGCAGTCGGTCCACTGGCAGATTAAACTGATGTTGCAGGGTGGCAGCGTCCGTGTTAAACTTGCGGAAATGTGCGCTGACCTGGCATACCTTGCCGAGGAGGTCTGACAAGTGTGGGTAGTTTTTCAGAAACCGCTGAACCACCAAATTAAAGACGTGGGCCAGGCATGGCACGTGCGTGAGGCTGCCGAGCTGCAGAGCCGCCACCAGGTTACGGCCGTTGTCACACACGACCATGCCCGGTTGGAGGCTCAGCGGCAAAAGCCAGCAGTCGGTCTGCTCTGTCAGATCATGCAACAGTTCGTGGACCGTGTGCCTCTTCTCTCTTAAGCTGATTACTTTCAGCATGGCCTGCTGACACTTGCCTACCGCTGTGCTGCCGCATTGCGCGACACCGACTGCTGGCGACGTGCTGCTGACACATCTTAATTGCGAGGTAGAGGTTGCGTAGGAGGAGGAGGGGGAAGGTTTAGTGGAGGTGGCATACACCGCCGCAGATACCTGCACCGAGCTGGGGCCCGCTATTCTGGGGGTGGGTAGGACATGAGCGGTCCCAGGCTTTGACTCGGTCCCAGCCTCCACTAAATTCACCCAATGTGCCGTCAGGGAGATATAGTGGCCCTGCCCACCTGTGCTTGTCCACGTGTCGGTTGTTAAGTGGACCTTCCCAGTAACCGCGTTGGTGAAAGCGTGTACAATGTTGCGGGAGACGTGGTCGTGCAGGGCTGGGACGGCACACCGTGAAAAATAGTGGCGACTGGGGACCGAGTAGCGCAGGGCCGCCGCCGGCATCATGTTTTTGAAAGCCTCCGTTTCCACAAGCCTGTACGGCAGCATCTCCAGGCTGATCAATTTGGCAATGTGCACGTTTAAAGCTTGAGCATGCGGGTGCGTGGCGGCGTATTTGCGCTTTCGCTCCAACGCTTGTGCTAGCGACAGCTGGACGCTGCGCTGAGAGACATTGCTGGATGGGGCCGAGGACAGCGGAGGTGAGGGTGTGGGTGCAGGCCGGGAGACACTCGTGCCTGTGTCCTGAGAGGGGGGCTGGATCTCAGTGGCAGCTTGGAGCACAGGGGGAGAGGCAGTGGTGCAACCCGGAGGCGGTGAATGGCCTTCATCCCACCTTGTGGGGTGCTTGGCCATCATATGTCTGCGCATGCTGGTGGTGGTGAGGCTGGTAGTGGTAGCTCCCCGGCTGATCTTGGCGCGACAAAGGTTGCACACTACTGTCCGTCGGTTGTCCGCGCTCTCGGTGAAAAACTGCCACACCTTTGAGCACATTGGCCTCTGCACGGTGGCTTGGCGTGAGGGGGTGCTTTGGGAAACAGTTGGGGGATTATTCGCTCTGGCCCTGCCTCTACCCCTGGCCACCCCACTGCCTCTTTTAACCTGTCCTGGTGCTGCTGTTGCCTCCCCCTCTGAAGACCTGTCCTCAGTTGGCTTATCAAACCAGGTGGGGTCAGTCACCTCATCGTCCAGCGGCTGTTCCTCCGAATCCTCTGTGCGCTCCTCCCTCGGACTTACTGCCCTTACTACTGCCTCACTAATAGACAACTGTGTCTCATCATCATCATCGACCTCCTCACCCACTGAAAGCTCTTGAGACAGTTGCCGGAAGTCCCCAGCCTCATCACCCGGACCCCGGGAACTTTCCAAAGGTTGGGCATCGGTCACGACAAACTCCTCAGGTGGGAGAGGAACCATTTTTTCTCCATCAGGGCAGGGGCACGAGAACAGTTCCCGGGAGTCTGCCTGCTCCTCAGAATGTGTCATTTTCATGGAGTGAGGAGGCTGGGAGGAAGGAGGAGCAGCAGCAAGAGGATTCAGAGTTGCAGCAGTGGACGGCGTAGAAGACAGGTTGCTGGAGACATAGCTGGATGCACTTTCTGCCCTCCGCGACAGGACCTGCACACACTGCTCATTTTGTAATAAAGGACTACGACGTGGACCCAAAGATTGTGATATGAAGCTGGGGACCCCAGAAACTTTCCTCTCTCCTAATCCCGCAGCAGCCGGCTGCGATTCACCTGGACCAAGAACTCGGCCTATGCCCACACCCTCACTTGGAAATCCGCGTCCTTGCCCGTGTCCACGTCCTCTAGCCCTACCCCTATCTCTCAGAATGGTGGATTACGAATAGAGCAGACACAGAGCGGTGTAAAAAATTTTGGACTTATTGGCGTGCAGTTGGAGGAAAACAGTGCTTATGTTACGCAAACTGTACTCAGGACAAAAAGTAATACGGAAGCCTGTAAGCAGGCCTAGCTGTGCAATATGCAATAGTGATGCACCTGAACTCACAGCAGCCACGCAGTGAAATGCAGACAGTTACAGCTAGCCGTAAAAAGGAATTAAAAAAAAAAAATTGGGGGGAAATGCAATGCAGGCAATATATCGTGTATCTGACTTTCCCTCTATCGTGGGCTGTCGCTGTCCGCTGTACATGCAGTTGATGGCAGACACACAGCGGTGTAAAACATTTTGGAATTATTGGCGTGCAGTTGGAGGGAAACAGCGCTTATGTTACGCAAACTGCACTCAGGACAAAAAATAATACAGAAGCCTGCAAGCAGGCCTAGCTGTGCAATAGTGAGGTACTACAACTGCCAGCAGCCACGGAGTTAAATGCACACGGTCACAGATAGCCCTAAACAGGAGCTTTTTTGGGGTACTTGTTGACAGGATTCTACAGTAGCACTGTCCCTGCCTCACCAATACTTCCCCTATACTCTGTATAATTGGCTGCAGACTGAGAATGCAATAGTCTACAGAGCCCAAGATGGAAAAAAAAATTTGGTGCAAAACTGCTCCTGTAAGATGTGGCCCTAAGAAGGACCGTTGGGGTTCTTGTAGACAGGATTCCACACTACCACTGTCCCTGCCTGACCAATACTGCCCCTATACGACGTAGTACAGACTGCAGCCTGAGAACGCTATAGCATGCATGCCTGATATATATATATAAAAAAAAAAAGTGCAAAACTGCTACCAGCAGCCACAACAGTAATGCACACGGTCAGATGAGGCCCTAAGAAGGACCGTTGGGGTTCTTGAAGACGCCAACACTAACTATAGCACCAGCAGCCTCCCTAATCTCTGCCAGCGTGTGTCTGAGACAAGCAGCGGCCGGGACTGGACTGCTTTAAATACTCGGCGATCACTTGATCTCGCCAGCCACTCACTGCAGGGGGGTGGGATAGGGCAGGAATGTCACAGGAGGAAGTTGTAATGCCTTCCCTGCATGTCTTTTGGCCAGAAAATGGTGCAAAAGTTTCAGGGAAGGAAATAGAATTGACTTGAGTAACGCGTGGTGCTCGTCTCGAGTAACGAGCATCTCGAACACCCTAATACTCAATAGAGCATCAAGCTCGGACGAGTACGCTCGCTCATCTCTAACCCCTATTAAAAGAGGTTTGTTATCATAAACATCGATGGCATATTGCAAGGACATGTCATAAATGTCTGATTTGTGAGGGTCCAATCATGCAACTCCCATTAATCCCAAGAATGAATGCAGCTCCTACAAAATCTATTGTTGGGAGTGTCGAAGTGTAGGAGCAAAGCCAAATGGGCGACTGCTCTACATTCAGCACTGCAGACCCTGCATTAAGTGGACTCATAAGAGTCCCACTGGTCAGACTGCTGGCGTATTCTTGTGATGTCCATTAGTGTCCATGTTCATATAAAGGTTCATTTTTACAAAAATATACCTAAATTCCTGCAGAGCAAAAATGGTCTGTTGTGTTGTTTCTCCAGTTAATCTTTAGATTACAGCTTTATACTATCTATATATCATGCAGTATCTGATAGTTCATAATTTCTTATGCGGCCATATACTCACCGGGTTTCCTTTAGGTCCATCATCACCAGTGGGTCCCTTTCCTCGTCCGGGTCCAGGGTCACCTGGTTGCCCGGATTCTCCCTTTTCACCTCTGTCTCCACGGGGTCCCTGACAAGTAATGAATAAGGTAAGGACGTCAGGTTTAGTGCATAGTATTCTATTAGAGCCGGGTCAAATCTCATGTTCACATCATCAGTATAGCTAAATTCTGATAGATGGCTGGCAATATGTAATGGCTCCCTGAATCACTCACCTTAGGTCTGGGTTCGCCTTGTACACCAGGAACTCCCGTCTCACCAGG
Organism: Eleutherodactylus coqui; assembly: GCF_035609145.1. Taxonomy (NCBI): domain Eukaryota; kingdom Metazoa; phylum Chordata; class Amphibia; order Anura; family Eleutherodactylidae; genus Eleutherodactylus; species Eleutherodactylus coqui. The sequence goes on from NC_089846.1 coordinate 74,798,103, forward strand.
TTCTCCCTAGAATTTGTAAAGATGAACATAAATTTCTTTGAACAAAACTGTTCATATCGTGTCTTTGGCTAATTTCTAATTTTTTCTTAGGACATAAAGGACAACAACTTTTTTCCTAAGTTTCGAAGAATAGAATCACTTACCTTCTCTCCAGGGGTTCCCAAGTTTCCTATTCCACGAGGAGGACCTTGAGGCCCCTGCAAAGAGCAACACAATCATTAGGAGCCTTCAAACACATAAAAACAAAGTGTACTCAGCTGAGGATACAGTGCTGAGTAAAGCTGGTCATGAATATACAATAGCTGTTGCTGTTGCTCTTTCGCCCAATTCCACCATGAACATGCCCACTTGGTTGGTCGGGCATACACGTCTGTCAGTGGCTTATCTTCCAAGGAAGCAAAGGACCAAGCATGTTGAAAACTAATATTACAAATCCTTTGGTCAGAAGGTCTGGAGGCCCTAGTATACACGGGGAGGTCAATTGCTTCCACCAGGGCCGATTTGCCATTAGGGCTAACGGTGCATCTGCACCCAACCCCCTGGCAGTGGCACCACTTTAAACTGTATCTGCGTTCTGAGGGTACAAATACTTGAGAAGTACTGAGGAGGTCAAATATAATAAAAAGCTATACACCCCCTATTGAGTGTTTCTGCTCACTTCCAAGTCCAGCGTTCATGTGCCTGTTGAAGCACATGACCATTGCGGCCAATCGCCAGTCTCCATTGAAGCCAGTGACTTGCTGTAGAGGTCATATACTTAGATGGATACGTGATTGCTGGACCTGGAGGTGAGAGGTGACCAAGGGAATGCCTGTAGCCTGCGGGGCTTGGTCAAGTGAGTAGGAATGGTTTGATTATGCCACAAAAAAAGTTTGTGGTCAGAGGGGGCAGAACAGCAGTGGAGGAGGTGGGGCAACAAGAGCAGGAGTCCGTTTTAATACCCATGCACAAGGCCCACAGCCCTGGGTTCAGCCGACTTTTATCTAATGAGTAGGACCAACCTAAGGGTGCATTTACACTGCAAAGATGATTGCTCAAAAGATGGCTTTTGAGCGATCATTTTGCATAAACTACGACTTGGCTCTAATATCTTTTAGTACCAAGTAGCAGCGTGTGAGCCTCCGGGAGCTGTAATCAGGGAACACAACACCCCCTGTTCCCCAATTAATTTCTCTTTGTTCTGCTGGCGGGGCTGACAGCTGAGACAAAGCAATCAGCTGTAATCAGCTCTCCGCGGGCAGAACACAGCATGCGGTCCTGCTTATCAGCTGTTCTGCCAAACGATGGTTTTCAAGCAGAACTGAAAACCGTCGTTTGGCAGAAAACTGAAAGATGGACACTTAGACACAACGATTATTGCTCAAAAAATGGCTTTTGAGCGAATTCTGAGCGATGATCTTTGTGTCCAAATGGGCCTTTGGCCAGTAGAGTAAAGTGTGATTCTTCTCAGTGAGAGAAACCAAGTAATCTTGTAGATATGATGGCTTTTACAATAAATGATGTTATAGCGAACTTTCGGGTTCCATCGACCCTTCATCAGGATGATGAATGAAATTAGTTTGGATGGTTCAGAAATATAACATACAGATGCAGAGGGGAGGGGGGAGCCTTATCCCCTCACCTGACCCCACAGCAGATGTGATAGCAGCTTTTTCCTCTCACCTGACACCCAGGACCCCCACAGCAGATGTGATAGCAGCCTTATCCCCTCACTTGACACCCAAGACCCCCACCGCAGATGTGATAGCAGTCCTATCCCCTCACCTGACCCCCAGCACAAATGTGATAGTAGCCTTATCCTCTCACTGACAACCAGGACCCCCACCACAGATGTGATAACAACCTTATCCCCTTGCCTGACTACCAGTACCCCCACCACAGATGTGATTACAACCTTATCCCCTCACCTGACGCCCAGGACCCCCACCACAGATGTGATAACAGCCTTATCCCCTTGCCTGACAACCAGGACCTCCACCACAGATGTTATAGCAGCCTTATTCCCTCACCTGACACCCACCACAGATGTGATAGCAGCCTTATCCGCTCACCTGACACCCAGGACCCCCACCACAGATGTGATAGCAGCCTTATCCACTCACCTGACACCCAGGACCCCCACCACAGATGTGATAACAGCCTTATCCCCTTGCCTGACAACCAGGACCTCCACCACAGATGTTATAGCAGCCTTATTCCCTCACCTGACACCCAGGACACCCACCACAGATGTGATAGCAGCCTTATCCGCTCACCTGACACCCAGGACCCCCACCACAGATGTGATAGCAGCCTTATTCCCTCACTGACACCCAGGACCCCCACCACAGATGTGATAGCAGCCTTACCCCCTCACTGACACCCAGGATGGGCCCCCAGTATTTGGCTCCCTTAGACTCGGCTATAGGACATCAGTAATCTGTATTTCTGTGGCTGCTCTCCCTGGTAACAAGTGACAAGCAGCAGGCTGTGTTCTCATTGGCTCACGCTGGGCTGGGCTGTGAAGGGCTCAGTAAGTTGTAGTGTCGGCTGCTCAGTGTGACTCTGGGACTCCACAAGTCAGCGCTCGGCTCTACAACATGGGGGCTTTCAGTCTGCTGGTGGTCTGCGCTCTCCTCACAGCTCCCCTCATGCTGGCTGCAGGCTCCTCAGGTAAGCGAATACTCCCATCATCCTCCTCACTACACGGGGCTTCTGTGGGGTCCGGCAGCCGGTCCCGTGGATGCGGTCGGTCGTGGCTCTACGACCTCTGAGGGTAAACGGGCAAATTTCACCAGTAATGTCTCTAAGTGGTGAGACGCACATCAGTCACACGTGAAGAGAAGCCGCCATTATAGGCGCGTCTCGTTATTTGTGCGATTGTTCTCGCGGCGCCGCTTCCGGATGGAACAGTCGCAACGTCTGATCTCTGGGCGATTCTGTTCAGAAATGACACATTCCTTCCTCTGGGAGCAAAAACAACATGGCTTCGCTGCGAATTGTGCGATCTTCTATCGCGACTATTAGAATAACACGCGATTTTATCAGTCGCATTAAAATCGTGGGTTTACCCGTGTGATATCAGACCGATATCTCGCTCGCCGTATAAATGCAGCCTTAAGGAACGTTCATACCTTGTGGAGTTTTGGGTGGATCCACACTAAAAGCTTGTCAAAATCCGCACCATGTGGACCATTAAGGTTCCTTCACACAGTGATTCCTTTTTCTAAAAAATGCATAAAAAAACTGCAGCTTCTTGCAGCGTTTCTCGGAGCGGATCCGCACGTGGAACTTGTCCTGTGATTGGGCAAAATCCAAGCACGGAACTCCAATGTCGAAAATCCCGTTTCTGCACATCCAGAAGTGACTTGTTCTCCGGGTTGTTGGAAACGATGGAACCGGTTTATGGCAGATGCTGTCATATAATATACCGGAGATCTGCGCCCACTGGACGAGATCTCTGTGGGCACGGAGGAGCCGAGGTACGACTACATAGAGGTGTGCACCCGCTCATATATTAGTACTAGCTGATATACCCGGCTTCGCCCGAGTTAATTTGGTACTGGTGTTTATCTGGTGTTCACACGGAAAATCTTATGAAGCCGTGGTTACTTTAGAGATACTGAGGAAAAACATATGTTCACCATTTTGCATAGTTCTCTGCGTTACCCAGGAAACACCACGGAAGGTAACCATGCGACTTTCCTTTATATAAAATGACATCAGGAAGTGAGAGAATTAGATTCCTTACGTAAAATTTGGACGCTAATTCTTTTGCGCTTAGAATTGAGCAATCGAGGTGGGACCCATTAACTTTTCCTATTTACGATATAATCAGTGCCCGTTCCAAATTTCATGTTTCTATGACACCAAGAAGTGAGAGAATTGGATTCCGTACGTAAAATTTGTACGCTAGTTCTTTTGCGTTAGAATTGAATAATCGAGTTGTGACCCATTAGCTTTTTCTATTTATGACATATTCAATGCTTATGGCAAATTTCATGTTTCAATGCCTTTGGGAAGTGAGAGATTTAGATTATGTACGTAAAATTTCGACGCTAATTCTTTTGCGCATAGAATTGAATAATCGAGTTGGGACCCATTAGCTTTTCCTATTTATGACATAATCAATGCTCGTGCCAAATTTCACGTTTCTATGACACCGGAAAGTGAGAAAATTACATTCCATGCGTAAAATTTGGACGCTAATTCTTTTGCGCATAGAATTGAATAATCGAGTTGGGACCCATTAGCTTTTCCTATTTATAACATAATCAATGCTCGTGCCAAATTTCACGTTTCTATGACACCGGAAAGTGAGAAAATTACATTCTGTACGTAAAATTTGGACGCTAATTATTTTGCGCATAGAATTGAATAATCGAGTTGGGACCCATTAGCATTTCCTATTTATGACATAATCAATGCGCGTGCCAAATATTAAGTTTCGATGACATTGGGAAGCGAGAGATTTAGATTATTCACGTAAAATTTTGACGCTAATTCTTTTGCACTAGAATTGAATACTCGAGTTGGGACCCAATTACTTTTCCTATTTTGGAGATAATCTATGCTTGTGCCAAATTTCATGTTTCTACGACATCGGGAAGTTGGAGAACTTTTGGCAAGTCAGTCAGTCAGTCAGTGAGTGAGTCAGTGAGCGCTTTCGTCTTTATATATATAGATAATTTGTGCCGCTGCATGATGCGAGGTCCCTGGCTGCGTTGGGTGTCACATGTCCAGCGGTCGTGGTGAAAAGCGGATTACTGTGCTATAAAGAGTTCTACGACTGTCAGATATACTTTTGCGCACGTTTATTAAAGGGCATCTGTCGCCTACTTGTAGCCCTGGGAGCTGATAATAGGTGATACAAACACTGAGGGAGCGATGGGGAGGTAAGTTTAAGGTATCCCCGGACTCAGCAGTCACCTACTGCCAGCCGTGAGGTAATAGTAGGTGATGGCCAGGAGGTAAGTACACCCCAGACTCAGTGGACACCTACTGCCAGCCGTGAGCTAGTAGTAGTTGACGGCCAGGAGGTAAGTACACCCCGGACTCAGTGGTCACCTACTGCCAGCCGTGGGCTCAGCCTATAGGACTAGCAGTATCTGGTTGGGTCCCTCTAAGGTTGCTGTGTTGGACCATTTGTGACTCGGCTCCTCACTGACCACCGGCAGTGTGCATATGGGGGCAGCACTGAGCATTCACTACCTGGTGTATATACCCACAGGTGTAAGCTGCCTGCCTGGAGAATGTGGTAGGTGAATGTAGGGACCGGTGACATAATAGCCCCCACAGCCCGTACACTCACCGTTGGCACTACAACAGCCAGCCGACTTCTCCGTTTTTGGTGGCTAAAAAAAAATCATCCTAATAAGGAGCCCCAAAATCCACAAGGTGCTCCTTCATTTCTAGGCCCCGAGTCCTGCTGCACCCGCGGGTCACATAGTGGATATTTCCACTAATTCTGTACCGCAGTAATAAGTATTGCGCTGGGCTCCTCTAGTAATACCCGCTGCGTTACACAACAATGGATTAAAACAGAAGATATGAAAAAGAGAAAATGACTTTTTTAAAATTTCACCTGCTCTTTGCTAAAGAAGAAGAACTGAAGCAATCTGTTAACCCTTTAATGCCATGTGGAATACTATAAGAGTCGTATTACGGGCGTATTTAAAGAGTAGCTACACTTTTGGAGAACATTTAACATCTTGAAGAGATATGTCTAAAGGTAAACTTTAGACAACGATTATCGCTCAATATTAGCTCAAAACCGTATTTTGAACGATAACCGTTGCGTTTAAATGCATGGCAATCGTGAAGTTTTCGTACACGATTCTTTCCTCACTTAATTCTAGTTTTCAGCGGTGCAGACTGTTATTACAGTTGGCAGCGCTGATAAGATTCTTTCAGCTTGTGTCCCGCTCGTAGTTCACAGCGGGACACGAGATGTAAGCGCGGAGAACAATGCAGCTGTTTGTTTCTGCAAAACAGCTGTATTGTTCTCGTAGTGATTGCTGCGGTGTCCTGCTCCACCTGCATAGCTCTTTAGTAGCTAATTAGCTACTATAGACTGTGCAAAGATGATCTCTCAAAAGTGTCACTCAAACTATCGTTTGAGCAGTCATCTTTCAGTGTGACTGGGGTATTAAGTATTGATCAGTGTGGGTCCCGCTGCTGAGACCTCCGCTGATCCCTTGAATGAGGGGGCTGCAGCACTCACCTGAGCCCTGGACCCCCTGGCTTTCTCTGCTAGTTTTCATCTCCTTCCGGCAGCTAGAGACGGCCTCATAGAGGTGGATAACACTTTCTATAAATCTCTATGTGGACCATCTTCAGTTGCTGGAAGGAGCCGAAAACCAGCAAAGACAGCCGGGGGTTCAAGAGCTTGAGGTGAGTACTGCAGCCCCTTTGTTCAAGTGATCAGCGCGGGTCTCAGCATCGGGACCTTCACTGATCAAAAGTTTCTCTCAAAAGTTATATGAAAGTGTAGCTACTCTTTAACCCTCGTGGTACCGTGGGGTCTATTTGACCCCAGAGTTGTTCATTGCAGTCCTACACTTTGGTACTACACAAGGGTTAACCATAAAGCTGCGGCAGTATACCCTGCGGAGCACTATATGTGCCTACTATAGCAAACCTCAACTGGGCATCCGATCTGTCATTTCTGGATGACTCCTAATTCCTTTAGCTCCATCTGGTGGCCATTGGATGTTATTGCTCAACTCATGTTCTATATACCGTATGTAGTCAGACTGAGGAGCTTACATCATCATCCAGAAGTGCATTACCTCCTTTACCGCGTGCATTTTATACACCTCATTCTCGTTTATAGCTTTATTTTGAAGTGGACCTCCGAGGGGCGTTCACTTACTTTTAACCCCTTTGGCCATTCTCATGTGCTGCATAAGACCAAGAGATGAGTGATGTCCTCGCTGCTTGCAGTCATTCCCGTTGTCAGGCGCCCAGTCATGTGATCTTCGCCCTCAGCCTTCTTCTGCCGGTGACATGAGTAGACGGCTTCCTGCTAGGACTCAGAACGGTGCGTCATTGATGACATCATCTCCGCAGGAGAGCCGTCTGTTCAGCAGGTCTGTTCTGTCATTAGGCAAACACATGAGATATGGAAGTAACAGGAATGGATACGTGCGCCGCACACAGAACCGCGCTGCAAGGAAAATAGTCCATTTTTTCAGATGCAGCAGTGAGTTTTTCTACTGTTGTTACATTGCGGCTAACTAGATATCTCATATACGGTGCAGCCCATGGGTGATGGCTATCACTGTGAGGCATGTGGCACCGGCCTTGGGCGGCGGGTACATCAGGAGATTTCTGATGACCTTATGCAGAGGAGGGAATGAGCTACAGTATACCCTCACAGCAGCAGGGGGCAGCGCTCCAGTCCTTATACTCCATGACTACTTAGTGGTGGTTACTGAGCCAGCTGGGTCTGCAGATGGCCGGCCTATAAGAAGGTCAGCTGTCACCACTACAGAGTACAACCCTTCGCTTACTTTGCCGCTGGTGATTTTGGCGCCCAACACATCACCGCAGGGATCCTCTTAGAGTCTAAGACAAGAGAAGCTAGAGTAGTGGATGGAAAGAAAGGAGAAAGGAACAAAACCACTATTCTCCTCCAGCTTCTACATATTTGTGGACCTTTGTTCTCATGCAGAACAGACATTGTAAATGATTATTGTGGTTGGGACCACCAGCATACCGCTACGGGTCACAATTGCAACGCGGTCCGTTAGCGAACGGGCCCTTGCTATATATTGTATCACTGCCACAGGCCGGCTGTGACTGGCACTCGCGGAGGAGAGGGCTGTGACCCGGTAAGACTGGGAGGACTTACCCATCAACTCTGCTCCCCATTACAAAGACCAATAAGACTTAATGCTGGCTTGTTGTGGGTAGGCCACAGCCTTTATTTAAACAAATAAAATTTAACAAGTAATCTTATTCTTTTCTACTTCCATGCCAATTAATAACTGTCCAATTTTAATCTATCATTAACTGTATAAATAAGGCGTAAGAAGGCCCCTAACGGCCTGAAAAGCCCTTCCATTCCATTTGCTGGCATGGAAGTCCTAAAATTCCGCCTACTGGCTGTGACAACTTCCTGAAACCACTTTCAACCCACCCGAATTCTCTTCACCCCCCCCCCCCTCGGCTCAGAGGGCGGGTGGACGGGCGTCTTCACTCTTCTCCACGGTCCAGACTGATCCTCCTCTTCCTTCTTCCTCCCCTCACCCAGTTAACCCCTCCCCTTCTGACCGGTCGCTTCCTCTCTTCTTGTTCCTCCCCTTTCTCCCCCCCCCCCCCCCCCCAGTCCTCAGCATCTCCACTAGCACGTTTTGCTGCTATCTAGACTGGGGGGACTTACCCATCAACCCTGCTCCCCATTACAAAGACCAATAAGACTAAATTCTGGCTTGTTGTGGGTAGGCCACAGCCTTTATTTAAACAAATAAAATTTAACAAGTAATCTTTCTCTTTTCTCCTTCCATGCCAATTAATAACTGTCCAATTTTAACCTATCATTAACTGTATAAAAAAGGCGTAAGAAGGCCCCTAACGGCCTGAAAAGACCTTCCATTCCATTTGCTGGCATGGAAGTCCTAAAATTCCACCATGAAGGATGCAGCATATTTCTATGCTGCACTCCGCCCCCCACATGCCAGCAACAGAGCCGACTCTACCCCATCCTGCAATCTGGACAAAAAAGTGTCTAGCCCTATGTCACTAAGATGCACCCAGTCACCTCGCAACATCCCGCGCTCTCTTCTTTCCAGCTCCCAGTGACGTATGGCTACACCTCCTAACGTTTGTACATGTTTTGACAGTCTAAAATTGACATTCTTTCTAACGTGCTCGATTGCTTCATTATCTCTTGCCTCCCTCCAAATTCTTCTGGCCACAATATCCGACCATACCAGTACTACTCTCCTAAAAAACAGCTTGAAGTGATGTATATCCTCCTTCATTAACGCTATGAGCTCGGCTACTTTAATCTTCCCAAGATCATTTCCTCCTGCATGTATAACCAGAATAGTGGATACATGGGAATACGGACACATCAGATGACACATCGAGGTGAACAAGGCATTGCGCCGAAATGCATTCTTGTTTGTATTATGTACCTGATTGAACAAGCATAACGAAAGAATAAATCAAAGAAAAATCATCTGATGTGTCCGTATTCCCATGTATCCACTATCATTTGAACAAGCCATAGGACCGAATGGCAGAACGGATGTGAGTATGATTTTCTCTGCATGCACAGACTATAAGCACCGCAAGCAGCTAAGAAGGTGAGACAACTTCTTATTATTCCAAGTAAAGACTATAACCAGAATAACTTTATCTCCTGTCCAGCTGCTGATTTTTAAAACCTCCTGAAGCAGCCTGGGCCATTGTAAGCCTCTGATTTCGAGCCACCTTACTTGTACGCTTAGGCCTAAATTCACTCCGATAGGCCTATCTCTGGCTCTCCTTTCCGCCCAGTACACATATGAGTGGCCCACCACCCATACTGTCCAATCTGAAACTGCAGATGAAATGAAAAAAGAAAACAAACCGAAACATAAATCGAACCATATTTACGATTGCTCATAAAACTCTTAAATCCGGTCGTACATATGAACGGTATGCATCTGATCTCCAACGACCCACCCTTTTAACTTCCTCAATCCCCAAGCCACACGTAAAAGCTGACGTCGCCGCTCCAATTCTGAATGAGTGCGTCCCGAATTCCGTCGGATTGAGGCCCAATTTTCTCAGGCTGGCGCGCATGACTGCCGCGAATTGAAATTTTGTTAGAGGGAGGCCCGACGCATGTCTCAAAAACGGGCCCGTCCCGCAATGCTGCACTAAAAATTCTTTTATGAGTGCGACCGGACACCATTTTGTCCCCAGTGCGCCTATCCTGATCCACTCTCCCATCCCGTATATATCTGTTTTTGACCTTCTAATACATATCTTAATGCAGTCACCGTCTGCTACCACGTCCGCAAATAGAAGTCCGCCGGGTCTCGCTTTACACGTCGACACTAACTCGCCTATTCGCAAGGCTGCAAAAAAATGCAAGTGAAAAAGCCACGCGGAAAAGCTCCGTTTCGGAGCCCTCCGTGCAGACTGTTTCTAGCACGTCAAGTATGGCACTTAGTAATTCAAACGTAATCGGGCACCTGCCGTCCCTGGTCGTCTTATCCTTCTTCCATCCTTCAATGATCTGACCGAAAACGAAATCCTTAGTCACGTCTCGGGAGCCGTGCAATCGCAACAAAAAGGCAATGGCTGATAGATGTTTTTTCGCCACATCTGCTGATGCCCCTTTCCGCCGCAGCGCCAACAGGATATCTAACGTTACAGCCCTTGCTCGCTCTTCCTCTAGGAAAATTCCTCCCGCCGCTGCCAACCATTCCTTCATACGTTGGTATACCGTTTCCATGTGGCACTCGCTACTGACGCTTTAACGAGAGCTAAGAGCTCTCTTCTATAGTTTCCCACAAGAAAGCAGGGCGACATACCCCCTCGACATCCGCCGTCGGGTGCAGCTCCCTGAAATTCGCCATCTAAAAACGAGAAAGAGCATCAGCCGTTGCATTCAAATATCCAGGGACGTATCCAGCTTTGAACTTAACATTGTGCTGTAAACATCATAAGATCATGTGGTGTAATGCTGCCAGCACCAACGTTGAAGATGACGATTGTTTGTTGACCGCCCGTACTACCGTTTGATTGTCAGACCAAAAACAGATATTTTTGTTGGCCAGCATAGGGCCCCAGATTTCCATAGCCACCATTAACGGGAAAATCTCCAGCAATGCCGTGTTCTTGATCCACTGCTTTTTTACCCACGTTCCAGGCCATGAGGCACAACACCACCGGTTACCTAAAATCACTCCGAATCCATATGAGCCAGCTGCGTCCGACACCAGACCAATCTCCTCATTATGCCTTTCTCTATCCTGGCATATAACCTGCCCGTTGAATGAACTGAGAAAAACTTTCCAAATGTGCATGCCCAACCTCATCCCTTTTGTCACTCTGACAAAATGATGAGGTTCCTTTGCCCCTTTCGTCGCTAGTGACAACCGAGGGGAAAACGCTCGCCCCATGGGGATGACTCTGCACGCAAAATTAAGTAGACCTAACAGAACTTGCAGTTGAGGCAGTGTGACCTTTCGTGAACTGCCGATCAACTCAACTACTTGTCGCAAAAGCGCCACCTTGTCCTCTGGCAAGTGGAAAATAATTTCTGCTGTGTCAATTTCTATCCCTAAAAACTTTTCTCATCAGAAAGTGGAACCCCAGCTTTTTGCATCAGTGCTCGAAACGACGAAAGTAAGAACCCGCAAACCGCCGAATTTGCCTGTCCAACAAACAAAAAATCATCTAAATAGTGCAATACCGATGGGATGCCCGTCTCAACTCTTAACATCCACTCCAGGAAGGAGCTGAAAACCTCGAAGTAATAACAGGAGATGGAGCAACCCATCGGCAGGCACATGTCCACAAAATGCAGACCCTCGATGCTGCACCCCACCAGATGAAAACACTGGGGGTACCGGCAACAGCCGGAAAGCCGATTCGATATCGGCCTTCACTAGCCATGCGCCTATGCCCTCCTGTCTAACCAACGCAACCGCGCAATCGAAAGACGCATATGAAACCGCTGCTTGCTCTTTTGATATGCCGTCATTAACCGATTCACCCGAAGGATAGGATAAGTGATGGATAAGCCTGAACTTGCCCGTTTCCTTCTTCGGTACTAATCCCAAAGGGGAAACCCGCAAGTTCCCAAATGGCGGCTCCTGGAAGGGGCCAGCCATTCGTCCCAATTCCACTTCTTTCAGCAACTTCTCCATCACTAAGTTTTTATTATCTAGCGCGGATTTTAAATTGCAGCAGAGCGAAATCGAGGAGCCCGGGGCATGTTGAATAAAGAAACCTTCCGCAAAACACGCTCTAAGCAGGTTTGCTTCCTGTCTCCGGGGGTATCTGTCGAGCCACGGCTCCAGGTACCGGACGTTCACTGGTGTTCGCTCCTGTGCTGGGAACCCCGGGTGCCGCTGTTGCTCGTTGGCGCTGGAAACAACGCAGCGGTGTGTGCGAACCTCCGCAGACTGAACATTCGTGCCGAAATTTGCACGAGGTATAAAAAGGGCAGTGGCCTTCGTTGAAGGCCCAACATGAACTGGAGGGCTTTGGGGCCACAGGGGCCTGCTGTCCGCTGGCGCCTGTGGCCGGCCCTTGAAAAAGTGGTTTCGCCGGCTTCTGCGACAGTATTAGCTGGATCCACACATCCGTCGCCTTAGAGGCCCGGCTAATGTGTTTGGAACCCGAGATACTACGACGAAAATCCTCGTCATATTGCCACCAAGCCGACCCGCCGTGCAGTTTATATGCGCTGTGGATCGTGTTGATATACACGAGCAGCTCAGGGCCCTTTTGCGGATGCTGTTTGCATACCACATGTGCCAAAATCAAGAAGGCCTGAAGCCAATTCCCAAAAGTTTTCGCACCCTTTGGTTTTTTATTGGCCCCACACTCCGCAAAACATTCCTTGTCTACGGACACGTGCTCGACGGATAGTAGTGACCATATATCCACATAACATCCGCTTGCGACTTTACCAACCACCTCATCCTCCAGGCCCGCATCCAATGGGGCCACACCACAGAAAAGCGAGTCTGCTAATTTCAGAGCCTCATTATTCACTCCTGCCCCCGAAGGCAGGCTCCCTTGTCCTTGTAGCAGACCGCCAACTTCGGGCGAGCCCAAACTCCCCGGTTGATTATAGGACACTGGTAGTCCTTTATCCATATCAAATCTTTTTACCAAGGCTTTAAGAGCCACCATAAAATCTTCCTTCCGGCTAGTGCCGGGTACATTATCCCACACTTTACGATATTGAACGGACTCACCCGCCTCGGTGACCTCCGGCATAGCCAAGGGAAAATTGGGGGCGGGCAGTGATGATTGTCGATACTCTCCTTGTGCCGCGTGTCGTTCCGTAAGGTTATCGTGGGTGACACCCCGGCGCCTCGGACTCCTTGGCCTTGCAGCCCCACAGGCTGAAATCATGGCATTATGTCTGCTACTGCGCACTCCTTCTCTGATGCAGAAGCTGGTGAACATGAAAAAAGGTGCCGTGAAACCCGAGTGTCCAACTCTCGGTTGCTCTGCCTAGCCCTGCGCGACACCGCTTCTGACCGACCACTCGCGTCGACGACTCGCGGAACCCTACTCCTACTACGTTCCACTCCTGACGATGGGGAGGACGAGCTGTTTCGTTCCTCTCGCTCACTAGCTATCTGCCTACTAGCCGCTGCCGTTTGCCGCCTAAACTCGCTCTGCAAATAGTCCCTATATCTGCTATTGGGCTCGTGCCTTGGACTAGCGTGTGCTGCGCAATCTGCTGGGAAACCCCTCTCTACGCTACTGCTGGCTAACGCCCTATCGTCCCTGCGCCTTGCAATACTAGCTCTTCCTGGCCTAATGCATGCCGCGCCACCGGGGGGCATTAAGCCCCCCTGCGCCCTAGCGCAAAAACTCGCTGCCTCCTCTGCACTATCCTCATGCCCCCCCTGCTAATAGCCCACTTATCTGCCCTTATATAATGCTGGCTCTGGCCCCCCTGCCCCCTATCTAACTGCTGCCTGTTTGATTCCCCCCCACTCCACCCTCTTTCCCCCCCTGCTGCTGTCCTCCCAAGAGGAGGGAGACACACGTTCTGGCCTCTCTCTCCTGCCAGCCGCCATAGACCTGCAGCCGGATCTACTTTTTTCTTGCATATCCCTCCGCGCGCCCGCCGCGCCACGTGGGGAGTGCTCCGGAACCTCGCTCCGTGCTCTGTTGGCAGCCGCGGGGATACCTCCGCCCGCGCCAGACTTACCCGACCGGGACCCCTCCGGACCTCCACAGGTTGGTACTGCTCTCACCGCTACCTCTGATTCTCCGCCACTCCTATGTCCTGCCTGCTCCGCTGTATCCCTTCTGCGCTGCGACCGCGCAGCGCTGCTCCCCACTGGTCGCTCTGTCCTGGGACTGCCGCTGCGGCCGCCGCTCTTCGCTACCGGGCTGGGGCTCAGTCGTGCCGGGGGATGTCTTCTCCGGATCGGTCTTCCGCGGGGCTCTTCACTGCTGGGCAACTCTGGCTGGCTACTCCCTGCCCCTGCTTCCACCGCTGTCGTCCCCGATAAATCTTCGGCCATCTTCACGAGCCAACTGGTGCCCTGGGTGGCCACAACTTTTCTGATTTTCTGCATGAGGTCTTCCATTCTTCTGCTCTTCTGGGTGCGTCTTCACTCTTCTTCTCCACGGTCCAGACTGATCCTCCTCTTCCTTCTTCCTCCCCTCACCCAGTTAAACCCTCCCCTTCTGACCGGTCGCTTCCTCTCTTCTTGTTCCTCCCCTTTCTCCCCCCCCAGTCCTCAGCATCTTCACTAGCACGTTTTGCTGCTATCTAGCCAACAGACAATTCCATGCTGCAGACTCCCCGGCACGTGGTCCTCCATTCCACTGAGAGACTGCAGTTGTGATTCGTCACAACATTCTATCAGTGCACTGCTGGCCATGTGATTGGTCCAACCGACGGGGTCTGTTAGCTCAGGAGGGGAGCGGAGTCAGTAAAGGATGTGGTGTAACCAGGTATGTTTATACATGTAATCATATACTGTATGTATATCTGTCATAAGTTATACCAGCTGTACATATATAATTATATACAGGAAATACCCAGGTTTACCAGCATGCTGCATATCACTATATACAGGATGTGTAATCATACACCTCCTTATATACAGGAGATAACCCAGGTTATACCAGCATGCTTCATATCACTATATACAGGAGATGTAGAACTTCTACCAACTGTACATATATGATTATACACAGGAGATACCCAGGTTATACCAGCATGCTCCATATCACTATATACAGGATGTCTAACTTATAAATCAGCTGTACATATATAATTATAAACCAGATATACCCAGGTTATACCAGTATGCTCCATATCACTATATACAGAGAGATGTATAGCTTCTACCAGCTGTACATATATAATTATATACAGGAGATACCCAGGTTATACCAGCATGCTCCATATCACTATATACAGGAGATGTATAACCTTATACTAGCTGTACATATATAATTATATACAGGAGATACTCAGGTTATACCAGCATGCTCCATATCACTATATACAGTTCTGTCTAACTGCACCGACATCGTGCAGTTTTCGTTAAGGAATCGCTGATTCTGCATCCCCTGCTTAAAGCGCTCGGATGTATAACAGCCGGGCGATCCGAGCTGAGAACAGCTGGGTGCAGAAGACAAGCGGCCCCGCTTGTCTACTGCATCCCCCGCTCAGAGCGCAAAGTGAGTGCTCAACGTTTGAGCAATCACCTTGTGCTTAAAGGCAAACAACAATTATTGCTCAAAAGTCATCTTTTGAGCAATAACCTTGGTGTCCAAATGTGCCTTTAGCCAGTAGAGTAAAGTATGATTCTTCTCAGTGAGAGAAACCAAGTAATCTTGTAGATATGATACCTTTTAATGGCTAACAAAAATAAATGATGTTAAAGTGAGCTTTCGGGTTCTATCGACCCTTCGTCAGGATGATAAATAAAACTAATGTGGATGGCTCACAAATATAACATACAGATGCAGAGGTCAGAGGGGAAACCCCTCTTGATCTAAATAAATCTTCACACACAGAAATTTGAGACTTAGGGCGCCCACCCACTGGCGATTTTTTTTTCTTTGCGTTTTTCCTGCAGAGCAATTAGAATTGAATGTACTCCTGTCCACTGGCGTTTTGTGTTGCGCTGCGTTGCGTTTTTTAACATAGGAACTGTCAGTTGCATATGTGTCCTTATTTTTCTCCTAATGCACCCATGAAAGTCAATGGAAATTAATGGAAAAGCCGCGAAAATGCGGGAAAAAACGCCGCGAAAAACGCGGGAAAAACGCCGAGAAAACGCGGCGTTTTTCACGCACGAAAATCGCAAACGCCAGTGGGTGGGCGCCCTTAGGCTGTCTGTCCATGAGCGATGATCCACTGGCGATAAATCGCCCGCAGATCACGCTCTGTAAAGCTTTCCATAGGATTACTATCACAGCGATTCTCAACTCGTGCGATTTAAATCACGTCATGCTGCGATTGCCACGATTCTCCACGGTAAGCCTATCTGTCAGCGCTCCCTGCTCTACCCCCGCGGCGGAATATTGCTAGCAATATTCCGCCTCGGTCGTGGACAGGGGGCCTTAGAATAACATAAGACAATCTGAGCAGAGAGATAAATACTAAATCAGTCCACTTAGCTGAGAAATGTAACAATTTTTTAATGTACTATAGTTTTTATTATTTTGATTCAAGAAAGCATACAATGCATACATTTAAGAAATCACGGTTATCACAATATCACATCTGTTAATCAAATATTACGGAATCTTAAGCTGGAACTAGATTCTTATAAGTGCTTCTTGTAACTTGTAGAAGGTATAACTTGTTAGTAGGTGGGGGGGATGGGAGTGGAGTGTGGAAGGTGGGGGGGGGGAGGAATGGAGGATTGGGGGAGAGGGAATTTTAGGATGCCGTTAGTTTTCCTTAAACGAGAGGTTAGCGATGCTTCTAAACAATTTCCTCAAAAGTCTCTGAGAGAGGTGATCTAGTCTGTTTGGAATCAGAGGATTATTCTGGTTTGGTTGCGGTTTAGGTCGAAAGGCTCTATCCAGGGTCTCCAATCCATCTTAAATTTGGTGATTCTGTTTTGTCTTAGGGCGAAGATTCTTTCCATTTCCATGTGGTCTGTTATTGTTTGGGTGATGGTAGCTAAAGTGAGATCCGTATCTGTTTTCCAGCGTTTTGCTAGTAATAGCTTGATAGTCAAGAGTCCATGTGTGATAATTTTCCTGAATTTTTGAGGGATTCTGTCTATTCCTATAAGCAGGATGGCCAATTCAGGCGAGGGAGATAACCTTAGTCCTGTCATGGTGTTTATTAGCGTGACATAGTCCTGCCAAACGTGGTTGATGATAGGACAGCTCCAAAAGATAGGGATCAGGGAGCCCCTCAGGCCGCATCCCCTCCAACATCTGTCTGAGACTTCTGGGAAAAAATCCGCTAGTCTGACCAGCGTGTGAGGGTTTTAAAATGGACTTCTAATAGCGAAGCGCACAATGTTGCTTTGTTTGCTGCTTTATGTGCTTCCATCCAAAACTGGTCCGGAAAGGATTTGCCCAATTCTCTTTCCCAATTTAGGAGATGCGTTCTTTTCTTTTGGTCACCGATAGAAGGTTTCTCCCCACAGAATATCTCGTAGATGTCGCTCAGCGGGGGTTTGTTAGAGTTTGGCTTGAATATGAAGTTGAAGAGAAAGGTTGGTATTGAGACGGTTCTTGAGCTGATGTTTGGCCAGTAGCTTTTAATTTGGGAGTATAGAAGGAAGTCTCCTCCTTGGAGGTCGAACTCTTTTTGGAGTTGGGAGAAGGGTTTTATTTTTGAGTCCAGCATTAAGTCCGAGATTGTCTTAATTCCTTTCAGTTTCCATCTTCTTATGTTGATTTCTTTTATCCAGAATTCGATGGTCTCTATTGGGGTGGGGACCTCTGTTCTGGGTGTGAATTTCTCTGTGATGTTGAGGAGGTTTACCCAAGTCTCCACGGTGTTGTTGATTATGGGGTTTCGCAAGGGGATTATTTTCATATTGGATGCTGAAGCTATGAGAAGGTTCCCTAAAGTTTTATTCCCCAAGGTCTCTTGTTCAATCGTTGGCCAACTGATTTTCCCCTGCGGGGTTCCCCATGGTTTTAGGTGTAATATAGTGATTGCTTTATGGTAGGCTATTAAATTAGGAACCCTCAATCCTCTTCTTTTTTTTGGGCTGTAAAGAATTGAAGCGGCTACTCTTGGTTTTTTATTCTTCCAGATGAAGGACATTAGTTGTTTTTGTAGTATTTTGATTAGATTGGGATCGCATTTTAAAGCTACTGTCCTAGAAATGTAACAATTTTTTGATGTCTCTCATTTCTAATGGACATAGAAGAAGATGGACATACTACCTTTGCAGCCCCACCTATTGTATAGAAACTTTCTTCAATCAATTTCTGAATTTTTATGTGAAAGAAAAAATGATTGGGAAGAGGACACCTGTCTTGACCTGTCAATCACTGATCAGGAACACCCTGAGTCCAGAGCAGGCCTGTATCCAAACACAGATCAGGAACACCCCGAGTTCGGCATGATGGAACAAAACCCTAATCAGGACATGGACAAAGGTTTATCTTCCAACCCCAGTAATATGGAACTCGGTGTCCTCTCCGGACGGCTTACATACGGTCCTACCAAAACACTTGACAAAACAGAACTCTGCAGCGACATGGAGGAATATTTCGGGAGACTAAAACTGAAAGAGTTCTCCATGACAAAGAGCACACAGAACCTCCAAACACAGGAGAAACTAGGGGCCAGGAATATGTCTGGTTGGACACCCCCTCCTGGCCACAATCCCACTTTGGATAAATATATAGACTCTAGAGATGAGCGAACGTACTCGTCCGAGCTTGATGCTCGGGCGAATATTAGCGTGTTCGGGATGCTCGTTACTCGTAACGAGTACCACGCGATGTTCGGGTTACTTTCACTTTCATCTCTGAGACGTTAGCGCGCTTTTCTTGCCAATTGAAAGACAGGGAAGGCATTACAACTTCCTCCTGTGTTGTTCCAGCCCTATACCACCCCCCTGCTGTGAGTGGCTGGGGAGATCAGATGTCACCCGAGTATAAAAGTCGGCCCCTCCCGCGGCTCGCCTCAGATGCCTTGTGAGTTAGCTGAGGGACAGTGCTATAGTGTTGGAGCTGCTATAGGGAGAGCGTTAGGAGTTAGTGTAGGCTTCAAGAACCCCAACGGTCCTTCTTAGGGCCACATCTACCCGTGTGCAGGCTGCTGTTAGCAGTGTATATATATTTTTTTTTTTCAAAATCGGCTGTGCAGAGCATTGCACCCTGTATTAGGGACAGAAGTGGTGGTTAGGCAGGGAGAGTGTTAGGAGTGAGTGTAGGCTTCAAGAACCCCAACGGTCCTTTCTAGGGCCACATTTAACTGTGTGGAGTACTGTGCAGGCTGCTGTTAGCTGTGTTGCATATTTTTTTTTTTCTCAAAATCGGCTGTGCAGAGCATTGCACCCTGCATTAATACTACAGGGACAGAATTGATTAGGCAGGGCCAGAAGACATATATTATTCATTGAATAGACGCAGTGGGCCTTTCCTTTTAAAAAAAAAGGGAAACAAGTATATTTGGCCTGCCTCTGACAGTCCTCGGGGCTCTGGGTACGTGTGTGCTGCGTGGAGAATGTAAAAAAATCAGACGCAACCAGCTACGTTTTACAGCAGGCTTGCGCCACTTTCTTTCCTGCCTGTGAAATTCCTTGCTCAGCTGTAGTTAATAACTCTGCAACACTAAAGTTCTGTGACACATTTGCAGGGGCACAACACAGTTATTAAACTTATTATTCATTGAATAGACGCAGTGGGCCTTTCCTTTTAAAAAAAAGGGAAAAAAGTATATTTGGCCTGCCTCTGACAGTCTTCGGGGCTCTGGGTGCGTGTGTGCTGCGTGGAGAACGTAAAAAAAATCAGACGCAACCAGCTACGTTTTACAGCAGGCTTGCGCCACTTTCTTTCCTG
Organism: Eleutherodactylus coqui; assembly: GCF_035609145.1. NCBI lineage: Eukaryota > Metazoa > Chordata > Amphibia > Anura > Eleutherodactylidae > Eleutherodactylus > Eleutherodactylus coqui. Next base: position 74,817,786 of record NC_089846.1, read on the forward strand.
CCTGTGAAATTCCTTGCTCAGCTGTAGTTAATAACTCTGCAACACTAAAGTTCTGTGACACATTTGCAGGGGCACAACACAGTTATTAAACTTATTATTCATTGAATAGACGCAGTGGGCCTTTCCTTTTAAAAAAAAGGGAAAAAAGTATATTTGGCCTGCCTCTGACAGTCTTCGGGGCTCTGGGTGCGTGTGTGCTGCGTGGAGAACGTAAAAAAAATCAGACGCAACCAGCTACGTTTTACAGCAGGCTTGCGCCACTTTCTTTCCTGCCTGTGAAATTCCTTGCTCAGCTGTAGTTAATAACTCTGCAACACTAAAGTTCTGTGACACATTTGCAGGGGCACAACACAGTTATTAAACTTATTATTCATTGAATAGACGCAGTGGGCCTTTCCTTTTAAAAAAAAGGGAAAAAAGTATATTTGGCCTGCAGGCTTGCGCCAATTTATTTCCTGCCTGGGAAATCAAATCACTGGTAATACAGCATGCTGAGGGGTAGGGGTAGGCCTAGAGGACGTGGACGCGGCCGAGGACGCGGAGGGCCAAGTGAGGGTGTGGGCACAGGCCGAACTCCTGATCCAGGTGTATCGCAGCCAACTGCTGCGCGATTAGGAGAGAGGCACGTTTCTGGCGTCCCCACATTCATCGCCCAATTAATGGGTCCACACGGGAGACCTTTATTAGAAAATGAGCAGTGTGAGCAGGTCCTGTCCTGGATGGCAGAAAGTGCTTCGAGCAACCTATCGTCCACCCACAGTTCTGCGCCGTCCACTGCTGCAAATCCGAATCCTCTGTCTGCTGCTCCTCCTTCCTCCCAGCCTCCTCACTCCACTACAATGACACATGCTCAGGAGCGGGAAGACTCCCAGGAACTGTTCTCGGGCCCCTGCTCAGATTGGGCAGCAGTGGTTCCTCTCCCACCAGAGGAGTTTATCGTCACTGATGCCCAACCATTGGAAAGTTCCCGGGGTCCGGGGGATGAGGCTGGGGACTTCCGGCAACTGTCTCAAGACCTTTCAGTGGGTGAGGAGGACGATGACGATGAGACACAGTTGTCTATCGGTGAGGTAGTAGTAAGGGCAGTAAGTCCGAGGGAGGAGCGCACAGAGGATTCGGAGGAAGAGCAGCAGGACGATGAGGTGACTGACCCCACCTGGTTTGCAACGCCTACTCAGGACAGGTCTTCAGAGGGGGAGGCAAGGGCAGCAGCAGGGCAGGTTGCAAGAGGCAGTGCGGTGGCCAGGGGTAGAGGCAGGGCCAGACCGAATAATCCACCAACTGTTTCCCAAAGCGCACCCTCGCGCCATGCCACCCTGCAGAGGCCAAGGTGCTCTAAGGTCTGGCAGTTTTTCACAGAGACGCCTGACGACCGACGAACAGTGGTGTGCAACCTTTGTCGCGCCAAGATCAGCCGGGGAGCCACCACCAACAGCCTCACCACCACCAGCATGCGCAGACATATGATGGCCAAGCACCCCACAAGGTGGGACGAAGGCCGTTCACCGCCTCCGGTTTGCACCGCTGCCTCTCCCCCTGTGCCCCAACCTGCCACTGAGATCCAACCCCGCTCTGACGACACAGGCACTACCGTCTCCTGGCCTGCACCCACACCCTCACCTCTGCTGTCCTCGGCCCAATCCAGCAATGTCTCGCACCGCACCGTCCAGCCGTCGCTAGCGCAAGTGTTTGAGCGCAAGCGCAAGTACGCCGCCACGCACCCGCACGCTCAAGCGTTAACCGTCCACATAGCCAAATTTATCAGCCTTGAGATGCTGCCGTATAGGGTTGTGGAAACGGAGTCCTTCAAAAGTATGATGGTGGCGGCGGCCCCGCGCTACTCAGTTCCCAGTCGCCACTACTTTTCCCGATGTGCCGTCCCAGCCCTGCACGACCACGTCTCCCGCAACATTGTACGCGCCCTCACCAACGCGGTTACTGCCAAGGTCCACTTAACAACGGACACGTGGACAAGCACAGGCGGGCAGGGCCACTACATCTCCCTGACGGCACATTGGGTGAATTTAGTGGAGGCTGGGACAGAGTCAGAGCCTGGGACTGCTCACGTCCTACCCACCCCCAGAATTGCGGGCCCCAGCTCGGTGGTGGTATCTGCGGCGGTGTATGCTTCCTCCACTAAAGCACCCTCCTCCTCCTTCTCCTCCTCCAACGCAACCTCTGTCTCGCAATCAAGATGTGTCAGCAGCAGCACGTCGCCAGCAGTCGGTGTCGCGCGGCACGGCAGCACAGCGGTGGGCAAGCGTCAGCAGGCCGTGCTGAAACTACTCAGCTTAGGAGATAAGAGGCACATGGCCCACGAACTGCTGCAGGGTCTGACAGAGCAGACCAACCGCTGGCTTGCACCGCTGAGCCTCCAACCGGGCATGGTCGTGTGTGACAACGGCCGTAACCTGGTGGCGGCTCTGCAGCTCGGCAGCCTCACGCACGTGCCATGCCTGGCCCACGTCTTTAATTTGGTGGTTCAGCGCTTTCTGAAAAGCTACCCATGCTTGTCAGACCTGCTCGTAAAGGTGCGCCGGCTCTGCGCACATTTCCACAAGTCCCACACGGACGCTGCCACCCTGCGGACACTGCAACATCGGTTTAATCTGCCAGTGCACCGACTGCTGTGCGACGTGCCCACACGGTGGAACTCTACGCTCCACATGTTGGCCAGGCTCTATGAGCAGCGTAGAGCTATAGTGGAATACCAACTCCAACATGGGCGGCGCAGTGGGAGTCAGCCTCCTCAATTATTTTCAGAAGAGTGGGCCTGGTTGGCAGACATCTGCCAGGTCCTTCGAAACTTTGAGCAGTCTACCCAGGTGGTGAGCGGCGATGCTGCAATCATTAGCGTCACCATTCCTCTGCTATGCATCTTGAGAAGTTCCCTGCAAAGCATAAAGGCAGCCGCTTTGCGCTCGGAAACAGAGCCGGGGGAAGACAGTATGTCGCTGGATAGTCAGAGCACCCTCCTGTCTATATCTCAGCGCGTTCAGGAGGAGGAGGAGGAGCATGAGGAGGAGGGGGAAGAGACAGCTTGGCCCACTGCTGACGGTACCCATGCTGCTTGCCTGTCATCATTTCAGCGTGTATGGCCTGAGGAGGAGGATCCTGAAAGTGATCTTCCTAGTGAAGATAGCCATGTGTTGCGTACAGGTACCCTGGCACACATGGCTGACTTCATGTTAGGATGCCTTTCTCGTGACCCTCTTGTTACACGCATTCTGGCCACTACGGATTACTGGGTGTACACACTGCTCGACCCACGCTATAAGGAGAACCTTCCCACTCTCATTCCCGAAGAGGAAAGGGGTTCGAGAGTGTTGCTATACCACAGGACCCTTGCGGACAAGCTGATGGTAAAATTCCCACCCGACAGCGCTAGTGGCAGAAGGCGCAGTTCCGAGGGCCAGGTAGCAGGGGAGGTGCGGAGATCGAGCAGCATGTAAAGCACAGGCAGTGCAACAGTCTTTAAGGGCCTGGACAGCTTTATGGCTCCCCAGCAAGACTGTGTCACCGCTCCCCAGTCAAGGCTGAGTCGGCGGGAGCACTGTAAAAGGATGGTGAGGGAGTACGTAGCCGATCGCACAACCGTCCTCCGTGACGCCTCTGCCACCTACAACTACTGGGTGTCGAAGCTGGACACGTGGCCTGAACTAGCGCTGTATGCCCTGGAGGTGCTTGCTTGTCCTGCGGCTAGCGTCTTGTCGGAGAGGGTGTTTAGTGCGGCTGGGGGAATCATCACAGATAAGCGTACCCGCCTGTCAACCGACAGTGCCGACAGGCTAACACTCATCAAGATGAACAAAGCCTGGATTTCCCCAGACTTCTCTTCTCCACCAGCGGACAGCAGCGATACCTAAGCAATACGTAGGCTGCACCCGCGGATGGAAGCATCGTTCTCTCTCACCATCCAAAACGGGGACATTTCTGCTTCATCAATCTGTGTATAATATTCCTCCTCCTCCTCCTGCTCCTCCTCCTGAAACCTCACGTAATCACGCTGAACGGGCAATTTTTCTTAGGGCCACAAGGCTCACTCATATAATTTTTCTAAAAATTTTTTATACGTTTCAATGCTCTTAAAAGCGTTGGAACTTTAACTTGAAACAATTTTTCGTTAAACTGGGCTGCCTCCAGGCCTAGTTACCACTTAAGCCACATTAACCAAAGCGATTAATGGGTTTCACCTGCCATCTTGGTTGGGCATGGCCAATTTTTACTGAGGTACATTAGTACTGTTGGTACACCAATTTTTTGGGGCACTCACCTACAGTGTAATCATAGCAATTTCTATGTTCTTCACCTGCACTCATGGTACAGAAAGGTGTGTGGGGTTGGCCTACACTTTAGCTACATAAATGTAACTTGGGCCTTGTCTATACTGCAGCTACTGAAATGGAATGAAGACTGCGCTCCCACTATACTGCTGCTTCGGAATTGTTACTGGGGCCTGTCTTGAGTGCTACTATTACTGAAATGGAACGAAGACTGCGCTCCCAGTATACTGCTGCTTCGGAATTGTTACTGGGGCCTGTCTTGAGTGCTACTATTACTGAAATGGAACGAAGACTGCGCTCCCACTATACTGCTGCTTCGGAATTGTTACTGGGGCCTGTCTTGAGTGCTACTATTACTGAAATGGAACTAATACTGTGCTCCCCCTATAATGCTGCTAGTGATATGTTAGTGGGGCCTGTCCTAATGCTACGGCTGAAATGTTACTAATTATGGGCTCTGCCTATACCGCTGCTAATGGTATGTCTCTGGGGTGTGGAAACAGAGGCTTCCCAAAGACATGATGGCGGCGAGGCCATTTCCCACCAACGCTGTTACTGTTAAGGTGCATATAACCACGGACACGTGGAGAGGACACGTAGTGCCTCAAAAACATCCCCCGCCACAGCCCACTTAATCCTGGCCACATTCCGAAAACCAACAAAATAAAACCGCGCTACTAGGTCCGCAGTCACCACCACATTACCACCAACGCGGTTACTGTTAAGGTACATATTACCAGTCTGACTGGGGCATGCAGTGTGGGCCGAAGCCCACCTGCATTAAGCACGACATTACTACCTCAGCTGTGTTGGGCAATGCAATGGGATATTTTTATGTACCGCTGGTGGCTTCCTGGCACCCACCCATGCTGTGGGTCCACAGGGAATTATAAATGCATCTGTTTCCACTTGTAAAGAACCCCAGTCTGACTGGGGCATGCAGTGTGGGCCGAAGCCCACCTGCATTAAGCACGACATTACTACCTCAGCTGTGTTGGGCAATGCAATGGGATATTTTTATGTACCGCCGGTGGGTTCCAGGGAGCCACCCATGCTGTAGGTGCACACGGAGTTTAACCTACATGTGTCCACTTGTAAAGAACCCCAGTCTGACTGGGGCATGCAGTGTGGGCCGAAGCCCACCTGCATTAAAAACGACATTACTACCTCAGCTGTGTTGGGCAATGCAATGGGATATTTTTATGTACCGCTGGTGGCTTCCTGGCACCCACCCATGCTGTGGGTCCACAGGGACTTCACAATAGGGAGTTGTACCTGCCTGTGTCTATGAATTAAAAAGCCAGGTCTGACTGGGGCATGCAGACACCTTGACAGAATGAATAGTGTGTGGCACACAGGTTCCCCATTGCTATGCCCACGTGTGCAGCTCCTGATGGCGGTGGCACAGGATTATATTTCTCATTGCTTCTGTACAGCATTGTGGGCTATCGCCCCACCCCTTTTAAAGAGGGTCGCTGCCTAGCCGTGCCAACCCTCTGCAGTGTGTGCCTGCAGTTCCTCCTCATGGCAGATGCACTTATAAATAGACATGAGGGTGGTGTGGCATGAGTGCAGCTGAAGGCTGCGCAGGGACAGTTTGGTGTGCGCTGTGGACACTGCGTCGTGCAGGGGGGAGGGGGGTTGGGCAGCATGTAACCCAGGAGAAGTGGCAGCAGAGTGTCATGCAGGCAGTGATTGTGCTTTGTTGTAGGTAGTGTGGTGCTTAGCTAAGGTGTGCCATGCTAATGAGGGCTTTTCAGATGTAAAAATTGTTGGGAGGGGGGGGCCCACTCTTGCCGGTATTGTGGCTTAATAGTGGGACCTGTGAACTTGAGATGTAGCCCAACATGTAGCCCCTCGCCTGCCCTATCCGTTGCTGTGTCGTTCCCATCACTTTCTTGAATTGCCCAGATTTTCACACATGGAAACCTTAACGAGCATCGGCGAAATACAAAAATGCTCGGGTCGCCCATTGACTTCAATGGGGTTCGTTATTCGAAACGAACCCTCGAGCATCGCGGGAATTTCGTCCTGAGTAACGAGCACCCGAGCATTTTGGTGCTCGCTCATCTCTAATAGACTCCTTTAGGCATGTGGTGCAATCTACTATACCGGACAAGCAGAATAGAGAATCATTCAATATCAATATGCAGGAAAGAAGGGCCATCTATGCACTCAAAGACAACAAGGAGATCACCATTAAGCTTCCAGATAAAGGTGGCGCTATAGTTCTCAAGAATACATCAGACTACACGCAAGAAGCAGACAGACAGCTGACGGACACCAGATACTACACCAAACTGGATCAAGACCCAACTCAGAAATATGTGAGGGAATTGAGAAGGGTCATCATAAGCCAGTCTTTTGGACTTGATACAGCAGAACCCCACGGTTGGGGTAATATATATGCTTCCAAAACTATACAAAGCTGGCAACCCAGGGAGGCCAATTATCTCAAGTGTGGGAACCCTCACGGAAGGAATATCATGATGGGTAGAAGGTGTCCTAAAACTACTGATGAGGAACACAATCAGCTACTTGCAGGATACCACGGACCTATTGAACAAACTGTCAACCATAGGTCTCCTCCCCAATGGCGCCATCCTGGTCACCATGGATATGGAGTCCTTATACTCCAACATCCCACACGAAGATGGACTGACCGCCTGCCAGGCGCACCTTATCTCTGAATCTGTGTTACTACTCACAAGGTTCATCCTCACACACAATTATTTCTCCTTTGGCAAAAAGATATTGCTGCAACTCACCGCAACCGCCGCAGTAAAATGGCACCGCAATATGCCAACCTTCTCATGGCAAAACTGGACCGTGACTTTCTGGGCTCCTGCCCCAACAAACCACTGGCCTACTTCTGCTACATTGATGAAATCATAATCATTTAGACCAACACTGAACAAGAACTAATAAAATTCCATGAGAGAGTCAATGCATTTCACCCCACCATAAACCTGACATTAAGCTACTCGTATACAAAAATCAACTTTTTGGACAACACCATAAAAATTTCAAACTCCTCCCTATACCGGAAACTGATTGATCGGCCCACAAACCTCAGATGAAAAAGCTTCCATCCCAAACACATCAAAAAGTCTATTGTTTACAGCCAAGCCATCACATACAACCAGATCTGCTCCCACCGTCAGACAGAGAGGAACATTTTTTTAACAATCTCAAAAAGACATTTTTAAATCAGGGCTACCATCCCACCTCAATTGATGACTAAATCATCAGAGCCACCAGGATACCCAGAAATCAACTACTCCAATACAAGGAGAAAAAAAGAAACGGTCGTGTACCTCTAGTAGTGACCTACAATTCACAGCTAGAGGTACTAAGGAAGACTGCAAAGTACCTCTATCATACCATCACAAGGATGACCGTCTGACCATCATATTCCCAGACCCTCCTTTCCTATGTCATAGGCAGCCTCCTAATTTGAGGAACCTTATAATCAGTAGTGAATTGCCCTTGGACACTCAAAAAGGAACTTATCCCTGTAATGTAAGGAACTTCAAGACCTGCTGACATGTGCGGACCGCGGACACGACATGGATCCCCAACACACGGCAGGACTATAAGATCCTGTGGACATTCACATGTTCCACGTCTGATGTTTTGTACCTGATCATGTGCAGTAAATGTCCTGTTGGGGGGGCTTTATATTGGGGAGACAGGACGAAAGCTGAGAGCCAGGATGAGATCTGTGGCAAAACATTTTTGTGGTCACGGACATAGCATAGAGCAGATGAGGGTTATCATACTGAAGGGCAACTTCAAATCACAGCGTCACAGAAGAATCTGGGAGTATAAGTTTATGGCCCTGTTTGATACCCTTAAGAATGGAATGAACCTCAGCCTGGGATTCTTGCAAAAGTGGGAAATATGAAAAGGTTTGAAGGAGATCAAGATAGGTGTCCTCTTCCCAATCATTGTTTGTTTTTCTCAAAAAATTCTGAAATTGATTGAAGAATATTTCCATACAATAGGTGGTGCTGCAGAGGTAGTATTTCAATTTTCTTCTATGTGTATTGTAGATAAGAGACTTCATAATACTGTCACATTCCTCAGCTTAGTGGACTGATTTAGTATTTCTCTCTCTGCTCAGATTGTCTTCTGTTATTCCAAGTCCCAAATTTTTGTGTGTGAATATTTATTTAGATCAAGAGAGGTGTCCCAACTCCCCTCTGCATCTGTATGTTATATTTGTGTGCTATCTAAACTAGTTTCATTCATTAGCCTGACGAAGGGTAGATAGAACTTGAAAGCTCGCTATAACATCATGTATTTGTTAGCTATTAAAAGGTATCATATCTACAGGATTACTTGGTTTCTCTTACTAAGAACAATCACGTCATACTTCCCAGTCATGCATGAATCCTCTTGAAGAATTTAAGCCTCTGTTGAAAGTCTCAAAACTTGTTTCATTTCTTCTCTGTGTATTGGAGTAGTTGATTTCTAGATTACTAGAGGTCGTGTACCTCTAGTAATGACCTACAATTCACAGCTAGAGGTACTAGGGAAAACTGCAAAGAAACTCCATCATACCCTCCATAAAGATGACTGTCTGAACATTATATTTCTGGACCCTCCCCTTCTGTGTTAGGCCTCTCACATGGGCAACAACGATATTGCCGAGAGAAAATCATAGATTTCGCATCTGTGTTCTGTGTGATATTGCTGCGTTTTCTCACGACTTTTTAGCGCTCTTTAGCCGGGATTTTCGGTAGTGGACCCGGGGGCTTGAAATATAAGCCCTACCCCAGAAATAAGCCCTGGCTACATTTAAAAAAAACACCAAAACAATACATCACCCAACAGCTGCTGCCTGCTTTGCTGCACTTTTCCTGGCAGGTACACTTGTTTGAAGTTTTCCCGCAGAGCTTCCTGGTCAGGGGTTCAAAAAACCTTGCCTCCGATTGGTTGTTGAGCGCGGCGGCTCAGCCAATCACTGTAGTGCTCGTTGAACTAATCATAGCCATTCAATGCGATGGCTGTGATTGGTTCATCGAGAGCTACAGCTCAGCCAATCAGTGCAGTGCTCCATAAACCAATAAAAGCCAGCGCTTCCTGGAGGCGGGGATTTTGAACCTCCTAACCAGAAAGTGCTGGCTGAAAACTATAGACAAGTGTGCTGAAGCTTCAGAAGACGACGTGCGGCAGAGCTAGGGATTATTTTAGGGACAAACAGTAGGACTTCCTGCTGTAAAAGTTGCAAATGTATTCTTGTGCAATGCAACGTAAAAGAAGGTTCTATAGGGAAACATGGCCGGCAAAACATAGCAAATCGTAACAATATTCAGCATGCCGTGATTTTTTTTTCTCACAATGCAACAGGCTACAAAACATTGCTAATGTGAAGGAACCAATTGGAAAGCATAGGCTTCACATACATGTGATTTGTCACGCTGTCACATCGTGGGAAAATCGCACAATTTTGTCACCCGTGTGAAAGCGGCCTTACAAGCAACCTCCAAGTCTGAGGAACTTTATAATCAGGAGTGCATTGTCCTCTGACACATAAAAAGGAACTTCTCCCTGTAGGTTGAGGAGCTGTAAGACCGTCTGACATGTACAGACCGCAGACAAGATACGGTAAGGTTGGGACATCGACACAAAAATACTGATAGTATCGACTATCGCTGAACAAACTATCGATTATTGTAAAATATCAGTGAAAAACTATCGGTATTTCGATATATCGACTTTTTTAAATACTGTATAAAAATAAAACAGGTCTAGGGTTAATAAAGCAACACAATCAAGAAAAAAAATTTAAAATTTAAACTGTTTTATTTATTTCATAACTTATAACTATTAATAACATCCTGAAAATATAGTAAAGTTACAAACAAAAATAAAAAATTACAGATGAAACATATAATTAAAATTAGGTATATGAAAAGAAGTTTTTTATCATTGGCCCCAATAATTGTTATCTAATGAGCCAAGAAATATTAATTTGCTGGCATGCTCTCCCTTCACAATGCTCCTTCCAGCAGACAGAATTTCACCAGCTTTTGAAAACATTCTTTCTGCAGGAACCGAAGTAGCAACTACTATATTTCTGTCTCCATGGCATATTAACCCTTTCCAATCCACTGTCTGACGTCTAAAGACATTCTGATTTGAAGGCTGTACAGCTCCGATGTCGGAAGACGGCCGGCAGGGTATTCTTACTGTGGATAACTGGCCGCTCTCTTGTCGGGGGCCTCTCCAGCATGTCCCATACCGCAGTACTGGCTCTAGCCAGCAGATGACACCATTGTATAATGGCAGAAAGAGAAAGCCCCCTAGGAAACCCTGAATCCAAAATTGGATTGCAAAGGGTTAACAGCCTCCATGGCAACTTGTAAACAATGCAGGGTCTAGTAATTGCGTTAGATGGGTCTCCTATCTTTTCTATGGGCAGTGCATTCGCGTTAGACGCTGAAGACACGACATGTTGCGTCTCCTCTTCTGGACGCGACCTTTGTGCGTTCAGCGCTGCCCTCTATCTGCATGTGGAAATGCTTTCATTTATAAAGCATTGCCCACAGCCATCGTGTTAGACGCAAGCGTTCAGAGCCTGTGTCTAACGCGATGAACAAACACATGTGGGAAAGGGCCCGAAGACCCCACTTTGTCTGAGAGTCATTTTGGCTTGAGCAAACCTTATTGGTGACAAAGGTCACCTCACACTTTCCAAAAGTTTCTAGAACTTGTTTATAAGTTCATTAGTGCCTCGAGCAAAACTACATCCTGTACCGACACAAAGGGTAAGGGCAGAATCTAAAGAAAGAAAATATGGTCCCTAGACCACAAGTATCGCCAAAGCATTAGCGAAATATCGATATATCAGTTTTCGATGTCCCAACCTTAAGATATGGATCTCCAACACACAGCAGGAATATAAGATCCCGGGGACATTCACATATTCCACGTCTGATGTTGTGTACCTGATCCAGTGCAGTAAATGTCCTGTTAGGGGGCCTTTATATCAGGGAAACAGGATGAAAACTGAGAGCCAGGATGAGATCTCATCGCCACACGATAAACAGAGAAAGATAGAATTACCTACGGCTGAGCATTTTTTCTAGCCCCAAACACAACATAGAGCATGTGTAAGTGACCATGTTAAAAGGCAATTTCAAGTCACAACGCCATAGAAGAATTTGGGAGCACAAGTTTATAACAACTTTTAACACTTAACAGAGGGTTAAATTGTTCAAGAGGATTCATGTGTGACTGAGAGGTATGAGAAATCTATAGCACAGATAACACTCTGGCCTAGTGACCCCCTAACACTAATTCAGAGACCATAAAACCTTCATATCTTTATCAGTGACTATTTATGTATTTATTTCTCTACTTATCCTGTTCTGGTATTTTTTTTAATGGAAATTAATCACATCGTGTCTGTGCCCGAGTAGGTTAGAAAGCTCACAATAGCATCATGCATTTCTGTTCGCCATTAGAAGGTTTCATATCTACAGGATTACTTGGTTTCTCTCACTGAGAACATTCACATCAGTAATTTCAGCACCAAATACTTGTTTCCAGCCTGGCACATGTGAAGTACGTCTGTGAGCCCACTGCCCACAGCAGGAAGCGTACCATGCATGCTCCAGAAACAAATGGCTTACTTACAAGATTTCAATGCCACTAGTACTGATGAAAGGCTGGAGATTGTGGCGCTGTTAATTACGGGCGAGGGGGGCACTGGGCAGTAACAAGTAATAACTGGAGCACTTTATAGAATTAGAACAGCCATCGGTGCATTTGGGACCGCCCCTGAGACCACCTCGGGGAACTCGCCACCTAATTTGAAGACAAACTCTTTATTAACAAAAGCCAAATTAAAATTATATTATATATATATAAATTTATATCATAAATAAATATATATATATCACATCCCATGATCCCCTGGGGGATTATATTCTTCCAGGTGTGTGTACGGTCTCCACAAGCTCCTTCTGCTCACTTCTCATGAATCCTTTGTAATTGTCCCAAACTGCAGAAAAAAATAAATACCCCTTTTCATCCTTTGTGCCAGTTTGGTGCAAGATTCAGATACGTTACCAGCGCAGCGATGTACACTATGGTAAGTGTGTCCGACCCTCGCCGACCGTCCGTCTTGTGATGAAGTGCTGGTGGATGTGGGATATTCCCAGATTCAGTAATTCAGAGCGTATTTCACATTTTACTCTTCTTATGTCCAGCCATGATTGCTAGAAGTTTGCCAAGTCTTCTCTTTGCTGCTCGGCTCTTTATTGACCAAGTCTTGTTACACCTTTTGAAAAAGTTTTTAATAAAAAAATTATTCTGAAAAATATACAAAAGGGAAAACTGCTCGGCAGATTACAGTACGGCCCCGCGGACGACATCTGCGCCAATCTCATCCACACAATGCAGAAAATTTCAGCTTGGAAATGTAAAGCGTGACAAGAAGTGTGCCCTCTCAGTGCAGAGTACAGGCTACACGTGTGGACCATTCCACTGCATACGCATCCATCCCTGTTGATTCTTTAGCACCCATACTCACTATCAGGGTGTATTCATATGGGTGAGCGCAAAATCGCTCTGGGAAAGCTGGACAATATCGCACTCTTATTCCAATTCTGGGTGCGAGCGCAACACATTTATACTTTAAAAAATAAAATAAAAAAAGTATTGATAAACTTGAGGTTTTCACATGCATGAAAAAGATTGCAAGTGCTTCCAATAGTTTCAGTGTAAAAATCACATCCCGTTCGCACGCCAATCACATGTTATGCCAGTGTGATGTGATTTTATTTTGAAGATCTCATAGTTTTCTTGTAAGGAATCACCCAGAAGTAGGACTTACGGCAATCTTTCAATCTCACAGCATCGCTCATGTGAGTAAACACATTGAAATCAATCTCGTTATTTACATGTGCGAGTTCATGTATATCGCTATCAGATAGAAGTCACGCATAAAGCTCACTGGTGTGAATACACGCTTATCGGGCTCTCTGTACCGCAGTCTGTGCTCTGCTCTTCTGGCTCCGCCCACTAACTGCCTCTTCTGTGGGACACGCTGCTCCCAAAGGCCACTGCAGGAATAGCATCCTGGGGACAACTGTACTATGCAGACTGCTGGCCACATGATGGGGGCACGAGAAGCCTCAGATGTACTACATACTCAGACCGCCGTATCATTTGTAGTGGTTGTTCTCGGTACTGCAGCCTTATCCTATTGCAGTACTCAGAATGGCCTCTATAAATACGACGAAGTTCTGAGCGCTGACGGGGTCGGCCTCAGATGGACACAATCATCACCTGGGACCCCCCCCCCCCAGCCATAACCACCATGGCCCTTTAGTCAGCTGATTGCTGGGGGTCCCAGGTGATGATTGCTGGAGGTGGGGGGGCTTCCCATGTGATGATTGCTGGGGGGGGTCCCAGGTGATGATTGCTAGGGGGTTCTCAGGTGATGATTGCTGGGGGGGTTCCCAGGTGGACCTGAGGAGAATTCAACAATTTTTAAAGGCTGGATAACCCCGTTAATACAGACACCTAAAAGCAAAGATCTCCGACCCCTAAATAACTGCAGACATCAGATAAGACCCCACAATTAACTGACCTTCACAGAAAAGAACATCATAAAACTCTTTATTGATAAATTTAACGCTGTGGAAAGTTTTCGCGAATTTCTGCTCACAGGTGAGAAATCGCGGCATGTTGTGATTTAGTGCAGGATATGCACGTATCACGGGATACACGTCATTACAGAGCACCAGCACCTACTGCGCATGTGCTAGGGAGTGCTGGCAGGGACACATCCGCAGCGCTGGCAGAAATTGCTGGAGAGGTAGGCAATGGGCACCAGGTTGAACTCTGCTGCAGGAATTCTGCATCCGGGGTCCATCCCACCCGTGTACAGGAGGCCTTAGGTCTTATGCCCATGACCGTTGCGTGATACTCCCACAGATTTACACTGCGGGAGTACCACCCTAGTTAACAAAACATGCCAGCAAGTGATCGCGGAAAAACCCGCAGATTTCTGCGGTCTTCATTAACCCCTTAACGACCAGCCCATAGTGTTTTTACGTCCTCCCGAAGTTGGCTTTATTCTCTGAGGACGTAAAAACATGTGTCCTGCAGAGGCTGTGGACGTGACAGCTCCCCCCCCGGCATTGCGCCGATCCCAAAAAGGAAATAAAAGTACAAAAAAAGTTAAAGATTCAGCTGCTCTGACGGATCGGATCCATGAGGGCAGCTGAAAATACTCACCGAGGTCCGCCGCACTGCTCCCCGCTCTCCTGCCGCTCCGGGCCCCGGGCGGCATTACGTCAGCCGCATGCGCAGAAGGCCCGGCGGTGCGGGAGATTTAAAATCTCCTGGCTCCTGTAGGTAGCCGGGAGGCAGGAGATGTCAGCGGGGACCTGCGTTATCCAATGGATAACGGCGATCGCGGAAAAGTGCAAAAAAGTTTTTAAAAAGTAAATGTTTCACTTCCCCTCATAGATCGGATCCATAAGGGGAGGTGAAAATACTCACCTCAGGTCCGCCGATGTCCCCGGTGTTCCGGGACCCGAAGTCCCCCTCTGCGCATGCTCGCCCGATGATTGACATCAGGTGCGTGCTCAGAGGGGCTCGAGCCCCGGGAAATTCAAAATCCCTCTGCTCCTGGCTGCCATGTGTAGCCAGGAGCAGAGAGATTATACCGGGGACATGATCACTCATATCCAAGGGATAGCAGTGATCATGTAAAGTAAAAAAAAAATATAAAAAATGTAAAAAAAAATTAAAAAAAAGTTTTAAAAAAGCGTACGTTTTATCTTCCCTCACGGATCATATCCGTCAGGGAGGATGAAAGTACGTACATAAGGCCCCCGGATTTATCCGCAGACCTTACCCCAGCTTCTGCACACGCGCCCGTCGCCAAAATGGCGGACGCATGCGCAAAAGCTGTGGATTGCCAGGATAATTTAAATTCTCCCTGCTCCTGGCTACAAAACGTAGCCAAGAGCCTGGAGATTTCACGGAGGGCCGCGGTGAGCGGTTCCTGATCACATGTTCGCCATTATCCAATAATGGCGATCACGTAAAAGTAAAAAAAAAAAATTTGAAGTTTCATCTCCCCTCACCGATGCGATCGGTGAGAGGAGATGAAACTTTTTACCGGAGGCCTGCGTATTTGAACCCCGACGCGATCCTCCTTCGTGAACCTTCCTGAATTCTGCACATGCGATTGCCGGCAAAAAGCCGGACGCATGCGCAGGAGTCGGGGAGCCCAGAAAATTTAAAATCTCCTTGCTCTCAGCGACCAATGGTCGCCGAGAGCCTGGAGCAGTGACGGGAGGCCTCGTTGAGCGGTCCCTGGTCACGTGATAAAAAAGTAGCACTCTAACATAGGTCGGTCTCACATGACCAGATAGGAATTACGGATTCCGCATGCGTCTGATCTGCGCTAATATGCAGATCAATCGCATTGGATTACACAATTCCGCTCACATTACTGGGTCGGAATTGTGTAATCCACTCGCAGAAAAGAGAACGCAGCAGGTTCTATTTTACCGCGGCTATCCGCAGCATAGAGCCCATTGTGCTCCATGGTCGCGGATATACCCGCAGCCCATACGCAACTACATTGTATACGGGCTGCTGGTACCTGCGTCATCGCTAAGCGAGGGTTCAAGAAATGCAAACAACAAAAAAGGTGTACTGCGCATTACCGCCTGTGTGAGTAGGCAGTTATGCGCAGTACATTACGCGGCCGTACGCAGGGTCACAGCCGGGCTCACAGATGAGATCCGCTGCGGGCCTCCGCAAGCGGATTCCGCCTATGGCTGCGTGAGCCCAGCGTTATTCAGACCGCTACCTGTAATACGCATTTTACAAGAAGCCCCGGGAACGCTTGCCTTCATGCAGTTCCAGGAGCAGCTTGTTGAGCGCCTTCTGTGTGAGACCGCCGCACCTCCGCAAGCTTACGGAGACTCACGGAATGCTACTTTTTACACCCCATACTTGCCACTGAGGTCAAGAAATGACCCCCAATAAGCATGAGAGGAGGGGGGATACCCGGTTTTATTGCCCCATGGGCCGATTCCAACCAGCCTCCGTAATTACCCCTGTCTTCGGAAATACTACACAGTTCACATTATTACTTTTATCTAAGATTTGCGAACGCCGAAAAGGGCGCGGAGTGTGTGTGTGGGCGGGGGGGGGGGGGGGGGGGATTTTTAGGGAGTCAATTTTTATTCCGTACAAATAAGCAATGGGGCCTGGAATTTATTCAGTTGTGCCCTGAAATCCAACGGGTGTTCCCTCCTTTATAGGCCTTGCCATGGGTCCTGTAAGTAAATTAGGGCCACAATGGGTATGTTTCTGAACACGGGACAAACGGGGGTATCCATTTTGGGGTAAACGTCTTCATTCCTATGTACGCTGTACAAAAAAAACGTTTTTAAATTGAAAAAATTGCCAAAAAAATTGAAAATCGTAACTTTTTCCTTCTGCTTTGCTTAGATTCATTCAAATACTGTGGGGTCAAAATACGCAGTACACCCCTAGATGAATTCGTTAAGGGGTCTAGTTTTCAAAATGGGGTCATTTGAGGGGGTTCTTTATAGTTTTGGCCGCTCAATGGCTCTATAAGTGGGCTATGGGGCCTGGAATTTATTCAGTTGTACCCTGAAATCCAATGGGTATTCCTTTCATTGTAGGCCTAGCCATGGGTTCTGTAAGTCTATTAGGGCCACAATGGGTATGTTTCTGAACACGGGACAAACAGGGGTATCCATTTTGGGGTGAAAGTCTTCATTTATATGTGTACTGTACAAAAAAAAACGGTTTTTAAATTAAAAAACTGTGGGGTCAAAATACGCAGTACACCCCTAGATAAATTCGTTAAGGAATCTATTTTTCAAAATGGGGTCATTTGTGGGGGTTCTCTATGGTTTTGGGTGCTCAAGAACTCTACAAGTGGGCAATGGGGCCTAAAAGGACTTCAAGCAAAATCTATGTTCTGAAAACCACTGATTACTCCTTTCACATTTTGGGCCCCATTGTGCATGCGGACATAAGATTAGGGCCACAATGGGTATATTTCTGAAAACAGCACAAACAGGGGTATTCATTTTGGGGTGCAAGTCTTCCTTCATATGTGTGCTGTACAAAAAAAAGCTGTTTTTAAAATGACAGAATTGCCCAAAAAACAAAAATCCTAATTTTTTTCTTTTGCTTTGCTTGAATTTATTCACAAACTGTGGGGTCAAAATACGCAGTACACCCCTAGATAAATTCATTAAGGAGTCTAGTTTTCAAAATGGGGTCATTTGTGGGGGTTCTCTATGGTTTTGGGCGCTCAAGAACTATACAAGTGGGCAATGGGGCCTAAAAGGACTTCAAGCAAAATTTATGTTCTAAAAGCCACTGACTACGCCTTTCATTTTGGGCACCGTTGTGCATCCAGACATAAGATTAGGGCCACAATGGGTATGTCTCTGAACAAGGGACAAACAGGGGTATCCATTTTTGGGTGCAAGTCTTCATTCATATGTGTGCTGTACAAAAAAAGCTGTTTTTAAAATGACAGAATTGCCGAAAAAACGAAAATCACAATGTTTTCCTTTTGCTTGGCTTGAATTCATTCAAAAACTGTGGGGTCAAAATATGCAGTACACACCTAGATAAATTCCTTAAGGGGTCTAGTTTTCAAAATGGGGTCATTTGTGGGGGGTTTCTATGGTTTTGGGTGCTCAAGAACTCTACATGTGTGCTATGGGGCCTAAAAGGACTTCAAGCAAAATTTCTGTTTTGAAAGACACTGACTACTCCTTTCATTTTGGGCCCCTTTGTGGACTCAGATATAACATTAAGGCCACAATGGGTATATTTCTGAACATGGGAGAAATAAGGGTATCCATTTTGGGGTGTAAATCCTCATTTTCATGTAAACTGTAGGAAAAAAATATGTCTTTAAAATTACAGATTTGCAAAAATATGAAATGTTACTTTTTCTCCTCTAAATTGAATTAATTCCTGAAAAAACTGTGGGGTCAAAATACTCATGACACCCCTCAGTGAATACACTAAGGGGTGTAGTTTTTAAATTGGGGTCATTTGTGGGGGTATCTATTATTCTGACACTCATGAGCCTTTCCAATCTTGGCTTGATATAGGAAAACAAAGTGTTCCTCAAAATGCTAAAAAGTAATGTTAAATTTGTACGTCTCCTAAATTGTTAATAAAAACGAAAGTTTTTCAAATGTGCACCCAAAATAAAGTAAATGGGTGGAAATATAAATCTTAGCAAAAATTTCTATATTATGTTTGCACATATTTAAGATATTGCAGTTGGAAATGTGAAAAAATGACGATTTTTTCAAAATTTTCCCAATTTTGGCGCTTTTAATAAATAAACACAAATTCTATTGGTCTATTTTTTCCGCCTAAATGAAGTACAACATGTGGTGAAAAACAATGTCAGAATCGCTTGGATATGCAAAACCTTTCTGGTGTTTTTCCATGTTAAAGTGACACGTCAGATTTGCAAAATTTGGCCTGGTCATTAAGGCGCAAACAGGCTTGGTCACTAAGGATTAATGTTGTATTAATGGAGACCTCCCATGGCGTAAATCCGCGGCAAATAGTACATGCCACGATTTATTTCTCACTGCGGAAATCCGCGGTAGAATTACGCGAGTGAGAACTGGCAGGCAGAAAGCTATTGGGTCCAATAGAACCTAATAGCTGCGAAATTCACGTGCAGGAAACACGGTTGAAATCCGTTCGTGGGCATTCACCCTTATGGTCCCCCCATTCTTCTCCACAAGCAGGCTGCACCCCATGGACCCCCATCCTCCTCCACATGCAGGCGGCACCCCATGGACCCCCATCCCCCCCACATGCAGGCTGGACCCCCATTCTCCTCCACATGCAGGCTGCACCCCATGGTCCCCTATCCTCCTCCACATGCAGGCCACACCCCATGGACCCCTATCTCCCTCCGCATGCAGGCCACACCCCATAGACCCCCATCTCCCTTCGCGTGCAGGCTGCACCCCATGAACCCCCATCCTCCTCCACATGCAGGCTGCACCCCATGGACCCCCATCCTCCTTCACATGCAGGCAGCACCCCATGGACCCCCATCCTCCTCCACATGCAAGCAGCACCCCATGGACCCCCATCCTCCTCCACATGCAGGCTGCACCCCATGGACCCCCATCCTCCACATGCAGGCCGCATCCCATATACTCCCATTCTCCTCCACATGCAGGCCACACCCCATGGACCCCCATCTCCCTCCGCATGCAGGCCGCACCCCATGGACCCCCATCCTCCTCCACATGCAGACCGCACCCTATGGACCCCCATCCTCCTCCACATGCAGACCACACCCCATATACTCCCATTCTCTACATGCAGGCTGCACCCCATGGACCCCCATCCTCCTCCACATGCAGACCGCACCCCATGGACCCCCATCCTCCTCCACATGCAGGCTGCACCCCATGGACCCCCATGTTCCATCCTCTATCCGGCATTTCATTGACCTTTTCCACACCATAAACCAACCATACAGACTGTGTATATCTCTAAAGTGCAGCGTGTCGTCTATTTATAACATGAGTCACATGACCACTAGGTATATATTGATATTCCACTGCACTTCAGCAGCATAGAGGATTCCAGCAACCTTATTGGTTGTTGGGCACCACGTGGATACAGTTACACAGCTGTGCACGAGAAGCACGTGATCAGAGATGAGGGCACGTTTTGCTCGCGCTGAGAGAAACGTAGCTGCTGCATCTAGGAAATATATGCTTCCTCGTGCTGAGAGGAAGGTATCCGACATAAGCTGCCAAACTAAGCTGCTGCATGTGGCCATGTATGGCCCACGTGGGCGTATACATAACCGAACATCGCCCTCTCAGCACGAGAAAACATGGTCACGTGCACCTAGCCAGCTTATGTCAGATACATGCCACATCTGTCAGCACGTGCTTCTCAGATACGTTCCTCTCAGCACAAGTACAACATGGGCACATCTCTGATCATGTTATTCTGGTCAACGGCTCCTTGTTCCTCTCAGCACTAGTAACACATGGCCAAGTAAAACATGCCGACATCTCTGATCACGTGATTCTCGTACACAGCTCCTCGTGCACGGCTGTGTAACTATCCACGTGGTGTCCAACAACCAATGAGGTTGCTGGAATCGTCTATGCTGCTGAAGTGCAGCGGAATATCAATATATGCCCCACCACCACCACCCCACTGCCCCCAGAGCTGCACTCCTGCATCTACTTACAGACCCCTTTGCTAGAGTCCTGTGACCACAGCCGGCCCATAGGGGGCAGACCTCCACTGTGTCCTGCGGATCCGTCTCACCTCTCTTCTCCTCCACAGATCTCAGGGACTTCGTAGAATCAGCAACCAATGAATGTCACTTTATAAACGTCACGCAGCGGGTGCGGTATCTGGAGAGATACAGCTACAACCAGGAGGAGTATGTGTACTTTGACAGCGATGTCGGGATTTACATCGGGAAGAACGAGTACGGGAGACTCAATGCGGATCGCGTGAACAAGGATAAGGATATCCTGGCACACGAGATGAGTGCGTTGGAGACATTCTGTATCTACAACTATGATCACATCCACGGCTTCACTGCTGACCGGAGAGGTGAGGCTGCAGTAAACACTGTACACACCGCACCTTACACAGCCTCTACTTCTGGCTTCCCACTGACAGCGGCTCTTAATTGCAGGTTGGCTTGTAGTTTCTCCTCGCAGCGCTGTGGATACATACGGCTGTTTTATTGCTCTCTATTACATTTTTCTTGTAGACGGGCCGACGCAGCAGCTGCAGTTCTGACGTTTAGTTATATTGTTCTGACAACATTCACTGCGTGAGATAAGGAATGCCTTGGGCACACGGGCGGGGCGGGTCTCGCAGCAGACTCCTGCCCTGGCAGTAGCTTTTTTTTTCCTTCATCTGTCCTGCGGATGATCCGCACGTCTCGCCATCGGATCTGCACAGTACAGACTATTTTTTGTTTTATTAAAATCTAGGTGATGACACAGAATCCACAACGTCACTTGCGGACGGCCACAGATCGGGCGGCTTTCAGTGACCTCATTGGAAGCCGTCTGCACAGAATCCACGCAAAAATAGAGCAGGCTGCAATTTTTCCTCCACAAGCAGAAATCACAGTTGGCGTCCGCTCGCGTACAGGAAGAATCACTGCTCCATAACGGGCTAGGGTCAGACACCAGCTCCAGATTCTCTAATGGACATCAGCCCGTGTGTAGGGGCCTTACTTTCATAGATCGGACCTTTACAAGCACAGCAATACCAAATACACTTTTTTTTTTTTTTTAAACTTATTTTTACTTTTTTTTCTACTGCGATCTGATTGGTATTTCACCAAGCCACGCCACAGGCATGGCCTAAATAGACCCCCACCTGTAATGGCAACCACATGACACCCCGTGATCTAATTGTGGGGGGCTGTTCACGGCATTTAAATCCTGTTGTAAGAATTTACAGCAGCACTAAAAGGGTTAACAGCCATGACCAGTGGCAGTGCTGATCACAGACGTTGTGGACGGGTGTCAGCTGTAAGAAACAGCAGGGACCCGTGTGGTATGAAGGGGGATCACCCTGCAATCCCCCTCCATACAAACCTCCATGACATAACTGCACGCCCTTCAGCATTGTGGGGTTAAGGGGGGTTTGGAATTTTATCCATTTAATAATTTAACTGACTTTTTGTACCTCAAAAATTAAGCGTTAGGCCTCCTGCAGACGGCCAGGTCGGATCCCGCTGTGAGAATTCTCGCAGCAGGATGCGAGCTGTGCCTCTGCAGTGACCACTGCGGCTCACCTGCTCTGCTGCTCCTCCGCTCTGCTATGTGGCAGCTGCCGCCCAGCCAGCACATAAGCAGAGCAGAGCCGGCGCGTCACTAGTGACGTTTCTGTGATAACAGCCTATTAGACTGCGCAGGAGGTGGGGCCTCATAGGCTGCATTACAGACCTGGAAGTCTTTGTCAGGCTCCTGGTGGCCGTTGGAAGCCATTGGTACATTGCAGGGTGCTGATGGGTGACAGAAGTAGCCCCTCCACCGTCATCTGTTTATAGACTGGAGTGGCTTGTAAGGGGGTAAACGGCCAGGATCTGAGGTTTCTCCATTCCTGGCAGTTGTAGCAAGAGCCGGGCCGTCAGTAGTCGCCAGCCACCACCTTAAGAAGGTGTCTGCAGGTTTAGTGCGGCCAGTAATAAGGTTTATTGGCCGTCACTGAGACCACTCTCACACAGAAACCTTTGTACCGTAATTAGTGTTGCGTTTCAAACTGCGCAAATTGCGGTAAGACGCTCCTATTGCTTTCAATGGGGCCTTGCAGAGGAGCATTAGAACGCAGTGTTTTTTGAGCATTTTTAAATATGATGTGTCATCCATTGAAATCAATGGGGAGCGTTTTAAGCGCTGTCAAAACCACGGTAGAACGCTGTATAATTGTTTGCCACCAGGAGGGAAGCGGTGATGTCATTGGATTGCTCTGGCCGCACTGTGACTGCGCTCACACTGAGCATTGTACGGAGCAGCGCGGCCCGAGAAAAACCACAGGATTTTTACTAAGACCTGAGTGAGAGCAGCCCAAGGAGTCAATAGTATGTCTGTTGTCCTTCACCGCTTGTGGCGGGCATTAGGACCCTGCAGCCTGGTCAGAGATCTGGGCCAACCTCTAGATGGAAAACTAGTGGGCTGAAAGTGACAGTGGGTGGCAGGTAAAGATGTCTGTCAGCCAGTAGTGATGGCCGCTGTATCCAGGTATTGCTAAATAAGGAGGGTTAATTTCCTTTTGCATCGAGTTAACCCTGCGAGCACGAGGTGAGTCGTCCATTTATTTATGTTTCCATATGCTATAAATTTTTCTTGAGGCACATCTTTTAATCTATTATAATTTTTGCTTATATTTACGGTCCTCTATTGATTGGATGAACCGGATTATTGTATAAAGATGGCGACTCTTGTACACCTGGATATTTTAAAAAAAGAATGGGAACGTATCCCAGATAGAATTTGCAGCGCAATAAGAGATTTTTGGCCTTCGGAAGATGAAATAAAAGTTTCTGATGGATTATTAGACAAAAAGAAAAATCTAAAATTACTTTATTGTGATCTTTGGGAACATTCAATTGATTGGTTATGAACAATTTAACTCCTCGAGGATTGAGAATTCCACACAAATCGGCTTTTTCCCTGGATGAAACTTTTTCAGGAGAATGGCAGTCTATGCTACAAACATTCACATTGGTAATGTTGGACAAATGAATAGAGAAAAGAATAAAATTAATGTCCCATTGCATTATAAGTATAATAATACAATCTAAGATAGACAGTAACAGTAATAACAAAATGTTACAGGGCACTAATTATATAGAAATACCCATTTTATTTAGAAAAATAAATAAACTAAAAAGAGATTATGACGACTTTAATCAAAAAATTTATTTCTCACATCAATACAAAAAAACACAATACAAAAGAAAATTAGATGTAAACAAAAGAGAACAGGAGGAAAAAGAACAAAAGAAAAAAACAAAAAGAAAAAGAACCAACAGATAAAACTGAAAGAATAAAAAAGCGCAGCAACAACCATTGGAATGGGAACAGCATTATTTACAAAAGAAGCATCAAAACGCACACTAATAGTAAAAAAAATAAAAACAAAGCCAAATATAGAACCAACAAGCCATAGTATTGTCAATGAAGTGCAAAATACATCAGATGAAAATAATGTTAATAGAAACGGTAATGACAATAAAAATTACATAGTTCCCTCACAACTTCCTCCGCTAATACAGGAAACATATACAGATTCAAAAAAATATTTTCCGTTTTTGCTGTATTTACCCATTATCAGTTCACCCCCTAATTTTGATGAAATCAATGTAGTAATAGAAAATTCAGAAAGAAATACAAGTAAAAACAAAAAGGAAAATCAAGGAGAAATATAAAAAGAAAAGAATAATAAAATAATACATACAGGAACTATATCATCTGACAAGTCAAACCATTTTTTAGGGGCTCGTCCCAAAGTATTTTCTCCGCACAAACTACAAGCATACTTATAACATTTCTCCGCACAAACTAATAACATTTTTCCAATAAAGAAAAAGAGAATCATTTCAAAGAATTTCACCCCTCCGGTCACCAGATCAAAAATAAGCCATTTTGTTTATACACCACCGACAATGACAGGACTCACCACCAAAGGAATTTCAAACGGAAAAGAGGAAAAAAGAACACCACTAACAAGAGAAAAAAGATGGACAATAACACAGAAAAAGAAGTAACAAACGAAGAAGCAACCATAAAAGGGATTTTGAACATTACAAGCAGAACATTACAACAAGGAGAAATAGATTTATTATATAAAGGACTATCATATTGTCCCACCACACGTTCATCAATGTTCGAACTGTTTGTAGATTTGAATAATTACTAGAGATGAGCGAACGTACTCGTCCGAGCTTGATGCTCGGGCGAATATTAGGGTGTTCGGGATGCTTGTTACTCTTAACGAGTACCACGCGGTGTTCGGGTTACTTTCACTTGTATCTCTGAGACGTTAGCGCGCTTTTCTGGCCAATAGAAAGACAGGGAAGGCATTACAACTTCCCCCTGCAACGTTCAAGCCCTATACCACCCCCCCTGCAGTGAGTGGCTGGCGAGATTAGGTGTCACCCGAGTATTGAAATCTGCCCCTCCCGCGGCTCGCTACGGATGCATTCTGACATTAGTTCAGGGAAAGTGCTATCGTGTTGGAGCTGCTATAGGGAGAGTGTTAGGAGTTATTATAGGCTTCAAGAACCCCAACGGTCCTTCTAAAGGCCATAAATCTTCTGTATATGCGCTCAATGGGGCCGGCGGCAGCAGCGCCGACCCCATTGAGAACATATAGAAGACAAATCCTTCTTTTCTGCCACAGCTGTAACAGCTGTGACAGAGAAGAACGATGTTTGCCCATTGAATTCAATGGAGCGGCAATACAGCCGCTCCATTGAAAGCAATGGGCTGCCGGCGTGCGCGGGGTGAATTGTCGGGAAGGGGTTAAATATATAACCCCTTCCCTGCAATTCATCCAGAAATGTGTAAAAATAAAAATATATACCGGCGTATAAGGCGACGGGGTGTATAAGACGACCCCCCAACTGTCACCTTATACGCCGGTAATATAGCGGAGCAAAGAATAAAAAGCATTACTTACTTCTTCTGACGTTCTGCGGCGCTGCTGCAGGATGTCGCTCCCTCCTGGTCCACGGCAGACTATTGCTTTCTCTACGAAAGGCTTTAAATCCCTGCCTCCAGAAACACATGTGCCTTCAGCCAATCACAGCCAATGACAATGATGTCATTGAATGGCTGTGGTTCTGGAGGCGGGGATTTCAAGCCTTTCGTAGAGAAAGCAATAGTCTGCCAGGAACCAGGAGGGAGCAAGAGCCTGCAAACACCAGGAGGGAGCGACAGCCTGCAGGAGCGCCGCAGATCGTCTGAAGAAGTAAGTAATGCTTTTTATTCTTTGCTCCACTGTATTGCCGGCGTATAAGGTGACAGTTGGGGGGTCGTCTTATACGCCCCGTCGCCTTATACGCCGGTATATATTTTTATTTTTACACATTTCTGGATGAATTGCAGGGAAGGGGTTATATATTTAACCCCTTCCCGAAAATACACCCCGCGCACGCCGGCAGCCCATTGCTTTCAATGGAGCGGCTGTATTGCCGCTCCATTGAATTCAATGGGCAAACATCGTTCTTCTCTGCTACAGCTGTTACAGCTATGGCAGAGGAGAACGATCTTTACGCTGACAGTGCGGGGGGGGGGGGGCCCACTCTTGCCGCTATTGTGGCTTAATAGTGGGACCTGTGAACTTGAGATGCAGCCCACCATGTAGCCCCTCGCCTGCCCTATCCATCACTGTGTCGTTCCCATCACTTTGTAGAATTGCCCAGATTTTCACACATGAAAACCTTAGCGAGCATCGGTGAAATACAAAAATGCTCCGGTCGCCCATTGACTTCAATGGGGTTCGTTACTCGAAACGAACCCTCGAGCATCGCGGGAATTTTGTTCCGAGTAACGAGCACCCGAGCATTTTGGTGCTCGCTCATCTCTAATAATTACATTAAAAAACTCGTAACAGATATTTTCTAATTAATGATGTTAAAACTGTTACAGAAAATATTATAGATTTTGATATTGAAACACCCATAACAACGGATCTCAAACCAATTAGCAAATTTTATCCAGTTGATTCGAAAGGTCCATTTATAGAATTGTTTTATAACATGTTACAAGACCTAAATAACATGGTTAATAGTAAGAAAAAAATTAAATATAATCTCGCTAAACAAGAAAAATTAATGTTAGATAAACTAAACAATGAACAAGGGATAGTTATAAAAAGGGCAGACAAGGGGGGTGGGATCGTAGTAATGGACCAAAGTAGATACATCAATATCTGCAAAAATATAATAAATAACACAAATAATTACATCAAAGTAGAAAAAGATCCCACCACAGACATTTTGAATGAACTAAAAGAAATGATCTATGGAGCAGTAGAAAAAAATGCAATAACTAAAAAAGAAGCCGCATACATTACTCAAATAGAACCAGAAGTACCGTTCTTTTAGCAGATCCCAAAAATACATAACAATTTAAACAATCCACCCGGTCGCCCCATAGTAGCAGGAAAAAAATCAGTCACCAGCAGATTAGCAGAATACATCGATAAAATATTGCAAAAATATGTGATTAATCTCCCTACATATTTAAAAGACACTGGACATCTATTACAACAAATTACAGAGATAGAGTGGAAAGTTAATTATACATGGTGCTGTCTAGATGTTGAATCATTATACACAAGCATACCGCATAATTTAGGAATAAAAGCTATTGAATGGTTCCTCAATAGAGACCCTTTAATGCCTAAAATTCAAAAAGAATATATTCTAAAATTTATAGATTTTGCCCTAAAAAAGAATAATTTCACATTTCAAAACAAATTTTTTATCAAACGCACGGGACGGCGATGGGCAGCAAATTTGCCGCTACTTTCACTAACCTGTACATGGGACATTTCGAAAAAGATTTTTTCAATGATCCCAAAATTATTTATCACGGACGGTATATAGACGATATAATTTTAATTTGGAAAGGTTCAAATCAAGAATTAAAAAATTTAATTACTTCACCTAATGATGATAATAGTAACTTAACATTTACAGATAATATAAACAACAAAGAAACTATATTTCTGGATCTAGTTGTATACATAGAAAATAATCAAATAAACACAAAATCACATTTTGAAAAAGTTCATAAAAATAGCTATTTAGATTACAACAGCTGTCACAAGAAACAATGGAAAAATAACATACCTTATAGTCAATTACAAAGAATCCATAGAAATTGTAGTGAAAAAACAATATTTGAAGAACAAGCTAAAATAATAGTTTCACGCTTTGCGGAGAAAAAATATCCTAGTCAATTATTAAAAGATGCATATATGAAAGTACAAAATGACAGAGTTAAAGGGGTTGTCCTGCGAAAGCAAGTGGGTCTATACACTTCTGTATGGCCATATTAATGCACTTTGTAATGTACATACAGAAGTTATCAGAAGTTATTCACTTACCTGTTCCGTTGCTGGCGTCCTCGTCTCCGTCTAATTTTCAGTGTCTAATCGCCAGATTAGACGCTTGCGCAGTCCGGGTCTTCTTCTTTGCTGAATGGGGCCGCTCGTGCCGGAGAGCGGCTCCTTGTAGCTCCGCCCCGTCACGTGCCGATTCCATCCAATCAGGAGGCTGGAATCGGCAATGGACCGCACAGAAGCCCTGCGGTCCACCGAGGGAGAAGATCCCGGCGGCCATCTTCAGCAGGTAAGTAAGAAGTCACCGGAGCGCGGGGATTCAGGTAAGCACTGTGCGTTTTTTATTTTTAACCCCTGCATCGGGGTTGTCTCGCGCCGAACGGGGGGGCTGTTGAAAAAAAACAAAACCCGTTTCGGCGCGGGACAACCCCTTTAATAGAAAAGTAAAAATGGTTAAAAGAAATAATATAGATAAAATAAATGTTTCAACTAGACAGGCAGAACAAAAAATTACAAAAAATGCATTTATAACACGATATAGTAACGATAACAGAGATATTATGAAAATAATTAAGAAAAATTGGAATATTTTAAAAGACGATCCCTATCTTAGTAAAATAATGGAACAAAATCCCAAAATAATATATAGAAAAAATAGAATAATAGGTATTATAATAGCACCATCTAATCCGTTAAATAGAAGAACCATCAATAATAAGAAAAAAGAGACAAATGGTAATACAATTTTCTGTACCAATAAGAATCCCTCTACTACTACAGGTGGATATAAATGTAAAAAGAAAAAATGTAAATGCTGCAACCATATAGTTCATAAATAGAGATGAGCGAACGTACTCGTCCGAGCTTGATATTCGTGCGAATATTACGGTGTTCGGGATGCTCGTTACTCGTAACGAGTACCACGCGGTGTTCCGGTTACTTTCAGTTTCCTCTCTGAGATGTTAGCGCGCTTTTCTGGCCAATTGAAAGACAGGGAAGGCATTACAACTTCCCCCTGTGACGTTCAAGCCCTATACCACCCCCCTGCTGTGCGTGGCTGGGGTGATCAGATGTCACCCGAGTATAAAAGTCGGCCCCTCCCGCGGCTCGGCTCAGATGCCGTGTGAGTTAGTGAGGGAAAGTGCTGTTCTATTGGAGTTGCTGTAGGGAGAGTGTTTGTAGTGAGTGTAGGCTTCAAGAACCCCAACGGTCCTTCTTAGGGCCACATCTACGTGTGTGCAGGCTGCTATCAGTGGAAATTTTTTTTATTTTTTTCTCAAAATCGGCAGTGCAGAGCATTGCACCCGGTATTAGGGACAGAAGTGGTGCTTAGGCAGGGAGAGTGTTAGGAGTGAGTGTAGCCTTCAAGAACCTCAACGGTCCTTTCTAGGGCCAAATTTAACCGTGTGCAGTACTGTGCTGGCTGCTGTTAGCAGTGTTGCATATTTTTTTTCTTCTAAAAATCGTCTGTGCAGAGCATTGCAACCTCCATTGATACTACAGGGACAGAATTGTGTAGGCAGGGCCACAACACAGTTATTGTTCATTGAATATACGCAGTGGGTGCTTCCCTTTGCAAAAAAGCGAAAAAATTATATTTGGCCTGCCTGTGTCAGTCCTAAGGTCTCCGTGTACGTGTGTGCTGCGTGGAGAACGTACAAAAATCAGACGCAACCAGCTACGGTTTACTGCAGGCTTGTGCCATTGTCTTTCCTGACTGGCAAATACCTGCTCTGCCAGAGTTAATAACTCTGCTACACTAAAGTTGTGTGACACTTTTTCAGGGCCACACCACAGTTATTAAATGTATTGTTCATTGAATATACGCAGTGGGGCCTTCCCTTTGCAAAAAAGCGAAAAAATTATATTTGACCTGCAGGCTTGCGCCAATTTATTTCCTGCCTGGGAAATCAAATCACTGGTAATACAGCATGCTGAGGGGTAGGGGTAGGCCTAGAGGACGTGGACGCGGCCGAGGACGCGGAGGGCCAAGTGAGGGTGTGGGCACAGGCCGAGCTCCTGATCCAGGTGTGTCGCAGCCGACTGCTGCGCGATTAGGAGAGAGGCACGTTTCTGGCGTCCCCACATTCATCGCCCAATTAATGGGTCCACGCGGGAGACCTTTATTAGAAAATGAGCAGTGTGAGCAGGTCCTGTCCTGGATGGCAGAAAGTGCTTTGAGCAACCTATCGTCCAGCCACAGTTCTGCGCCGTCCACTGCTGCAAATCCGAATCCTCTGTCTGCTGCTCCTCCTTCCTCCCAGCCTCCTCACTCCACTACAATGACACATGCTCAGGAGCGGGAACACTCCCAGGAACTTTTCTCGGGCCCCTGCTCAGATTGGGCAGCAGTGGTTCCTCTACCACCAGAGAAGTTTATCGTCACTGATGCCCAACCATTGGAAAGTTCCTGGGGTCCGGGGGATGAGGCTGGGGACTTCCGGCAACTGTCTCAAGACCTTTCAGTGGGTGAGGAGGACGATGACGATAAGACACAGTTGTCTTGCAGTGAGGTAGTAGTAAGGGCAGTAAGTCCGAGGGAGCAGCGCACAGAGGATTCGGAGGAAGAGCAGCAGGACGATGAGGTGACTGACCCCACCTGGTGTGCAACGCCTACACAGGACAGGTCTTCAGAGGGGGAGGCACGGGCAGCAGCAGGGCAGGTTACAAGAGGCAGTGCGGTGGCCAGGGGTAGAGGCAGGGCCAGACCGAATAATCCACCAACTGTTTCCCAAAGCGCACCCTCGCGCCATGCCACCCTGCAGAGGCCGAGGTGCTCTAAGGTCTGGCAGTTTTTCACAGAGACGCCTGACGGCCGACGAACAGTGGTGTGCAACCTTTGTCGCGCCAAGATCAGCCGGGGAGCCACCACCAACAGCCTCACCACCACCAGCATGCGCAGACATATGATGGCCAAGCACCCCACAAGGTGGGACGAAGGCCGTTCACCGCCTCCGGTTTGCACCGCTGCCTCTCCCCCTGTGCCCCAACCTGCCACTGAGATCCAACCCCCCTCTCAGGACACAGGCACGACCGTCTCATGGCCTGCACCCACACCCTCACCTCTGCTGTCCTCGGCCCCATCCAGCAATGTCTCGCACCGCACAGTCCAGCCGTCGCTAGCGCAACTGTTGGAGCGCAAGCGCAAGTACGCCGCCACGCACCCTCACGCTCAAGCGTTAACCGTCCACATAGCCAAATTTATCAGCCTTGAGATGCTGCCGTATAGGGTTGTGGAAACGGAGTCCTTCAAAGCTATGATGGCGGCGGCGGCCCCGCGCTACTCAGTTCCCAGTCGCCACTACTTTTCCCGATGTGCCGTCCCAGCCCTGCACGACCACGTCTCCCGCAACATTGTACGCGCCCCCACCAATGCGGTTAGTGGCAAGGTCCACTTAACTACGGACACGTGGACAAGCACAGGCGGGCAGGGCCACTACATCTCCCTGACGGCACATTGGGTGAATTTAGTGGAGGCTGGGACAGAGTCAGAGCCTGGGACCGCTCACGTCCTACCCACCCCCAGAATTGCGGGCCCCAGCTCGGTGGTGGTATGTTCGGTGGTGTATGCTTCTTCCACTAAAGCACCCTCCTCCTCCTCCTCAACCTCTGTCTCGCAATCTAGATGTGTCAGCAGCAGCAGGACGTCGCCAGCAGTCGGTGTCGCGCGGCGTGGCAGCACAGCGGTGGGCAAGCGTCAGCAGGCCGTGCTGAAACTACTCAGCTTAGGAGATAGGAGGCACACGGCCCACGAACTGCTGCAGGGTCTGACAGAGCAGACCGACCGTTGGCTTGCGCCGCTGAGCCTCCAACCGGGCATGGTCGTGTGTGACAACGGCCGTAACCTGGTGGCGGCTCTGCAGCTCGGCAGCCTCACGCACGTGCCATGCCTGGCCCACGTCTTTAATTTGGTGGTTCAGCGCTTTCTGAAAAGCTACCCATGCTTGTCAGACCTGCTCAGAAAGGTGCGCCGGCTCTGCGCACATTTCCGCAAGTCCCACACGGACGCTGCCACCCTGCGCACCCTGCAACATCGCTTTAATCTGCCAGTGCACCGACTGCTGTGCGACGTGCCCACACGGTGGAACTCTACGCTCCACATGTTGGCTAGGCTCTATGAGCAGCGTAGAGCTATAATGGAATACCAACTCCAACATGGGCGGCGCAGTGGGAGTCAGCCTCCTCAATTCTTTTCAGAAGAGTGGGCCTGGTTGGCAGACATCTGCCAGGTCCTTCGAAACTTTGAGCAGTCTACCCAGGTGGTGAGCGGCGATGCTGCAATCATTAGCGTCACCATTCCCCTGCTATGCATCTTGAGAACTTCCCTGCAAACCATAAAGGCAGCCGCTTTGCGCTCGGAAACAGAGCCAGGGGAAGACAGTATGTCGCTGGATAGTCAGAGCACCCTCCTGTCTATATCTCAGCGCGTTCAGGAGGAGGAGGAGGAGCATGAGGAGGATGAGGAGGAGGGGGAAGAGACAGCTTGGCCCACTGCTGACGGTACCCATGCTGCTTGCCTGTCATCATTTCAGCGTGTATGGCCTGAGGAGGAGGAGGAGGAGGAGGAGGATCCTGAAAGTGATCTTCCTAGTGCGGACAGCCATGTGTTGCGTACAGGTACCCTGGCACACATGGCTGACTTCATGTTAGGATGCCTTTCTCGTGACCCTCACATTCAACGCATTCTGGCCACTACGGATTACTGGGTGTACACACTGCTCGACCCACGCTATAAGGAGAACCTTCCCAGTCTCATTCCCGAAGAGGAAAGGGGTTCGAGAGTGTTGCTATACCACAGGACCCTGGCGGACAAGCTGATGGTAAAATTCCCATCCGACAGCGGTAGTGGCAGAAGGCGCAGTTCCGAGGGACAGGTAGCAGGGGAGGTGCGTAGATCGAGCAGCATGTACAGCCCAGGCAGTGCAACAGTCTTTAAGGGCCTGGCCAGCTTTATGGCTCCCCAGCAAGACTGTGTCACCGCTCCCCAGTCAAGGCTGAGTCGGCGGGAGCACTGTAAAAGGATGGTGAGGGAGTACGTAGCCGATTGCACGACCATCCTCGGTGACGCCTCTGCCCCCTACAACTACTGGGTGTCGAAGCTGGACACGTGGCCTGAACTAGCGCTGTATGCCCTGGAGGTGCTTGCTTGTCCTGCGGCTAGCGTCTTGTCGGAAAGGGTGTTTAGTGCGGCTGGGGGAATCATCACAGATAAGCGTACCCACCTGTCAAACGACAGTGCCGACAGGCTAACACTCATCAAGATGAACAAAGCCTGGATTTCCCCAGACTTCTCTTCTCCACCAGCGGACAGCAGCGATACGTAAGCAATACGTAGGCTGCACCCGCGGATGGAAGCTACGTTCTCTCTCACCATCCAAAACGGGGACATTTCTGCTTCATCAATCTGTGTATAATATTCCTCCTCCTCCTGCTCCTCCTCCTGAAACCTCACGTAATCACGCTGAACGGGCAATTTTTCTTAGGGCCACAAGGCTCACTCATAATTTTTCTAAACAATTTTTATATGTTTCAATGCTCTTAAAAGCGTTGAAACTTTAACTTGAACCAATTTTTAGTTAAACTGGGCTGCCTCCAGGCCTAGTTACCACTTAAGCCACATTAACCAAAGCGATTAATGGGTTTCACCTGCTCTCTTGGTTGGCCATGGCCAATTTTTTGGATGTACATTAGTACTGTTGATACAGCAATTTTTGTGGGCCCTCGCCTACAGTGTAATCAAATGAATTTTTAGCCCACCTGCATTACAGCTGACGTTACATCCGCTGTGTTGGGCAATGCAATGTGATATTTCTGTGTACCGCCGGTGGCTTCCTGGCACCCACCCATGCTGTGGGTCCACAGGGAATTATAAATGCATCTGATTCCACTTGTAAAGAACCCCAGTCAGACTGGGGCATGCAGTGTGGGCCGAAGCCCACCTGCATTAAGCACGACATTACTACCTCAGCTGTGTTGGGCAATGCAATGGGATATTTTTATGTACCGCCGGTGGGTTCCAGGGAGCCACCCATGCTGTAGGTGCACACGGAGTTTAACCTACATCTGTCCACTTGTAAAGAACCCCAGTCAGACTGGGGCATGCAGTGTGGGCCGAAGCCCACCTGCATTAAGCACGACATTACTACCTCAGCTGTGATGGGCACTGCAATGGGATATTTTTATGTACCGCCGGTGGGTTCCAGGGAGCCACCCATGCTGTCGGTCGACAGGGACTTCACAATAGGGAGTTGTACCTGCCTGTGTCTATGAATTAAAAAGCCCGGTCTGACTGGGGCATGCAGAGACACCTTGACAGAATGAATAGTGTGTGGCACATAGGTTCCCCATTGCTATGCCCACATGTGCAGCTCCTGATGGCGGTGGCACAGGATTCTATTTCTCATTGCTTATGTACAGCATTGTGGGCTATCGCCCCGCCCCTTTTAAAGAGGGTCGCTGCCTAGCCGTGCCAACCCTCTGCAGTGTGTGCCTGCGGTTCCTCGTCATGGCAGACGCACTTCTAAATAGACATGAGGGTGGTGTGGCATGAGGGCAGCTGAAGGCTGCGCAGGGACACTTTGGTGTGCGCTGTGGGGGGGAGGGGGGGGTTGGGCATCATGTAACCCAGGAGAAGTGGCAGCGGAGTGTCATGCAGGCAGTGATTGTGCTTTGTTGGAGGTAGTGTGGTGCTTAGCAAAGGTATGCCATGCTAATGAGGGCTTTTCAGAAGTAAAAGTTTTTGGGAGGGGGGGGGGCCCACTCTTGCCGCTATTGTGGCTTAACAGTGGGACCTGTGAACTTGAGATGCAGCCCAACATGTATCCCCTCGCCTGCCCTATCCGTTGCTGTGTCGTTCCCATCACTTTCTTGAATTGCCCAGATTTTCACACAAGGAAACCTTAGCGAGCATCGGCGAAATACAAAAATGCTCGGGTCGCCCATTGACTTCAATGGGGTTCGTTACTCGAAACGAACCCTCGAGCATCGCGATAATTTCGTCCCGAGTAACGAGCACCCGAGCATTTTGGTGCTCGCTCATCTCTATTCATAAACAAAACACAATAAAAATAGGAGATGAAATCATTCATATAAAACAAAAAATGACATGTTGCAGCAAGAACACAATCTATATGTTAGAATGTCTATGTGGATATCGCTATGTGGGTCGAACCACTAACAGTCTAAATTTAAGAATTAATCGACATAGACATAATATTAAAAAGGGATATACAATACACAGTTTATCTAGGCATTGTTTAGAAAAACATAACAGTAATATCAAAGGATTAAAATTAATTCCATTAGAAACAATTAAACAGCAATCCATATTCATACTCAGAAAAAAAAAGATGTACCAGATATATCGTCTCAATACACTTGTACCGAATGGCCTGAACGAGGTTTTAGAAAAAATCTAAAATTATTAAAAATTACCATTATTAAATTTATTAATTGATAAATCGTTACTAGAGATGAGCGAGCACCAAAATGCTCGGGTGCACGTTGCTCGAGTCGAGCTTTCCGCGATGCTCGAGAGTTTGTTCCTGTAACGAACCCCATTGAAGTCAATGGGCGACTAAAGCATTTTTGTATATCACCGATGCTCGCTAAGGTTGTCATTTGTGCAAATCTTCAAAACCCACGAAAGTGATGGAAACAACACAGATACGGATAGGGCGAGGGGCAACATGCAGAGCTGCATCCCAGGTTCCCAGGTCTCACTATTAAGCCACAATAACGCTAAGAGTGCTCCCCCCCCCAACAATTTTTACTTAGGACAAACCCTCATTAGCAAGGCACACCTTAGCTAAGCACCACACTACCTCCAACCAAGCACAATCACTGCCTGCGGGACACACCGCTGCCTCCTCTCCTGTGTTACATGCTGCCCCCCCCCCCCCCCCCGCGCACAACCCTGCGTCCGCATCGCACACAAAAGTGCCCCTGCGCAGCCTTCAGCTGCCCTCATGCCACACGCTGGCCTCATAGCCACACCACCCTCATGTCTATTTATAAGTGCGTCAGCAATGAGGAGGAACCGAAGGCACACACTGCAGAGGGTTTGCAGGGCCAGGCAGCGACCCTCTTTAAAAGGGGGAGGCCATAGCCCACAATGCTGTAGAGAATCGATGAGAAATTGACGTTCGATCTTCATTCCAATCCTGTGCCATCTCCGTCAGGAGCTGCAAACGTCGGCATAAAGGGGACTCAGCTGGCAGCCCAGCACTTCTA
Organism: Eleutherodactylus coqui; assembly: GCF_035609145.1. Lineage (NCBI taxonomy): Eukaryota > Metazoa > Chordata > Amphibia > Anura > Eleutherodactylidae > Eleutherodactylus > Eleutherodactylus coqui. The sequence continues at coordinate 74,853,944 of NC_089846.1, forward strand.
CACATCTCCACAATGCAGCAATACTCGGTGTGGGAAGTATGTGAGCGGGCCCTGGGTCAGCCTCTGTCACAGCAAACACCTTGTGTGGCCTAAGGTTTAAAAAATTGGTAGATATAGATGAGCCTTTTGGGCTGCAGAAAAATTGGCCGTTCAGTGCGATGACATGTTGTTTCTGGAGGAGGAGAAGCAGGAGGAGAACTAATGTCAGAGACAGATTGACAAAGATAAATGCCCCGTTTTCCCGGTGATAGAGAAGAGTGCTTTTATCTGCGGTTGCAGTGAAAAGAATATTTAGGTTCCGCTGCTCTCTGCCGGTGGAGAACAGAAGTCAGGGGAAATCCAGGATTTGTTCATCTTTATGAGTGTAAGCATGTCGGCACTGGCAGTTGACAGGCGGGTACGCTTGTCCGTGAGGATTCCCCCAGCTGCACTAAACACCCTCTCTGACAAGACGCTAGTGGCAGGGCAAGCCAGCACCTCTAGGGCATACAGCGCAAGTTCGGGCCACGTGTCCAGCTTTGAAACCCAATAGTTGTATGGAGCAGAGGCATCACGGAGGACGGTGGTACGATCGCCTATGTACTCCCTCACCATCTTTTTACAGTGCTCCCTCCGACTCAGCCTTGACTGGGGAGTGGTGACGCAGTCTTGCTGGGGAGCCATAAAGCTGGCAAAGGCCTTGGAGAGTGTTCCCCTGCCTGCGCTGAACATGCTGCCTGATCTCTGCGCCTCCCCTGCTTCTTGGCCCTCGGAACTACGCCTTCTGCCGCTAGCGCTGTCAGATGGGAAGTTTACCATCAGTTTGTCCACCAGGGCCGTGTGGTATTGCATCACTCTCGAACCCCTTTCCTCTTCGGGAATGAGAGTGGAAAGGTTCTCCTTATACCGTGGGTCGAGAAGGGTGTACACCCAGTAATCCGTAGTGGCCAGAATGCGTCTAACGTGAGGGTCACGAGAAAGGCAGCCTAACATGAAGTCAGCCATGTGTGCCAGGGTACCAGTACGCAACACATCACTGTCCTCACTAGGAAGATCACTTTTCGGATCCTCCTCCTCGTCCACAGGCCGTACACGCTGAACAGATGGGAGGCAAGCAGCATGGGTACCCTCTGCAGTGGGCCCAGCTGTCTCTTCCCCCTCCTCCTCCTGCTCCTCCCCCTCCTCCTCCTCCTCCAAAACGCGCTGAGATATAGACATGAGGGTGCTCTGACTATCCAGCGACATACTCTCTTCCCCCGTCTCCTGTTCCGACCGCAAAGCGTCAGCCTTTATGCTTTGCAGTGAACTTCTCAGCAGGCATAGCAGAGGAATAGTGATGCTAATGATTGCAGCATCGCCGCTCACCATTTGGATAGACTCCTCAAAGTTTCCGAGGACCTGGCAGATGTCTGCCATCCAGGCCCACTCCTCGGTAAAGAATTGGGGAGGCTGATTCCCACTACGCCACCCATGTTGGAGTTGGTATTCCACTATTGCTCTACCGGTCGGCTGAATGCTTCAGCTAGGGATAATGGAATAGGACCCCAGTTCTATTTTGTTGGTTTTCGGAACTGGGGCCATGATTAAGAGGGACGGTCGGGGGCATTCGTATTGTGCCGCTAGAGGTGAAATTCTTGGACCGGCGCAAGACGGACCAAAGCGAAAGCATTTGCCAAGAATGTTTTCATTGTTGGAGGAGGAGGATAAGGGGGAGGGTTTAGAGGAGGTGGCATAGACCGCCGCAGATACCAGAACCGAGGAAGGACCCGCAATTCTGGGTGTGGGTAGGACGTGTGCGGTCCCAGGCTCTGACTCGGTCCCAGCCTCCACCAAATTCACCCAATGTGCCGTCAGGGAGATATAGTGGCCCTGCCCGCCAGTACTTGTCCACTTGTCCGTGGTTAAGTGGACCTTCCCAGTAACCGCGTTGGTGAGGGCACGATTGATGTTGCGGGAGACGTGCTAGTGTAGGGCTGGGACGGCACAACGTGAAAAATAGTGGTGACTGGGAACCGAGTAGCGCGGGACCGCCGCCGCCATCATGTTTTTAAAAGCCTCCGTTTCCACAAGTCTGTACGGCAGCATCTCCAGGCTGATCAATTTGGCAATGTGCACATTTAATGCTTGAGCGTGCGGGTGCGTGGCTTGCACTCCAACGCTTGCGCTAGCGACAGCTGGATGCTGCGCTGAGAGACATTGCTGGATGGGGCCAAGGACAGCGGAGGTGAGGGTGTGGGTGCAGGCCGCAAGGCGCTCGTGCCTGTGCCCTGAGAGGGGGGTTGGATCTGAGTGGCAGGTTGGGGCACAGGGGGAGAGGCAGTGGTGCGACCCGGAGGCGGTGAACGGCCTTCGTCCCACCTTGTGGGGTGCTTGGCCATCATATGCCTGCGCATGCTGGTGGTGGTGAGGCTGGTACTGGTGGCTCCCCGGCTGATCTTGGCGCAACACAGGTTGCACACCACAGTTTGTCGGTTGTTCGCGCTCATACTGAAAAACATGCACACCCTTGAAGACCTAGGCCTCTGCAGGGTGGCTTGTCGTGAGGGGCTGCTCTACCCCTGCCCACCCCACTACCTCTTTCAACCTGTCCTGCTTCTGCACTTGCCTCCCCCTCTGAAGACCTGTCCACAGTTGGCTTAGCGAACCAGGTGGGGTCAGTCACCTCATTGTCCAGTGGTTCTTCCTCCGAATCCTCTGTGCGCTCCTCCCTCGGACTTACTGCCCTTACTACTACCTCACAGATAGACAACTGTGTCTCATCATCATCGACCTCCTCATCCACCGAAAGCTCTTGAGACAGTTGCCGGAAGTTCCCAGCCTCCTCACCCGGACCCCGGGAGCTATCCAAAGGTTGGGCATCGGTCACGACAAACTCCTCAGGTGGGAGAGGAACCATTTTTTCCCAATCAAGGCAGGGGCCAGAGAACAGTTCCTGGGAGTCTGTCTGCTCAACAGAATGTGTCATTTTCATGGAGCGAGGAGGCTGGGAGGAAGGAGGAGAAGCAGCGAGAGGATTCAGAGTTGCAGCAGTGGACAGCGTAGAAGACTGGGTGGCCGATACATTGCTGGATGCATTTTCTGCCATCCACGACAGGACCTGCTCACACTGCTCATTTTGTAATAAAGGTCTACCACGTAGACCCATAAATTGTGATATGAAGCTGGGGACCCCAGAAACTTGCCTCTCTCCTAATCCCGCAGCAGCCGGCTGTGGTTCACCTGGACCAGGAACTCGGCCTGTGCCCACACCCTCACTTGGACCTCCGCGTCCATGCCCGCGTCCACGGTCACGTCCTCTAGGCCTACCCCTACCCCTCAGCATGGTGTATTTTGAATAGAGCAGACACAAAGCAGTGTAAAAAATTAGGCAATTATTGGCCTGTACTTGGAGGCTGACAGCGGTACTGTAACGCACACTGTAGGCCGAAAAAATTATACGCTTGCTTGCAGAAAGGCCTAGCTGGCTAATAGTGAGCCACTACAACTCCCAGCAGCCAGAACAGTAATGCACACGGTCACAGGTAGCCCTAATGAAGATTTTTGTTCAGTTTTTTTTTTTTTTTTTTAAACAGCAGCCTAGATAGCGTGTATATGTCTTTTCCTCTATCAGCGGCTGTGGCCGTACGCTGTGCGTGAAGTTGACGGGATGCACAGAGCGGTGTAAAAAATTAGGCAATTATTTGCCTGCACTTGGAGGCTGACAGCGGTTATGTTACGCACACTGTAGGCCAAAAAAAGTATACGCTAGGCTGCAGAAAGGCCTAGCTGGCTAATAGTGAGCCACTACAACTCACAGCAGCCACAACAGTAATGCACACCGTCAAAGGTAGCCCTAAGCAGGAGCTTTTTTGGGGTACTTGTTGACAGGATTCTACACTAGCACTGTCCCTGCCTCACCAGTACTTTCCCTATACTCTGTATAATTGGCTGCAGACTGAGGCCTTAGTCAGACGGGCGTTTTTAGCCGCGATTTGCGCATGTGCATGCGTCCGGCGATTTTTTAAAACCATTGCTTTGTAATGGTATCGGACACATGAGCGCTTTTTATGCGCTCGTCCGATAAATTATAGAACAAAAAATCGCAGATCGAACCTATCTGCGATCTGCGATTCCTGTTCTCTTCTGTATATGCGCTCAATGGGGCCGGCGGCAGCAGCGCCGACCCCATTGAGAACATATAGAAGACAAATCATTCTTCTCTGCCACAGCTGTAACAGCTGTGGCAGAGAAGAACGATGTTTGCCCATTGAATTCAATGGAGCGGCAATACAGCTGCTCCATTGAAAGCAATGGGCTGCCGGCGTGCGCGGGGTGAATTGTCGGGAAGGGGTTAAATATATAAGCCCTTCCCAGCAATTCATCCTAAAATGTGTTAAAATTAAAAAAAATTGTATACTCACCTTTCCGCTGCAGCCGGAGTCCAGCCGCGGCCGCTGTCAGTTCTCCTGAACTGCTTCTTGGCACTATTCAGCCGGCGGGGCTTTAAAATCCCCGCCTGCTGAATGATCTGCCTCTGATTGGTCACAGCCCTGACCAATCAGAGGCTGAAAACACTCACACACCCATTCATGAATTCATGAATGGGTGAGTGACTGCTGCCTCTCAGCGCTGAGCCAATCAGGGGGCAGGTCTGACTCACACCCCCTTCACACCCACTGCAGGACGGCCGCTCGGAGCTCCGGCTGCCGGCAGAAGGTGAGTATACAAATTTTTTTTATTTTTACACATTTTAGGATGAATTGCAGGTAAGGGCTTATATATTTAAGCCCTTACCGACAATTCATCCCGGGCTCGCCCGCAGCGCATTGCTTTCAATGGAGACGGCTGTATTGCCGTCTCCATTGAATGCAATGCGCTGAACAGCTCCGGCCCGTTTCTAATGAAACGCGGCTAGGAGCAGATTTTCGGGCGATTTGCGGGCGACTTGCGCGCACCGGTCACGCGATTTGCGGATGCGCATCCGTCATGCGATCCACAAATCGCGCGAAAAATCGCCCGTCTGACTAAGGCCTGAGAACGCAATAGTCTGCAGAGCCCAAGATGAAAAAATAAATTGGTGCAAAACTGCTCCCAGCAGCCACAACAGTAATGCACGGTAAGATGTGACCCTAAGAAGGACCGTTGGGGTTCTTGCAGACGCAAACAATAGCCTAACACTCTCCCTATAGTACCAGCAGCACTCTCCCTAATCTCTGCCAGCGTGTGTCTGAGGCAAGCAGCAGGCGGGACTGCTTTAAATACTCAGCGGTCACTTGATCTCGCCAGCCACTCACTGCAGGGGGGTGGGATAGGGCTGGCACGTCACAGGAGGAAGTGGTAATGCCTTTCCTGCATGTCTATTGGCTAGAAAATGGCGCTAAACATGCAGGGAAGGAAATGGAATTGACTCAAGTACCCTAATACTCGAGCGAGCATCAAGCTCGGACGAGTACGTTCGCTCATCTCTAATCGTTACACATAGTTTTAGATTATATAGTTTTAGATCTTAGAATATCACTATAGATTATTTTGCTTCTTATGCAACTATATATAATGTTTTATGCATAATAATTTTTTATGCATATCTTTATAGAATAAATTTTTAAAAATACTATATAGTTTTTTAGAACGCCGGGAGCCACCCTATTGTAAGTGATTGGAGTGTATATGTATATATTCGTGATGTTTTGCATTTGTGTATCAGCTTGATAAAGACACTATTAGGCCTCGGTCAGACGGGCGTTTTTTGCCGTGATTTGCGGATCACATGACGGATGCGCATCCGCAAATCGCGTGACCGGGGCCGGAAAAAAAAAAAAAAAATCGCCGGAAAAATCTGCTCCTAGCCGCGTTTTCGTTAAAACGGGCCCGATCACAGGAGCGCTGTCCAACCCATTGCAATTCAATGGAGCCGGCAATACAGCCGGCTCCATTGAAAGCAATGGGCTGCCAGCGAGCGCGGGATGAATTTTCAGGAAGGGCTTAAAAATATAAACCCTTCCCTGAAAATCATCCAAAAATGTGTAAAAATAAAAAAAATATATATACTCACCTTGTCCCTGCAGCCGGAGTTCAGCCGCGGCCGGCCGGCAGTTCTCCGGAACTGCTTTCTGTAGTATTCAGCAGGCGGGGATTTAAAATCCCCGCCTGTTGCATGGGCTGCCTCTGATTGGTCACAGCCCTCACCAATCACAGGCAGCTCTCACTCACCCATTCATGAATATATATATATATATATATTTTTTTTTTTTAACACATTTTTGGATGATTTTCAGGGAAGGGCTTATATTTTTAAGCCTTTCCCGAAAATTCATCCTGCGCTCGCCGGCAGCCCATTGCTTTCAAAGGAGCCGGCTGTATTGCCGGGTCCATTGAATTCAATGGGCAAACATCATTCTTCTCTGCCACAGCTGTTACAGCTGTGGCAGAGGAGAATGATTTGTGTAGTATATGTTCTCAATGGGGTCGGCGCTGCTGCCGCCGGCCCCATTGAGCGCATATAGAGAACACAAGGAATCGCAGATAGGCGCGATCTGCGATTTCTTGTGTCCTAGAATTTATCGGACAAGCGCATAAAAAGCGGCCATGTGTCCGATACCATTGCAAAGCAATGGTTCTAAAAAAGCGCAGATCGCATGCGCAAATCGCGGGAAAAAACGCCCGTCTGACCGAGGCCTTATAGTGTTGAAATGTGTAGCGATAAATAAATTAAAAAAAGAGGTCTCTTATTACAGCGCGGGTTTATTTTCATTGAAATACTTGGATTTTAAATAAGGAGGATGAAAGATTAAAGAAAAAGGAGTAATGTCGCCCGCAGGGAGTAATGTTGCCCCCTCCCCGGACCGCGATCTGCTTCAGGGAGTTCACTATAAACATTTATCAGCACTTTTCCTCTACGGGGAGGGAGTAGGGGGACACACGAGATTATAGTCTATGAGGAGGAAATGGGGGGGGGGACGAGCTTACAGTCTATGGGGGAGAAATAGGGGGGACGCAGGAGCTTAAGGTCTGTGAGGAAGTAAGTGGGATACAAGAGCTTACAGTCTATGAGGAAGTAAGGGCTTACAGTCTATGAGGAGGAAATGGGGGGAGGACACAAGTTTATAGTCTATGAGGAGGAAATGGGGGACACAAGTTTACAGTCTATGAGGAGGAAATGGGGGACACAAGCTTACAGTCTATGGGGAGCGAATAGGGGGGACACAAAATCTTAAGGTCTGTGAGGAAGTAAGGAGGATACAAGAGCTTACAGTCTGAGGAAGTAAGGGCTTACAGTCTATGAGGAGGAAATGGGGGGGGGACGAGCTTACAGTCTATGAGGAGGAAATTGGGGGGATACCAGCTTACAGTCTGTGGAGGAAATCGGGGGGACACAAGAGCTTAAGGTCTGTGAGGAAGTTAGTGGGACACGAGCTTACTGTCTAAGGCAGAAATAGGGGGGATACAAGAGCTTAAAGTGTATGAGGAAGTAAGGGCTTACAGTCTATGGGGAGGAAGTAAGGGACACACACGACTTTACAGTCTATGAGGGGGAAATGGGGGGGGGGCACGAGCTTACAGTCTGAGGCAGAAATAGGGGGGATACAAGAGCTTAAAGTGTATGAGGAAGTAAGGGCTTATAGTCTATGAGGAGGAAGTAAGGGGGACACCGAATTACAGTCTATGGGGAGGAAGTAAGGGGGACACACGAGCTTACAGTCTATGGGAAGGAAGTAAGGTAGACACACGAGTTTACAGTCTATGAGGAGGAAGTAAGGGGGACACGAGCTTACAGTCTATGAGGAGGAAATGGGAGGACACGAGCTTACCGTCTAGGAGATGGAAATGGGAGGACATGAGCTTTCAGTCTATGAGAGAGAAGGAGGGACACAAGCTTACAGTCTATGAGGGGGAAATAAGGGGACACAGAAACTTACAGTCTATGAGGAAGTTAGGGGGACACAAGCTTACAGTCTATGAGGAGGAAATACGGGAGACACAAGATCTTAAGGTCTGTGAGGCAGTAAGGGGGATACAAGAACTTACAGTCTATAAGGAAGTTAGGGGGACACAAGCTTACAGTCTATGAGGAGGAAAAAGGGGGACATGAGCTTACAGTCTATGAGGAGGAAATAGAGGGGACATGAGCTTACAGTCTATGAAGAGGAACTGGTGGGGGACACTTGCTTACAGTCTATGAGGAGGAAGTAAGAAGGACACAAGAGCTTACAGTCTATGAGGAGGAAATAGGGAGGACACGAGAGCTTACAGTCTATGAAGAGGAAATAGGGAGGACACGAGCTTACATTTTGTGAGGAGGAAATAGGGAGGACACGAGCTTACAGTCTGTGAGGAGGAAATAGAGGGGACATGAGCTTACAGTCTGAGGAGGAAATAGAGGGGACATGAGCTTACAGTCTATGAGGAGGAAGTAAGGGGAACACAAGAGCTTACAGTCTATGAAAAGGAAACGGGGGAGGGGAGACAAGAGCTTACAGTCTATGAGGAGGAAGTAGGAAGGACACACGAGCTTACAGTCTATGAGGAAGTATGGGGGACACTGCTTTTCTGCCCAACCTCCAGGCATTGGAGGTTACGGTGTTAGTAACTGGATGCATTACAGGGGATCTGCCGCCTCTTCATGCTGCTCTCTGGGGGTCTTATCATGTAATGAACGGCTGCTGATAAATATTACAGGTCGTCCAAGTGGGGAAAATATTTAATAATGGCTGCAAATGCATTTAAACAATAACAGAAGCCGTTCTCACCCGTTGATTACCCCGAGGATCCAGTACTTCAACTTCCACCATCCTCCGTCTGTGTTTACTGATGACTAGAGTGTTACGTTCGTGTGGCGCACTAATGCACCGTGCCTCGGCACGGACGCAAGATGGTGTCCTAATAAATCCGCACACACTTAAATAGTATCTGCAAGTACTCATTAAACCACTTCGGGCAAAGACAGAAGGAAATCTGTCCCTCACTAATCAGGGACAGTGGGACAACCCTGCCTAAAAGCAGGGGAGGAGCCCTAACAAGGAGACTTCCACGGGGTAGCAATCTGGAGAGATGCACAAAGCAGGACATGACACTGTTCACACCAACACACAGGAATATGCATTAAACACAGAACAGGAACCCCTCCCAGAGCTCTCATGTATACAGATAGTAACCCATAGCTAGTCCAAGTATCCTCACACTGAGGGGGAAGAGAGTCAGCCACCGTGCTGACATAAAGGGAATAGTGTCAGGAATCGCCCATCTGACAACTCACAAGACATCAGACATCTGGAGCCGTACCTATCAAAGGGGACGGTAGAGGGGGTCCGCAAAGGATGCAGACGGTGACTACAGGTGTCCAGACCGTCCTCAGGGAAGATGAGAGAAACACTACAGACTAACATGTATAACACCAGCTCTGAGTGGGAATAACACAGAATGAGTAAAAAAGCCAGGATAGCCATTAGTAAACACAAGTTCTTGGACAGACGGGTGCAGGACAACAGTAGTGGTGTGGTTCTAATACCCAGGCACTGATATGCCACTTTATTAGACCCCCATGTAGCAGGGCGTCAAACTCCTTAAGCCTTCAGAACAGCAACTCGTTGTGGCGAAGAGTCTACTAAGAGACAAAAATTGTTCTGCAACAATATCGGCACCTGCGGACAAGAAGCTTCTTGTAGTTGCTGCAGATTAAATGGTGGTGCTAACATGGTTAATGCTTCTTGCGCCAAATTCTGACTTCCCATCAGTATGGAGCAACAGAAATCTGGCTACATCTGACCAGGAGATGTTTTTCCGCTGCTCAGTAATACAAGTTTTGCGCTGTTTTGCCTGCTGGAGTCTGTTTCTCATAGACACAATGGCGCTGGAACTGGTCGTCTGCTGTTATATCCTATCTGTGTGGAGGAACAGTGAGTTGTGCGTTCGGACACGTTAGTTGGAGCTCCAGCGTTGTATTCAGCTGACTGTGCAGCCTGTTGGTCAGAACGATTCCTGACATCCTCCCCCGACCCCTTTCAGTGATGAGTTGTTTTCACAGGATCCCCTTTCGCTGGACGTTTTCCTCGATCATGTCATTCTCGGTATACCCTCCACACCGTTACACAAGAAAAACCCCCGCAGTTGGCAGTGAGGCCCTGGCTAGTCTAGCACCGATGACCGGACCTGGAAGTCGCTCCGATCACTGGATTTTCCTATCTAATGTAGATTCACACTGAAACTGATCCACAGAAAACTTGTTACGTGATTTTATACTCGGGGGTCACAGGGGGAATGTCCATACAGGGAGGCCCCAATTGTAAAGTACCGCTGTCTCTAATAAAGTGGCTGCTCGCTGCGCATATCCGGTATTCTACTAGTCGCGCTGAAGGATGTGAATGCTGAATGTGCGATTTGATGAGATTTATTAACCTTCACGCGTTTCTTTTCTTCTAATAGTTGAACCATCAATCAAGATCTCCTTGATGAACGAGCTGTCTCATATGCAGCAGCACATGCTGGTGTGCAACGTCTTCAACTTCTACCCACCGGAGATCGAGGTGAAATGGTACCGGAACGGCCAGGAGGAAACCGCTCAGGTTCAGTTTACGGAGCCCTATCATAATGGGGATTGGTCTTACCAAATTGTGGTGATGCTGGAGACGGAGATTCAGAGAGACGACACTTTTACCTGCGAGGTTCATCACCGCAGCCTGGAGGCGCCGCACCAAGTACACTGGCGTAAGATATCGCTCCTGTTCATAATGTTACTTGTATTACATGTATGAAACCCCCTGTGATCAATGTAAAGAGCGGTTGTCCAGACAGTCCTGTCACGGATCACATGGTTACGTGTTTTCCACCTGTAGATGCGTACAGCCAGATGGGGTGACACATACCGGCGATCGATCCACCGACAAATGATCAGTGCTTTTAAAAAATGGTGACCGTTATCTGATGGACATTTCCATCATTAGAATAACCACACGTATGCCGGCAGTTTCCAACACAAGTTCAGTCGAATACAAACATACTAAACTTTAGGAAGGCAAAGTTCCATCAGCTCAGAGATGTCCTAAACCTCACTGACTGGGACAATGTCCTCAATAATAAGTGTGTGGAAATGTTAAAGGGCATCCTAATGCTCAGTAAGGATGTAAAGGGTAATAAGGATAAACCGTAAAAAGAAAGTGTTTAAACTACTAAAACAAGAAGGCAGTGGAGAAGCACTAAAAACCTATCAGGAAAAAAAATTATTATATTAAAAGCAGCAAAGATGAAGACAGAGATTTATTACCAAACAAAGAAAAACTAACCCTAAACTGTTCTTTAACACTATAACTAGTAAAAATATTAATACTGAAAGTGGTGGCCCTTTAATAAATAATGTAGGAGAAATTGTAGCGGCTGATGAGGAGAAAACAAATCTATTAAATAGCCTTTTTTCCAGTGTATTCACAGAGGAAAATGAAATGTCAGATGAGATGCAGAGTGATAAAGTAAACTCCCCACTAAATGTCACCAGTCTAACCCAGGAGGAGGTGCAGAGCCATCTTATAAAGATTAAAATAAATAAATCATTGTGTCCTGATGGCGTACACCCCTGGGTTTTAAGTAATGTGATAGACAGACCCTTGTTTCAAAAAGGGGTCAAAAAGTGACCCTGGAAATTACAGGATGGAAAGTCTTACTTCTGCTGTGGGTGAAATGGTTGAAAGGTTTCTAAGAGATGCCATCCTGGAGGACCTCAGGGAATATAGTTGTATAACTCCGTATCAGCATAGGTTATGAGAGATCACTCCTGTCAAACCACCCTGATCAGCTTCTACGAGGAGGTAAGTCCTAGACCGGAACGGGGAGTCACTGGATCTTGTGTATCTGGACTTTTCCAAAGTGTCTGATACTGTGCTGCATAAGGATGACTACCCACTGGTGTTTGCGTTTTTTTTTCCAGGTGTCTATGGGACTTTCTAATGTTAAAAACGCAGCGCAGCAAAATTGCAATTTACCATGAAATCGTGATTTTGCGCGATGCGATTTTAACATTAACAAGTCCCATAGACCCCTGGAGAAAAAAAAACGCTGCAAATTTCGCAGTGAAAAAGAACTGTAGTGGGTTGTCACCCTAAAAGGTTGGTATATAATGAGAATGCTTGGTCTGGGTGAGAATGTGTGTAAGTGGGTAAGTAACTGGTCAGTGATAGCAAGCAGAGGGGGGTTATAAATGGTATATACTCTGATTGGGTCTAGTGGGTTACCACAGGGGGCAGTACTGAGGGGTCACTTTACTAGTGGGGTACCACAGGGGGCAGTTTTGGAGGGTCAATGTTACTAGTGGGGTACCACATGAGTCAGTATTGGAGGGGATCACTGTTACCTAGTGGGGTGCCACAGCGGGCAATATTGGGCTCTATGCCTTTTAATATATTTATGAGCTGGTAGAAAGATTGTGCAGTAAAATATCAATATTTGTAAATTAGACAAAACTATGTAAAGTAATTAACACGTGAGGATGCAAGGAGATTGCAAGAGGAACAGGATAAATTGGAGGCAGAAAAGTGGCAAATGAGGTTTAACCCCTTAGTGACCGAGCCTGTTTGCACCTTAGTGACGGAGCTAAATTTTTGAAATCTGACATGTGTCACTTTAACATAGAATAACTCCATAAAGGTTTTGCATATCCAAGTGATTCTGCCTTTTTTTCACCACATGTTGTACTTCATTTAGGTGGTAAAATAGACCGAAAGAATTTGTGTATATTTATTAAAAGTACCAATATTGGGAAAATTTAGGACATTTTTTTCACATTTTCAACTGTAGTATCTCAAGTATGTGCAAACATACTGTACAGGTTTTTGATAAGATGTATATTTCCATCTGTTTACTTTATTCTGGCGCACATTTGAAAAACTTTTTTTTAACCATTTAGGAGACGTACAAATTTAACGTTGATTATCAACATTTTGAGGAACATTTTGTTTTCCTCCACCAAGCCAAGATCGCAAAGGCTCATAGGTGTCAGAATAATACGCCCACAAATGATCCCATTTTATAAACTACACCCCTTAATATATTCACTGAGGGGGGGGGGTCATTAGTATTTTGACCCCACAGCTTTTTTCAGGAGTTAATGCAATTTAGAGGAGAAAAATTTTCCTTTGGCGCACATGCACAGAAGACGGCTGAAGGTCCTTTTCAGAGCAGATCGTCGCAGGATATCGTGGAGGACGGGGTGAGTAGTTTCAGAGCCCCTCATGGATGCGATCTTTTTTTCACTTTTTATTTACTTTTATGCGATCGGCGCTATCCATTGAGTAGCGCCAATTGCATGACCGGAAGTGGCTTCCCGCAGCCCCTCCATGACAGCTCCAGGCTTTCGGCTACCTCCGGTAGCTAACAGCATGGATCTGTTAAATCCTCAGCCCCCAGGGATTTAATCCTCAGAGGATACAGGTTTTTACGTCCTTGAGGATTAAAATCCACTTGGCTAGGAGGTAAAAAAAACACTATGGGGCCGTCACTAAGGGGTTAAAACTGATAAATGTAAGGTTCTGCACGCAGGCAGGAAATACATGTCACTATTACACACTACATGGGAAACCACTGGGGACATGAGCATGGAGAAGGACCTGGGGGTTGTAGTTAACTGTAAACTTAAGGCTAGTTTCACATGGGCAATCGCGACTTTGTTTACGTGATTTTTGAGAGCCAGCAATGCTTTTTTTGGAGAATAATATCGCATCTCTACCACCTGTGATAAAATTGTATGATTTTTTTATCGCTAAAAGTCAATAGGACTTTCTAATGGTAAAATAGCGCATGTTTGTTGCATTGCGATAAAAAGTAGGCTCCACAAGGAAACATGGGAGATAAAAAAAAAAAAAAATCACAGAAAGATAGAGCATGTTGCAATTCTTATTTTTTTTTTTGTTCTCCCAACATCGCATCAGTGAAAACCTTGCAGATGGGAAGGAATCCGTTGCAAATCATTGGTTTCATAATCTGCTTTTTCACTGACTATCGCATCAGGCGAAAATCATGGAATTTTCTCGCTCGTGTGAAACCACCCTAACTGGAGCAGCCAGCGTCAGGCAGCTGCCGCCAAGGCAAATAGGATCTCTGGCCCTATTTGCATCAAAAGAGGTCTAGAGGTGCATGATGAGAACATTGTTCTTCCTCTTTACAACTCACTGGTCAGACCACACATGGCATATAGTGGGCATATCAGAGCTTGAGCGAATACAACAGTGGGCAGCTAAAGTAATAAATGGATGGGCGGACTACAATACCCAGAGAGGCTATCAAAATTGGTCTGATTTAGTTTAGAAAACAGACGACAGAGGGGTGACCTAATAACTATGTACAGATATATCAGGAAACAATACAGAGATCTCTTCCATCATCTATTTATATTCAGGACTGTAACAAGGGGGCGCTCTAATAACTATGTATAGATATATCGGGACAGTACAGAGATCTCTCCCATCATCTATTATACCCAGGACTGTAACACGGGGGCACTTTAATAACTATGTATAGATATATCAGGGGTCAGTACAGAGATCTCTCTCATCATCTATTATGGTTCAAAAAATATTTTATTCACTGCCACATTAATATCGAAGCATACAGAATGGAAATACAATTATAATAAACTCATCATCTATTATACCCAGTATTGTAACAAGGGGACGCTCTAATAACTATGTATAATATATCAGGGGTCAGTACAGAGATCTCTCCCGTCATCTATTTATACTCAGGCCCTTAACAAGGGGGCACTCTAATAACTATGCATAGATATATCAGGAGTCAGTACAGAGATCTCTCCCATCATCTATTATAGCCAGGACTGTAACTAGGGGGCGCTCTAATAACTAGGTATAGATATATCAAGGGGCAGTACAGAGATACCATCATCTATTATAGCCAGGACTGTGACTGTAACAAGGTGGTGCCCTCTCCGTTTAGAGAAAAGAAGATTTCTATACAACCTAGAAGGGGGTTCTCTACTGTAAGAGCAGTGAGACTATGGATCTCTAATCTGAGGATGTGATGATGGCGAATTCGATAAAAGAGTATAAAAGGGGCCTGGATGTCTTTCTTGAATGTTACAATATTACATGTTATATTACTGATTACTCAGAAGGGTCGGGGATTATTCCGATTGCCAGATTGGAGTCAGGAAGGAATTTTTTTCCTCTAAAATGAGGAAAGTTGGCTTCTATTTCATTAGTGTTTTTTGCCTTCTGCATCAACATTGGAGAGTAATAGGCTGAACTTGGTGGACAGATGGGTTTTTTCAAACAAAAGCTCTTTGTAATCTGCAGAGTAAATGTTGTACTAGTAGAGCCACTTCTCATCCTTACTCAGACTGGCATGTTACCGCTGTGGAGCCGCCGGTGACTTGGCCTATCATCGCGTATGACAGCGTATCTCACGAACGCTGTCATGCGCAGTCCACAACTTTTTTTTCGTTTTTTATGTTTCCCACTCCAGTGCTTCGCAACAGTGCGTATGCATGACTCTGCAACACAATTATAATAGGTATGGGCGGCATGTATATACCTACCCATAGAGAACAGTGGGCTCTCACGAGCGTATATATACGCAACTAAATTGACCCTGCTGCATTCTTTTTTGTGCTCGCATATTACAGAATTCCAGCTTGCAAATGTGATCGGAACTGCGTAAGGCCTTATAATTGCCGACGAATTACTGTGTATCACATCGGCGAACAGCGCACACGTAATACGCAGAAATCACACGTTCGTGTGCACCCGGCCTCAGGTTTTTGAGCCAAAGCCACAATTGGATG
Source organism: Eleutherodactylus coqui (assembly GCF_035609145.1). NCBI lineage: Eukaryota > Metazoa > Chordata > Amphibia > Anura > Eleutherodactylidae > Eleutherodactylus > Eleutherodactylus coqui. The sequence goes on from NC_089846.1 coordinate 74,869,680, forward strand.
TGCAGGTGATGGAAGTATACAGAATGATGTCCGTTGTTCTTCCTGCTGGATCCATTTTGGCGCAAAAAACAAATGAGAAACTGCAGCTTCGAAAAACAAAAAGCCGCTGTAAACCAAACTAACAGAGATGGAGGAGAGACGTTTAGTCACAGCCGTCATCCATAGGACGTCACACCACGCAGCAGGACTAACTATATGGTTTTACTTTGTAGATCCTCAGTCATCAGATGCCGCTAAAACAAGATGGCGACCGGCATTGTGGGATTTGTGCTCGGAGTTGTGTTTCTTATAGTCGGCGCAGTCATCTACCTGAGAGGAAGAAAAGGTAACGATAAACTCGTACAAATATGCATAACAATATCAGTAATAAGAAGAACAGGCAAAAACCGCTCATGTACATTTTATTTTTTAGTGCAAACGTGATTCGGCGGCCATCAGAACGAACGTGAGTTGTTTGTATTTTATATTTGTAAATGCTGGTTTTACTTATTCTGTACCAATAATCTACAATTATCTCCTTATTAATGTACAAAGATGAAGAATATTATGCTGTCTGTGCGTGCGGCAGCTGTTGTTAGGCTGGCCGCACTCCCATCAGCTGCCCCACCTGTCTGTAACGGCCACAAATGCAGTCTCCTTGTGCTGCGATCGCCATGTGTTATTCCCCCGTGACCAGCCCGGATTACTCCCATCAGCCGCTGTAACAGAGCTCAGTCTAGTTCCGCTGTCAGTGGCTACACAAGGCACAACTACAGGGAAGTAACCCAGAAGTGTATTCTCAGCGGGCAGAAAGATACAGAGACTGGACTCCGCCACAACTGCAGTTGGGTTTCCGTTCGCCTGCCCCATTATGGGAGGGAAATGGAGTCATTCAGAGCATGGATTGTCCTGTGACTTATCTGAATGGCGCTTGACGGAACTCATTGACTACAGCAGGGTCCGTCCGGCTTCTGTTCAGCCTTCAAGCGTTTTCCTGGGCAAAGTAGAGCAGTATGCGGCAGTATTTCATCTGTTTCTGGGCACAAACGCACAGTACTGGGAATATAGGCCGGCAGATGAGTTCAACCAAGGAGCCCAATTCCGACTAGACACGAACACCGAGGGGCAGCAGACAAGGACAATGCTTACACTCAGTACTAGGGGCAAGAAACCACAGACCGGGAGTACTGAATGAACAGGAGTGTCACAGCTGTCAGTATCAGCCGCACAGACTGCTGTGACAAACAATATTTAATGGGAGGCTAGGAAATAGCAACTTTTCCCTAAAGAGGAGGCTGAACAAAGTGGTCAGCTGATCTGGTCCAGCGGTGGGAACATGGCAACGGTCCAACAACTTATATGGGAGAAAGTAACGATGCAAAAGCAGTCCTGCTGATCATGACCGGCGGCCGGCACAGCGGGACACATGTACATATATACACTGAAACCAAACAGTACCTAAAGTGTTTACTGACCACGAAATGATCATGTTCTCCCATCTGATGAAGCACTATGAGGGTATGTTCACACGGGGGGGGGGGGGGGGGGAATGATGTGGAAAATTCTGCCGAATATCCTGCAACATTTTCACATCCAAAATAGAGTCACAATCTGCACCATTATGCTGGTATGAGTCCACATCAGCTGTGGATTTCAGCATATACACCTCACCCCACAATGCTTGTACTGTCAGCGCCCAGCAGCCTCCAGCGGACACTGATGCCACTTCCACATTACCTGACTAGTGGCTCAGCGCTCCCTAGAGGCTGCCGGCTGTCTGTGCACACTCGATGTGAGGGAATCGTCTGCTGAAATCTGCAGCATTTCTGTCCTGTGTGAACATTTCCCTAGAGAGTGATACAAACTAGTGGGATAATACATAGCGGAAAACACCCCAGAACAGCCGTCTGTGGATGGATTCTGGCTTGGTTTTCAATTCTCAGTCATTGTTACAAGGCTTGTATAAAGAGTCTAACATTGACTTGCAGGAATGCTGCCTTCCAGTAGGTGGCGCTGCACAGGTATTGTTCAATCTTCCGTACTTGCAGGAAAAAAATAGTTACGGTCTGTAGTCTGTAACCATGGAGACACATAGATCTGCATAGGAGACAGAACAGTAGTAGATTTGTAGTGAAAACTAACTGCAAGTAGCATTGTTCTTCCTGCTGCGGCGGCGCTGGGTCAGATTACGGGACACGTCGTTCATCCGCAGTTATTACTATTATTTAGTCTTTGATTTTGTTACGGCAAAAATATATGGCCGTTTAGGGAAAGTGGAGTGTACCTTGTGAATGACGTCATATGACCCATGCTACGGCGATAGCCTGATGAGGGACAGCAGAGTGTACCCTGCGACTGAAGTCCAGGTAACCCGTGCAGTAGGGCTGCCACACCAAAACTTCAGTACATCATATGACGGAGGAATTAAATGACAGAGCCCATACAGTTATGGATTCATCAAAGTAATTCCCAACAAATCGATGTTGGGCTTCTTTATTTATAGCCCCCTTACATAGGGGTCACCTGGACTTCAGTCACAGGGTACACTCTGCTGTCCCTCATCAGGCTATCGCCGTAGCATGGGTCATATGACGTCATTCACAAGGTACACTCCGCTTTCCCTAGACGGCCATATATTTTTGCCGTAACAGCTTTCTACTGAATCACTTTGTGTCGCCTCTAATCTGTAATTTCATCTTCACCATAAATGTGAACTGAAGGGTTAATACGCTTTGTTTTTTGTTCTTACAGGCTTTTTGCCGCAGTAATCTGAACTGAAGCTGCTGTGATCCGACTCTCAACTTCTATCGCCTAGTGGAGTCACCTGACGTCCAGCGCAAGCTTTTCACTAATGTGTAGGGAGCTGTACATACGCCGCGCAGCGCCGCCGCTCTGAAATAAGTGCAAGTTATGTTATGTTTGTGCTGTTAGTAAATTACTCGTCTGATTGGGGGTCGTGGAGCTTTTTTATTTTATGTACAATATTATTTTCTGTAATTTGCGCTGAAGGTACGTAGCGAGTGTACAGGCGGCATCGGGGGAAGAGCCGCCTGACGTCCCTTCACTTCATAAATCCGCTGCAGTCCTTATATTGGAAGGAGTGTGCTACAGAACAATTCTACAGAGCTGCATGTAAGCCTATCTATGTAGACAAACAGTAGTCAGGCCGGTTACACATCTGTATACGAGGCCTAATACAGAGCCTGAGATACAACCATGGGGCGGATTCACACGAGCAGCCATGCTCGCTGGCACGGAGTGTAGTGGGCCTGAACGGGGGAGTTTCTTCCCTTTACCAGCTTTTCAAACTCCGGGCCAGCATGCAGGAGCTGCAGTAAGACCGCTGCCCCCCCATCCTCCCGCATGATGTATTCACTACAGGACAAGTGCCGTCTCTTCTCGGACGTACAATTAACGGGTGAGACTCCTGCTAGTGAAAACAAAAGCGCTGAAATCAGTGGTTTTGTTTTGTCCCGTTAAGTGGCCGTAATTATCATGGCCACATAACGAGATAAGGCCCCGTTCATCTGAACCCGTCCTACAGGAACACGCAAGGCTGGTATTTTTTCCATCCAGTTTGCAGGGGAAAAAAATCCAATGAAAATGGCCCGATTCATTTGTTTGGCTGTATGCTCACGGGCGTTCTAGTTACTCAAGTAAAACAAGTGCATGTAGTCATTAAAACAAACCTCCTCTTCAACAGAGAAACCAGGTTCACCAGCATCGAAACACACGGAGCGCTAGCACCATCTGTAAGCCCAATGCCTGCTGTTATTAGAGAATAAAGTGTTTTTTACACCTTAGACCCGACATTTTGTTTCACTGCTTGCTAAAAACAATCGCAGTATGCCGTATTCGTGACTGATTTTCCGGCAAGAATACAGATGTCCCAGTGCGACATCCCACACGTCAGACAGCCGGCGGACGGTGATTTTCGCGTGTTCTCCACAAGCTGTGCCTGAGAAAACCAGGTGTAACTATTTTCAGTTGATGTTCCTGTCCCCTTACTGTCAGATGAGCACATGGTGGCCCGCCTGACCTGGACTCACCGCAGCCTCAGGATCTACGACGATGTGAGACCAGTAGACCAGCGGTCGGGCCAGAACATGCGCCATAGTACGCTCCCCTTCAGCAGGAGGCGTTACCCTTATTAGACGCCGCTCTAAGAACATTAGTATCTGTGTGCAGCGGCTTGTCTATGAACAAGAGAAGTGATTACAGGCGCCACAACGGATAATCTCAACCCGTCACCTCGGTGATTCCTCATGTGCCTCCCCCATGGGAGCATCTGTAATACTAGATACTTGTGTCGTTTCTAAGAGCTCTCTGTTCCTCTGTTATTCCTCCTGAACATTTATGAATACATTGACATCTGGGCGTTACTATTCCTCCTGTCAAAGGGGTGTGGGCACTAATTGGACAATACCAGAGTTACAGGAAGTCCCCAGGTGGAGACAGCCAGATGCATATATCTTTATTACTCCCCAAATCCGCACCATTCACAACCTGATTGGTTGTTTGGATTTACTCATTCCCGTGTTTGGATTTACTCATTCCCGGTGATTGGTTATTTGGTTTGGCTGATTCATGGTGATTGGTTATTTGGTTTGGCTGATTCATGGTGATTGGTTATTATGTTTGGCTGATTCAGAATGATTGGTTGTTTAGGTTGGCTCATGTAGAAGTGGGGAGTAAAAGGCTAATATGCCACCCAGATGTCTGTTTATTCAGAATGTTCTGCGAGCAATAACAGAGGAATCGGAGAAAAGTTCCAGAATAGTTACTTGTTGGGCCGTACAAGTATTTACTAAGCAGAGCAGTCAGGGGGGTGGCGGGTTCTGTCTAACTTAGAGGGGTTCTCTTGGAAAATACATTTTATCAAAACAGTTTTGAGCCTGGAAAACAACAGAATGCATACTGACCGTCCCCCGTTCCGCCGCTGCTGCTGTTTCACCGGTCCCCATTGGTCGACCTCTCCTGATGCAGGGAGCCGGCAGTGACATCGCCAACGAAAGGGCCATGTGACCGCTGCAGCCAATCACTGGCTCCCTTCAGCCGGTGAATATCTGCGGTAGTCACATGACCCCATCATCTGCTTCTGGAAGTGAAGTGCAGCGGGGTGGGCGAGAGTGAGTATTTCCCCAGATCACCCTTAAATATAAGTCTGTTTCATGAGATTATTGCAGACGTGCCACGCAGAATGAAATAAACTTGGTTTCTAAACTTTGGAATTGTCTGTTATTATTGGGCTGTTCCCGGATGGTCGTCTACGAGTTGCGCCTGAGTTTCTTCAGTGTAAAGAAGATCGGACGTCGTCTCTGTTAGTGTCATGGATCCCGTTCGCTGCAGGCCCCACTGCCGTCTATAGGACCGGCACAATGGCCGCTGATCCATGTGGAAACCATCTGTCTCAACAGCCTCACCGACTGTAATGTGGCATCCGCGGCCCGACAATACAGCCATCTAATGGGCTCTTCTAGGGGGTTATGATGGATCTAATAACATTAGGACCTCTGTGTGATACCCTAATAATATCCTACTAGTGGGGGCATCTACAGAACACCCCAACAAATGGACACATGGGGGGGGCAGCACTTTCTGGGTCTATGCAGTGACATGGTGAATCACATGATCTCAGCAAGTCATTAAGGTCAGATTTGACGTCTCTCACCAGTTTTATAATTACATTAATTGCGCACTGAGCATCTTGTAACCCTCGCCCACCCCCTTCCTCACATTCATCATAACAAGTACCCGAGGAGTTCCCTAAATATGGTGATGAACGCCGTCATTTTCAATGTGTTTTTGCTAGAAGACATGAATACATTTCCAGATCTACCCCCTATTCCATCCGGGCTCCCTCTGATGCGGGACGTTACCCACGTCTTACGAGCTGCTGCCTGACACTGGGTGCTACGGGTCAGTTTGCTGTCCATTTAGGGGGTTTTCACACAAGTGGGACGCTGCTCCTGGGGGAGGGACGCCTCTTCGTTCCTGCTACCCCGGCTCCTTGCTGAGGCTACAGATGGTCGGAGGAGGGGGCAGACTGGAACCCTAATATCCAGACATTGGGGTCTATGCAGATAAAATGCTAAATGAAAACACAGTACTCGTACATCGGTCTCACGTCCAGCGGCTCCCGTTTATCAACATGGCCTAGCAGGAAGACGGCCTGTTGCCCCGAGCAACCAATGGTAGCGTACTGTTCATTTTTATTGAATTTTAGAAGTGAAAGCTGCGCTGTGATTGGTTGCTCTGGAGAACAGACCATCTCCTGCTGGTCCGTGTTGATAACTCTGCACTAGTGCGTTTTCTTCTGTTTTTGGATTAAAGGACCCCTTTTTTCTGGTAATATTTCTTAATTTTAGGGTGCCTACACACTAGCGATATTTTTTCTAGCGATGCGAGATCGAGTTCCTCACAGCGCAGAGAAAACTGCAATATCGCTCATTGCTTTCAATGGGGCCAGCGGCAGCCCACTGAAAACAGAAGGAGTACATCACGGATGTCTGCCACAGCTGTGACAGCTGTGGCAGAGGATTCCTTCATCCCTGTGTTCCCCGCGGGGATGAAGGAATCCTCTGTCACAGCCGTGGCAGAAGTCCAAAATGTACTCCCTGTTTTTCAATGGGGCTGTCGCTGCTGCCGGCCCCGTTGAAAACAATGAACGATATTGCAGAGTTTTTCTCTGCGCTGCGAGATTTAAGAATAAAAATCACAAATGAGTATGAATCATTGAAAATCATTGGTTTCATAATCATCGCTCTCACGTCGCAAGAAAAAATATCACTAGTGGGTAGGCACCCTTAAGAGAAAATAAAACCCTCTGTGGCCAGAAGTTCCTGGAGCCGCGAGGTAGCGGGGAGTACTAACACACTACGAGCCGGGTGTGCTGCAGCGTTTCCTGCACTGTTTTGGTATCCATGGTGATTTGCTGTTTTTTAAACCTTCTTGCTCCAGCCATGGCATATTTGTTTTCAGGCGCTTTCTCACAGTTTTTTCTAGGGGGGAAAAAAAACTGAAAAAACTATGGAGACTGCAAAGAGCAGAAAATACCTGAATTCTGCAACTACCTTAAATGTTCAACCGTTATCCCTGATGATTAATGAGGGATATACAGGAAGGCAGGTAAAGGGGTTCATTCTGTGCGGCCCCTGACTCTTCAGAACTCCAATGGAGTGCGATACAGTAATGGAGTCTTTACTCTACAGGAGGCACTGAGCTTAGAAGTTACAGTCATCAGATGCAGGTGTGGGGGTTGCTACTAGCAACAGTATCTTGTCAGGGCTCACAGCTTTGTGGTTACAGTTTCTCTGTACGAGGGCACACAGCTTGATGTTTACAGTCTCTCTGTACGAGGGCACACAGCTTGGTGGTTACAGCGACGCATGAAGAGAGCAGGGGCAGCCACTAACAACAGGCTACTAGGTTGGATGATAACAGTCCGCAACGTTGGCTGGACCCAACTCAGACTCGCCGAGTTATACCAGATTTCCAATTTCCAGCAACCACCTCTCAGGAGCACTCCTACCGTGAGGAATATTGTGCCTTCTGCCTCAGGCGATGCCTCCCAGTGGAAAGGGTGGTGGTGGTGCAGCAGACTAAAACGCTTAAAGCAACCCTGTGGGCCTGAAGAATCAAAGATGGCTGGACCGCTTCCCTGACTACCTGATGCACACTGCGTATTAGTATATATCGGTAATCTGAGACTATATGCTGCTCTGACTGGCCAGCACGGCCCATGTGGTCAGCACTGGTCAATCACAGCAGGTGTAGAGTCTTAGGGCGCCCACCCACTGGCGATTTTTTTCCCCTGCGAAATTCGCAGCATTTTTTTCTCTGCAGGGGTCTATGGGACTTGTAATGTTAAAATCGCGATCGCGCAAAATCGCGATTTCGCGGTAAATTGCGATTTTGCGCGATCGCGATTTTAACATTACAAGTCCCATAGACCCCTGCAGAGAAAAAAATGCTGCGAATTTCGCAGGGAAAAAAAATCGCCAGTGGGTGGGCGCCCTTAGACTAATGATATATACTAATACACAGGGTGAATCATGTAGTCAGAGAAGCTGCTGCGGCCATCTTTGTCCAGGTGTGGAGGGTCGCTTAAAAGGAGTTGTCTGAGTTATAGCTTACAGGTAATATCCCTTCTGCATGAAGTAGAATAACATAGTGATGTACTGACGTGGGGGGGCGTGGCTAGCCATGGAAGCGTAAGGTCGCAGGCTCCGGAGCTCCGCCGCCGCTAGCCTCCAAAAAACGGGGAATCATCCTGATACCGAAACCCACGAAGTATGACAAGGGTAGGGAAGAGAAGGGGGAGCCAGCCGCAGCACCGCGGTCCTCCCATCAGCAGTTACCTGAACGGAGCGAGCGCCGGGACTCAGCGGGACCCCGCCGGCGCACACGTGGAGCCGGCTCCGCAGCCCCGGAGAGAGGAAGAAGTGCCCTCACCTGCAGTAGCGGCAGACACGAGGAGGACGCCGTCGCCAGGCAACCAGGGGCTGCAGAAGCTTCGGAGAGAGGAGAAGGGCTCCCCGATGCCGGGCGCTGCGGGAGCGCCGACAAGCCTGACCAACATGGCGCCGGGTCCCCACAGAAAGCCCGCCAGCGAGGCTGAGGCGCCGGACCCGGCTGAAGAGGGGACAGAGTGCAGCACAGACACCCTCATACCCCAGTACAGGGAAGAGGAACTTACCCCATGGCAGGACCGGGGAGCAGAAGATCCACATGCGGAGCCAGTGAACGGAGGAAGATCCCCCCCCCCCTCTCCCCCAAACAACATGGCGCCGAGACACCACGAGGTGAAGGGATCCTGGTATGCAACAAACGCGCTTACGCTTCTCCCAGGAGGGACAACTTTGAAGGTCAGTAAGGGGAAGGGGGCAGCAGACCCTGGGACACCACAGGAGAAACAAGCTAGACCAATATACTGCACAGGGAGAAAAGGAGAGGCTGCAACACCCAACCTGGGGCACGACAGCAGGGGACAGCCGCAGTCTAGAGGTACCGAGGCAGAAGTCTCCACACGACACACAAAAGACAAGGCAGCCCACACTACAGGAGAAGAAGAGGGCCCCCGACCCCCCCGCACTAGCCAGTCACCAACCGGCCCTTACCTCACACCGCCGCCGACAACGACGACCCCTGACAACCCATTAACACCGCCTGCAGATGACTCTCAAACATTGCAAGCCCTGTGGGTCATGATTCGTGCGTTACCCACCAAGACAGACCTCGAGACGCAACTGCGACGCATTGAAGAAAAGCATGACAAAGCTATCGCGACAGTCAGTCACTCTGTACAGGCACTCACAGAGCGGGTGGCGGCCCTTGAGGAAAACCCAGAGGTCTCGACATCGGACTTTCAACAACTTTCTCTAACAATAGAAAGACAGCAAAGACAGATTAGAGACCTGACCTTTCATCTCGACGACATCGAGAACAGGGGGCGCCGCAACAACTTAAAGCTGCGAGGCCTGCCAGAAGACGTTCCCCCAGATGCGCTGCATGACTGCGTCACGGCCATCTTCAATAAATTAATGCAGCGCCCGGAGGACCGCATAATAGAATTGGACAGGGTCCACAGGACGCTAGGAGGCAGAACACGGAACGCCAATATGCCGAGGGACGTAATATGCCGGGTGCATTTCTACAGGCAGAAAGAAGAAATCCAAAGGCTGGCGTGGGAAAGAGGACCGATCAAATTCAAGGGAGCGGAGATCACCATCTTGCCTGACGTCTCCAGGCTGACTCTCAACAGCAGGAGATTGATCCGTCCCTTGCTCGAGGCAGCACGCAGAGCAGACGCCACATATAAATGGGGACATCCCTTCCATTTGATCCTACGAAAAAGAGGGCGCATCTTTACGGTCAGATCCCCGTCAGACCTAGAAGGGGCGTTCAGATTCCTGGAGGTCCCAGCGGTGCCAATACCGGACTGGACCGAACCGATGGACTTTGCCCCCGCAATCCCCTGAGCAAAAGAGTCCCCCAGGAGGAGCCAGCCATGGAATTTGAGTGATACACCACATTTACAGAGCGTGGGTCTCACTGGTTATGTTTCCATTTATTCCCGCCACGGACAGCTCGACAGAAAGTACCCACAAGCGAAGACAGACTTACAAAAAAGGACACTAACTTCAGCAGTTCCCGCAATTGTCCCCCCACACAGCAAATCCCTCATTGGCGGCGGCCTGGAGTTCCCAGGCAAGATCGTAAAAGAAAGAAACCTACACAAGAAAAGAAAGCGGCCATATTTTCTCCAGACTTGGCCAACAGACTTGAGAGCCCGGAGGCGGCCTTGCTGATTCGGTGTACTTCCACGTTTTCCCCCAGTAGGGTATCAGGGGACCTGGTCCGGCCCCGTGGTTTCGGGGGCACCAGGCTCCCTGATTAAGTTGTAGCGGCCAAACACTAGGCTGGTTGGAGGCTAACCTTCTAGTCATTTGGTTTTCCCTATTGTGTCGTGTGTCCCCCCAACTGCCCCTCCCCCTCCACACCCTCCCCCACCTATCCCGTCGGCGCAATACGTCCTCCCTCCTTTCCAGGAGCGAATCCCCTAGTATCAACCCCAAAGACCTGAGGTGCCATGTCAACGAATCCTAATAACCTTTTGATATCTTCAATTAATGCGCAGGGCTTAAACGTACCAGAGAAGAGGTCCTCCATCCTCCATCTACTCCGGAAGAAGAGGGTGCAGGTGGCCTTTGTGCTGGAAACCCATTTCCGTACGGACGCCTGCCCGAGGTTCGCGGACGCCAGATTCCCAACGGCATACCACAGTACGAATGCGGAGTCCAAGTCTAAGGGGGTCTCAATTCTCCTGGCCAACTCCGTTCCATGGGAGCACGGGGAGACGCGCTACGACCCGGGTGGCAGGTACCTGTTCATCAAAGGTAAGCTCGCCAGCACACCATTCACATTTGCCGCGGTTTATTCCCCCAACTCCGACCAGGTGGCCTTTCTTGAGAGGCTCCTGGAGGACTTGGACGAATTCAGAGAGGGTACCCTGGTGCTAGGAGGTGACTTCAATGTCCCCCTGGACCCACGGATTGACACTTCCAAAGGATCTGACAGCCACTCCGTCTCCGCACACCGTAGGATTAAGCGTACACTACACAGTCACCAACTGGTTGATCCATGGAGAATACTGCATCCCACGACCAAAGATTACACATTTTTCTCACACCCACACAACACGTATTCGAGAATCGACTATTTCCTCCTCCAACATTCCACACTATCGTCCTTAGTATCAGCAACAATAGATAACATTACCTTTTCCGACCACGCCATGATTACACTAACAGTAAAATTACCATCCCTACATAACAGGACTTGGCAGTGGCGATTCAACGAGTCCTTCCTCCAAGATCCGGTAGTCTCGGACGAAATACACAGAACGATCACAGACTATTTCACTTTCAACACAACGCCGGACGTAGACCCACTAACGATCTGGGAGGCGCACAAGTGCGTAATCCGTGGTCAGTGCGTGAAAATAGGCTCCCGCATTAAAAAGGAAAGGTCCGCGCACCTTAAAAAGCTCCTGGACCGGGTCCAGGAATTAGAGTCTAGCCATAAAACTACCCACGACTGCGCTAGCGGGGCAGAACTGTTCCAACTGAGGGAAAAGATCCGCTCTTACTGCATGGAGAGGGCCAAAGCGGGCATAGCGAAATGCAGGCGGCATTTTTATGAGTTCGGAGATAAACCCAGTCGTACATTGGCACGAGCACTGCGGTCCACTAGAGCCAGCACATACGTCCCGCACATCAATAACTCCAAAGGTCACGTACAACACTCATCGCAACAAATAGCCAGTGCCTTTCGGGAATACTACCACTCCCTCTACAACTTGGCCCCCCCACAGTCTACTCAGACGAGAGAGCAAAAGAGAGCCTCAATTCGAGAATACCTGCAACAGGCGAACCCCTGTAAACTCCCGCAGCAGGCAATAGACAGGATGGAATCACCTATCTCGCCAAGCGAGCTGGCAGAAGCGCTCGCTACCTCGCGGCCTGGAAAAGCCCCGGGACCCGACGGGATTACTTTAACGTACTATAAGAAATATGCGGAAACGCTGGCCCCCCATTTTATCCAGGCATTTAACTCCATAACCAACGGGAGCGAAATCCCCAGAGACACCCTAACTGCTAACATCTCGGTCATTCCTAAAGAGGGCAAAGACCCCTTACAGTGCCAAAGTTACCGCCCAATATCCCTGCTAAACGCGGACCTGAAACTATTCGCCAAAATACTTGCAAACAGGATCTCCCCCTACCTGCAAGCCATAATCCACACAGACCAAGTGGGCTTCGTCCCTATGAGAGAGGCAAGGGATAATACAACCAAAGCCATTAACCTTATTCAGGCAGCGCACAAACTCTCCCTGCCAACATGCCTATTGTCCACGGACGCAGATAAGGCTTTTGACAGGGTGGAGTGGGAGTTCCTGTTTGCAACGTTGACCCATATGGGGATGGGGCCAAACATGCTGCAATGGATTATGAGCCTATATTCCCACCCAACAGCATCAGTAAGAGTAAACGGTCAGCTCTCAGAACCATTCCCCATTACGAACGGCACGAGGCAGGGGTGTCCCCTGTCTCCACTGATTTTCATCCTGTGCCTTGAGCCACTACTGACCAAAATTCGAGCCAACCCAAATATACACGGGATCACAACAGGCGTCACCGAACACAAGATAGCGGCCTACGCAGATGATCTTTTATTTTTTATCACAGACCCTCGAATTACTCTACCAAACCTTATGGCCGAGTTCAAACACTATTCAGTTTTATCCAACTTCAAGATCAACTACCATAAGTCAGCTGCGCTCAACGTCTCACTCACACAACCCCTAGTGGAGGAACTCAAGGACTTCTTCTCCTTCACATGGGCAAGGGGCCATATTAAATATCTAGGTACAAACTTAACGCCGAGAACTGAGGATCTATACGCGGCTAACTTCCCAGCGCTCCTAAACAGGGTCAGACAAGACCTCAGTCAATGGACCAAGGGTACGTTTTCCTGGTTTGGCAGAGGAGCTATTATTAAAATGAATATCCTCCCTAGAGTCCTCTACCTAATCCAAGCCCTCCCCATACATGTCCCAATGAGCTTCTTCCAACACCTCCTATCTCTCACCACCACATTTGTATGGGCAGGAAAGACATCTCGGATAGCACGTAATACACTGACAAGACCAAAAAAGGAGGGCGGCTTAGGTTTGCCGGACTTTGTGAAATACCACCAAGCGGCACACCTGGTACGCATCATAGACTGGCATCGGCACGCTGCACTCAAGCAGTGGATAGCCATCGAGCAAGCGGCGTCACATGCACCGCTGGTGACCCTTCCCTGGTCGGACGGACCCAGCCTGAGAGAAGTGATGAGACATCCCACCATCGGACCCACACTGTCAACGGCTGCCAAGATACTAGAGAGGATAGACGTGTCCCCCAGGCCATCCCCAATGTTCCCGATCCTAGGAAACCCGAATTTCCACCCAGGGGGGGAGAAGGGAGTGTTCCACACTTGGATAACAGAAGGCAGATATAGGGCAGAACACTTCCTACAAAATGGCCAGTGGCTTTCGGTGGACACGTTGAGAGGGCCCTCCGTACCAACCCCTCTCCCACTCTGGCAGATTCTGCAGCTAAGACACTTTTTACAGTCTCTACCTCAGCCAAATAGGTTTTCACGCCCAAAAACACAATTTGAAGCAATCTGCACTGGAGAGGGCCCCTCGAGACACACGCTATCTAGAATCTACAATATCCTTGTCTCACTGCCGGGAGCCGCCCCCCCAAAATACATTGAAAAATGGGAAGGGGAATTGGGAATCATCCTCACCGCTGAAGAAACAGACAAAATATACACTATCACACACTCGGCATCCATCTCCAGCAGAATACAAGAATCTGGCTTTAAGATTCTCTCCAGATGGTACAGGGTGCCCTCCCTTCTGAATAAGATATTCCCGTCGGTCTCCCTTACGTGCTGGAGATGCGGCGCGCAACAGGGGACCATGCTGCACGTCTTCTGGGAGTGTTCGGTGCTGGCGGGCTACTGGTCAGAGGTATGGCGGGTCACCTCTAAATTTACCCACTACGCCATCCCGAGGACGCCTGCGTTCTTCCTCCTACAGCATAGTGACATCCCACTGGCGTCTTATAAAAAATCTGTGGTCTGCTTCTTGGTGAGCGCGGCGAGGTCGTGTATAGCGAGGCGATGGAGACAGACAGCTCCGCCCTCACTGGCACTATGGCTAAATACAGTCAACTGGATTAAGGAGATGGAGGACCTCTCTGCAGCACTAAAGGGTACGCAAGAAAAGTTCCGGAAAACATGGTACCACTGGATAGACTTCCAAAACACAGAAGAATACCGCCAACTACTTATCCCCCAAGTTAACTAAAACATCCCTCACCCCCTCCCAACCACACCCCCCCCCTGCCATAACCCCAGCAGCGACAAGCCCAGTCGCAACCCTGTACGCACCCCTTATGTGTCTAGTCTGTTTCAGTAGCTACTTGTGAATATGTTATACAATGCATAAAGCCACGAAGTTCGGCATAGTGTAATGTGGAAAATGCTGCAGACGGAGCCAGGAAGTTAAGCGAGACCTGATTTATTGTTTAGTTTGACTTGTTTTCTAAGTTTACATGGAAATTTGTGCAACTTAATCTGTTTAACATTGAGACGGACAGGCACGGTGAACGAGATTGATTCTTTAAGTTGTTACCCAGTTGGCATTGAATAACTTTCTGCAATAAATAAAGAATTTATATAAAAAAAACATAGTGATGTACTCACCCCCTTGCTCCATCCTGTGCCGCTGCTGCTGCTGCTGCAGGTCTCCATGCTGACATTACATTTACAGACTACCCCAGCCTGTTTATGGGACGCCACAGGCGCTGCAGCCAATGGCAGAGCTCAGTGCTCAGTCTCTGAGCTATCATTGGCTGCAGCGCTTGTGGCATCCTGTAAACAGTCTGGGGCAGCCTGTAAATGTAATTTCAGAGGGGAGACCCGGGGCAGCGGCACAGGATACAGCGAGGATGAGCAGCAGCACAGGACCCAGCAGGGACAGGGGAGTATGGGCCAATTTATTATTTTACTTCATGCTGAATTAATTTTACCTATAAACTATAACTCAGACAACTCCTATAAGGACCTTCCCTAATGTGGAATCATTGACTTTGACTAAGGATCTGTGATGATGTCATGAGGGGTTAAGCTTAGCAGAGAAAAGTGAAGGTCCTCTGATGATGTTTTGGGAAATGCTGGGAGTTGTAGTTCTCTCCTCTTATACCTTCTGACTTTCTATTATGATAGCCTAGGTGTTGTAGTTCTTTTATACTCCCTCCCTGTAATGTCTTCTAATATCACATTGCCTTCCTCTGGATCAACACAGTAGGATAGACAGGCTGGACTAGATGGACAATGTCTTCATTCGGCCTTACATACTATGTATGTTACTATCTCTTGTAGTCTCCCCCTGTAATTTCCTGTGTTGGCCCATACTGTCCTGGACACATTGGAAGTTGTACTCCTTTCCTTCTACACTGGGAGGGGCAGCTGGGACATGTGACGCGGGCCAAGCTAAAATTTGTCTGCTCTGGACCTCCAAAGATGTACCACCATTAACCGCCAACTGTTCTACATCATCACCATTGGTCTGCTCATTAACCTTTTATCTACTGTAGACCACCAGAGTTCTGCTTTAGGCCACTAAGCCTTTCAGTGATTCTGAAGCCCTTGGTTGGGCCCCCTTTGGGTATGTTCTGCAGCACAAAATCCGCAGTGAATGACAGCAGCAATGGAGTGCATGGTATTTTAGGCTAACAATTAGAGATGAGCGAGCATACTCACTAAGGCTGCATTCACACGTGTGCAGGGGGGGGTGGAAGAGCCAGGAGCAGGAACTGAGCTCCCCCCTCTCTGCCTCCTCTCCGCCCCTCTGCACTATTTGCAATGAAAGAAGGCGGTACGGGGCCGGACTAAGTGGCGCGAATTAGCCCGGCCCCCGTCCCACCTCTCCCTATTGCAAATAGTGCAGAGGGGCAGAGAGGAGGCAGAGAGGGGGCGGGAGCTCAGTTCCTGATTCTGGCTCTTCCATCCTCCCCCCCCCTGCAGATGAGGACGACGTATATTGGCTCGGCGTGAAAACTGAGCCGATATACGTTCGTGGGAATGCACCCTCAGGCAAACTACTCGAGCGAGTAGTGCCTTATGCGAGTACCTGCCCGTTCGTTTCTAAAGATTTGTCTGCGGGCGCGGGTGAGCGGTGAGTTGCGGGAGTGAGCAGGGGAGAAAGAGTGAGAGAGAGATCTCCCCGCCCCCCGCCGGCACCCGAATCTTTAGAGACGAGCGGGCAGGTATTCGAATAAGGCACTACTCGCTCGAGTAGTTTGCCTTAGCGAGTACACTCACTCATCTCTACTGACAATGACACATGTCCCTCTAGTTCAGCCTAATTTCCTGCAATGCTGATCTAGAGGAAGACAAAAAACCCCAATGAGGTAGAAGACCGTTTTCCTCATTTTATTAAAAAAAACGTCCTTCCCGGCTCCAATCTGGCAATCAGAATAATCCCCGGATAACCGACCCTTCTAAGTAATCAGTGATATAATGTAATATAAAGCATCTCTTAGAAACCCTTCAAACATTTTACCCACAATAGAAGTTAAACTTTCCAGATTCGGCTTTTGATCCCTTTTTGAATATTGGCACCACATTTGCTATGTGCTGTTAGACAACTGATTTACATTTAGAATAGGCAATAAGGCTACCGGGATCGGAGTTATCAATGTTTCCAAATTAATTAACAATGATCATCAGAGAAAGCACAAGAGACATCAACTCTGTGAAGTCTCCACTGTGCTCTTTCTGAGAGACCAGCCCAGGGTTAACTTTATTTATAGTGAAAAGCAGGACAAATGAAAGTGTAGAGTCTAGTCATGGTGGATAACACCTTACAAGGGAGCAAATTATTAAAACATCTAACACTGATGCCATAATGTGATATGTTACTTACATTATCCTAATAAATGAATGAAGATACAATAACTACATATTGTCTTCAGGAAACACTGCTTCTACTACAAGGACAGCTTAATCAGACTAAATATTCATTTGGAATAACAAGTGTAACACAGAATACCTAATATCATATTTTCTCCCCTTTTGATTACACTTCTATTCGAAAACTAGTTATATCCCATGAGCTAGTCCCACAGGGAAGAATTCAGTGCTTCGCCTTCCTGGAGCCTCCAAGGAGGACTTGTCTTCACTCCATTTCCCAATTTGAGAACTCCTCTGTGTTAGGCTTTATTCACACGAGTGTAATCAGCTGCTGTTTTCACGGCCGGCCGATATACGCTACCATCTGATGCATTGGATTCCAATACATCAGATCAGACAAGCGTATTCCCGCGGCATAAAAATGCCCGGCCGGCCAATATAGCGCCGGGCGCTTTCACGCCGCCCAGGAAAGGTAGTCCTGGATCTTTTTGGCCAGAATACATCGGCTGCTGCATAGACTCCTATAGGAGCCAATGACAGTGGCCGGAGAAGGGAGGTGGGAGAGAGTTTAGCAGCGTGACAGCTAAACTCTCTTGCCCTTCTCTCCTCCTCTCCGCCCCTTGCTGCCTGTTTTTAATGGGAGGGGGCGGGACAGGGATGGAACTAGTTGCAAAGCTCCCGTCCCATCCCTCCCCCTACCTTTGTTGGCTGTCAACAAGGGGCGGGAGCTTAGCACACTAGCTACTGCCCCGTCCCGCCTCCTCCCCTTGCCAAGAGTCGGGGAGGGAGAGGGAGACAGCTTAGCAGAGCTAAACTGTCTCCCCCTGCCCAACAGCATTGTGGGCTCAGCGAATATGCGCCGGAACGGGGCCGTCTGAACGGGCACAGAAATGTTAGCTTTGTGCGCCCTATCACGCATTTTTATGGTGCCGGCGGGCGCGTGTAAAAACGTGGGCACCATAAAGAAACAGCCCTTACAGAAACCTTGTAAATACAAGAGAGAGAAAAACAGAGGTTCTATTGCGCTTCAATCACCCTAAAAGGATCACTGTAAAGGTGTAATACACTTACTACACTGGGGGGATCTGGGACCAGCCATTTCCCCCCAATCTGGGTTCACTTCAAATATAGTGCAAATGTCAGTGTCCTTTACTTTTTTTTATTCTTCACAAACGTGGCAATAGACAGAAATACATACAGGGCAACGTGTTTCGGGGTGCATAGACCCCTTTGTCAAGCCTAGTGTACATAAACAACCTTACTTATATAGTCACCTGGTGATGTGCTATGCCCAGAGTACCCCGATGTGACGTCAGATTCTGGTGCCGAATCGTCCAACACGTGTCTAAGCGGGATGCCGGTGTTTCGGTTGTGTAGTGACAGGGCACATCTGAGAGTTCCGCAGTACATCTCCGGAGCCCGATCACGTGATCAGTTTTTGTAATGACGCCATGCGTCAGAGCGTTCGGTGGAACGCATACAGCATTCCATCATGCCCAGCAACAAGCGTTGGCTATGTGGAATGCGCTGGTAGAAGCACTGGCTATGTGGAAGATAATAATATAGCGACATGATGGTCACGTTGCTATATTACGCAAAAAGATGTCACTTCATCCTTAGAGATCCTGTTTGGCTGGGGATAAAGTTTTGCTTCCCACAACAGACACTGGAGAACGGCATCTGATGGTGATTTATAGTCAGATCCTATAAAGTTGCGCGAGGAGCATTGTAAGATGATTTTTCTGGAATTCTATGTATTAGTACAGACACTGCTGACGGCACGAGTCTGCTTCACCGTCAGTGGTAAATTGTTTGTCAGATGTATACTGGAAATATTCACACCCTGTTATGCTTTTCATAGCAGTAGGCCTGTCAATGATGCCAGTCTGATACTTACAAGCACCTCTTCTCTTTATAGGAAGGCTGATCTCCAGCAAAGAGACAGCCAAATGTAGATTGTGTCTTAAGACGCAGCCTAAGACTGTCCGCAAGTCTGATATGGCAATCTCATGGAGCAAAGCAGTCTTTCCAATGGACAACCATAAGACCTTTATCCTCACTCTCCGGAGGATGGGGATCAGTAGGCCCGCCATTACTCATCAGAGGGGATGCAATGGAGGAATGATTGAACAAGAACTGAGGCGTCTATTAGAATGATATGACGAGAAAACAATGTGTTATGTTTCTTTCTGAATTCTATCCAATGTTTATGTAAATATGGGATGAAGTAGTAGAAGCCGCTGATTATCCAGATTTTTACAGTGTTGCATATAGTTCAAGCTTTATTCCAAATCTTATTGCTACTGTTTGCAGTTTATGTTGCATTACGCTAATCTCGCTAATCTTTAAGGTCGAGGCTCCCATTGAGTCTATCTTCCTTCGCACTACTTTGTGAACCATGAAGTGTGAGACACTTGTACAATCATCAACAGATTCTGAATCCTCTCAAGAACTCCATTAACAAAGTGTTGTCCCGTATCCGCCTCTATTTCCTCAGGGGTCTCCATACTACTACTACTACTAATAATAATAATCTTTATTTGTATAGCGCCAACTTATTCTGCAGCGCTTTTGAAGCACAGGGGCGCTTAAACAGTACAAAGGTTACAAATGGTATTCAAAAGATTTTGGAAACAAAAGGAGTATGGGGGTGATACATAGGGTACAGGGCAGGGGAGACGGGGTGTGGGAATTGCAGGAGGTACAGGGGCGAGAAATTCTCATGACAGATGTATTATGGGGTAAGTTACTAGATCAGGAGAGTTGGTATGCTTCTTTGAAGAGGTGGGTCTTTATGACAACCCTTCTGCAACCCTTGTGGTCTCCCTCGCTTTGGCGCGTTTTACTCTTGGCGTCCTACTAACAGGATAGTTCCTGCTGTGCCTTATATTTTCCAAAGTCAAAATATTGATGGCTGGAGATAATTCCGCTGGCAACCCACCAGACATTGAAGATCCGGCAGTAGTTGCTGCGCCAGGTGATGCCGCCACGCCAGTAATTGTAGCATCTGCTGTTGCAGCCCCTGTAACTTCCAGCACCTCCAGCTTTCCGCGGCTAACTATGCCTTATTGCAATACTCCATACCCTTAGAGAGTTCAGTGGGAAGATGGGAGCAGTATTCCATCTTTATCCATTAGCAATGAAACAAAAGATAGAGATTTTTATGGGTCAGTTAGAAGGTCCCGCCGCCAGAGAAGTCAAAACATGGCCGCACGAACACAGAAAGACCATAGAGGACATTATGGACAGACTACAAACTATTTTTGATAAGCACACTGCATCAGAAATTTAAAAAAATGATTCTTCAACAAAAAACAGAAAGTTTAGGAGACTTTGAGAGAATATGTATTGTCCCCACAGGAGGACATGAATGCCGTAATAGGGGCCGCCCCTAAGGAGGCCGCTAGTGCTGACCAGGCTCTTAAGGAACAGTTTATTGAGGGCTCTTTAACTGGAACTCTCAGAAGCCAGTTGAAGATGTTGTCGGTGCAGTAACCCGTTAGCACATTTCTACAATTTAAGGAACTAGCAATTGCTATTCTGGGTACAAAGCCCCAGACTACTGAGGGGTAAGAGCCTAAGAAAGGGAGGAATGTGTTGTGTGATGAAAGATTGTCCCACCAACGTAAGCATAACGTATATCGACAGGATGAGTAATGCAACGATAATGTGTCTACCCCGCTGCTGGAAATGCAAAGGCAGATGACTGAACTGACTCGCAGCATTGCCGCGCTGTGCAAGAAAGTTAGCAAACTTGAAAGCCCATGTCCGGTACCTCAGCCATTGCTACCTGAGCGCCGGTTACCACAGGGACCACCTTGGCCGGCCGGAGGTTACCCACGGACCCCATGATTGTTTTCCGAACATTGCTTTCAATATGGACATAAAATTGAAACGTGCTTTTGTTTAAACGGGCAGCCCCTGGGTGGAAGGACCGTTCCTAAGAGGACAGAAACTAGATCCACACACCCCGAAAGGGATCTCTCAATATGTAGGCCCCGTCCTGAAGTCATGTATGTGGACGGTATGTCCCTACCTGCTCTAATTGATACCGAATCACAAGTAACTATAATCCGGTGAGGTGATTTTGAAAAGTATTGGTCCCCCAAAGTTCTCAGCTGTCGGCCCAAACAGTTGATAAATGTAGTAGCAAGCAATGGTCAACCTGTACCTATAGTGGGGTACTGGGAGCCAACCGTGATAGCTGGGAAAGCAGAGCTACGTAAGCAGAGGATACTATTGGTAGATGTACCGGATAAGAATGCACCAATTATCATGCTGGGAATAAATATCCTGAGAAATTGTTATTCAGAAATGTTGGAGTCTCTACAAAGTAATGTGCCCGCAGCATCTCAGGCCCAGCGAGCTGTGGGTGGAGCCCGTGTAAAAGATGTCACACCGGTTCTAGTCCCTCTGAAATCTGAATTCATTCGTTGGTGCCAAACACATCCAGGTCTGCATGGTCGTGCATATGAGGCTATAGTAGAGCCTATCCCAATTTACGGTCACCCATTCCTGATGGCTGCCCGGAGCCTGATTACTGTGACAGACGGGAGGGTGTTGATCCGTCTCATTAATATTGGGAATATCCCAGTACAATAAAAAAAATACACCTTGGCTCAAGTGTCTCTGCTAGCTACTGATGACGTATTAGAAAGTGAGACGGACGGGTTCCTACAGGAGACTCAGTCCGTGCAGGCCAGGTCTGCTAAGTCTCCCTCATGGCTCTCCGAGTTACAAATTGGAGATGCCCAAATGTCCCTGGATCAGGTGCGGGGATTAAAAGACGTAGCCAGGAAAAAGACGCTTTCAGTCAGCACAGCCTTGACTTCGGACAGGTCAAAGATATCTACCACTCTATTCCCACTGTCAGTCACGCACCTGATCAGCCCAGCCATTCACTGCTGTTGGCGGGCAGAGGGCTGGCACGTCACAGCAGGAAGTGGTAATGCCTTCCCTGCATTTTTATTGGCTAGAAAATGGCGCTAAACATGCGAGGAAGGGAAATGCAATTGACTCGAGTACCGCGTGGTGTTCGTCTCAATTAATGAGCATCTCGAGTACCCCAATACTCGAACGAGCATCAAGCTTGGACGAGTGTGCTCGCTCATCTCTAGTTGGTATAAAGAGATGAATGAGCACCAAAATGCTCGGGTGCTCGGTACTCGAGTTGAACTTTTCGGAATGCTCGAGAGCTCATTTTGATTAACAAACCCTATTGAAGTCAATGGGAGACTCGAGCATTTTTCAAGCTGACCGATGCTCCGCAGACCCCAATCATGAGGAGGAGGTGGCATAATAAGCCCGAGAAACCATGACCGAGGTAGGACCCGCAATACTCTGTGTGGCAAGCAGGTGAGCGGGCCCAGGGTCAGGCTTGGTCCCAGCCTCCACCTTGTGTGACCCAAGGTGCTGTGAGTTAAATAGCAATGATAAATCCATGTGTCCCCACACAATTCATTCTGTGTAGGTGTCAGATAGCAATGGTAAATCTTTGTGCACCTACAGCATAGGCGAGCCCCTGCAACCCAGAGACAATATTAAATATGAAGAAATTATAGTGCCCAAACATGGCAGAGTTTCACCCCAACCAGGACCTCAGCCTCTGCCCACACTTCTGCCCGATTCATTATGTGTATGTGTCAGATAGCAGAACAACGCAATGGGAAAGCCTTTGTGCACCCATAGTATAAGCAGACCCCTGAAACATTTCTATAGCAAGAGTATAGGCGAACCCCGGAAACATTTCTGTAGCAAGAGTATAGGCGGACCCCTGAAACTTTTCTGTAGCAAGTGTGAGGGGTTAATTCTAGATTTTCCCTTGTCTTAGAATAAATAAGAAAATACATTTAATTTCTTTTTCCAAATTTACTTCTTATCTGTCCTGTTCCCGCTATGTGACCCTGAAACTTGCCTTATCTGTCCTTCCACATATGTTATCCTGTTTCCCTCGTCATGTTCGGAGAAATCTTACCAAGGACATGTTCTTCTTTGATACAACTATCACCGGGCGTTGATATATTGTTTATGTAGGAGACGTCTTTGAAAGATATATTGTTCATTAAAATTTGCAGATGTTCAGCGGCCTTGGGCATGCGCAGTAATCAAATAACTACGTCAGCAAAAATCTTCTATAACTGTAACCTCTGCTGAATAAACCTGCACTTCGCTTATGACAATCCCATGATGCATGTGACTGTCTATCTGCGTCGTCTGAGTACTCATATCTAAGACTAATTCGGAAGCAGACAGCATCAGCTCAACGGTCTGTTTGACCCCCCACACAAGAGTATAGGCAAAACCACTCAAACCTTTACGTAGCAAGTATATAGGCGAACACCTTAAACCTTTCAGTAGCAAAAGTATAGGTGAACCCCTCAAACATTGGTGTACTAAGAGTATAGGCAAACATGTCATTAGTTGCCCATGTGGCATGATTTACGTAGATGAAACCACGACTGGGATCCGTAAGAGAATTGCGAATCATAAAAGTAACATCAGGACATGCAAGGTGGAGTTACCAATCCCTAAACATTTCGTTGATCAGGGCCACACGGTGAGCCAACTCCGCTTCAGAGTTATTGACGCGGTGGGGGTGAACCGGAGGTGTGGTGATCGGGAAAAATCATTGAAACTATTGGAAGCCAGATGGATCTTTGAGCTGGATGCACTTTGCCCTAAGGGTCTGAATGTGGAATACAACCCATTACCATATGAGCCTCGTGTGGTGCAGAGTGTAAGCTCTCACCTACGACCTGAAGGTTGCAAGTTTGATCCCCACTTGATTCAGGTAGCTGGCTCAAGGTTGACTCAGCCTTCCATCCTTCTGAGGTTCGTAAAATGAGAACCCAGCTTGGTGGGGGGTAATAATTACCTGGAGTCACTGAAGGGAACCACTAAATAAATAAAACTTAGCTTTTAATAATAAAATAATTAAAAAGGGTTGCGTAGCTGATTACTATTCTAATTTTCTATGCGCTACAGAAATGATCGGGCAATGTCACTATTATGGACAAAGTAGGTCAAAAACCTATAAATGTCGGATATGTTGACACATTGGTCCAAGATATAACTAGGACCCAAACATATCACTTACTCGGTGCTGTGATAAAAGGTCTGTGGTAGACGATCAAATGTATAATAGCTTACAGCCACTCACGACCGTTGACATAGCAGAACCTGTCCAATTTAGGACTGTTAATATTGATCTGCTAGGTCACCTATCACAGCACTAACAATTGGCCAGTATATAAAGAAGGAACCATGGACAACCTGCTGTGAACACATGGGTTACACAAACAGATTATACACACTTGCTGGTTCACAATATGACCAAAGTGTCTTAGTTAGCTAACTGCTTCATCAGTGTCGGCTGCTTGTGCTAGTCCTCTCCATACTAACCACCCTGATGAAGCAGTTAGCTATATATAATTGCGGAAACGCGTTGGTGGCAGGCAGTAGAGTAGGGGATGAGCTTTTTTAAACAATAATAGTTCATCCTCGCTCTTATGACAGTGATGAATGTTGACCAACAGCAAAATAGTATCCCATTCTTCCTGTCTTGTGAGGGGTTTCCATCTCTGCTTCTGAATCATAAGCAGTGAATAGGTCTCCTCACTGAATTGGAAAGCATTAGTGATAGTAAAGCTATAATGCTTAGTGATACTATCTTTAGTACCTTGAATGGGGTAATGCACTATCAGTGAATCAGTCATATGGGAACGGAGTGCTTTCTATATCAATATACTCTGTCTCTCTAACTAAGACACTTTGGTCATATTGTGAACCAGCAAGTGTGTATAATCTGTTTGTGTAACCCATGTGTTCACAGCATGTTGTCTATGGTTCCTTCTTTATATACTGGCCAATTGTCAGTGCTGTGATAGGTGACCTAGCAGATCAATATTAACAGTCCTAAATTGGACAGGTTCTGCTATGTCAACGGTCGTGAGTGGCTGTAAGCTATTATACATTTGATCGTCTACCACAGACCTTTTATCACAGCACCGAGTAAGTGATATGTTTGGGTCCTAGTTATATCTTGGACCAATGTGTCAACATATCCGACATTTATAGGTTTTTGACCTACTTTGTCCATAATAGTGACATTGCCCGATCATTTCTGTAGCGCATAGAAAATTAGAATAGTAATCAGCTACGCAACCCTTTTTAATTATTTTATTATTAAAAGCTAAGTTTTATTTATTTAGTGGTTCCCTTCAGTGACTCCAGTTTCGTTCCAGTGGGAACTTTTCTGCCTCGGTGATAAAGTAATAATTACCTGAAAGCGCTGCGGAATAAGTTGGCGCTATACAAATACCAAGATTTATTTTCTAGTGAAGTGTGGGGCTGCTAGTGCAAGGCACATGTTATTGTGCTCTGGTCAAATTTTATACACATTTGATGCACCTTGATTTGATTTTAATGTTGGTTTTTCTCTTTTTTTTCTTTTTCATTACAGTTGGATGCATACCTTGGTGCGTCGGTTATGGCGGATGCAGGTTGAATTGAAGTTCATTGGTCTTACACCTTGGAAATATCCGTTTTAGCTTTTGTCCATGAATCCTTGACAAACATACATAAATATAATGCTACACAGGACCGGAATGGTCCTTTATGTATGTAATTATAATGATATTAACATTAAATTGAGTTTGAAGCATACTCCACCTATAATTTCTTTGTCCGCCTGGGTGCATTCCATGTGATATCGGGAGGGATGCAGCCATTTAAGCAATGTTTACTATTCATGCCAGTGATGTATTTGTCTGGCTTGGCAGATTTTTGCTTTCTGAATATTGGCTATGGACAAATGGATCTCATATGATTAAGCTTTAATCCTCCCTAATCTTTGTATGAGGATTTAAGAGAGGAGTTGGTAAATTAAATCATGGTCCTGATATACTGCCTGAGGTATGGAGATATACACAGATATCCATGGTAGGTTAGGACCTGGGGTTCTGTAGCAAGCTTTGCCCTCAGATGAGGATGCAGCCCTACGTGTGGTCGATTCCATTATAATAAAGTTTTCACATATACACAAGGAAGGTTACGGGATATGAGCTCTGTACTCCGGTTAACGAAGGGTTAATGCAGCTTGCCACTTCGGTTGTAATTGTGTGCGATGCGATATACGGTGGATGTCTTGGTTACCTGAGGGAAGCTCTGATTGACGTCATATACGGGGCGGAGCTTTGTGACATCTTGGCAACCCAAGGAAGCCCCGGTCGACGTCAGATACAAGGCGGAGCTTCGGGCGCAAGCTCCACATGCGCAGTACATACCATCATGACGCGTTGTGGGAAAAGAACGCGAGAGGTCGTTCCGATCACGCGCATGCGCCCTGAGAGGCAGCGGATGCCATCAAGAGGTGGAGTAATGCTGGGATTCTGCATATGGACAATGTTTTGTAAGTGCGGACACCTGCATCCTCTATCTGTGGACCAATTAGATTGCCTTTTTCTTGGCAGTATGCTTGATTTTATATACACTATGCTTTGAATGGGTTTTATGTGTTTTGTATATATAAGGGGGGTGTCACTTGTGTTTGTATGGACTTGACAAAGACCACTGACTGTGGTCGAAACGTTGTCATTATTTTGGGCACAATAAAGAAGATTTAGATCAACGGATGTGAGTGGAAACCGTTATTAAGAAGATACCCCTTGATGCTGCTTCACGTATATATGGACTATTGGCATTTACTGGTTCAGGACCCAAGACCAGGTGAGAAGCTTCATCTGAGAACCCTTTGTAGATACCTCCCTCGTATATGAGGTATTTGTGTGTGCTGCTACTAAACCTATACTCTCAGCTGTTCTATTAACCCAGTGGATAGTGCTGATAACTGCGGCTACTTCACCGCACACAGGGAAAGGGTATTGTGAGATGCTATGCGCAGGGGCAGAAAACTATTAACCCAGTGGATAATGCTGATAACAGGGGCAACTTCACCGCACCCAAGGAAAGGCTATTGTGAGACGCTCTGCACAGTGGCAGAAAGCTATAAACCCAGTGGATAGTGCTGATAACAGGGGCAACTTCACCGCACCCAAGGAAAGGGTATTGTGAGACGGTCTGCAGAGCTGAAATGGTTTGCAATGGCACATGAAACATTAGAGTAGTGTTTCGCGGTGAAACCTCTGCCTAATGCACTGCAGACTAAGAATGGTATAACTGAAAGGCTCTGCACAGGGCTAGATGCTTTGGGGGGAAAAATGGGTGCACTATTGCTCCCAGCCAGCCACAACTGTAATGCACACAATGAGGAGTAGCCCTAAGAAGGACCATTGGGGTTCTTGAAGAGAGGATCCTGACTGCAACACTTTCCCTATCTCAGCAGCGCTTTCCCTAACCTCTGCCTGAAGCACTGCAGACTGAGAATGCTATAGCTATAATGCTCTGCACAGGGCTAGATGCTTTAGAGAAAAAAAAGTGCATTACTGCTCCCAGCCAACCACAACTATAATGCACACAATGAGGAGTAGCCCTAAGAAGGACCGTTGGGGTTCTTGAAGAGAGGATCCTACTCTAACACTTTCCCATTATCAGCAGCAGTACTTTCCCTAACCTCTGCCAGCATGCGTCTAGGGCGAGCCGCGGGCGGTTCCAGTTTAAGTACTTGGGGGGTCACCTGATCTTTCCAGCCACCCACTGCTGTAGAAATGCAGAGGGCTGGCACATCACAGCAGGAAGTAGTAATGCCTTCCCCGCATGTTTATTGGCTAAAAAATGACTCTAAACATGCGGGGAAGGGAAATGGAATTTTCTCGAGTTCCGCGTGGTGCTTGACTCGAGTACCGAGAATCTCGAGTAGCCTAATACTCGAACGAGTAGCAAGCTCAGACGAGTATGCTCGCTCATCTCTATTTATAAACTAATATATATGATTGATATCTTTAATATTATAATTCAATTGAGGTTTGCAATCTTGGGGTGTTGCTTTTTGCCACCTCAATTTATGTCTGGAATTGTTACCGGTTGAACAGGGGTTAAGAGTCCAGCATGACGCCTTGTTTTTAATTAAGTTTTAATTAAGACTGCTATAAAGGAAATTACGTTTTTATGTATGTGTGGTGATCAAGATTCCACTTTGAATCGAAACGCGTCCTCTGTCTGGGATTCTATGTGAAGCACTTATTTAATAAAGGCTCTTTTTTCATGAAACAGTAACAATTCATTTTTGCCTATTTGAATTCATCTACATCAGGGCTCCAGCACACTAGCGTTTTTTTTGCTCGCTTTTTTCACGCGATATCGCTGCATTTTTTTCCTGCGATTGTCCATGGGACTTTCTAATGTTAAAAACGCATCACAAGTTGGTGCTTTGCAATTTTTGTGTGATGCGTTTTTAACATTAGAAATCCCATTGACAATTGCGTAAAAAAAAAAACACAGCGACTTTGTGTGAAAAAAAACGCACAACAAAAACGCAAGTGTGTAGGAGCCCTTACCTAGCAGGCTTGGTCTAGGTCCCTTCCGCTGCTCTCTAGAGGTTCGGCACAGTTCGAGTGGTTTCTGCAGTCCTCAGCCGCTTGTACAACATCACTTTCTGGATACAGGATTCATAAATTCCGCCTCCAGGAAGCGATGGCTGTTGATTGGCTGAGCGGCAGTGGAAGAACCCATCAATGCAGCGCTGGATAAACCAATAACAGCCATCGCATTGGTTCATCCAGCATTGCATTGATTGGCTGACCAGCTGTTGAAGAACCAATCATAGCCATCGCTTCCTGGAGGCGGGATTTATGAATATCGTAACCAGGAAGTGATGTTGTATGAGCGGCTGAGGACAGCGTGAAACGCATCAGAGATGTGGGGAGCAGCGGGAGGGACCTGGACCGAGCCTGCTAGGTAAGTATAATAAGACATCTCCCAAAAATAAGACCTACTGCTTCTTTTGGGGCCAAAATTAATATAAGACAGGTTACGTACAGTAGTTTATGTGCGTACAAACATTGGATTATATCCTATTTTGGTTCTTGTCAGAAGATAAAATCACCCATTAAAGTCTTTGGGATCACATTAATAATGCAACAACTGCGCAGCCGCATGCACATTCACTGCGATTTTATGCACGCTGGCCGGAGACCGCGGTTATAAAATAGTGACATCACTTGGGTCTTTGTGTGTTTTTTTGCATGTGAAAAAGAGCAGTGAATACACGTGGAAAAAACCCCACGCATGCGCATCAAATACACGTAGATACACGCAGTACACATGTTGTGTATTTCACTGCATGCTCCCATGTGAATGAGCCCTTAGACTGCAGAGTGTACATACAGTGATATGTAGAAGCTGCAGACAGATGCTGCAAAAGGTGTAACTGATCCCTAATGCAAAAATGATTTTCAGCCCAAAATACATGACTGTACAACGCCCGCCGCGAGGACAAGTCACTGCTGGTAGAGTCTGTAAAAGGTTCTCTTTGCTGGCTTGTAATGATCTTTGCAAAACCCCTCCTACTTGTCTAACCGCATGCCGCCACATCAACAGCCATTGGGTGACACTTACAAAGCAAAGTGTGGACAGAGGAGGGGAATGTGACGTGTGCCAAGTTTGTTGTGCACTTTATAAAAAATGTTTGGTTAGGCTCAACAGTTTTGAATGTGTCTACAGGCAGCCAATAGAGGAATCTCTATAGTAGACGGTATCAACCTAAGACAAGACTTGGTTTCTTCTCTGATTGTGTTTCTGTGTTACCCCAATGCTTCCCCAAACATGTCCTCCAGCACCCCAGCGGCCATACCTCCAGTATGTCCTACATAACAAACATGCCAACTATTGGTGGGCCAAGGAAATTACACACGCAACATTAAGAAGATCTTCAGGCCTATTAGGGCTCCTTCACACTGGCGATCGCTATTTTGCGGCGACAAAATCGTGGCAAATTCACAGCTGTGTTCATGAGACATCTGAGTGCCAGCGATGCTTCTTCTTGCAAAAACATCGCTGCCGCTTACGATTTTCTCACGTGATTTCATTGCATGTTTTTCTCGCAAAAGACAGTAGAAGTTCTAATGTTAAAAACACATTGCGACGCACGGAAGTCACAAGTTCGTGTGTTTCGATGCAATAAGAAGGAGGCTCCATAGGGAAACATGAGAGATAAAAAAAGCAAAACGCAGAAAGATCAGACACGCTGCGATTATTTTTTCACTCCACATCGCATGAATAAAAACATCACAAATGGGAAGGAAACCATTGAAAATCTTTGGTTTTATAATTCTGCGTTTTCACTCACTCTCGCATCGCTCAAAAAACGAGTGATTTTTTTCGCAAGTGTGACGGCGCCCTTAGGGTGGTGTTATAAGAGCGGCAGTTATCACATGTGGTATCACCGGCGTCATTTGCTGCAGAACCAATCATTGTAGGCTTCAGCTGCTAGCTGTAAATGATTCACTGCAGACCGCTGCGGCTCTGTGCCGGGTGAAGCATGGCGGTATGACCACATGTGATGGCACCATAAGGGTTGTTATGCCCACAGATCTGGGCAGGATATGCGACTTCACACACGGCGCTCCCTGCAGTTCCTTTACACTTTTTACCAATTGAAACTTTTGGGTTGGTTCCTATGAATGTCTATAAAATGTTATTGCCGAACGCCTAAAAAACAAAACCTCTCCAGCGGTCCGACTGCCTCCCATATTCTACGGAGTTTGGATCACTTTGGAAGGTATATAGATATATAAGACTGATATACTGCTGCCACCCCCCAGCCTTACCCCGGTAGCTCTCTTTGCCCACTCTCTTGTAGAAGATAAATAATGACATTACCTGCTTGATATAACATAGGCTTGTGTGTCTCAGGTACAGATATGTCTGTGTCCCATTCAGTACATACTATTTGTGGTGATGTATATTGTTTTTAAATGGTCACCACCCTACCAGATAACGTGTGCTTATGTGGTAGCCGCTGTGATAACTAGCAAAAGTGCAAACACTTTATCTAAAGATTCCTCTAAATTACTGGCCACTAGGGGTCTCCCTTCTTCCCATTTCGCTGTTCATCAACCGTTCTGATGTAGTCCAGAAACAAGAGATAACAAAACAGAGAACAGGAAATGGAGAAGGTGATGACTGGTGTTTCCCATAGACATCTACAGGGGAGAGGAGGGAGCTGCTGGAGGGAGAGACTCAAAGGTACCTGATTATTTACAGTGTTATAGCTACTGGAATCACATCTGCACCGCTCTGTACTTCTACAGTGTCCTCCTTGATGATATGTGTATAGAGCGTTAGAGAAAAAGAAATTCTGTTTTCTCCATGTGTAAAGATGACTAATAACAGCAGGCTCCTCTCTCCAGCTCAGAGACAACTGAGAAGTACAGATGGAGCCTGCAGAGGGAAAAACTAGGGATAAATGCAGAATACAAGTCATATAATGGCCAGATAGTGTTATTCCTCACGTACACACAGTGGCTTGTTCTGAAGAATCACCTGAAAGAGTGCACAAAGCTATTAACCTTTCTCCAGCCAAGGACTGGTCCTTATTGTTATTTGTCTCTCCTGTGCTATATTCTGGCCTGCTTTACTCCTGCGATCAGCGCCACAGCCCCTCCACACTGACGTCTGCAGTAAAGCACAAAGCAGACACAACTGTGTGGCCTCACATACATGTAATTCTTCAATAGGAAACAGTGTAGTGCAACAGTTTTGCTTTCTGTTCTCTGAAAAATGCAGTTCTGACGCCCCGGCTGGTGTAACCTGCAGAATTGTCAGCTAGGCACCAAAACCATGCGGGTCCACAGTGCACCCCCAGAGGTGGTAGAATGGCCGTCACTGGCTGCAAAAGCTGTTTTTCAGTTTTAAAAAAAAAAAGTAATTCTTCTAAGCCCACAATGCAGTTCTAAGACACTCCTGTGGGACAGATGAATGTATTTTTTACCGTCTCGTGGGGCAGATGAATGTATTATTATTATGTATACAAACTCTACATTGCATGACGTTGTTAGGTACAATGTCACCGGGAATCATCAGCGGTTCGGTGGAGGGATGAGATGCAATCTCCTCAGCCTAAATCAAGGAGGAACATATGTCATCTGCTGAATGACAATTACTGTAAGAGTTGGAGAACTTTGTAAAGGACTTATAAGGAGGTTATCCGAAGCTTTTCCTATTGATGACCTATCTTTAGGGTAGGTCATTAATAGTTGATCGGCAGCGGCCCACCGCTCAGGATGTGCACCAACCAGCTGAGTCCTGGCACCGCTATCAGTGCGGACAGTACTGGAAGCAGATAACACTGTAAGTATTGCAGTGCCCCAGTTTGGTACTGCAGGAACGGCTCTCATAAAATTCAATGCAATACCAACCTGGCTGCTGCAATACAGACAGAGCTATCTGCTTCCAGTACAGTCCACACTGATAGCGGTGCTGGGAGTCAACTGATCGGTGCGAAGCCGTCAACCCCAGCCGATCAACTATTGAGAACTTATACTGAGAATAGGTCATCAATAGAAAAAATCCAAAAAGTCCTGGACAACCCCTTTAATAGGGGGCTTCAGCTTGACAATGGCATGGTGTCTGATGAATGCAGTACCATCATGTATAGAAGGTAACTAAGAAAAGACTGAAGCGGACAGGATTACTATGGTAAGTATATTACAATATGGATGAAATATCTGGAAACACCATGTAAAAGAGCTATTCTGTGTTGGCTCCCAGACCCCATGGTCCCGGCCACGGACACCTTAACCTTAGGCCGAATACCATGTCTACACCTGTCCGCCTGGCAGTGGCACCAGCTTCAGCTCTATCCGCTTCCTCAGGACGCAGATACAGTTGTAAAGAATTGAGGAGGTTAATAGTAATAAACAGAGTCCGGTCTCCACTCACACCCGGGTCCAGCGTTCACGGTCCTGTTGAAGCACATGACTACTTCAGCCAATCACCAGTCTCAGTACCTGTTGTACTAGGCCCGGAGGTTAGCAGAGACCACCGGAAAGGCTGTGGGGCCGGGGTTAGGGAAGTACGGGGGTGTTTTTTGCTACCAAAAAATTTAGGGGATGAAAGGGGGGCAAGGGTAGGGGGGGTGCTGTTTAATACCCCTGCACTGGACCTACTGGGGTGTTAAAAAGACCTTAAAGATATGGATAGCCCTTTAAGTGTTAAAGACCTCCTCAGATATTGTATATGAACCTATATTTATGGTACTCACCTTGGACCAGTGGTTCTCATCCTATGGCTGGGCCACATGCAGCCTGCAATTGTCTGGCCAGTCTATGAGCGGGCACCCAGGAGGGCACATAGCTCAGGGGCAGGTAGGTACTAATGGTGCACACATAGCTGCCCCCCATTAAAGGGAACCCATCACCTCCCTACAGCACTATAAACTAAATAATGGTGCTGTTAGGGGAGGTGACAGGGAGGCAGGTGATGTACGGTTTTCTACTCAATCGCTCTCCTGATCCGGTGCTACCACCCGCACGAAAATCTGACTTTTTTCATATTGCTGTGCCCACCCTCTGCCATAAACCTGCATGCATCACCAGCTCCCCACCACCTCCCGTAATAGCCCAGTTACGTAGTTTTTGGTGCGACAAGGGAGGTGACGGGTTTCCTTTGAAGGAAGTCAGTGAATTAACTTTAGTAATGTAAGCTAATTGTATGATAATAGCTGCAGGAGGCCAAAGAACAGAACTGGACCTTCATTTGTTTTAATCAGATACTACAAACCCCAAATATCCTACATGCAATATACAACTTAAACCCACCTGATGGGCCGCTCACGTCCCGCACTGGTCTGGGCTCTCCACCTTCCTTGGTATTAACCTGCTGCTCCAAGTAATGGCTGATGTCTGCGGCTGCCGGAGCCGTTAGATGTTTCACCGCACTAGAGGGCGCAGCGACGCTGGCGTCTGCTCACGTCATACATGATGTCACATACATGCGCTTTCCTCCTTGCGGCTCAGGCGCAGTGTTAGAAATGCACAGTGTAAAGACCCAGTGGGGCATGTTCACACCAAGGGAGGGCGCTATGGAGCATCGGATGGAAAATTAAACGTACAGTCATGTTCATCTACCACCGCACGTTATCATACAATTAGCTTACACTGCAAAGATCAACCGACAGTCCTCCCTCAGGGTGTCTTCACATCTAGCAGAATTGGTAAAGATTTTCCACAGCCGAAAACCTGCACCAAAATCTGCATCAGATTCTGCGTCACAATCTGCAGTATTGGTGAGGATTTTGACCTGGATTTTTATGCAGATCCGCAGCAGATTTCACCCCTCAAATTGAAAGGGTAAAATATGCTGCAGATTGGCACCAAAATCTGTAATGTGTGAACGTACCCTTACAGCGGGTGTGCCACCATACACAACCCTCACTAGAATGCGAGGCCGGAGGGACCAGCTGATCTCCTCTCGCTGCTGTCACTGCTGGAGCCATCAGAAGCCTCCGATCACAGCAAACAGGTTGTCATTCAAGGATGGAACGGCTCTTGTTCACACTAAGAGAGAAGTCACTTCTTACAGTGAGCTGAAGCCAAGTGACTGTCGAGTAATCTGTCACTCATTGCTCTGTCAGTGACTGCGGGAACGAACATCATACAACAATCTTGGAAAATTGCTTCCAGCAATTATTCAGGCAATTGCCGCCCCATGTGACACTGTATTGTCGGGGCGGCATGAGTGGATGGCCATCCTGTAATATAGGGATAGGACAAAGTCTGCCGCAGGAGGGGTTGCCCTTTTCAGAGCAGCTCCCTATACTAGGTCATAAAGGGGGTCCCAAACAGGGACATGATGGGGCAATGTAGAAAGGGGTGGACTTCTTGGCATAAGCCTTTTAAGTTTTATTGCAGCCCCTGGGAGAGGTTCAATATGAGAATGTGGCCTTGTACCTGAGAAAGTTGTGCACCCCCAGGTATTCTAAACCCCTCATGAGCATCAGGAATACTCCCACTAGCCCCTAGACCACGCTGCACCCAAAATGTCAGATGTGATTCATCATGGGGAAAGTTGAAAGAGTCTCTTTAACCTGCAGAGTTTCTGTCTCTGCTGTCGGCACGAAGGGAATTGGTAGATTCCCACATTTGCTCCTGGCGCACAATTCTGATCATTCGAGGTATGTTGTATTTTTCAGACTCAATAAAAGAACCCGACCTGCCAGTTTATTCCTCTGTGGATTTCACCTTTTGCACATTATTTATTTAAATAAAAGAGAAAACTGAAGACAGAGAGCAGATGGGAGAACAGGAGCGGGTGTAACAGGGAAACAGTGGAGGGAGGCGGCGGGACGTGGATAGTGACCGTTATGGAAGTTATGGATGGACATGCGCAAGAACAAAAAAAAACAAATAAAAATAAAAAGCAGCAAAATTATAGATTATATATTACAATACAAAAAATACTTACAAACATTACACAGTAATACTCTGAGCACCGGCGAGATTTGTCTTATAACCTTGTTGGACATAACATGAGCTTTACTCCGAGCACCATAGTAAAAGCTGCTTCACAGATCTCAGCTGTCGTCTTATCTGTTCAGGACGTCTGTTTAGTAATATTTCCCGTGTTGTGTGCAATGAAGAAGGGAAATGTAAGACCGACTTTATTTTTTAAATAATATTTAAAACTTTCATTTATCCACAGAAGAAAAAAATCTGAGTCCTGTTATTTCAAGAATCTGCATAGGTTCATTTTAAAAATGGTGACATTAAGAGCTTGAAGTAAAACATTATGAGAGAGAAAGCTCTTTATGGGCAACAAAGTGGCTCTTTAGGTCCACACCGTGAATTTTGTCGGGTTAGGGGCCGTCCGCGCCATTTTCTTTTTTCTCTGTCCTCTTTACCTCTTATTTTAAAAAAGCCACAAATAATTCTAGCTAAAAGTCTATGATTAAAAAATCTTTCTTTGGTCATCAGAATATTCGCCCAGCTTTAGGTCTTTGTCACCGGTTGACCGGGGCCTTTTGGTCTCTTGCACCGCCTCATTGGAAGGGCTTGCTTTCTGCTCTTTATCAGCTGAGCTTCTTGAATACTGGTTATGAAAATTAAGGAAAAGGGGGTTGGACATCTCCTTTTTTAAGAATGGGGTACAGTCGGGTTTGGAGATTGTCTCTTGTTTTTTGAACTGCCTCAGCCCCTAAAACATACAGGTCCCACTTCAAATCCAAATTTCTGGTTGGGTTCTCCAAAGTCCATGAACATAGCGTCCGTCAAAGGAAGCTGCTCTACACGCGGAGTGTGAATCTCTAGCACTGTCTTGTCGGTACCCTTCTTCATCTGTAGATAGAAATATAGAATGCGGTTAATTATATAATTGTTCCTGGAGTAAACTTTCAAAAACATTTATATGAATTATCATTCCATATATTGGGTTCTACTGGAATTCTCACTAGGAGACCGGCCTTTTTTTTCTACTAGGCTGTCTGTCTACCGCTGGAATATACCTTTATGCTCTGGGTTTTGTGTCTACTTTTCTGCCCTTGCAAACTGTTCCCTCTGTCTATATGAGCCAATGGCATACAAAGATGTTGGAAACAGTTTGGTTTGTGCGTCAAATGTTCAATATAAAGTCCTGCAGCCCACCACGTGTTTATAAAGCCATGTGCCCTAGAGGAGCCATGTTCCTGATTCTCCAGTTTCCTGCAGTCCTACGTTCCCAGGCCCTGTGCTTCTATCTGCCTGCTATCGTCATTCTGTATGAAAGGGGCAATAGTTATGCTTAAAAATGTAGAAATATGCGTTTTCTTTACAGTGCGATGGTAAATCCGTCCGCTCAGATCCTCCGCACTTGGCAGCCATATCTGAAGAAGGGGTTGTGTCCCCAAAACACGTTATGGCTGGCTGTTTTCAACAAAATTAATAAAGCAGAACCAGGAAATTGTTTTTAACTAGAAGTGTTGCAACTAAGCCCTATTTATGTGATCCTTTTTATGTTGAAGGTTTCCCTTGTTTTTTGGGCCTTATATGTTGTTTTTGCTATTCATGGTATGGATATTATTGGTTCTCTTCCTGCCCACTTCTCTGCTCCTGTTCATTGCTACAACTCTAAGCCTTGTTTTGTGGTTTTGTGGTCTTCAAGTTCTTCTGTCGCTGACCTGGACTTCATCAACTAAGACCCTATTCAGTATTACAGACAAATATCTGCTATCTGCTATTATGCCAGCTAATGTCTATTATAACCCAACCCAAACTGGCATCATCAGGCTTCATCTGTCCGGAGACGCTAATAAAGATCTATAAAAAAAGACTTCTTCTTACCGAACAGCCATCTCTGAGAGCCTTGATGTAAGGACTTGTATGGAAGGAGAGGTCCTCATCATTGGCACCCATGAAGTGTAGTGCTTTATCGTAACTATCGGCAGAGGCCATGTGCCAGGCAGCAGAGCGATGGCAGTGATATGTGAAGTTCTGGCTGGCAGAGATACTCAGCAGCCGAAGGAAGGTCAGCTGGACCACGCCAATAGGGATTCTGTCTGCATCAACATAAGAGAACTGCCGAGAGAGAGAAGATGCAGGTTAATAATTAACACTTCAGGGATGTTTGATGCAAGAAAATCTATAACCATGTGATGGAATAACAGCAGCGGAATATGAAGAAATGTAGAAGTCATGAGAGGCGGCCATTGTTTATCAGTTGGCAATCCTCTTCACACGCTGTGTTCCCAGTAGTGTGCTGCCTTTGCAATCGCTGCACACATTTTACTGTGAATTGTCACGGATTTGTGATGCAGTTTTTGGACTGCAGTTTTTACGAGTGAAATGTCTTAAAGGGAAGCTGTCACCACAAAAGCTATTGTAAAGCCGTCAACACAGAGTAATGTAGCACTACAAGAGCGTTCCATACATGCTTGCACCAGAAAAAAACCCAATTTAGCAATAACTAAAAATCTTCCTTTATATTTTTCAAGCCCTGTATGCAAATGTGCCACCCCAAGTCAAAGAGGCGGTGCTATCAGCCCTCAGAGCATTATAGATTAACCCCCGCCTCCTCTCCAACTTGCCACCACATGTGAGGTCGTCAGTGATTCTAGTACTGAGGTCTTGTACACCCGACGTGTGCTCCTCCTGCCGCATCTTCCTGCACAGTGCTGCTAAAGTCGAGATTTATACACTTTGCTTCAAGGAAGCTGCAGCAGGAGGGGCACACAGTGAGCGAGACGTCAGCACCAGAAGAGCTAACTTCCTCACACAGGGGGTGGCACCAGGATAGAGTGGAGGCGGGGCTTTATCTATGACGTGCTGATACGGAGGGCTAATAAGACCGATTCTTTGACACAAGGTGTTGCATTTGCATACAGAGCACAAAAAAATATAAATTAAGATGCTCAGTTATTGCTAAATTGATTTTTTGGGGTGCACACGTGTGGGATACTTTTGTAATGCTAGATTACACTGTGCTGGTAGCTTTAAAATGGATTTTGTAGCAACAGGTTACCTGTAAAAACCGTGTTTCACCTGTGCAATCCACACGATCAAAGACCACATGGCATGACTGTGGTAAAACACATACCGCTCAACCACATGGTAACTGGTTGGCATTCTACTGCTACATGGAGACCCATTACATGCACTAACCTTCCGCCCGCTCCTGAACTTGCTGAACCAGGTCTCTTTCTTCTCAGAGTTCCAGGTAGACATCTTAACCTAAAAGCAAGAAACACTGGTGAGCAACAAGGTAATTTCTCATGCCACGTGGCTGACTCAAGGAAGCCTACTGCTCACCTTCTCAATGTCCTTGTTGGGGTAGATGCAAGACTCTCCACCTGCTGTGAAGTTACAGAAGACCTTGAAAGAGTCCCGGGTGCAGCCCTGGTTGGGATCAATCCAATATTCACCTGAAAGGAAGGACAGTTTTATTATAACATGCCAGCAACCAAAACGTAAAGAGGAAGTCAACCTTTGATGAGAATTGCTGTATGAGAGTTGGAGCTCAGCATCAGTCTACACACTATCATCTCATAGTGACACATGGAGAGAAGGTGGTGGCTGTCAGATTCAGAGCTCCAATTATCATGGTAAATGTCAGCAAAGCTGAATGCTATAAAGGGGTTATCTGGAACTTTGATAATAATGAACTACCCATGAATTCTCCAGCCACGTATAACTGGAGAATGAATGGAGAGGTGGGAGCACATTGTGGTTCTCACCATTCAAGCCTTTGAGATTTATGGAAATAACCAAGCTTGACTTGACTACAGAGGTCACCTCTCCAGTCATTCTCCACTGCCTCGCCTACTGGAATTGGGGTCAGCGGACCCCATTTCTGCCAATATGTGAGGGTCACAGAGATGCAATATGTGGAAATCCAGTAAATGTCTAAGATGGGAAAAATCCTTTTGTTGTCCATTCATCCCTCTTTCAGTTATCAGCACTGTTTTATCACTACTCCAATTTACCATCTGGAAGCTCTGGGTGGCACAGTCGCAGGTCCAGGCATGTGCGGGCTGGGTGTTCCTTTGTGCCCAAGGGTGTCTTCATTAGTTCAATATCTTTCTTTATAGCATTGAGAGAGCCGTAGATTTCTTCCATGCCATCTGCATAATCCCCAGTGGGTTCATCGGCCATGATCTGACTGGCATCAATAGAGCGTTTATTTTTCTTGGGCATCTGGAAAGGCAGTGGCTGGATGACTTCGCCCGGAGGCCCCTGTACCATGTATAGAGAACAGGGAATTAGATGCCATGATCATACAACACCATATACTCTCTGGAACAACCAGATGTTCACTAGGCGAAGGAACCACTTACCGGGGGTCCAGGTGGGCCTTGTACACCCTTCTGTCCTTTGGGTCCAGCTTGGCCCTGGTAATTACAGAGCGATATGTAAGTAAGAAAATACAAACAGAAAGTGTATAGAAAGGTGTTTTATTGACACAGATGTACATAAAATATCCTATAGACTTTATAATCCTCATCCTTCCATTCATGCAGCATTGTCTGCCCATTTATAGACTAAGAAATAGTGCAATATTGAAAACTGAATAGGGTTTGGTTAGTAATAAGCTGAATGTGTATATTCATGATGCGTAATTCATGAAAGCAAGAAGAAAACATAAACTTATGGATAAGATTGCACCCCCTATATATCCTATAGTTTACCCACTGTGGCGAGCACAACTCATTGTAAAAAACACAGTTGCGCTATAGTGAAAGCCCTGCATGTCATCACTACATGGTAAGAGCGCCACCTCAACGTAGCAGCTAAAGCAAGCATGAACTAGAAGAGTTTACTCACCGAGGCTCCCTTAGCTCCTTTAGGACCCGGGGATCCCTGAATGATGAAGAAGAGAATAGTCACAACACTTACAATCTCAAACATTGTTAGACTTTTTGCTCCACGAATTCAAATCTATGCTAATAGGAGGAGCAGCTGCTAGAAGTCGCACTGCTTTCTGGCACAAATTATAGTAAATCTGCTGGCCGTGAGAGGCCAGGCGCCTTCTGCTAAGCAACACACACTTTTTTGAAGAGTGCACAGAGTGGCGAAAAAATTTTAAAAAGTCCCAAAGTTTAGCCAAATACTGTGACTTTTTGATGGCAGAAAACTGGTGCAAGCGGCTTCAGGGCTTCTACCCACTAGCGTTTTTTTTAATGCTGTGATATCACTGCGTTTTTTTAATGAGACTTTGGCCGCCTGCAGATGAGCGGGTCGGATCCGGCGGCGAGAATTCTCGCCGCGGGACCCGGCCCGAGCGCCTGCAGAGACGAGCGCGTACTCACCCGCGCCCGGCGGCCCCGACTCTTTTATGTGCCGGCTGCCGGGCAGCCGGCGCATGCGCAGACCGGAGCCGGCGGCCGGGTGAGTGACGTATCTGTGAGAGGCTCTGCGAGCCCCGCACAAAAATAGGACATGCCGCGGTTTGTTTGCCGCGCGACATTTTGCGTGGCAAAACCGCGGCCGTCTGCATAGGAGTGCGTATTGTAATGCACTCCTATGCAGGCTTTGAGCGGCGAAAATCCCGCCGCGGGATTTCCGCCCGTGTGCAGGCGGCCTTTCTCATGTTAAAAACGCATCGCACAAAAATCGCAGAAGCACAAGCTTGCAATTTTTGTGCAATTTTACCATTAGAAAGTCCCATTTAAAAAAACGCTGCGATATCGCAGCGTTAAAAAAAATGCTGGTGGATAAAAGACCTCATAATTACCCCACAATGGAGGTTAAAGACACAGAGAGAATGTGATGGTGAGAGAGAAAAAGCTAAAAAACAAGAGAAACGGAGTAAAGAACTCACAGGCTGCCCAGCCGACCCTCCTGGGCCAATAGGACCTGTAACACCAGGAATACCCTGTAGGGGAAAGAGGAGCAGAGTGAGACACAGGATAATGCACACATATAAAGGGAAATATGTATAGTAACGACTAGACTCACAGGTTCTCCTTTCTGTCCAGTTGTGCCTTGTGGACCCGGTAGACCTCTGTCACCCTTCTCACCCTGCTCTCCAGTTGGTCCAATGAGGCCAATAAGACCAGGATGACCCTAAATAAAGATGAACGTTATTCCAGTATTACTAGTAATATCATGGTGCAACACATGTAACAGTAGAAGACCACATGGCAGACATTAGGCATCATATCCATGTTATACGCTGACCTCCAGCATTTGGAGAGGCCATAGGAACACCAGCAACTTGATATTTTGGAACAGACTTGAATAATGTAAATTAGTATCCCTGTCATTGGTGTGGACACCTTAAACACTAGCTGACGTTTTGAGCACTCCACTGTACAAAAGGCATATCAGTCATAGTTATGGGTTCTTTACAGTAAAAGTGGTTAAAATGGGAAATTCCCATCATAAGAGGTAATAATGGTGGAATAAATAACATTTTATAAAAGCAGCAGATATTGAGAGTGTAATTGTAAAGGTAGGAATGTTCGGAAGCTTATTATCTCCATATTTTTGGCTGTTTGGCCTGAACATCCCGGACATTATATCATCCCAGGACATTACCTGAACGTCCTAGTCGGGGGTTAAACCTGACTTTGGGTTTATTGATACAAACCAGCAAGTACAATGTGTTTTGCAGCAAGAGCCCCTTCATCAGATGTGCTGGTATATGTGCAGCTCTCGCCTCTCTAAGGGCTGAGTTGTGCCCAATGCTCTTTCACGGGGCACAGCTACGCTCTTAGGGAAGTGTTGTGAATATTCCAGTATATCTGATGAAGGAATTCTCACCCCAAAATGCCTTATACTTGCTGGTTTTGCATCAACCAAGAAGTCTGGTTTGATCCTTGGCTCATGTGTCTTACAGGGTGGAATTCAGCGCCAGGCCCGCTCCTTTTTGATTTGGGTTTCTCCTGTGTCTTTTTATAACCTATGTAAAAATGTTCTTACAACAACTTTCCTGGGCTCCTATTCCCCAACACTACTTTTAATAATTCTCTTCTAGTTTGGGGTAAATACCATCTTGCCCTCCATTCCATCCGGTGCGCAGACATATTAAGCTCAATCTACTTTAGGTCGAAGCTCTTGAGGCAGTGGGGAGTGTTGGGCTTAGAGATACAACGGTCTTACAAGATCTGCGGCGGCTCTTTGGGGTCAGAATACAGAATACAGTACGTGGGTGTATTGTGAGTATATTGTGGCGAGTATTGACTGATTGCTTGTCTGCAGTAACAAAAACACTGCAGCCCCGTCCAGATCTAAGGTGTAAAATACCGCCCTGACAGAGAGACTCCTTGAGGTATTTAACAGTACTTCCTTTTTTTACATCCCATTTGGGCCACATTAGAGTAAACTCACACGTGGCAGAATACTTGTCGAAATTTATGCAACTGAAAATCAGTACCCTTCACCTGAATGGGAGAAGCTAAGGGCGAAACGTGCGCCGGGGAACAGGGTGACACTTTATTATATGCATGACATTGAGCTTAGTTGCGCCATTGTAGGTTGATATGAGCAGGATTTCCCTTATATGTGTGACCTGAGGTAACGGATTTCCCTTGCATTGATGATGAATCTTCTTCATGATTTTTTAAAATGTTTTCGTTATATATGTAGTTTTCAATAAACAACTTTTTAATGCTAAGTCTTGCAGTCCCGTCTTGGAAATTGATTTCGGGGTTATCATATTAAATATGTAGGACTGACATTTTTGGTGGGATTATAGCCGTTTTCATATAGGATTCATCTACCAGAAATGGCCTCTTTACACGACCCAGCGATTGGGCAACAATGTTCGTTAGCTTGCTCAATCATTGGGCCATGTGAAGCTGCACTCGATTAGTCAATGAATGAGCAAACCCTCATTCATCCGCTGATCACATCTTTTGTGCAGCCATTATTGTTGCCAGCACATCTCGCCATGTGAACGGTGGATGTTCTGCTGACAATCTTATGGGAGCGACTGATTATACGCATTATCATCTGTGCCCCATATATTCTGAGTCAGCCGGTGTGAAGGCCAGGTAAGGGAGTGCTGATCTCGTTGATCGGGGGTCATTATTTGACACACCTTGAGCCATGTATAAAGACCTTTAGTAGGCGATGGCATATTTATGTATAACGATGTATGATTGAGGCTTGACATGTTTTATTGTGGTCATTATACTTTATACATAAAGTGGATATGTCTGACTATTTATTACATATATAATCTCATAAAATAATCCAAGTTTCTCACCTTCTCTCCTTTAGCGCCATTATCTCCCTTGAGTCCAGGCAATCCAGGAGGTCCCTAAAGGACAGATAGCTTAGTACAAACTCCAAGGACAAATTAGATATACAAATATAGGAAAGTGTAACTGGACTCGTGACGCATTAAGATGACTTTCGGTGTTGTGGTTTGTTAG
Source organism: Eleutherodactylus coqui (assembly GCF_035609145.1). Taxonomy (NCBI): domain Eukaryota; kingdom Metazoa; phylum Chordata; class Amphibia; order Anura; family Eleutherodactylidae; genus Eleutherodactylus; species Eleutherodactylus coqui. The sequence goes on from NC_089846.1 coordinate 74,913,436, forward strand.
CACTTTCAATAGCTCGAAAATTCTTTTATTGTGTTAAGAGAACAATAGCTTTCGAAAGGCTTAAGCCAACTGGGCACAGAAGTCATCAGAGCCAAGTTACAATTTCCTACATCTGCAGTAAATCTGCCGTTGTCTCACCATTGGTCCAGGGGGTCCGGCTTGACCCGTTGCTCCTGGGCGACCTTGTTCACCCTGCAGACAAAAATAATTCAGGTCTCAGCAAACAGTTACAGTCTATAATATTATCCGTATAATGTAGATGTGCATCCAGCTCAGACAGCGAGACTCTGGACCCATGAGCCCCAATACCAGAGGGAGGACGCTTTACATCAACCGACCAATAAGGATCATTAACCCGCAATCTCATTAGTTTATCATTTTTCTGAAAGGTTCTGAGCTCAGTGGGCTATTTACTTAGAACAGAGTTTCACATGCCGACCCAAGTCATTTCTGCACTCGGCCACAGGCAACAAATGTAATAGCAGTTGCAAGCCTCGTAATACATCTGGCGGCACCTCCGTGCACCAGAAGAAAACCTACTTCCACTAGGAGCTGTGAAATGTAACCACTTTCTGCCATAGATTATAGTAAAAGTGATAGGCTGTGGGTGGCCACACCCTCTAATGCTTGGCCCCAGGCACTAGCTGAAAAAGTGAAGCGGTGCAATGTAAATGGCCTAAAAGGCTTAGTTTTGGTGAATGTGACTTTTGGATACCAGAATGCGGGCATGCGTCGATTAATAAATAGGCCCTATTTATGGCCTATAGCAAACCTTTGGGTCTACACCCTCCTCTGCTATATATAATATTGCCACCTAGGGCACAAATAATACTGCTATATATTAAATAAAACATATTTAGTCTTTACAATCATATGCAGACTCTATACATATATCGTAACATAATATGTTATGCTGAAAAAAAGACATATGTGCATCCAGTACAGCCTGTTACCCCCCAATGTTGATCTGGGGGAGACATATTTTTAGTGCATACATAGAATCCTAGAACAGTAGAGTTGGAAGGGACCTCCAGGGTCATCTGGTCCTCCAGGGTCCATGGGTCCGACCCCCTGCTCAGTGCAGGATCACTAAATCATCACAGACAGATATTTGTCCAGCCTCTGAAGACTTCCATTTAAGGAGAACTCACCACCTCCCGTGGCAACCTGTTCCACTCATTGATCCCCCTCACTATCTAATATCTAATCTGTGTCTCCTCCCTTTTAGTTTCATCCCATTGCTTCTAGTCTTTCCTTGTGCAAATGAGAATAGGGCTGATCCCTCTGCACTGTAACAGCCCTTCAGATATTTGTAGACAGCTATTAAGTCTCATCTCAGCCTTCTCTTCTGCAAGCTAAACATTCCCAGATCCTTTAACCGTTCCTCATAGGACATGATTTGCGGACCGCTCACCATCTTGGTAACTCTTCTCTAAACTTGCTCCAGTTTGTCTATGTCTTTTTTAAAGTGGGGTGCCCAGAACTGGACACAGTATTCCAGATGAGGTCTGACTAAGGAAGAGTAGAGGGGGATAATTACCTCACCTGATCTAGACTCTATGCTTCTCTTAACCCCTTAGTGACGGAGCATTTTTGCTTTTTTCCATTTTCGTTTTTTCCTCCTCCCTTTTAAAAAATCATAGCTCCTTTATTTATCCATTGACGTTGCTGTAATAGGGCTTGTTTTTTGCGGGGCGAGATGTATTTTTCAATGGTGCTATTTATTGTACCATAAAATGTACTGAAAAATGTTTTAAAAATTCTAAGTGGAGAGAAATAGAAAAAAAAAGCGACATTTCACCATCTTTCGGTGCGTCTAGTTTCTACGGCGCACAAACTGCAACAAAAATGACCCAATAACTTTATTCTCTGGGTCAGTACGATTACAACGATACCAAACTTATATAGTTTTTTTTTTGCTGTAGTACTTGTATTTTTGTTAAGATATTTAATTTTTTAAAATAATTTTTGGTGTCCATTTTCTGCGCACAATAAGTTTTATATTTTTCTGTCGACATAGTTATGTGAGGGCCCATTTTGTGCGGTACGTCCTGCTGTTTCCATTGGTACCATTGTTGCAAACAATTGACTTTTTGATCGCTTTTTATTATATTTTTTCTTAGAGACAGGGTGACCAAAAAAGTGCATTTCTGGCGGTCTTTTTTTTTTTTTTTTCGGACCACGTTCATCGTGTGGGATAAATAATGCATTACTTTAATAGATGGGACTTTTACGGATGCAGCGATACCAAACACGTATTTTTGGTTTATTATTTTTATTTTTTTTATTGCAAATGGGTTTTTTTTTTAACTTTTATTACTTTTTTTAAAAATAATTAGTATAATTTTTTTGCTCTATTTTTTTTTTGCACTTTCTTTTAGTCCTCCTAGAGGACCACAACCAGCGATGCTTTGATCGCTCCTGCAGTATGACGTAATGCTATAGCATTATATCATACTGCTTTTTGACAGGCAGTCTATCAAGCCACCCCACAGGAATGGCTTGATAGGCAGTCTGCTAAGGCAGCCCTGGGGCCTTTCAGAAGGCCCCCGGCTGCCATAACACCTGCACGGCTCCCCCAATCTCACCGCGGCGGAAGGGGGGCGTACGGGACCCCCAAACATCGTTCGGGGAATTTAAATGCCGCTGTCAGAATTGACATTTCAAGGGTTAATAGTTGACGCCCGCACTGTATGGAGGGAGATAGCAGCACTATCTCCCTCCATACACATCCTGCAATAGCAAGACGTAAAAACACTATAGGGTCATCACTAAGGGGTTAATACATCCCAGAATTGTGTTTGCCTTTTTGGCTGCTGTATCACACTGTTGACTCATGTTCAGTCTATGATTTATTAGTATACCCAAGTCTTTTTCACAGGTGCTGCTGCTTAGCCCACTTCCTCCCATTCTGTATCTGCTTTTTTCATTTTTCTTGCCCAGATGCATTTCTTGCATTTCTTAAATACCATTCTGTTAGTCGCCGCCCATACATTCGCTCATCTCTTACTCACTCGCTACACACTCACTATGAACATTCACCCATCCCTGCCTGTACATGTACTGCAAACGCACACATGCATGCTCTATGCCCTCTACTGCTTCTCTGTTGTCTGGCCAGTGATCTCAGCAGCCTCTGTATTATATTTCAGTCGTTACATATTAACCTGTTATACATTGGTTTACTATGTGCAGGCAGCCCAATAAGGCAGAGGCTGCACCGCAGTTCTCCTCTGCTCCTTTGAACCAGACATAGATCAGTATAGGGTTCTATATGTAGGAAACTTTATATACATGATTTACTTTGCATAGTCGACAGGAAAGAATGAAGGGGGAAGGTGGGGTGTCACTCCTCCCAGTCTATAGCCCCATAACAACTGCATGGTCTGCCTCAATTAAAAGTAAGCCCTGCGGAATAAGATGTCGCTATACAAATAAAGATTATTATTATTATCTCTGGTATTCAATCCTAATATAAACCCCCTAATACAAATTACAAAAAACCTTTCTTAATATTCCTCCTCCATTTCTGGTGAGTTGGGGTAAATTACAGATACCAGAAGTACATAGGGGAACGTAAGCAATGTGTGCTACCAGCTCTACTGAAAAAGATAAAGCGTGCACCGCTGGTCTCCAAGAGAGCACGTGGAAGCATCTCAGGTCTCCAAGAGAGCATGTGGAAGCATTGGTGGTGTCCAAGAGAGCATGTGGAGGCATCGGTGGTCTCCAAGAGAGCACGTGAAAGCATCGCTGGTCTCCAAGAGAGCATGTGGAAGCATTGGTGGTCTCCAAGAGAGCATGTGGAAGCATTGGTGGTCTCCAAGAGAGCACGTGGAGGCATTGGTGGTCTCCAAGAGAGCATGTGGAAGCATCTGCGGTCTCTAAGAGAGCATGCAGAATCATCTGTGGTCTCCAAGAGAGCATGTCGAAGCATCGGTGATATCCAAGAGAACATGTGAAAGCATCAGTGGTCTCCAAGAGAGCATGTGGAAGCATCGGTAGTCTTTAAGAGAGCATGTGGAAGCATCGGTGGTCTCCAAGAGAGCATGTGGAAGCATCAGTGGCCAACACTTTTGCTAGACGTTCAGCCACTACCCAGCTTGCCAATTATTCCCAGTCCATTGAACCCAAGCAGTAGTAGATATGCATGTTAGTATGGACAAAGTGTAATGTCTGAACTTACCAAAAACCTCCTAGGTATAAAATGCATCTCTACATGGTGATATTTCTAACTTTCATAGTTTCCAACAGTCCCCATTTTCACATGACTGTCCCACGAACTGAATCCAAATGAAGTTGAACTTATTCTAATTTGCCTCAAATAAAAGCATCAGGCAGAACTTAAAATGTCCCCATAAATGTTGGCAAGTGTGATTTCCAAAACCTACCTCTAAATGTAGCGGAAAAGCGACTATATAATGATTTTCCCCTTACAGAATGCTTTAAATAATCACAAAATAAAAGGAACAAGAAAAGCCACACATAATTGGTATCACCACATCTATAACAACCCGTACTGCATTACATTATTCATCCAGCACAGTAAATTCCATAAAAAGAAAAATACCAAATAGCTATTTCTGTTCAATTTTCTTCTCCAAACAAAAAAATAATCAAAAAAGCTGTATATGCCTCAGAATTGTACCAATAAAAACAATTTTGTACTGAAAAAATAAGAACGCTCCGGTCCTGGAATATGGCGACTCAAAAGAGTTATTTTGTTAAAAACAAAAGTGTTTATATTGAACAAAAGTGGTAAAACATACCGTATGTACTGGCGTATAAGACGACTTTTAAACCCCGAAAAATCTGCTCTGAAGTCGGGGGTCGTCTTATACGCCGATAATACAAAAAAAAGAAAGTGTCAAAAAATAAAAATCATTACTCACTTCTTCTGACGTTCTGCAGCGCTGCTGCAGGCTGTCGCTCCCTCCTGGTCCCTGGCAGAGCATTGCTTTCTGGACGCAGGGCTTGAAATCCCCGCCTCCAGAAAGCTACTGTGATTAGCTAACACACGCCGTCAGCCAATCACAGCCATTCAATGACATCATTGTCATTGGCTGTGATTGGCTGAAGGCACGTGTGTTTTCTGGAGGCGGGGATTTCAAGCCCTGCGTCCAGAAAACAATGCTCTGCCGGGGACCAGGAGGGAGCGACATCCTGCAGCAGCGCCGCAGAACGCCGGGGAAAGTGAGTAATGATTTTTATTTTTTGCTCCGCTGTATTCCCGGCGTATAAGGTGACAGTTGGGGGGTCGTCTTATACGCCCCGTCGCCTTATACGCCGGTATATACGGTAATAAAACCTATATTATACCGCATGGTGACCGCCAGCAAAAAATTATTAAAAGTTATTCAATACATTATGAAACTGAAACCATAAGGAATAAGAAATGGATATATATGCTCACAGGATCCGGGGTAAACGATTCAGAAGTGGACGAGAGATAATAATGAAAATCCCGTCTTTAATAGCATGTTATTAAAGATGGGATTTTCATTATTATCTCTCGTCCACTTCTGAATCGTTTACCCCGGATCCTGTGAGCGCTACATCCATTTTTTATTCCTTATGGTTTTATGTTTAAATGGCTTGCTCTCCAGAGGGCTGGATTATGGATGGGGATTATTTCTATATGCCTACTTGGATAACAGGTGTTAGTGGGTCCCCTTTATACTAAAGGTGTGTCCCACCCAGCACCAGGTGAGTTGATTGTCGTCTCATTGGTAGACTTCTCTATCTATCACGCAGCGCTGTTTTAATCCTTGGCTTACATTATGACACTGGTTATTATAAAAATGTGAATTTGCCATGCAAAATACAAGATGTCATACAGCGACACTGCTGAAAAATAAGAGTTCTGATCGCTGGGCACAAAAGAGGAAACGATTTACTGGCTCTTAAAGCTAAAATTAGTTATGTCATTAAGGGGTTAAAAATGCACCAAATATATTGACATATTAGGCAACATTTTTGGGATGATTTTTCCAAATATAATGTGCCTGTTGGGTTTGCATGGTCGGATGTGATTTTGTTGTTTAGCCTCTTCACTAAAAAGCCAGATATATTTAGCAGCCCAGCATGTGGGACAAGACGGTAATGGCTGCCTTACTTCTGTGTCTGGCCCGGATACGACTATCTGGTCCTAGTTGAAGCATATACTGTATATGGTATCATCTTGCTTAAAGTATGGAAATGTCTATTTTCGCACAGATGCATGGTCCTTTTGAGCAGATTACTCACCACAGCTCCAGGGATGCCTCGAAGTCCTTCTGGTCCTTGTTTTCCTTGAGATCCCTGAGGTCCAACAGCCCCCGTCTTCCCAGGAGGACCCAAAGCACCGGCTTCTCCCTGAAAGCAGAAGCAATGTATTATAATAGGCACTGCAGTGCTATGGCACATGTTAGACCCGTAATCTAGCAGTATATATGAGCTTTATCCTGGGGTAAAGTCTGGCACATTTACCTTAGCTCCTTTTCCACCCTGACGACCTTCAGGACCTGACGGACCAGCGGGACCCTGCGAAAGAGAGAAGAAATAATAAATACTAAACCTGTACATATATAGAACTGCCAGGAGGGCCAAGGGTTCCTCTCTTATTTATACCAGCATGTTTTGGATACATACACTACCGTTCAAAAGTTTTTGACTGGCACACTGGACAAAAAGGGCTACCACAGCCATGCAATACCCTCTGGTGTAAAAAATGGAATGGCCTGCAAAGTCATTTTAGCTTGTTTGGGATGAAAGGACAGAAGGGTGAAAGCAAAGCAATCTATAAGTGCAGCACATTTGTGGGAACTTCTGCAACCATATTGGGACTGAGGGGCGACTGGGAAGAGTCAAAAATCTAGATTTAATTTGGTGAAACAAAGTTACGCCATTATTTTTATTCATCTTCACTTGTTTATTTGTTCTCTGCTTTCATTTCAAAGGACATTTGAGATAGTAAACTGTAAATATTAATAAAAACTGGAGAACTTGAGGAGTTCTAAAACTTTTGACCAATAGTGTTTGTCATTAAGGTTTGAGTGATTGGGGTCTGAAAGGTCAGCATCAGAAAGTTTATTGTAATCTACTAAACTATTACTCACTCGCTTTCCTAATGGTCCAGGGGGTCCGTTCTCTCCAGTAGGACCAGGAGATCCCTAATAAAGAAGTAAAGGATATAAGAACTTAGAAATCAGACTCTTACCCATGATGAATGCACCAATGAAATACTCTAGCTGCTCATAACACTGCTCAGTCAGTCGTATTCAGCTTTGAGTGGCAAGGAGCGCAGATAACACTTGTGATTACCCAGGTAGGAAACAACTCCGGTACTCTAGACCACTAATGGTGGCCATATACCTTAGATAAGGCGAAGAGAGGTATAAGAAAACTGAGGCCTTGGTGTAACTTCTTGGTAGGTGATGACTTGAAAGACAGTGAAGTTGATGGCTTTCAAAAAAGTACAGTTTATCTAGAAGCAGCGGGCTTCCCCCTGGGGGTGCTCTGCCTGATGCTCTGCCCTTCTCCCTTTCCTTTTTGATACAGCTTAGATAGCTGTTGGCCGCATCAAGTTCTGGCGGCAGCCATTCCTCCCGTGACCCTCCTGCACATGCACACCCGGCTGACTGATTAGTTACTTTTCAATAAGACAGAATACACATTACATCAAACACTTTCTGTTTGCTACGTGAAGCCCATATAGATTTAGCCTCATTCATTCAAGTTTTTTAATTCTGTTTGTATATTTAACCCCCAAATAGAGTTAAATGCCAACAACAAGTCCTCATACATAAAGCAGTAAATGTGTTGTATTGTCTCGCAGTTATCACCAGCATCTGAGGAATCATTGAAGTGATATTCACTTACTGCCTCTCCTTGTTCGCCATCCTCTCCTCGTTCACCCTTTGCTCCATCTTGTCCCTATGAGATAACAATCATTGATATAAATCATTGGACACGAACAGCATCAACCACAAGACTTACCGTAGAGTATACCGAGGAGTGAAGAAAAAGAGCAGTTGGCTTAATAACTGCCCAGATCTCCATTACAGATCCGGATGCAAAACCCACAGCATGTCCGCCCGTGTGAACAAAGTCTTAAAGCCGCATGCCTTGTTTGATATACCAAGTGTCTGACTCCTTCATGATGAGTACTTACTCTGGGACCCATCTCTCCAGGAGGTCCAGGATCTCCAGGGAATCCAACAGGACCCTAAAACAACAGGATTTAAGAGGGGACTTTAATTATTTCTTGAGGGGAATCACTGAAATGTATATTTAGTAGCTGATCGATATTCACTGAGAAGATATATTATTATCTCAAAAACACTCAACACGGAGTTCAAAGGTGAGAATAGTGTTTAATTGGATGAGAATAAAATGTCACTTTTAATAATACATCTTCTCAATGAAGACGGACCAGAATGTATAACATAATCACTAATATGATAAAGGTTTGTAGTGTGTATATTTATATATGATTCTTCGCATCCGTCTTGAGGAAGAATCCTACGTGGATCAAACAACTCACTGTAACATCACTCCTTCTTGTAGCCATTAAAAGGTCTCATATCTACAAGATGACTCGGTTTATCGCGCTACTAATATGATGTGCGGCTGCAGTCCTGATGATGCTACAAAACATTCCTGACAAACCATCAGATCCGGGTCCTTTACCTTACTGGCGGCACAGCAAGCGCCAAAAATGTAACCTATAACATTCAATATTAGATCCTAAAGACGAAAAATCCAGAACAAGGGCAAAAATATTCTACAGATTGTCAGTCAGTAGTTGATCTCTTGGATGGAAGAAGGTGAGCGGTTCATGGCCGGCCATGGGACAAGCCAGTCAAAACCATCTGCTTTGGTTAGGCAGTAATCTCAAGTTAATGTTTATCTTAATAAGGCAATGACATATGGGTGGGACATTCCATCAATTTCTGAATGGTACGGGAGAGACTGCTGGAACCTCCAGTGTCCCTCAGAATGAAGGGCCACTGTGCTTAAAGGGGAAGTCCAAGAATTAAAAAACATGGCTGCTTTCTTCCTAAAACAGCACCACACCTGTCCAGAGGTCGCGTCTGGTATTGCGGCTGAACACCATAGATGTTATCATGTCTAAGCTGCAGTACCACACAGAAACTGTAGACCGGTGTGGTGCTGTTTTTAAGGAAAGAAGACGTGTTTTTTTCCTATCCTGGACAAGCCATTTAAAAGTGACATTCCAGGCTGCCCATTACTAAGGCCTATTATATGAGAGATAATTACCTGGTAATCATCTTTTTTTACTGGTGGTTTAGAATGTGGACTATATAATAATAATTGTACCCTTGCTGTATTGGAAATCACTCTCCCTGAACTGATTTCCTGGTGAGATTCAGATTTTTTTATACACAGCAGCCAATCAGAGGAGGCAGAGCTGCAGGAGGAGTGACAGAGTAGCAGCCTAAACCAATTATGAGCCGTGGGCATGTCTCAGACTACCTCAGAGCCTGTAGCTGAGCTGTAGTGTCAGATCCCTGCACTGCAATTAAGCAGCCAAGCTAAAAATCATCCAAGGAGCAAGAACTGAGGGAAATACTGTAAATAGCAGGTAGGCATTCCAGGTAGTTACTGACTTGCATATCATTTTTGAGCTCCTGACTGGACTTGTACATTAATGTAACAGCTTTCTCTGCAAGGTAAGGCATAAAACCCCTATACTGCACCTCAGCAATGATACCTGGGCTTGCCTAGGAGAGTGGGGTGCCGTGTATGAGCAAGTCCAGAAAGTTCTCTTGCTCAGCTAATGGACCCCACCAGAAACCCTCCAGAAGGTACTGACAGCAGAATGGGATATATTTGTTGCGCCCCATTAAATGGAGATGTCATTTTAACATAAAACTTATATTTTCAAAGTTAAACAGCTAAAATAATGGTTTGGAGACTTATTCATAAAGTGGATCTCTATCATATATAAGTCTCCGACAGCCAGGGTAGTGGTAAATGGCCTGGCCTCCACCTCCTTCCCACTTCATAGAGGAACCCGACAGGGATGCCCACTTTCCCCTCTCCTGTTCGCAATCGCAATTGAACCCCTAGCCCTGAGGATCCGGCAGCACACCTTATATAAAGGCATCCAGATAGGACCCAGAGAAGATAGAATAGGATTATACGCAGATGACATAATACTATACATGTCAGACCCTAAAAGCACCTTACCGTTAGCCATTTCTCTAATAGATAAATTTGGGAAATTCTCAGGCCTATGTATCAACTGGCAGAAATCCGCTTTTATGCCTCTAAGACCAGAGGGCTGGCTGATGGGGGAAGTATTTTGTAAGTTACAAATCGTCCCCAGGTTTAAATATCTTGGGATATACATCACCAGAGACCATACCCAGAGCTTTGAGCTAAATGTCACTCCTCTGTTGACAACTTTGCAGCAAAAATTAAAAAGCTGGAGCTCCCTGCCACTATCTGTAGCGGGGAGAATAAACCTCATTAAAATGATAATACTCCCCAAATATTTGTGCTGCCTGGAACACGCAGAAATAACCATACCACAAAAATTCTTCCAAAAAACGAAATCCCTAATAACATCATTCATATGGGGAAACTCTAGAGCCAAACTCCGTATGGATACTCTACAGCGTCCTAAGGAAATGGCTGGAATGGCGCTTCCAGATTTCAAACTTTACTACTTGGCGGGACGAGTCAGATACGTCCGCCATTGGTTATCAGATGCGCCCCTCCCTAACTCCGAGCACCACCTGATGTATTTCCTCGCGGAGACATCACTTTGGATCCTCCTGGAAAAACCAAGACTGTTGACTAAACAGATGTTACCCATACACAGACTTGCAGCTAATGTATGGCAGACATCAAGTCGCTGGCTAAACGGGACGACACCCCTCTGGAGACCCCCTTATGGGACAACAGAACACTACCGCATCTGGTGAACTTACCGGGCAGACAATTCTGGATAAGCATGGGAATTACTACACTAGAACACTTATACATCGACCAAACACTGGTCTCCTTTGAGCAACTACAACAATTATACCAGATTCCAAGAGCGGGCTTTTTTAGATACCAAAACTTCGACACGCTTTAACGGCACAATTTCCAGAACCAAGACAATCATTTTCTCAATATCCACTAATAGGCATACTACGCACCCAAGGACCCAAAGGCCTGATATCGGTGTTGTACACCCACCTACTACAATCCAAGATCCCCGATACACCAATGACAGTAGTAGAAAGATGGAGGGAACTCATTCCCACCCTTACTAATCAGGACTGGGAAACATACATACACCACGGTATCACCGGCTGCAAATAACAAACTAACACAATTATACATCCTACACCAATGCTACTTAACACCGACCAGACTCCACAAAATGAATAGGACACACACCAACCAATGTCAACGATGCAGAGCACTAACGCAAATTTCAATCACCTAATATGGAACTGTCCGGACATTCACGCGTACTGGGGGGAAGTCACAGGGTTCCTAACACAAATACTAGGGATACCAGTCCCGCATGACCCAGCAGTGTCCCTACTAGGTATTCTAGACGAAGAACAATGGCTGTACTACGACAGGATATTCCTCACCAAAGTACTATTTTATGCCCGCAAAGTAATAGCCCTGCGCTGGATGGATAGATGCCCTCCGACACTCTTAAAATGGCAGAATATTATTAATGCCATTCTGCCATATGAAAAAATAGTATATAAGAATAGAAAATGCCCTGAAAAATTCAACAAGGTGTGGGAGAGATGGTGTGGGTCAACAAACACAGTATACACGCAGGACCGATTTCAAAACCTACTAAGGGCTAATGTAACCAGAACCACTCGATAAGACTAGCGAATGTTTCTACCTTTCACTGACACTACGAGAAACTGCACTGTCATAATGTATTCAATAACTGCACGTGTTAATGTAATATACTAAAGTCTTGATAACATGTTCACAAAGAGCCTATGATGTAACCAAAGTTCTTTATTCAATTATTGTATGTAATACAGAGAATTCAATAAAACGAGTTTAAAAAAACAAAAAAAACGCTAAAATAATATACTCCCATTAAAAGAGGTTTGTTATCATAAACATTGATGGCATATTGCAAGGACATGTCATAAATGTCTGATTTGTGAGGGTCCAATCATGCAACTCCAATTAATCCCAAGAATGAATGCAGCTCGTACAAAATCTATTGTTGGGAGTGTCTAAGTGTAGGAGCAAAGCCAAATGGGCGACTGCTCTACATTCAGCACTGCAGACCCTGCATTAAGTGGACTCTTAAGGGTCCCAACACACGAAGACCCACTGGTCAGACTGCTGGCATATTCTTGTGATGTCCATCAGTGTCCATGTTCATATAAAGGTTCATTTTTACAAAAATATACCTAACTTCCTGCAGAGCAAAAACGGTCTGTTGTGTTGTTTCTCCAGTTAATCTTTAGATTACAGCTTTATACTATCTATATATCATGCAGTATCTGCTAGTTCGTCATTTCTTATGCGACCATATACTCACCGGGTTTCCTTTAGGTCCATCATCACCAGTAGGTCCCTTTCCTCCTCCGGGTCCGGGGTCACCTGGTTGCCCAGATTCTCCCTTTTCACCTCTGTCTCCACGGGGCCCCTGACAAGTAAAGAATAAGGTAAGGATGCCAGGTTGAGTTCATAGTATTCTATTAGAGCCAGGTCAAATCTCATGTTCACATCATCAGTATAGCTAAATTCTGAATCACTCACCTTAGGTCCGGGTTCGCCTTGGACACCAGGAACTCCCGTCTCACCAGGTTCTCCCTAGAATTTGTAAAGATGAAAAGAAATTTCTTTGAACAAAACTGTTCATATCGTGTCTTTGGCTAATTTCTAATTTTTTCTTAGGACATAAAGGACAACAACTTTTTTCCTAAGTTTCGAAGAATAGAATCACTTACCTTCTCTCCTGGGGGTCCCAAGTTTCCTATTCCACCAGGAGGACCTTGAGGCCCCTGCAAAGAGCAACACAATCATTAAGAGCCTTCAAACACATAAAAACAAAGTGTACTCAGCTGAGGATACAGTGCTGAGTAAACTGGTCATGAATATACAATAGCTGTTGGTTGCTCTTTCGCCCAATTCCACCATGAACATGCCCACTTGGTTGGTCGGGCATACACGTCTGTCAGTGGCTTATCTTCCAAGGAAGCAAAGGACCAAGCACGTTGAAAACTAATATTACAAATTCTTTGGTCAGAAGGTCTGGAGGCCCTAGTATACACGGGGAGGTCAATTGCTTCCAACAAGGCCGATTTGCCATTAGGGCTAACGGTGCATCTGCACCCGACCCCCTGGCAGTGGCACCACTTTAAACTGTATCTGTGTTCTGAGGGTACAAATACTTGAAAAGTAGTGAGGAGGTCAAAATTCTTTGTGTTTCTACTCACTTCCAAGTCCAGCGCTCATGTGCCTGTTGAAGCACATGACCACTGCGGCCAATCGCCAGTGACTTGCTGTAGAGGTCATATGCTTAGATGGATACGTGATTGCTGGACCTGGAGGTAAGAGGTGACCAAGGGAATGCATGTAGACTGTGGGGCTTGATCAAGTGAGTAGGAATGGTTTGATTATGCCACAAAAAAAGTTTGTGGTTAGAGGGGGCGGGTCACAGTGGAGGAGGTGGGGCAACAAGAGAAGGAGCCTGTTTTGATACCCATGCACAAGGCCAATGGCCCCAGGTTCAGCCGACTTTTATCTAATGAGTAGGAGCAACCTAAGGGTGCATTTACACTGCAAACATGATTGCTCAAAAGATGGCTTTTGAGCGATCATTTTGCATAAACTACGACTTGGCACTAATGTCTATTAGTACCAAGTAGCAGCGTGTGAGCCACCAGGAGCTGTAATCAGGGAATAGACCACCCGCAGTTCCCTAATTACTTTCTCTTAGTTCTGCCAGCGGGACTGACAGCTGAGAACTGCTGAGACAAAGCAATCAGCTGTAATCAGCTCTCCGCGGGCAGAACACAGCGTGCGGTCCTGCTTATCAAATGTTCTGCCAAAGGATGGTTTTCAAGCAGAACTGAAAACCGTCATTGGGCAGAAAACTGAAAGATGGACATTTTTAGACAAAACGATTATCGCTCAAAAATGGCTTTTGAGTGAACTCTAAGCGATAACCGTTGTGTCTAAATCAGCCTTAAGACCCCGTAAGACAGTCGTACAGTCAAAATCTGCTATGTAAATCTTCAGCAGAAATCTAAGGATGAAAATTGGATTTCTGCATCAATTTGCATTTGAAAATGTGGCAGATCCACATGTGATTTAGCCCCAGTCAAAGGGGGCTGATCCTCATGCGGTTTTCCTGACACCGACTTCAATAATTTACATTTTAATTATTTTTTTGTGCAACATGGATTTCACATCAGCGTGCGTAAAGCTCTGTGCCATATACTACAGCGTGGCTCTAAAGCGCGGTGCGAACACGATGCACATTCTGATGAACGGGTGAATGGGCCCCAGTGCGCTACTGTGGGGGTTATGAATATATTAGGTCCAGTTTTTAGTTGTTTGGCTTCTGATTTGCACATAATATACTTATTAACCACATTACTCCACACTGAATAGTAAAATACAGAATATTAGCTGAAGAATGAGAGAAGTGACAGTAATGACCGACACAATGGTCAAGAACCACCCAGTACTCACCACTATGTACCGTGAGACACAACAGACAACACAAGGTACTTATACATTTATAGCCATAGTGACGCTAATACAAAATGGATGGACATATATAAGTGACAATACTAATAACTCACATCAGCTCCATTAGGTCCTGCTGGTCCTCGGGGTCCAGGTGGTCCTGGGGGGCCCTGAGTAACAATAAAGAGAAGGATGTATAAGGATATAATATGCATCAGAGACATATTGATACAAGACATCGTACATCACATGACGGCACTCACCATTGGACCAACGTCGCCCGTTTCCCCCTTCTCACCCGATGGACCAGGCAGCCCCTGCAACACAGAAAAACAACTGGTCAATTTACATAATATGAGCTAAACTAGAGTATAATTCTCATGTACACATGCAGTAAAGCAGAAGCTCTCAGTAGGTTTCAGCTATGTGGATATTCAGGATTCATACTTGTTACAGGGGTTGTCCAGTTGTAAACTATTCATGGCCTCATCAATAACAGATTGGCGGTGTCTGCCACCTGATCAGCTGTTCACTGGGCTGCTGCACTCATGCACAGAGCTGATTTATACAGAAAGCAGACAGTGCTGTTCCCACTCTAGTGGCAAGGCTTGGTATTGCAGGTACAGTTCCCATTCATTTTAATGGGAACTTAGTCTGCAATACGAAGCCTGGCTACTGCAATTAGAAGACAGCTGATTGGCGTGGGTTCCTAGCTCAGTCACCCACCGAGCTACTATTGCTGATGTATATATAAGTGATGTTGAATGAAAAGCCAGTTCTTCACGTTCTGTGGTTACTCGCACATCCATATATACGCACACATTCGGATGCCAGATGATTGCACAATGTTGACATGAGTTACAGAAGCTCATCTGTACATTGCCTCCATATTGTGCTCTGTAGCTTCACCTTATTTGAATTCTCATGTGAAGGAGGCCAAAACCAAATACAAGATCTGCCTAAACTACTGTTCTCTACAGTAGCCAAACCGTGATCGTGACCCTCACACACAGTTCCTAAATCACCCAACACTCGTGCAACAGTCACTGATGTGATATCTGCCCATAGAACATTCCCGTTGGATCACGTTTTACCTGAACATCTTCCTAAGTCAATAAAACCAATAAAATGCTCGTTCTTTTCCACCCTATGATCTAGCAAAACCAGCCATGATCTACCTAAATCATAAAATAGTTGTTGACCCGACCAGTTCAAGAAATAGTCCTTCCGAGGACAGGAAGTGAGAATATCTCTCCATTGTAGAAGCATCTATCAGAAGAAAGCATTACTAAAGAGACCCAATGGGAAGCAGTGATGGCTGCGTGATGCCCAGTGCCAGTCTGATGGGGCCATTACTTTTATTGTCAACCAATATATTCTAAGCAGCTGATTCAAAATGGCAGCACTTCCTGATTTCATTTTTTTCAACTATGTCAATATATAAGATAAATGTATAACATAAATGTCGGCTGCTGCTCGAATTCCTAATTCTACAGTTTATGTGTGAACCCTCTGTAAATATAATGCCACCATATAAATTATCTGCACAGGCTCCGGGCGGTGGAGATGGAGGGCTGTTTACTAGTGTAATCAAGTATCCATCCATCTCACCTGCAGTCCAATGGGTCCCGGAGAACCTGGAAAACCTCGGGTGCCTTCATCTCCTTTGGCTCCGAAGATTCCCTGCTGTCCGCGTGCCCCGGGTTCTCCATCAGCGCCCTGAATAAAGAAATTGATTAGTAAAAGCAGGATAAATCAGGTTCTGCGGACTCCACTAGGCAAGACATTGTGCTGCGGGGGGGGGGGGGGGGGGACGGGACGATGCGTATGTTGGAAGAAAGGGAAGCGACACTTGATAAATGAATAGTACAGAGCTACAATCTATTGAAAGATTATATATAATTGCATAATTATTTTTTAAATCTGCTTTTAGTGTCCAAATAATACAATCATACAATGCCCAAATAATGATCTTGAGGAGGGGGACGCCCTGGGACATTTGCCCCTCTTGCCCTTCCAGTATGGCAGAAAGCTGTAAGGATAATGTGAATACGGAGTATCTTTAGGAGTTTCTAACGTTCCCCATAATAAGTGCTTCTAAAGATCTCCCATGAAGACGTCCCCCATAATGCATGATGGGGCTTTGGCCATTATAAATTGAGAAGATAGAGATTACTCAATACTTTTTAAAGAAACGTTAAACTGACCCCCTAGGCATGGAAAAGCAAAGCTGGCGGTAGTGCAGACGTATAGACAGATAGTCCTCAGAGTCTACTCTCTGCCTTCTGGATCAGTGAGGACCGACCTCTGGGTTGTATTCTCCCACCACCGTCTACAGACAGTCCATTGACTCGGTTCACACGTCTACTGTTAATGACTCTACTATAATGTGTGGGGAGATGTTCTATCTATCATTCAGGTACTCAGACCCCCTTGGATGACAACTGAGCTGCAGGCTCTACAGACGAATTGTAGAATGTACTCGGAGAATGTGAACACTAATGAAAAGGTTTGCAACCTCTTGTAAAGTAAAGAATATATTCAGCTCTCTGACAAGATGTGGCAAAATCTGTGATTATAATTATATACTTACCGGAGTGCCTGGCTGTCCAAGAGGGCCGATAGGACCGGGAGGACCAGGAGGACCCTGCAAAGAAGCAGAAATGTATAATTACAGGAGCAAAAGAAAGTGACCTGGTAAATCACAGCGCACATTCACCTCCTCGGATACTACTACACCGCATCGTTCTAACAGTCTACAGACCAACGTGTTACAATATGGGATACAAGGCATAGAACATCCACAGATGTAACACTACAAGGCCATGTGTCATCAGGTGGAGGAGACACTGTGGTACATCGGACTCCCCGGCCGCCACGTCCTCCATGTGCCATAGGAAGTAACGGAACAGTAATAAGTGTTCTACAGATGATTAGTATGGAGACCCTATGATGCTCTTACTGAAGGCGAAAACGTATCGCCTCGTGTGAATAATGCAAAACATCCAGAAAACATTAATATTTATATTTAGCAGCCTTTGCTTTTATAAAGGCAGCCAGCAAAAAATGTAAAATCTTAAGGCCTGTGTCACATGGGCGTATTTCCACGCATTGCTGTGCACGAAAATTTTTTGCATGTGCAGATTTCAATGGGTTTGTGCAGAAGAACGTATTTTACATGCACAACAAAAAAAAACCACAGCATGCCCCATTTTCCTCCACATTTGTGCAGGAAAAGAACACATCTTGAACTCATTACACTAATTGGCCATTTCAATGGTTGGGAGCATTATTGCATGTTTTTTTGCGTGCAGTAAAAAAAACGCACTTGTGCGTGCGAGTACACAAAACCCATTTACAAAACACAGTGTAACGGCGCACACAAATACACATGCGCTCATGTGACACAGGCCTGAGCGCTTCATGTTCAGTAGAGCAAATACATTGGTGCGTCCATTTATATGGGCACCAGATGAGAGATAAAGTCCCCACTGGGTTTGTAAACCACGAATGTACGGATGTTCTTTAACCTACATGGTGAGCACACTACAGGGTTAATGTAGCACACCTTTGCAATGTATGTATGGTAGCCGCTCATCCACTTTGTATGGGAGGGGCCACGTTATGCAAATCGTGCATTAATGACTGCCGCACGCCTACCCTGCGACTGGCACCGGCTGATATCTGCCCTATAGGGAAGTTACGGGACAAATCTGCAGTGCCTGCAATATGTCAGATTGACAACCACTGTCCTAGGTCCTCAACCATTGGTAGGTGGACCCCAGGGGTACAGGCCATGTTTGTAGGGGGTTCTTGCATAGTGTATTGGGAGTACTTGTCTTAGTGACTCAAGAGACAGTGCTAATGGTGGTAAAGAAGATGTCCCGTTAACTGCAATGTAAGCCTCCGGGCTTCAGTCATGGCCATATATCCAGATACTTACATGTTCCCCCTTGTTACCCTTGGCTCCTTTCTGTCCATGCTCCCCAACTTCACCCTGTAAAGTGATACAATCATAAGTAATCTATATTTTATACACTCCACGATTTATAATGTTGAAACCAAATACAACAACAAAAATAACACAACATATACTAAACAAAAAACCCTCTGTGCCATCTTTGTGGAGCCGCGCCACTGCTTGTATTAAGTATATGTCACCAGCACATGCCCCTGGCAACACATGAAGACTCCTCAGCAGTGTTGCCATGCAATGGCCCCATCACTTGTCCCTGACCCCTGATGAAGCTGGGTCACCATTGGGGTATTGTTTTATTTTTAATTACTGATAGACAAGGTAGCGATGTCCCTAGAACCTCCACTGCGGATAGTGAGGCCAGAGTTGTAGTTCCTTTACTTAACTAGATCACTATCTATATAATTATTGGGGTAGAAAGTTTTATCTTTCCTTGTTTGTGCATCAATAAAAATGATGTTTTAGATGAATGGAGCACCTACCTTCAGCTGTTGGGCTTAGCTAATACGGCTCAAAGTAGCCGGACATATTCAGACTCTATAGCTAATGATTACAATGGGAGACTCTGACTTTCTCTGGAGTTTCCTTTTGACACCGGGAAAAGAAATAGGACATTCAAAGTCAACTTTACCTTGTCTCCATCTTCTCCTGATATTCCCGGAGGTCCAGCGGGCCCAGGAAGACCTACAGGTCCTTGCACTCCATCTCTACCAGCAGGGCCAATGGGACCTTTTTCGCCCTAGAACAACATGCGATTTATACAGCGATGAGAACCATAGTGTGAAATGTGAAGGTGTAGTATGTCATAATCTATGGGGAACTCACTTAATGACCAGATGCAGGACTGCGCCTCAAAGCAACTTTCTGATCCTGGAGAAACAAAGATGGCCGCACCAGCTTCTCCAACTACATGATGCACCCTGTGTATTAGTATACATCATTAATGTAAGACTCTACACTTGCTGTGATTGACCAGCGCTTTCCACCCATCAAAGCAGCATGCAGGATCACTGCTGATGTATTCTATGCACACTGTACATCAGGTAGTCAGAGAAGCAGTTCGGCCATCTCTGTTTCTCCAGGACTGGAGGGTTGCTTTAAAGCTTGGTCCTAGGCCAGTGACTTGGGGGTATATACTTTGTGCCGGACTTCTATACTCTACGACTGAACATAGGAGTAATGGAGAGATACCCTATGTCCTGAGTGTGTCAGCAGGTAGATGGACATTGTGCCCAACCAGGCTCATACATACGGGAACACCCTTTTCTCCAGCAGCGCCTGCAGGTCCTTGAGGGCCAGGTCTACCAGGAGGCCCGATAGGTCCACCTTGGCCTGGTCCGCCTCTTTCTCCAGGAGATCCCTAAGAAGAATATCAGAGTTAGTGACATAAATTATTATCCTACAACTCTTTTATTACCGTAACCCATAAATGACGAGCACTCGGGGGAGACGTACAAACTACATTAGGGCTCACTGCTTTAGAGTACGAAAATACAGATCAGACGGGATGTGCAATACAGATGTTTTATTATTACAATTTGTGCCATTTTTGCTCCGTATTTTGCTATGAGTTGTCTGTTTTTCATCCAGATTTTTTTCAGTTATTTGTTAAAGTGGACATATCACATTTTATTTTACTAGTTAAAACCACATAGAGAAGCATTTTCCATTTTTCTAATATGCTTTTATTTTCAGATTTTTTATTCTACAATTTGTACAGGACTATGGGGCTGGCCATCTTGTCTGTACATGACTATGGGGGAGGCCACCTTGTCTGAACATGACTATGGGGGTGGCCATCTTGTCTGTACACGACTATGGAGGGGCCATCTTGTCTGTACATGACTATGGGGGAGGCCATCTTGTCTGTACATGATTATGAGGGGTGGCGATCTTGTCTGTACATGACTATGGGGGGTGTCCATCTTGTGTGTACATGACTATGGAGCTGGCCATCTTGTCTGTACATGACTATGGGGGGTGGCCATCTTGTCTGTACATTACTATGGGCGGTGGCCATCTTGTCTGTACATGACTATGGGGGGTGGCCATCTTGTCTGTACATGACTATGGGGGGTGGCCACCTTTACTGTACATGACTATGGAGGGTGGCCATCTTGTCTGTACATAACTATGGGGGGTGGCCATCCTGTCTATACATAAGTGTGGGGGGTGGCCATCTTGTCTGTACATGACTATGGGGTGGCCATCTTGTCTGTATAGGACTATGGGGGTGGCCATCTTGTCTGTACAGGACTGTGGGGGTGGCCCTCTTGTCTGTACAGGACTATGGGGGGTGGCCATCTTGTCTGTACAGGACTATCAGGTCGGCCATCTTGTCTGTACAGGAGTCTGGGGGTGGCCATCTTGTCTGTACAGGACTATGGGGGGGTGGCCATGTTGTCTGTACAAGACTATGGAGGGCGGCCATCTTTCTATACATGCCCTTTTTTTGCATTTTTGAAATTTACAGAGAGGGATGATGAAACTGGACCAATATACACATGTGAGCTATCTGCAAACATGAAAAATGTATTTTTTAATTCAATTACTTGACTTCTGTGGGCTAAAAATGGTTCCAATATAGAGCATATGCTGCACGGAGACCCGCGTGTTGTACGCATACGCCCGTGGACAGGGGGCCTCACAGTTTGCTGTATCTGCACCTCTATTATATCTACGTATCTTGTGAAATAGCTGCAGGTTCGGAGAGATGGAACCCGGAGCCAATAATTCAGTAACAAAGCGTCCGTTATCATGTAAGAAGATACAAACTTCGAGAGCAAGCGGAGAAAACAGTCAGTCCTATGCAAAGGAGGTAAATGTAGTGAAGAGAAGATGAGAACTTACTGCCGGACCCGCGGGACCAGCCGGACCTTCATTACCCTTCAGACCTGGACCGCCCTGAGAGGTAAAGACAGAGATTTACTGATTTACATCACAAGTAAGTGGAACAGACAATAGTAACACATACAGTGGCTGGGAATACAGATGGGTACCGCTCCATCACTGCTGTGGCTGACCACTCACCAGATGTATTGCAAATAGGACATGTATGGGACCATCTGGAACGCCAACATCAGCAGTCTACATTGTAATCACTTAGACCGCTCTCACACAGGCGTTTTTTACCACGATTACTGTGGCGTTTTGAACGCTGCAGTAATCACAGTATAACGCTCCAATGGGGCTTCACAGACAAGCGCTCGATTTCAGCGCTGGACGGCGCTTTCCAGCAACGCACTTTTTAGACACTGTCTGCTCTGGCTGTCCATTTATTAAGCCATATATACATCTATAAGTCATCCAGAGGAGGAGGATTCACTCTGGCAATATGATAAATAGATGTTATATATTAAGGCCACATAGCCCTACGCTGTCATGACAGAGTGCATACCTGTCCGCTCGTGTGACAGAGCAGTGAAATAAGTATTATGGTCATCAAAATAGTCTCCTTGTAAAGATGCTGTTGGCTTATCTCCTACTCATAAAGCGCCTGTATCTAATGTGCTTAAATCCATATATACTGCATAAGACTCATACGAATTCCTATGGCAGATGTCTTTGCTTCAGGTTGTGACGTTACCTGGATGAAACCACAGAAGCGCCAACTGAAGAGCACAAGATGGCACAGAGGATCAGGGAGAGGGCAGATGATGTGAGAAACCAGTACTGATTGATCTACTGCTAGGACTACTTATGCTACTACTACCAATGATGCATTAATCTCCCAGGTTAGTCCACAAGTCTGGTACTCACCGGTGTGCCCGGTAGGCCTCTCTCTCCTGGAAATCCTCTCAGACCAGCAGGACCATCCTTTCCAACGGCACCAACCGTTCCAGGATCTCCCTGTGGAAGACAGAATCATTGGGAAGTCTCAGGATGGTAATGAAATCAGACTAAGTGTAGATGGGGACAATATGGGCGGTTTAACATAGAAATGCTGCATTACGTTATGGGAGAAGAAACATAATACTGTCCTGTGAAAAGGAAGAAAAGCCTTAATATGGAACTAAATGCAGAAGTCATCGTTGGCTCACCTTAGTACCTTCTTTACCAGATGGGCCAGACAAGCCCTGCTCTCCTGGGGGTCCTGGAGGGCCGGGGTGCCCTCTCTCTCCCATAGGACCAGATTCACCTTGAGAACCCTACATAAAAACACAGATTTAGAAGTTTTTACACCATGCAGTTAACGTAAAGAGTGGAGAAGTGTGAGAACAAATAAGACCAAGTCTTGTATGTATCATACCTGCGGTCCCACAACACCCGGAGGTCCTGTAGTCCCCATTTTACCTTGGAAACCCTACAAGGAAGCATCAGATAGGCTATTATATAATAGGGTAGCATTGTGATGGCTCCATTGGAGATTTATATTCTGTACAGCACCCCACCAAGAAACCCCAACACTCACCACTTCTCCTCGCTGTCCGGGATGTCCTGGGATCCCATCTTTTCCTGGGGGGCCCTATAGAAGAACAAGGAGGAGGAGAAATAAGTGCTGTGTCGTTCCTTTATAGACCTCATGTCTTGTGGTGATCAGTGTCTGCAAATTAATAATGACAACATGGCCACAGTGACTATTAGTGGTGCTCTAGGTTTACTAGTAGTAGTTTCACGTGGTTGACTTAAACTCAACGTCGCATTCAGTTATTATAGGATCCCTGATATATTACAGGTCTGTTTGACCAATTTTGCAGCGGATCCTAACAGATCCCACCGACATAACAGTTTATTGTATTTGACAGACTAGCCCCGCAGGCTCGCAACAGAAATCTGATGGGACAAGAATTAATTCTGCTTGAATACACTTTGTTTTAGGTCATTGTACGGATTATGTTGCTCTAAGTAAGAAATAGAAGGAGGTTTACATGTTAGTTTATATAACCATAGATATTGGGAAATATGTCGGTGGAAATAACTAACAATCTCTAAATCTAACATTGGAACAAAAGTCATAGTAAAATATCTGCTTGTTATGAAGCTCAGAGGACACTTGTTTTTTGCTTAATGTACTAAAAACTATGACTTCACTTGAATAGGGTCGAGCTGTAATACCAAATGGACAAGAGTGGCGCTGCTTCTAAGAGGAAATAGTAGACCCTTTTTTATCGAAATGGTAAATTCATAATAAAACTGTTTTCTACTTTCTCTCCTGCAGTATCTTCTCCTGGTTGGCGTTCCGGCACAGTTTTCAGGCTTTGTAGTCTGGACCGCCCCTCTGAGTGAATCCAAGGCCGGTATGGAGAGGTTCAGACAACAACCAGAAAACAGTTAGGATTACCCAGTTTCTAACCAGTCAGATCAATATGAATTAAGTAGCGTTGTCTATTGCTCCGACTGTAACCCGTCTCACCTACCATAAAATCTATCTGATAATTACCATATAACACCAGTGTTATAATAAAGATGGATTTGTAAAGACGAGCAGCGATCAATGATATCGTGCGTTTTACCCTTCAAAAGACACATATTATGGAAGGATAAAATACTTGTGCCCAGCGCAGCTCTACAGATGAAGGAGCTGGAAGGCCGGATAAAGTTCTAGTATTTAGACGGCTGCATGCCACCTGCTTCCGAACCCACATCAGACAGAACATGGACACCCATCAGTGAAAAGGACCAAGAAAAGTACATGCAGTGATTTCTTGCACACAGACGTTCGCATGTATCGCCTCATAGGCTATAATGTGGCCGTTGGCTGTCTGTGGAATACATGGAAAGCACACAGCCCAAATATGCATCTGTCTGAACGAGCTTTTACAGATGACTGACATGTGCAAAACCAAAGGTCCATCTGCTTCTTAACACAGAAATCTGCCAATTAATCGCCAAAAACTTTCAGGCAAATTTTATCCAGACTGTATGAGCAAGTTGAGCACAAGATTACATTGTCAGGTAGCATCATTATAGTTTATTGAATATGGTGCAAAGCAAGAACGCCAAAATATACTCACAGGAGGTCCTTTAGGCCCAGGGAACCCATTAGAGCCTTGCGGTCCAGGGAGACCCTGGAAAAAAATGAAGGCAGCTTCTTAGAGGAAATGCACAAAAAGAGAAAATGCTAAAATATTAAATTGTGTCACGTTAGAAATAAATTATAACATCAATAAACGACTGGTAAAATAAGAATGGTGGCAAGAAAAAGTGAGATAGGAAATACACAATGTGCAGCAACATCAACGGTAGAACGATGGCTGACGAGCTACTTAAAGGGGTTGTCCCGCGGCAGCAAGTGGGTCTATAGACTTCTGTATGGCCATAATAATGCACTTTGTAATATACATTGTGCATTAATTATGAGCCATACAGAAGTTATAAAAAGTTTTTTACTTACCTGCTCCGTTGTTAGCGTCCTCGTTTCCATGGAGCCGACTAATTTTCGCCCTCCGATGGCCAAATTAGCCGCGCTTGCGCAGTCCGGGTCTTCTGCAGTCTTCTATGGGGCTCCGTGTAGCTCCGTGTAGCTCCGCCCCGTCACGTGCCGATTCCAGCCAATCAGGAGGCTGGAATCGGCAATGGACCGCACAGAAGAGCTGCGGTCCACGGAGCAAGAGGATTCCGGCGGCCATCTTCACCGGTAAGTATTGAAGTCACCGGAGCGCGGGGATTAAGGTAAGCGCTCCGGTAACCTTCCTTTAGGTCCCTGCATCGGGGTTGTCTCGCGCCGAACGGGGGGGGGGTTAAAAAAAAAAAAAACCCGTTTCGGCGCGGGACAACCCCTTTAATGTAAAGGGAACGATGAGAGTAGAAAGTTTAGGAAAATGCATTATGAAGTGCATTTGGTGTTGAGATCTGGACTTACTCTTTCTCCCGGTGGGCCAGAAGGACCGTCTCCTCCAGATGTACCCTAGAGGGGGAACAAAATGCATAAGTATTGAATACATAGATGGAACAGGTCTCGGGTAAATGACAGGTATATATGACTATAATGTCACCGAGCTGCAGTGTTACTGAAACCACCTACGATGACCAACAGATGGCAACACTGTTTTTTTAAAAGCTGTAATTTATCTAGATTTGTGGGATTTAAAACACTTTTTCAGCTGCTGCTCTTGTCCACATTTTCAGTACCAAACTAAAGTTCAGGACAACCGACTTACTGTACTGTACAAAAGTTGTAGGCAGGTGAGGAAAAGTAAGAATTTTTTTCAAAAATAGAAGATGTCTGATGTCAAACTTATTCTTCAGCAGGACAGCAACCCTCAACCTCCGGCCAATGTCATTAAGAACTATCTTCACTGTTGGGAAGAACAAGGAGTCCTAGAAGTGCTGATTTGGCCCCACAGAGCCCAGATCTCACATCATCCAGTCGGTCTGGGATTACATAGAGATAGAAGGATTGGAGAGAGCCGACATCCACAGAAGATCTGTGCTTAGTCCTCCAAGATGTCTGGAACAACCTGCCTG
The DNA here is from genome assembly GCF_035609145.1 of Eleutherodactylus coqui. NCBI lineage: Eukaryota > Metazoa > Chordata > Amphibia > Anura > Eleutherodactylidae > Eleutherodactylus > Eleutherodactylus coqui. Next base: position 74,939,504 of record NC_089846.1, read on the forward strand.
CTGAGTTCCCTCAAAAACTGTGTGCAAGTGTACCTAGAAGAACTGATGCTGTTGTGAAGGTAAAGGGTGGTGACACCAAATACTGATGGGATTTAAATTTCTATTTTGTTCGTTGACAAAAAACTCTTAACCCTCCTATTATTGGAAGTATTCCCACTCTGCAGCATTTTTCCACACCTGCCTGAAACTTTTTCACAGTGCTGTACAGTAGGTCATTCACCATCAATCACTTGGGATAAGCCCTGACTCAACCCAATATTGTAAACTGTGGTCTTATTGGTCCTAAATATCAGACCAATCTACAGGATGAGGACGGGAGGCAGATATAGACATCCTGGGTCTACTTCTGATTCTTGCTTGCTCCCCATGTGGTATCTGCACTGGGCTGCCAGCAGCAACATCACTTACTGTATCCGTATCCTCAGGTCATGGATACAGTTGGAAAGTATTGTGGGGCTACAAGAATAAAACAAGAAACACTCACCTCTTGGGTACCCAACCACTCCAGTCCTGCGGTCTCCGCTCACTTCTGGGTCCAGCGGTCACAGGCCCATCCAAGCGCATGACTGCTGTGGCCACCATTGATCTCAATAACATTAAGACTAGTGATTGGCCACAGTGGTCAAGTGCTTAGATGGGTCTGTGACCGCTGGACCCAGAAGTGAGCAGAGACAGCGTGGAAGCCAGAGGAGGGAATGTAGCCTGCAGGATTAAGTGAGTATGTCTTTTTTTTTTTAAAGGCTATTTTTTAAGTACCACGCTGTTTTGTACCTTAAGGACCAGACACTTTTTAGGGATTTTACCCAAGTGATGGTTTTACTGCCCTTTTTTTTTATCTTTAGCTATCAAAATTATTTTTGCTGCGCTTTTTTTCCTGTGACATATAGGGACTATTTTTTAAATATCTTTTTTACTGACTTTTTTGCCGTTTTTTTTTGTTTTATTGGGGGTGAAAAGCTAAAAAAATGATTTTTTTAACATTTCTAGTTATTTTATTTTTAATTAGTATATTTACACTAAAATAAAGTATGGGAATGGATTCCTCATTTTGTTTCGGATGTTCTGATATATAATAAGTATGGTTTGGGATTACAGGGCGCTTATAGCGACGTTTTAGGTTGGCGTCGGTTTTGGGTTATTTTCTTTCTTATGTACCATATTTTTCGCTTTATAAGACGCACTTTTCTTCCCCCCAAAGTGGGGGAGAAAAGTCAGTGCGTCTTATAGAGTGAACGTGCGGCTTGTTCGCGCGATCGCAAGTTTAACGCGCAATCATGCGAACATTCGGCCAAAGAATCAGTTCTCTCTCCTTTGCACTGCTGCCCGCTGATTGGTGGTGAGCGCCGGCGGGAACAACTGTTGCTCCCCTTCCTCCACCAATCAGCTTGACCCCTTCCTCCTATGAGGAAGTGCTGACAGTTCTTTCATTATTGCATGACAAAGCTACCTTAGTCTCCTGCTGCATCCATCCAATTTTAGAAAGATGTCAAAGCAGAAACGACTAGCATATAGAATCCCTTTTAAACTGAAGGTAGTGAAATACGCCAAAGAACATGGGAACAGAGCAGCTGAGAGAAATTTGGGGCCGCCTCCAACTGAAAAAATGATACGTGAATGTAGGAAACAGGAGGAGGAGCTGCAAAAAGCAGATAAAAGTAAGCACACTTTTCGTGGGCATACTGCAAAATGGCCACAGATAGACGTGGAAATGAAAGAGTGGATAATACGTCACAGGAACAACGGATTTTCAGTCTCTACAAAAATGATCATCTTTGAAGCCAAGCGTCTTGCTGCAGAGAAAGGCATTGAGGAATTCACTGGATCCGCATCATGGTGCTACAGGTTCATCAGGAGATGTGGCCTTGCTATGCGCACCAAAACTAGGATTGCGCAAAAAATGCCTAAAGAATATGAAGCCAAGATTGTGTCTTTTCATAAATTTGTAATTGATGTAAGAAAGAAAAATGGCTTTGAAATAGGCCAGATTGGGAATATGGATGAAGTCCCGTTAACTTTTGATGTTCCATCAAACAGGACTGTTGATTTGAAAGGTGCAAAATCCATAACTGTGAAAACCTCAGGACATGAGAAAGCGCATTACACGGTTGTGTTGTCCTGCTGTGCAGATGGCACCCAACTTCCACCAATGCTAATCTTCAAAAGAAAAAGCATGCCAAAAGAAGCGATCCCACGAGGAGTTATTGTCCATGTTCATGAGAAAGGATGGATGGATGAAGGTGGAATGAAAATATGGATCGAAAAAGTGTGGTCCAGACGCCCTGGAGGGCTTCTGAAGAAACCTGCCCTGCTAGTACTTGACCAGTTTAGGGCACATATCAGTGAAAACACAAAAAAAATATTTAAAGAAGCAAAGACCCATCTAGCTGTAATTCCTGGGGGGCTTACCAGCCAGTTGCAGCCTCTGGATGTTTCTATTAACAAGCCATTAAAAGTTTTCATGCGAGGGGAGTGGAAAAAGAGGATGGCTGCTGGAAATCATGACCTGACACCCACTGGACGCATGAAAAGGCCCACTATCACTTGTGAGTGGGTGAAAACATCGTAGCTGGCTGTGAAGGAAGAAATTGTTGTAGGATCCTTCAAAAAATGTGGCATCAGTAATGCCTTGGACGGTTCTGAGGATGGAATCCTTTATGAAGATGCTGACACCAGTGATAGTGAGTCACTGAGCTTGATAAGTTCGGACAGCAGGGAGGAGTTTTTGGGGTTTCCTGATGACTACAGGTGTATTGTTCTAAAATAAAAATCTCTGCTCATCTGTTAATTACAGTAATAATAGTTCTTAATGCGGCTGTTGACTGACTGCTGTTCATGCTTACATATTATTCTGTTATTTTATTAAATATTTAAGCCCACTTTTTGGTTCAAAATATTTTTTTCCTACTTTCCTCTCTCTAAAACCTAGGTGCGTCTTATCATCAGGTGATAGCGAAAAATACGGTATGTATTCTTGTTTTATTCTGTAATTCTTTTTACTGATAGATAGTAAAAAACATAATTACATACATGTCCCCCATGACAGCATGTAAGACCTCTGGGGGACATTCACATGTTTTGTTTTTTATTTGACACTTTCCCACTGTAGCTGGGGCATTCCCTGCAACCCTTGCAGTGACATTAGTCACTGGCAGTGCTGATAAGGGTCCAGCTCTGCTGTAGCGGGGAACCCTGGCGGTCACATGACCCCCCCCCCCCCCCGCTCCCGGAGTGAAAGCTACAGTTTACTTTCACTTTCTAGTACACAGTGCTCATTGAGCACTGTGTACTTGGGGTAAGAAAAGGCAGGAAGGGTTAAATACCCCTCCTGCCTTCTGCTCTGGGTTATCAGCTGTTAGTAACAGCTGATAACCCGTAACCTGCCTCTGATTGATTGCAGAGCAGGAGGCTTAAAGCGCCGCCATAATTTTACATACGGATAAGCTTTAAGCCAGACCAGGCACGTAAATTTAGAGTGCCTGGTCCTAAACGGGTTAAGCCTCAAAAACTTTGAGGACAGAGAGGGGGGTGGGCCTGTTTTAATACCCCTGCACTGAACCCAATACCGTATTAGACAGCTCTGCACCTGCCTGGCTGCTGCTGCAGAGTTTTCTTGCACAAATCCCCAAAGACAATCTGCAGCATCTTCAGCAGGTTAGGTTGTACCTTCACTAGGTTCAATTCTCAGTATTTCCAGTAATATGATGGACAATTACTTAACATAATACCACAAATCATAGCCGGGCACTGAATCTGCTCTACCTGTTAAATCATCTTATCATAAACCTATACTACATCATCATAATAATAAAAGGCTGGACATTCACTTATATGGAAGCTGCCGTCCAAGAGAGGGCGCCGTGGAGGCTTTGTACCATCCCTAACTTGCATCACAATGATAGAGACAAGAAGCAAGACAGATGATTCTACTCCACAACCTTTGGTCCTGATTTCCCGGTGGCCCCTCGTGGTCCTCTTTGTCCTCTTGGACCCTGGAAAAAAGGATAAATTATAAAGATACAAAATATACAATGTGTTGTATCCACGGCTGACAGCACTTGTCAAGCCCCATCTTACACAAGCGTTGTTATGGATGTCACTCCAAAAAAGGTGACATGGACACATTATAGCTTAATCAGTACTAGACATTATAGATAGTAATGAATGCAAAGGTGGAACAATCAGGATGATTCTACTGCGATGTCTGATGGCGGAGTAAACTAAAGCACTAAATATACTTGTTGTTTAGAAAGAAGAGAGAGAAAAAAATATTCACTTACTGAGGGTCCTCTCTCACCCCTTGGGCCTGATTTTCCAGAAAGACCCTAAAAAAAATAGAAAAGTAGAATGCTTGCTTACACAATGAGCAAGAAGAAACCATTTTCTTTTTCTGCCGACCACCCTGTACACCCAGGTAAAGCCGCACATTAACCTTTTCCAATCCAATTTCTATCCTTACTCTTCTTCTGCTGTTACACAACAGCGCTATATGCTGGCTAAAGCTAGTACTGCATGAGGTGACACGTTGGATAGGCTCTGACAGCAGAGAGGCTGGCAATATACAGTAAGAAAACCTCACAGATATCTTCCAACAACGGAGCTGTACAGCCTTAAATCATAATGTCTTCAGAGGTCAGACAGTGGATTGGAAAGGGTTAAAGAGGAGTTCTAACCTTTGAACAATAATTCTGTTTTAAATATACAGATAGTCCCCTACTTACAAGGAGGTTCAGTTCCAGGAGCCTGTTTGTAAGTCCATTTTGTTTGTATGTCCAAAGTACATGAAGTATGAAGTATTACACGGACCGGCAGCCTGTTAAGCGGCTGCACAAGCGCTGGCATCAGCGCTTATGTAGAGCTTTCAAACTGAAAGTCCTGCCGTCGGCTCGCTGGCTTCTCACTCAACGCTTCTTATGGGAAGTGCTGAGCAGGGAGCTGTCACACAACTGTTAAAACATGTTCTACTAAAACTTTTAACTTGACAACCTTGTTCGTATGTACCGTATGTTCGTATCTCGAACGTTCGTAAGTAGGAGACTATCTGTAAATAGTTTAGAAATACGGCAGTGATTAATTTCTTAATATCTAGCAGTCAGAACTCCAAATCTCCTGCATAGACAGAGAGCTCAATGATAAGATTATGACTGCCCGTAGCCACCACTAGAGGAAGCTGAGGATGTTACTGTATACTGTGTATACAATGAGCTCCCTCTAGTGGCAGTTGCAGGTAGACAGCATGTTATTTTTTAATCCCACTGTATGTCTACACCCAGTAAACAGCAGGGGATTCCAAAAAACTGAGATCTGACCATTATGAAGATATTAAAAAATTTGTATCTAAAAAAAGCCATGATGATAAAAAGGTGGAGGTTTACTTTGAAAAGGCTGTGCAGTCCTAAACGATTGATGCCCTATCTCCACAATAGGTCATCAATAGCTGATTTCTGGGGGTCCTGTACACCGACACCCCCATCAGCTGTTCACCACGGCCAGTACACTTGTGCGCAGCAGTGCCCCAACGTAGTATTGCAGGCACACTTCCTGGTCACTTCCATGGGAGCTGCACCTCCAATACCATGCAGGGCCACTGCAGTGGGCACATAGCTGTGTGCTTCTAGCTCCATACACTGACAGCAGCCCGATCCCAGGTGACGGACCCCCAACAATCAGCTATTGATGACCTGTCCTGGGGAGTAGGTCACCAATCATTTTTAACTGAAAAAAGCCATAAAAAAAAAGCTGCCAAAAATTTTAATTACTGGATATTGATAGCGGCCAATTGTCTTTATAATTTCCTCATTTCTGATGGATTGGCCGGTGTAACGGAAGGAGAAGATCAACGATAAAAAATCCTGGAAGGGGCATTTGCAGTGGGCATTGCTGCCTCGTGAGCATTGGGCTCTTGTGCTGCTCCTTGACCAGGGAGATGTAAGCTGCACGATGAATACATCCCACCAGAGGCTTTACTTCTTTTCTCCCATCTGTGACATCTTGTATATAACGCGAATGTTAATGGTTTTTAACATTAGAAAGCCCCATTGACATCTGCATTAAAAAAAGCGCGGTATTAAAAAAAACGCAAGTGTGTGGGAGCCCTAAAACGTGTGAAAAAAGGTGTGTTTTACTACGATACCAACAACTACCAAAACTAAATAATCTAAAAGGGTTACGGGCTAAACTTATGATTATTTTCACCATATTTCATACCACTAAACTGGGCTGATGCCATATTCTATAAAGAAAGGCAAACACAGCCTCGCACTCCACAGGTCCTTACCTCCAGTCATCCTCGGGGGCAGTCGATGATGTAAGTGGGTTACTCGGGCACAGACATTTTTTAAAGCAACTGATAGTGGTAAAACATAAAATAGCTATACTTGCCTCACCTGATTCCTGCTGTTCCAAAGCCTCTGTCGCTCTCCACTTCCTGTTGCAGCAGCGAACCAATCACTGGCTCAGTTCCCTGTATGGGGGAGCCATTGCAGCTGTGGCAGGAAGTGGAGAACTACCAGGGACCCCGAGTGGTGGGGAATTGGGTGAGGTGAGTGTGACTCTTTATATTTTGCCAAAACTCTGAACTGTTTTCAATTTTTGTTTCTGTCTTGATAACTTCTTTAAATTGGCTATACCCCTTTAATAACTGTTGGTTCAAGACTTTTCCTCCTCTACCCCATAAAAATGCATCCTCAGGTTGCCTGAATATACCTGTGTTCTCAATTGGGAAATCGGAATAAGCTACTGCCAGACCTTAAGTGATGGCTTATCTCCAATGAGAACAAAGGATTGGGCATGTTGAAATTCAGCATGCCCAATCCTTCTTTCCTCCAACATCTTCTGTCAGGAGAAAATCTGCACAGTCCCATACACATAAGATAGTTGGCTGGTTGTGTCAAAATCAGCGGGTTGGGAAGGCTTTGCTTCTGTATGTATCGGCATCTTAGGGACTTTTCTACTGAGTCATACAAAACTACTGTATTCTGCCCGCCATTTTTTCATAATTATGACATGAGGTGGATATTTACATTGAAGTAACTACAGATTTTACTCATTTTGACCATATGGCATATACAAACATATCTGATTATCCACCCTCTGTGTTTAGGCATTGATATTAGCAATACAATAAAACCCTGATTCTGATGCCCTCCAGAAAGGATGAGGTGGGTGTAATCATATTAATAGATTGTCCCATACCCGCGCTCCCTTCTCTCCGTTGGTCCCTGCGAATCCTGGGAAGCCAAGAGATCCCTGTAATGATAGAAAGTAAAATAGACCATGAGTCATTGCAACACTTTTGGGTCCTGCATACCCGTTATATTCCGCTGTAACCCTCCTTTACCTTCGTCCCCTGTCGTCCAGGATATCCTGGCAGGCCTGGAACACCTAGTTTGCCCTGGAAATGAAAAAAATACATGTTTAATGGTCATCTTGTGTATTAATGTTTGGCTGTGAACACACACCAGACACCACCACATCTCACCTTCTCACCAATCAATCCAAGGGGTCCTGGATCACCAGTAGGGCCAGATCTTCCCTTGGGACCTTCAGGCCCATCCTCTCCTCTTGACCCTGGGACTCCACCTTCACCCTAAACAGAAATATTAAGATACTTAAATATTGCATGTCGCTCACAAATCCTTAATTTTACCGTAGAGAATCACACAGTGCTACAGCACATGGGAAAGACTAAATTTAACAAAACAGATTTTAGGAAAATACTGAAGATTTGGTGTGATTAATTGTAAAACAATTCAGTGGATGCCCCTTTAATCTCAGGGAGGACAGAACCCCACCATCTTTAGTCATTATGCCCTCAGCCCAGTGGCAAGAAGCTATAGGGGTCGCAGCGGTCACAGTTGCAACCGGGCTCCTAAGCCAGGGGGACCAACATGCCACTGTGTCAACTAGAACCCGAACAGTCACCGCTGCTGCCCTGGTCCAACTCCTCCGCACACTCTCTCGTTCAGCTTGTATCTTTTCAGCTTTGCTCCAGCTGCTGCCAGAGAGGCCCGACTCCCTCCGATACTGTACTGAGACAGTGGGGGGTGCAGTTGGACCGAGCAAGGATGCGCCCTACTCTTCTAATGCTGCAAGGAAGGGCCATCTAAGGGACCTAGTAATGCAGCGTTAAGGATCATGGCAGGCAATTGGGGAGAGAGGGAAGCTGAAATTTAGGTGCAGGGCCCAGAAATCCTACTAAGCATGAAAGAAAACGTCACATTGAGAGGCCTCAATGCAACTGTAAACGTAAAAGGAGCATCATCACAACTACAGAGTTAATGGAACACAACACGGCCACTTTAACCACAGGGCAAATGAGCATCTGCACTGTGCCCCTTGGCAGCACCAGGCCCTCTTCCAGCGGCATCAGTTTCTTCAGGACACAGATACAGTGAAAAGTATTGAGGAGGTTTAAAAATAGTAAAAAGCCATAGTCACCTACTGCATGTCTCTCTACCTCTTCGGTCTCCACTCACTTCTGGGTCCAGCACTCACGTGCCTGTTAAAGCACACGACCAATGTGGCCAATGACCGGTTTTAGTACCCGTTGTGGTCGTGAATTGGCTGCAGTGGTCATGTGTTTAATGGGCAGTTGACTGCCGGACTTCAAGCTGAGCAGACTGTGGGAAAACCTGCAGTCTGCTGGGTCATGTTTTTTTGCCATAATAAATGTTTGGAAGCGGGGCAACAGTGATGGGGGTTGGGCAACAGTTGAGAGGGGGCAGGGCAACAGTTGAGAGGGTGTCCATTTTAATACTGGTGTACTGGAATCACTCTGGTATTAAAACAGCTCTGGAGCACAGATCCAATTATAGGATGTGGTAATATAATGAAAATGTGATTGTCCTCAGTGAGTGAAACCAAGTAATCTTGTAGATATGAAACTTTTTACTGGCCAACAAAAATACATGATGTTATGGCAAGCTTTCCAACCTCTCAGGCTAAATGGAATAGATCCGAAGAGGTGTGTGTGTGTGTATATATATATATATATATATATATATACACACACACACATATGAAAGAGGATTGATATGGTGGGATTAATTTTTACTTAAAACAATACCAGAACAGAATGAATAGAGGAGTGAATACTTAATTAGTTCACTGACAATGATGTGAAGGTTTCCTGGTCTCTAGATTGGTGTTGAGGGTCTTCAGTCTGTGTGTCTGCTACTGATTTCTCATACTCTCCAATCATGCATGAAGCCACTTGAGATGTTGATGCCTGTGACACTGTAAAAGTGTCAAAGATGGTTAGAAACTCCTAAATTCTTCTATGACATTGGTATTTGAAGTTGCCTTTTATTATAGTAGCCTTCATATGTTAGGTACACGTCCGTTTCCTTCCTTCTCCTTGTATAGGAATACTTCATTTCTGGGTATCCTGGTGGCTCTGGTGATTTAGTCATCAGTTGAGGTGGGATGGTCACCCTGATTTATAAATGTCCTTATAAGATGGTAGAGATGTTCTTCTGTGTCTGTTGGGTTGGAGCAGATCTGGTTATATCTGATGGCCTGGCTGTAGATGATGGACTTGATGTGTTTAGGATTGGAACTGTCCCATCTGAGGTATGTGGGTCGATCAATCAGTTTTCGGCATAGGGATGTCTGTATTGAGTTGTTTGAAATTTTTATGATTGTGTCCAAAAAGTTAACTTCGGTATACGAGTAGCTTAATGTCAGGTTTATGGTGGGTGGAATGCATTGAATCTTGCATGGAATTTTATTAGTTCTTGTTCGGTGTAGGTCAAGAAGATCATAATGTCATCAATGTAGCAGAAGTAGGCCAATGGTTTGCTGGAGGCCAGAAAGTCACTCTCCAGTTTTGTCTTGAAAAGTTTGACATATTGCGGTGCCATTTTACTGCCCATGACGGATCTGGTGAGTTGAAGATATATCTCTTTGCTAGGTGTACCTGGCAGGTGGTCATTCCATCTTCGTGTGGGATGTTGGAATATAAGGATTTCACATCCATGGTGGCCAGGTGGCCATAGGTTTTATTAAAACAGTCCAGATGTTCACACTAAGTGCACAGTTGCAACATTTCAGGCTCAACGCCCTTTGTCAAACCTATGCAGAAACTTGGAGTACTAATCGTTATTGACAGTAATTCAGCCTGGATACAAGGTAGCCTCCAAATGTAAGTTAGACTATGTGTCAAAAAAGTCCTGTGATAGAGTACGCAAAGGGGACCTCAGTCGCCAGCTAGGGGGTTCTGTTCTAACCTGCCGGACTCTGGGTGTTCCTGATCGGTGTTTGGGTACAGGCCTACTCTGGACTCGGGGTGTTCCTGATCGGTGGTTGGGTACAGCCCTGCTCTGGACTTAGGGTGTTCCTGATCGGTGTTTGGGTACAGGTCTGCTCTGGACTCGGGGTGTTCCTGATCGGTGTTTGGGTACAGCCCTGCTCTGGACTTGGGGTGTTCCTGATCGGTGTTTGGGTACAGGCCTACTCTGGACTCGGGGTGTTCCTGATCGGTGGTTGGGTACAGCCCTGCTTTGGACTTGGGGTGTTCCTGATCGGTGTTTGGGTACAGGTCTGCTCTGGACTCGGGGTGTTCCTGATCAGTGTTTGGGTACAGCCCTGCTCTGGACTTGGGGTGTTCCTGATCGGTTGTTGGATACAGGCCTACTCTGGACTCGGAGTACAGACAGCCCTGCTTTGAGTCAGAAGTCTTTGGAGTTTCTTTTCCTTGTTCTTTATTAGGTACAACCGTAGTGTTGTATAATAGTTACTCCTCTGCTCATCTTGTTCTGCTATTGTTTTAAGTACAAATTAATCCCACCATGTCTGTGCCTTGTCCTGTGTATGTGTGTATATATATATATATATATATATATATATACATATATAAATATATATATATATATATATATATATATATATATATATATATATATATATATATATATATATATATATATATATGCATTTATCCATGCCTGAAAGCGCTGCGGAATAAGTTGGCGCTATACAAATAAAGATTATTATTATATATAATATATATCTGGAAAAGTTATTATTTCTACAAGATTACTTGGTTTGTCTTACTGAGAATAGTCACATTTTGTGCTACTGGCGACACCAGACCAAGCGTTTTACTTTTTAATATAATCATTTACTTTAGAACACGTGTATATACTGTATATATTTAAGTCTTACCTTGTCACCTTTTACACCCATATCACCCTTGAATCCAGGGAAACCATCTTCTCCCTGTGAAAATGAATAATAGATGTGATCAGCTGGGTATCTCATTGGGTTTTAGCTGTAGATTGGCATGGAGGGTGATTGAGCAGATAGCAGATAACTACAGGCTAATTATTACTATTTCTTACCTTCTCACCCTTATGCCCTTTAAGACCCCGGATTCCATCCACTCCCTGTAAAGACAAAGTGATAAGTAAAGATTCACCAATGCCCATATAGAGGATAACAGGATGTTTGTTGCTTACCGTAAAATCCCTTAACTGTCCGTGTCATTGGGGGCCACAGCAGATCTCAGCTATAGCTGCTGCCTCTAGGAAGCGACACTAAGTATAAGTCGAGCTAGTCCCTCCCAATGAATGTGGGGAGAAATGGATTTTACAGTAAGCAACAAAAATCCTGTTTTCTCCTCTGTATCATTGGGGGCACAGCAAGGCCTTGGGATATTCCAGAGCGGCACCCAAAGGGTGGGAAAGTGTGTGTTGTTCATCCACCGTCTGCTGCCAACCCATATGGCTTAAGACATGACAACTGAAGATGCACGGAAAGGTCCATTGTAGGACCTGGCAAGAATGTGAAGAAAAGACTATCACATGGATCCACCGCTAGGAGGTGCGAGGCTCGAAGTTAAACAGACTGAAGCAACTGCCTTTCTTGGTGAAGGAAGTATCAGGAACAATGACATACACCCCCGAAGGGTGAGCGCTTGCTTATCTTCAGGAACACCCTGCAAAAGCCAAAAGTAGAAGGGCAACTGAGGAACGGCGATGTCCTGGACAACAGCAAAGCGTTGAGACCACTTAAGTGGAAGGAAAAGTCAGAGCCGATTACCAAGAGACCACTATGAGAAGGTAAGTAAGCCATAACCTAACGAATATCCCACAAAAAAGGTTGGTGGACAGTATGCAGAGCAAGAGTCATTCCTGCAATGATATCTGGTAAATGAGGAAGTAAGATGGAGGGCCGAACTACAACCTTCTAGGGGGCCAGTGAACAAGTGGAAAAAAGAATGTCTTTTAGTTTCTAGTGGGCAAAGGCAAATACCAATCTTATGATCGATCCAATGTCAAAGATGACTAGCTACCTTGACTGAATGGGTGAAGGGCTCACTCCTCGGATTGATGTTCTCAGTCAAGGATGTTGGCAACCTTGTTGTGCACTCCAGAGATGCAGCATGCTAAGGAGCAGGTAAGTAGATCTCCGCACACTGACTAATGTGTGTTGGGATTCTGACATGGCCATGGCAATGCAGACTCTACTTGATCACCTAAGAAAGCAACTACTGTAGCATTTGGAATGGAACAGGGAGTGAATAACAGATTGGTCTTGTGCTGCTGGGAAGGAAGGATGGTTTGATGTTAGAAGATGAAGAAAGTGAATTTGTGCAGAGACCATATATGTGATGATGGACAAACACTGGAACAGAAGGAGAGAAAGAGCCAGGGCACATTTGATGAGGGTAAGGGAAAACCCAATTAGATAAAATAGTGTCAGAGATGCATCACGTCTAGAATGTTTGTGGATCTCCTCTAGCATGTTAAGATTGTTCCTGGTGGGAGTAAATGTGGGTTTGGGATAGAGTCACCACATAGAGGAGGACGAATTGCCCCCGGCCTGCATGCAAAAAAACCAGAAAGTCTATGCCCTATAGTCCTGGAATTAGAGTCCTGGTCTAAGTGAAGTATTTGTGTGGAAGAAAACGAAGTGGACCTCTGGGCCTTCCAGATGTGTTGTACAGCCTTGGCCACAGTGCTCTAGAGAGTAATGTAATAACTCTCTAGAGCACTCACCAGTTTACTCACCTTATCTTCATCGCTTCGGTGCCCCGGGGCACCAGTAGGGTCACCTCCTCAGCGACTATCACTTATTGGTGAGAGATCACTGGATGGGGAGAGCAGGCAGAAATATTAGGTTACCCCCATGGCTGCTGGGAAGCAGAGAGCTTAGAGCCGCTCAGGTCCACTTTTTCTTGGAGGAGGGAGTAACAGCATGTGAAGCACTATCTGCACCCCCACTTGGGGACAATGAGGGATGTTAAGTCATCCCACCTACAGGGGAAAAAGGAGGAAAAATAGTAAAAGCAGATGAGAGCTGCAGATCAGGAAATCTACCCTCTACGGACACTTAACTAAAACTGAAAAGCTCAGTGCCTGCAGGACGGGTGTAGCTAGTGGAAAGCTATCTCTTCTTGTACTTCGTGTCGCCTCCTAGTGGCCACAACTATACCAAAGGTCTTGCTGTGTCCTCCAATGACATGGACGAGAAATAAAATCTGCTGTTCTAAAATAAAATAAGAAATTTTAAAACACCCGGGGAGAATTATGACATTTGTGCCAAAATTTTTTATGCTGCAATCACGACATGTATTTTAGCAGGCGGGGCTTGGTGGAAAGGGGTGTGACCTCTTACCATTATGTACATTTACTATAATTTATGCCAGTTTATAGTTTGCATAGACTTTCCTGTCCCTCAAGTTACAATATTATCAACTTGTGAACTTTCCTGGGCCTTCATCATTTAAAACCACAATCAACCAAAGCAGTGCCAATCCGTGATGAAGGCAACTTGTAATCGGGGTCTAACTGATAAAATACGTGAATCACAACATGAGCTGAGTGGCTGTCTAATAGCGCCCCTCTACTGCTATTTGCCTGCACTACGTGTCTTATACCGCTCTGTACATGCACTACATGTCTTGTACTGCTCTCTACCTGCACTACAAGTCTTGTACCGCTCTCTACCTGCACTACATGTCTTGTACCACTCTCTACCTGCACTACATGTCTTGTACCGCTCTCTACCTGCACTACATGTCTTGTACCGCTCTCTACCTGCACTACATATCTTGTACCACTCTCTACCTGCACCACATGTCTTATACCTCTCTCTACATGCACTACATGTCTTATACCTCTCTCTACATGCACTACATGTCTTATACCTCTCTCTACATGCACTACATGTCTTATACCACTCTCTACATGCACTACATGTCTTATACCGCTCTCTACATGCACTACATGTCTTGTACTGTTCTCTACCAACACTATATGTCTTGTACTGCTCCCTATCTGTACTACGTCTTGTAATGCTCTCTACCCGCACTACATGTCTTATACTGCTCCCTATCTGCACTACATGTCTTGTACCGCTCTCTACCTGCACTACATGTCTTGTACCACTCTATACCTGCACTACATGTCTTGTACCACTCTCTACCTGCACTACATGTCTTGTACCGCTCTCTACCTGCACTACATGTCTTGTACCACTCTCTACCTGCACTACATGTCTTGTACCACTCTCTACCTGCACTACATGTCTTGTACCGCTCTCTACCTGCACTACATGTCTTGTACCACTCTCTACCTGCACCACATGTCTTATACCTCTCTCTACATGCACTACATGTCTTATACCTCTCTCTACATGCACTACATGTCTTATACCTCTCTCTACATGCACTACATGTCTTATACCACTCTCTACATGCACTAGATGTCTTATACCGCTCTCTACATGCACTACATGTCTTGTACTGTTCTCTACCGACACTATATGTCTTGTACTGCTCCCTATCTGTACTACATGTCTTGTAATGCTCTCTACCCGCACTACATGTCTTATACTGCTCCCTATCTGCACTACATGTCTTGTACCGCTCTCTACCTGCACTACATGTCTTGTACCACTCTATACCTGCACTACATGTCTTGTACCGCTTTCTACCTGCACTACATGTCTTGTACCGCTCTCTACCTGTACTACATGTCTAATACCTCTCTCTACATGCACTACATGTCTTATACCTCTCTCTACATGCACTACATGTCTTATACCTCTCTCTACATGCACTAGATGTCTTATACCGATCTTTACATGCACTAGATGTCTTATACCACTCTCTACATGTCTTGTACTGCTCTCTACCGACACTATATGTCTTGTACTGCTCCCTATCTATACTACATGTCTTGTACTGTTCTCTACCCACACTACATGCTTTGTACCACTCTCTACCTGTACTACATGTCTTGTACTGCTCTCTACCTGAACTACATGTCTTGTACTGCTCTCTACTGACACTATATGTCTTGTACTGCTCCCTATCTGTACTACATGTCTTGTACTGTTCTCTACCGACACTATATGTCTTGTACTGCTCTCTACCTGCACTACATGTCTTGTACTGTTCTCTACCAACACTATATGTCTTGTACTGCTCCCTATCTGTACTACATGTCTTGTACTGCGCTCTAGCCGCACTACACATTCTGTACCACTCTCTACCTGCACTATATGTCTTGTACTGCTCTCTACCTGCACTACATGTCTTGTACTGCTCTCTACCCGCACTACATGTTTTGTACCGATCTTTACCTGCACTACATGTCTTTTACCGCTCTCGACCTACACTACATGTCTTGTACCCCTCTCTACCTACACTACATGTCTTGTACTGCTCTCTACCTGCACTATATGTTCTGTACCGCTCTCTACCTGCAGTATATGTTCTGTACTGCTCTCTACCTGTACTACATGCCTTGTACTGTTCTCTACCTACACTACATGTCTTGTACCGCTCTCTACCTGTACTACATGCCTTGTACTGTTCTCTACCTACACTACATGTCTTGTACTGCTCTCTACCTGCACTACATATACTGTACTGTATGTCTTGTACTTTGTTCCATCTGAATGTGTAGTTAAAATGAAAGAATAGAATTCCTGCAGATCTTTCGTCGTTTACCTTCCCACCGCGCGGTCCAGGATAACCGATTGGACCTTGTGGACCAGATGGACCCTAACAAGATAAGAAAGAAGAAGCGATTACAAAGTGCAGATCAAGTATTTACAATAACTTTGTGAGGTTGTTGGTTAAACCATTAGGCTGGGCTCATACGGCTGAAAGTGTGAGTCATGCAGCATTTTACCTCTGTGGAGCCAGCGGTGACCCGGTGTATTGCTGCATATGGCAGTGATATTCTGCTGTGCATGACAGCATATCTCACACATTGTCATGCACGGTCTGCCTGGGTTTTTTTGTTGTTTACATTTCCTGTGCTGTCGCTTCGCAACGGCGAGTATATACTCCACCCATACACAATTACATTACAGAAAAATGGGCTGCAAAATAGAACACACTGTTCTTTTTTATAGTCATGTATTACGAAATTCCGACATGCAAATGTGATCGGAACTGCGTAAGGCAATGTAATGGATTGGCTGCTAGTTACCGCGTATCACACAGGCGTACAACGCACACATAATATGCGGTAATCATATGCTCGTGTGAGCCCAGCCTTACAAACATAGGGAACTTCAAGGACACCAACTAGACAAAAAACAATCCCACAGTGCTGTGTACCCAAAGCTAGAATGTAAGGGCTCACTCACTGCTTTGGCTGCGTATTAGGTGAGTATTTTTTACACTCGTAATACAGACTATAATGGACGTATTACGTATATAAAATGCACAAAATATGACATGCTGTACTTTTTTCATGTACCTGAACAATGCAGGTCTGAATGAGCCAATGTAAATGAATGAGGTTTGAGCAGTGCGTGTTTCACGTGTGATGTAGAGTAAAACTCCGCTTGTGTAAGTGAGCCCTTATTGTCATGGCCGATCAGTAACAATTACTGTTATGCTTATCTGCAGGAGGAAGATTCACTTCAACTACTGCAGTTATTAAATATATGTGACAAACGACTACAAATCACAGCAATCCACAGAAATACTTAAGGACCATTTAGACCCAACGATCCTCGCTCAAAAATTGCTCAAAGTAGTCTTTTGAGCGAGAATCGTTGGGTCTAACTGCGCGGTCATCGTGCAGATTTCATTACCGAGTTGTTCATCATTGTCTTCCAGCTAGCTGAAAGAGAACAATGAGCCTTATCAGTGCCGTGCGCTGAGTTCTCAACGGGATACTATTGATACTATTGTTTCAGCTGGTATCCTGCTCAGAGAACACAGCCAGAGTATGAAGAAGACAGCGCTCCAGCTGTGTTCTGCATACCCCGCTCGGAGCACACAGCTGCATACCAGCTGAGCGCTCCGTGAACACAGTAGGAGTATGCAGAAGACAGCGCTCTGGCTGTCTTTTGCATACCCAACTTGGAGCGCTCAGTTGTATAGCAGCTGAGCGCTCCGTGAATACAGCAGGAGTATGAAGAAGACAGCGCTCCAGCTGTGTTCTGCATACCCCGCTCAGAGCTCTCAGCTGGATACCAGCTGAGCACTCTGAGAAGACAACAGCTGTATGCAGAAGATAGCGGTCCCGCTTGTCTTCTGCATACAGCGTGAGCCTTCATTTATACACTTTTGCAAAGTGAACGATAAAAACTGTCACTCAATTTGCTGTTTAAGCGAATTTTGAGCGATCATCTTGCCATGTAAATTCACACAATGATTATCATCTTTTGAGCGAATTTTGAGTGATAATTGTGTCTAAATTGGGCTTTACACAAGTAGAATTAGTGAAAAATAATCTTTAGGTCAGTTTTTAGGCCACAATAAACACGTTCCACAATGGATGGAGATATCATAGAGTATAAGATGCTGAGGGAGACGTCAGACTTACTTGGTTGCCTTTGAATCCTCCAGGACCTTCTTTACCAGGATGACCCTGGAGAGCAAAAAGACGAAGACGTGATGCATTAATTTATCTCCCTTTGTAACCAACACATTTATGCTAATTCTTTGTCAGACGAGATCACTATTTTTGAATCGTGTAATACACCATACATGAATTAGTGGTTGGAGCGTCCTCTGTTTATATGGAACCCATAACTCCCCGTTCTACAATGATATTAAAAGGCTTGTGCAAGAAAAAAAGGCTTAAGTCCATCTGATACGGATCTACATGTCTGTAATATTCAAAAAAAATGTATTCTTATATGCTTGCTTATAAATGGGCAGTGCCAGCCTTAGGTTAGATGGCACAACCTCCCCTCCATTGTAAGAAAAAAACAATATATATTGTATTGATAGGCAGTCTGCCTGTAGTCTAGTTGTGCAGAAAGCAGTAAGATAGTAACATACCAACACCAGAACAGCTTGTAACATAAATACAGCACCAGAACAAAAGTAAGTACATAGATGCAATACCAGAACCAAGCTCTTAAGATAAATGCAGAACAAGAATAAACCTCAGTACACAGAAAATACAAAGATACAAATACGAAGATACAAAGAAATAGAACCAAGCTGATAAGATAAATACATTCCTAGAATTAAGCTCCATAAATAAATACAGCACCAGGCCCAATATCATAAGATACGTACGGCCCCAGAACCAAGCTCAGTACATAAATACAGTACCAGCACTAAATTCAATACAAAAATACAATACCAGAAGCAAGATCATAACATAAATACAGTACCAGAACCAAACTCATAACATAAATACAGCCCCAGAACCAAGCTCCACACACAAACACAGCACCAGAACCAAGTTTATACCAGAAATACTTCCCACGGAATTAAGCTCAATACATGTATACAGCCCCAGAACCAAGTTCAATACATAACTACAATACAAGAACCAAGCTCATAACATAAATGCATCACCAGAACCAAGCTCAGTGTATAAATATAGCCCCAGAACCAAGTTTAATGCATAAATATATCACCAGAACCAAGCTCAGTACACAGATACAATACCAGAATGAAGCTCATAGCATAACCAATGGTAACCATGTAAATCCCCCCTATCAAGCCAACAACTTGCACCTTAAAAAATATTTTTAGCCCCATATGGACTTATGAAGGACTACCAGAGCAGAATATATAGGCGCTAACCTTTTTCATACTTTTGACATAAAATACACATTTTTAATTAATTAAAATGGAAAATGCCTTTACACGAGTGATAACTCCTTTATCTCCTCTCTTCTTCTGCCTTCTATGAATGGTCTCTGTTCTACTGACTGGCACAGAAGTTCTGCCCACTGATCAAACATTTATTGCATATCCTACTGAAATGCCTTATAGGATGATAGTGGGCACCGCATGCCAAAGTCTTCTAATAACATTAAACACAAGGCAATGGATTTTCATTCTTCCATGCACACCGGCGTGATGACACTGCGTGTCGATATTCACATGAAAAAATGTGGCATGCTCTATTTTACTGCGTAATACACGCATACAGCCCCCAATAAACTCTATGGATGCGTGTGAATACACAGAGCTTACACAACCCATTGCATAAGCCTTGCAAGTGAAATGCTTGTTGCCTAGCAAAATGCTCATTAATTACTATATATGCTTATTTCCCAGCCTGCGTTTTTTCACGAGTGTATGGAAACGCTGTTATATACGCAGCCATACCAGCGCACGACAAAAGAACATACGCAGTCAGAAGCAGGGAAATACGCAAGGAATACGCAGGCTTTGATACACAGCGTTTTACATATACGCCCTTAAGCTGAGGGGTCATGTGTTTTCAATGGGAACAGGGAAATAAGCTGCTGCCAGAAAACCTCTGGCGGCCGTTTATCCGCTGTGAGAAAAAGGATCAGACATGTTGAAATTCAACAAGCCCAATCATTGTTTCTCCCAACATTATTTGTTGGGGAAGAGTCAGGACACCCCCATACACATAAAATAGTTGAGTGGTCTTAAGTTTGGCCAACGTTGCCCTTCTATGTGTAGGCACATACACCAATTGCAAACTCAAACAGAAAAACAGGAATTCAAAAATATAAGCAAATACAGAAAGTCTATTATATCATGAACACGTTAATATGCTTACAGGAGGCCCATCAGAGCCAGGGATGCCAGGAAGGCCAGGTTTACCATTTGGTCCCTGTAAGTAAATATATAAAACTTAAGAATCTTATAGAAAAAGTTTTTTAGGTAATTTCTAAACTGACATCTAACAAAGTCACACTTACAGACTCTCCTGGAGGTCCTTGAGCTCCTTGCGGCCCTGAAAGCCCCTGTGTCCCAGGAGTTCCCTGCTGTCCAGGGGGGCCAGGTTCACCTTGTGGGCCCTAAAGAACAAGGAGGAATAGCACTATGGGTATGTAGACCTTGTACTGCAGGTGTTCGGCATCCTCTATAATGAATGTTAAGTGGACATTTTAACCTACCAGGTTTCCTTTTGGCCCCACAGGTCCATCCATCCCTCTTACACCCTGTAGAGACAAGAAAGGTGTCACAATGACGAGAACTCATCACACCGGTATACACAGCATGAAACATTGGGAAGGTACTCACAGGTGGACCAGTAATACCAGGTGGGCCTTTGGGTCCAAGCAAACCTCTGACACCCTAAAGACACAAGAACATGACCACAATACGGTGAGTGACTGTGACTAAATATGGATTATATGTAGAATGATTCAGACTATAACGACTGCAAATATCCGTATTCTTACTTGTTAGATACAAAATATCAAGAAAGGATATTTGACGATACAAGAAAACACTTTCCAGAATACGATGAAACATCTACAGGTTTCGGGGGAATTAAAGCCCCACGGTAAACTTGTAGAAATACATGGGGTATTCCTTTAACAACGGGAAAACTAATCAGGTCACTTCCAAAACAACTGAAGTGTGAAAATCTGCTTCCAAATATTGTGTAAAAATTGATTTAAAAAAGTATTCTTACTGGTTCACCAGGAAGTCCACGGGGTCCAACGTCTCCATCAGATCCCTAAGAAATACAGGAATGACAATATCAGCTACTGAGCAAAGTGTCGGGTGACCCAACAGCACTGAAATAAGTACCAACCCTCTCTCCGTCTTCTCCTGGTGGTCCCAACGGCCCCTGAGATCCAGAATCTCCCTACAAAAACAAGATATCCTCAGTGGAGCTCTCATCTTCTGCACTGGAGCATCTCTTATAATAGTAGTTATTGTGCGGCATTTGTGGGCTGTATTACTTGTTACTTACTTGGTCTACATACTATGGCTGTGGCCCCACAATGTGGCAACCACTTGTGACTGGAAACCAGCCCAACCACAGTGGAAAGATCGTGGCCACTGGCTGCCAAGGGTGGGTGGTGATTTGGCCACGTGTGGTTATCACATCGCAGGGCCACAACTTAGTCTAGGAGTTTCTTAGAGGCAAATGAGTTACCTCTGTTTTGTGAGTGAACTTCCAGGGGTCCATAAAGTTGTGCCTAATTGCTTATTAATCCATTTTAGACACTTATCAGATGCATCAGAAATGTATGGAAGGTCTGCTCTGACGTACATTTCTGATATAATTTATGACAGTTTATGGTGTCAATTATACATAAAAGCATCAGTTTGGGGCAGCTACGACCCCTCCCAACAAGTCACACCCTCCTCTTTCCCATATATTTTCTCCATAGAAACTAATTGGATCCGTGGACTGATAATATCATGTTATCCCCTACCCATAGAATACGGGATGACTACCTGGTCAGTGGCTGTCTGACCACTGGGAACCCCGCTGATTGCCAGAACTCAGCTATTTTCATCAGTCCTATTGAAATAAATGGGGTGATGGCTGATTCTGCAGCCCCATTTATTGCCAGACAAAGAGGAAGAAACATGACCTCTGTTTTGGTGATAGATGTTGGGTCCCAACAGTCTGAACTCCCACCAATCAGTTAGGCTATGGGCACATTGGAATATATGATGGGACATTTTTCTACCGAAGTATTCTCCGCATGTGAATCATTGATGGTCTACTGCAAATATAAGAGACTGCATAGTAGTAGAACTCATGTGAGGATGTTTGTTAATCTTCATGGGGTCTGTGAAACTAACCATACTTAAAAGTAACATATCATATCTGTAATTCACACAATTGTAATAGGAAAATGAATCATTTAAGTTACCCGGTGACCCTTCTCTCCCGGCAGTCCAGGCAGCCCATCGAAGCCACGTTCGCCCTGACACAGAAACAGAGTTTATTAAGGTATTGGGTGGTGGCAGAGAAACGCCATGACCGGGTCACGGAAGAAATATTTACCTTGCCACCAAATTCACCAGGTAAACCACGAGCTCCGTCAGCACCAGAACGACCCTAAGACAAAGGGAAGGTTTCAGATCCCCAGTACCAGACTGGTTCAAATTGTCAAGCTGCGCTCTTCAACGCCTCATGTCACAAGTTCAACAGATGTTATTCCCTACATCTCTTCGATATTGAAACCAGAGATGTGTCCTTACCCTTCTCCCCGCTTTTCCCGGAGGCCCAGACAGTCCCTGTGGTCCTCTTAGTCCCTAGAAATGTTGATAAAATTGTGTTTAACCGATGACATAAAAGTTACATGTGGCTGTACAGTAGAAGTTATTCAAAGTAATCTAAAAGGCCATATACAGGGGGCGGGGGGGGGGGGGCTTTTCAGCTGCACTTATTTGCAAGTATTATATAAAAATACATATTTTAAGAAAAGAAGAGAAGGTTAATTCAGAAACATTTGACCATCAATATGTTATAATATAAGTAGTAGTTCAGATTAAATTGCCTTTGTGTCTCCGGACATTTTATTTCCCCGATCTGGACTTATTCATCTTTTATAAAACAGTTATGGATTGTAAATGTCACCCTGGTCCATAAATGACAAAATGTCGAGAATCATAGATATCTTCATGTGGTTGAACTACCTGTTGAAGACTCCAGAGAGGGTTGAAGCACGTTGCACTGCATACAGCTGTACGTTTGTACCCATCTTCTGGTGTGAGGGGCTTCTAGTATACGGCCCACCATGTAGCAGCGCCCTGGGTGATGTTTCTTCAACTACATAAGGATATGAAGCAATGGGTTTGGGGTGTCCTGGACGACATCTCCCCATTACCATCATGGCTTGAAGCTAGTGGCACCACAGAAGCTGGCATTTATTGCAATGTGCCCAGGTGAGCACAATCCATCGGGTGAGAGGTTTTGCATATCACTACACATTTTTTACAGTTTTTTATTCCTGCCCTCAGTTCTGTGCCCTCGGCTGCTTTCCTGTTCTGTCTTCATGTGGCTGGAATCCCAGAATAGCAGATATTGGTGACACAGTCTTTCATCTTCTGTACAAGAAGCCCATATGTCCTTTCCCTGAAGAGAAGTATTTGCAGCTAATAATTTACAAAGGTGAAACTAATGTTTTTCATTTTTTCTAATGTTTTCTCGGCTCCGGTATTCAAGTTTCTCCCAACAGGTGATGATTCAGGACATCCTACAGAGACCTGGGCAATATCTGATAATAATTACATCACCTGCAATGCAGTGCAATACTCAGGAAACGCTTAACCCCTTAATTACCCACCTTTTTTTCATTTTTGTTTATTCTTGCCCACTTTCAAAAACTCATAACTTTTATTTATTTATCCATTGACGTCGCTGTCTGAGGACTTCTTGTTTTTTGCAGGACGAGTTGTATTTTTCAAAGGTACTATTTAATGTACCATATAATGTATTGAAAAAGTTTTAAAAATTTCTAACTGGAGTGAAATGGAAAGAAACACAATTCTGCCATCTTTGAGGGGGTCTTGTTTTTACGGCACTGCGGCCTATGGGTCAGTACGATTTTTCAGGTTTCTACATCGATGCTTTCTTCACATATAACAAAAGGTTAAATTGATCTTATTTGTTTGATGGAAGGATATTACCAAGCAATATCTTCGTGCTTACTTAATTACCTGAGGACCGATATCTCCTTGTTCCCCCTTCAGTCCAGGACTTCCTGGTGATCCCTGAAAGAAAACACAATAAAACAAAACAAATTTATAAAACGGTAGAGAAAAAAACATCACCATTTCTTACTGAAATTCTACCTAAACTCAATTTAAAGAGACCTTCCTATTTCAGGACTACATTGTATCCTGGGACCATGGAGGGACCCAGCATTATATTACTTGCAGTTGTTCTTCTCTATCCTACCATTTGCCAGTTCCAGGTCCTGTTTTCAGCGATCCAAGATCGCCGATGCAATCTTCAAACTACCTAATCCCCAGATTAGGTTTGACTACCTGCTCTCTGATTGGCCAGGGCTGCAACAGTGCATGGTGCGCATTAAATAGTTATAAAATTGTGGCAGCCATCATGAATAGCTGAAAACCAGATTCAACATTTATTGGAGAGACAGCAGAGAAGTTCAGCTAAAGGTAATGTACCGCCTCAGGTCCTGAGACAGAATTTTGTCCCGAAACCAAAAGGATGCTTTAAGTTTATAAATGAGTAAAATGCACTTCAGTACGACGACCTCCAGCCAGAACATGGAGCTTGTAGAGCATTATCTATGTTCCTGATTTGATTTTGAAAGAAGTGAAAGTCCAGACTTCTATTGTTCTAATCAGACTGAGATAAAAACATGCAGCCAATTGTTTATTAATTGTAATTTAACATTTAAATAAATGTCTAATTTCTCTGGTTTGCCAAGGATATAAGTGCGACTGTATTTGGTACCTCACCCCCCCTGGTGGGGCCAATGTAATCTACTATTATCCTCTATTACTATTGGGGCTTTCTGGCCAGACATTCATTATTCAAAAGAGGCTCCGCTGGGTTTTTAACTGCCCACAAAACCCCACAAAACCCCCCAGATACCTTATCAGTTTTCCATTAGTCCCTCTGTATTGTATTCTTTCCCAGCAGAGGAGGAGCAGAAGCCTTAGGTGGGGTTCTCACAGGACAGAATACCACCGGAAATCTTGTAGTTGTGCAAAAAAACGCAAGATTTCCGCCAGGAAAGGGCAGTTTCAAAACCCGCAGCACTTAGCCTCGGGTTATGGAGCGGCTTGGCTGCATGCTTTTCCATTGCGGACAGCGCTCCCATAGAGGAGAGTGCGGTCGCAACGGGAAAGACAAATTGACATGCTGTGGCCAGGGAATCCGCGCAGCAGCGCCGGCTTCTGCTGGCTTTGCAGCGAGGGATTGGCCATCCCGTGTGGACAAGATTTTTGACAAATCTTGTCCACATGGCTGGCTAACCCCGGGACTACCGGCCGCAGCAGGATTTGCCACAATGAAATTCCAGACGGAATTTATGCAGGAAATCCGCCCTGTGTGAACCCAGCCTTACAGATAAGAGCTATATAACGCACTGCTAAGCGCGTCGTATTCTAATGCCCCATTAAGATGGAACAATTATCGTCCAGGAAGTTGTTCAAACGAGCAAAACTGAATGATTATCGGGCCAACGACTGAATGAGTGAGAAGTGTGAGGTTCTCGCTTATCGTTCAGTTTCAGACGGCATAAAAACCAGCATCAAGTCGCGCATTTTTTGTGCAGTTTAAACAGTTATCGTTCAGTGTTTCACATAGGATTGTGACCGAGACCCGCCACGATTCTCAACCAGAATTGTGTAGTTTAAACAGGCTGCACAAGTGCGGGCTAGGGTGGCCCTTAGCTATAGGTAATTTTCTGAAAGTTAAACTTTTTCTTCTCCCATCCCCTAATCCTGCTGCACTCGGACTGTGCAAAAAAACGGACTGTGCAAAATTTTAGCTCAATTGGACAACTGCGAGGTACACTTTTAGAAAGTTGAAAAATAAGGGCCACCCATGTGCGAACGAGCTGGTATTGACGTCACCAGCTCGTATGGTTGGGCAAACAAGAATCATGAGGTTCTTGGCCAACATAAAAGGGCCCTAAGTGTGCGGTGTCTTAAGTGTGTGACCTGGGATTAGTGATTTTGGATTGGGGGACTTTGGAAGAGTGACTTGTATTTATTTACTGCTTATCCATTTGAATTTTTGCATCTATTACTTTTATCTATTCTATCTGCATGATCCCCATTTAGAATGTAATGTGCTTCAAGATTGACAATGCCATCCAGTGTACATTCTGTGTCATGTATGCAATCCTTGACCAGTTGGCTGCATACTGCTGTAAAAGATGTGGGGTTGTTGCGAATTTGGAAGCCCAGATCCTGGAACTAAATGATCAGCCGGCAACATTAAGATCCATTGGCATCATGGAAAGTAGTTTGTTGCTCACTGAGCGGACGTTCGCTGGGGTAGATGTGGGGGTGGAGGGAAGTTTGGGTAAGCAGGATGAGCAAGCAGCTAGCTGGATGATAGTTAGAAGGAGGGGTAGATGGAAGAGATCCAGGGATGCTGGTCCTGAACTGGAACACCCCAACAAGTTTGTAAAGTTGGCAGATGAGGAGGATGTCATTATAGGATAAGCACTGATGCAGGCCGACATGCCCAGGGAGATGTCTGCTCTAGTAAGAAGGGGAGCGCAGGGCAGGGTAGACAGATCCTGGTGGTGGGAGACTCAGTTATTACGGGGACAGACAGGGTAATCTGCCATAAAGACCAAGATCATCAAACAATGTGTTGTCTTCCTGGCACTTGAGTTCGACACATCGTGGATCAGGTTGACAAATTACTGGGAGGGGCTGATGAGGATCCAGCAGTTATGGTATATATTGGCACCAATGACAAAGTTAGAGGGAGGTGGAAGGTCCTTAAAAACTATTTCATGGAACTAGGATCTAAGCTCAGGGCAAGGACATTCAAAGTAGTATTTTCTGAAATACTACCTGCACCATGAGCCACACCAGAAAAACAGCAGAAGATTAGGTAGATAACAAGTGGCTCCAGAGTTGGTGTAAGAAGGAGGGGTTCGGGTTCCTGGAGAACTGGGCTGACTTTGCTGTCAGCTACAGGCTCTACCGTAGAGATGGTCTGTATTTCAATGGGAAGGGTGCAGCTGTGCTGAGGGAGATGAACATGTGGAGGCTCTATAGGTGGAAATACATGGAGGGAAAAACAACAATAAAACCCTCACAGGGATTTTCTATAGAAAACCAAATGTAACAGAAACTAATGCAAATCTATTATTGAAGCAAATAGATGAAGCAACAAATCACAATGAGGTAATTATTATGGGGGACTTTAACTATCCAGATATAAACTGGGAAGCCGAAACCTGCGGATCTCATAGAGGTAACAACTCTCTGTCAATAACTAAAGATAATTACCTTACACAACTTGTACAGAACCCAACTAGGGGGATGGCCATTGTGGACTTAATATTAACAAATAGACCTAACAGAATAACAGGGGTGCAGGTTGGGGGGCACCTGGGAAATAGTGACCATAATATAATACATTCAACTTGCCCTTCTGAAGAGAGTTTTATAGGGCAGCTATGAAAATACTAAACTTTAGAAAGGCCAAGTTCGATCAGCTCAGAGATGCCCTAAACCTTACTGGGACAATGTCCTCAAAAATAAGAATACAGACAATAAATTGGAAACGTTTAAAAACATCCTAATTACTTACTGCGAGCAGTTCAAGTCTTACAGGAATAAAAGGGTTACTAATAGGAGAAAGCCAATATGGCTTAATAAAGATGTAAAGGGGGCAGAAACAGCAAAAAGAAAGCATTTAAACTACTAAAACAAGAAGGCAGTGAGAGAGATGCAGTTATCCACACTCAGCTTTGCTACATGCAGGTATCCACACTCAGCTCTGCTACATGCAGGTATCCACACTCAGCTCTGCTACAAACAGGTATACATACGCAGGTATCCACACTCTACTCTGCTACACTGAGGTATACACAGTGGGGTACCACAGGGATCAGTATTGGAGGGGTCACTGTTTCTAGTGGGGTACCACAGGGGCAGTATTGGTGGGGTCACCGATACTAGTGGGTTACCACAAGGGTCGGTTTCGGGCCCCAATCTTTTTAATAAATTAATGGCCTGGTAGAAGGATTGTACAGTAAAATATCAGTATTTGCAAAACTATGTAAAGTAACACAAGAGAGGACGCAAGGAGACTGCAAGAGGATCTGGATAAATTGGGGGCAGAAAAATGGCAAATGAGGTGTAAAACTGATAAATGTAAGGTTCTGCACATGGGCAGAAGAAATACATGTCCCCATTACACAATAAATGGGAAACCACTGGGGACAACGACATGGAGAAGGACTTGGGGGTTTTAGTTAACTTTAAACTTAACTGGAGCAACCAGTGTCAGGCAGCTGCTGCCAAGGCAAATAGGATCATGGGGTGCATCAAAAGAGGTCTAGAGGCACATGTCGAGAACATTGTTCTTCCTCTTTACAAGTTACTGGTCAGACCACACATGGAATATTGTGGACAGTTTGGGGCATCAGTACTCAAGAAGGACATATCAGAGCCTGAGCGGGTACAAAGGCGGGCAACTAAAGTAATGCATAGAACGGGTGGACTAAAATACCCAGAGGGGTTATCAAAATTGGGGTTATTTAGTTTAGAAAAAAGACATTTGAGGGGCAACCTAATAGTTATGTATAAATAGATCAGGGGACAATACAGAGATCTCTCCCATCATCTATTTATACCCAGGACAGAGATCTCTGCTATCATCTATTTATATACAGGACTGTAACAAGGGGGCGCTCTAATAACTGTATGTATATATATATATATATATAAAGCTGAAAGCCCTCACTGACTCATTGACTGACTCACTCACTCACTCACTCACTCACTCACTGACTCGCCAAAAGTTCTCCAACTTCCCGATGTCGTAGAAACATGAATTTTGGCACAAGCATAGATTATCTCCAAAATAGGAAAAGTAATTGGGTCCCAACTCGATTATTCAATTCTAGCGCAAAAGAATTAGCGTCGAAATTTTACGTACGTAATCTAAATCTCTCACTTCCCAATGTCATAGAAACTTAAAATTTGGCACGGGCATTGATTATGTCATAAATAGAAAAAGTTTATGGGTCAAAACTCGATTATTCAATTCTATGCGCAAAAGAATTAGCGTCCAAATTTTACGTACAGAATGTAATTTTCTCACTTTCCAGTGTCATAGAAACGTGAAATTTGGCACGAGCATTGATTATGTCATAAATAGGAAAAGCTAATGGGTCCCAACTTCATTATTCAATTCTATGCGCAAAAGAATTAGCGTCCAAATTTTACGCACTGAATGTAATTTTCTCACTTTACAGTGTCATAGAAACGTGAAATTTGGCACGAGCATTGATTATGTCATAAATAGGAAAAGCTAATGGGTCCCAACTCGATTGTTCAATTCTATGCGCAAAAGACTTAGTGTCCAAATTTTACGTACGGAATGTAATTTTCTCACTTTCCGGTGTCATAGAAACATGAAATTTGGCACGAGCATTGATTATGTCATAAATAGGAAAAGCTAATGGGTCCCAACTCGATTATTCAATTCTATGCGCAAAAGAATTAGCATCTAAATTTTACGTACGGAATCTAATTTTCTCACATAGAAACATGAAATTTAGCACGGGCATTGAATATGTCATAAATAGGAAAAGCTAATGGGTCCCAACTCGATTATTCAATTCTATGTGCAAAAGAATTACCGTCCAAATTTTACGTACAGAATGTATTTTTCTCACTTTCCGGTGTCATAGAAACGTGAAATTTGGCACGAGCATTGATTATGTCATAAATAGGAAAAGCTAATGGGTCCCAACTCAATTATTCAATTCTATGCGCAAAAGTAGTAGCGTCCAAATTTTACGTACGGAATGTAATTTTCTCACTTTCCGGTATCATAGAAACGTGAAATTTAGCACGCACATTGATTATGTCATAAATAGGAAAAGCTAATGGGTCCCAACTCGATTATTCAATTCTAAGTGCAAAAGAATTAGCATCCAAATTTTACGTACGGAATCTAATTCTCTCACTTCCTGATGTCATTTTATATAAAGGAAACGCTGCATGGTTACCTCCCAGTGGTGTTTCCTGGGTAACGCAGAGAACTATGCAAAATGGTGAACATATGTTTTTCCGGTATCTCTAAAGTAACCACGACTTCATAAGATTTTCCGTGTGAACACCAGATAAACACCAGTACCAAATGAACTCGGGCGAAGCCGGGTATATCAGCTAGTATATATATATATACGAGGGGTCAGTACAGAGATCTATATATCATCTATTATACCCCGGACTGTAAAAAGGGGGTGCTCTAATAACTGTGTATAGATATATCAGAGGTCAGTGCAGAGATCTCTCCATCACCTATTTATACCAGGACTGTAACAAGGGGCCGCTTCAATAACTATATATATATATATATATATATATATATATATATATATCAGGGGATAGTACAGAGATCTTTCTCATCATCTATTATACCCAGGACTGTAACAAGGGGGTGCTCTAATTACTGTGTATAGATATATCAGGGGTCAGTACAGAGATCTCTCCCATCATCTATTATGCCCAGGACTGTAACAAGGGGGTGCTTTAATAACTATGTATAGATAAATCAGGGGACAGTACAGAGATCTCTCTCGTCATCTAATATACACAGGACTGTAACAAGGAGGCGCGCTAATAACTATGAATAGATATATAAGGGGCTAGTACAGAGATCTCTCCCATCATGTATTTATACCCAGAACTGTGACAAGGGGGCGCTCTCTACATCTAGAGAAAAGAAGGTTTCTACGCAACATAGAAGGGGGTTCTTTACTGTGAGCAGTGAGGCTATGGAACTCTCTCTTGAGGATGTGGTGATGGTGATACAATAAAAGAATATGAGAGGGGCCTGGATGTCTTTCTTGAGTGTTACAATAATAGATATTGTTCAGGAAGGGTATTGTTTCTACTTAAGAAGAGCACCCAGAAAGTGTGGGGAGACTTATAAGGCCATCCATACTCCTCTATGAAATATGCAAATGAAAAGATGGAATAACACCTCTGCAGCGCCACCTCTTGGAAGGCAACATTCCTGCAAGTCAATGTTAGACTTTTTAGACAAGCCTCATAACAATTGTAAACCATCTTCCCATTTGAATATTACCTGTTATATTATTAATAACTTCAGAAGGGTTGGTGAGCCAGGAATTATTCTGATTGCGAGATTGGAGCCGGGAAGGAATTTTTTTCCCTTAAATGAAGAAAATTGGCTTCTACCTCATTGGAGTTTTTGCCTTTCTCAGGATCAGCATTGGGGGGTATCAGGCTGAACTAGATGGACACAAGTCTTTTTTCAACCTTTCATACTATGTTACTATGAGTGTTTATCACAGCGATTTCCGGCAGTGACTACTTTATGGCACCCATAATAACTTGCACTGGTTTCCTCGTCTGCCAGCGCTACAGCGTCCCAGTACACACAGGCAGGACTGGATGAGAGCCCACGGACATGACATAGTTGGAAGTCAAGAAACTGCATGCAGACAGAGTCATATGACCGGCTTGAGGAGGCTCCGATCCATGGGGAGCCGGTAAGGAAACTGTATTACAAAAGTGCTTGAGTCCAGAGGATGTCTTAAAAGAAGCATCAATGCCCCGACATACCCCTATAACATGACCATGTTTACACGTGGACTGATGTTTTGTTCCAGCTCTGCTCATTCTGTCATCCTTAAGTGAATGTTTTAAATGTTTGTCAGGCCGAGAGAGAAAACGCTCATTCAGCAAAATTAGTATTAAAAGTACAATTCTATTCATGTAACCATATATAAGCTACATCACTACTTACCAAGGGTCCTGAGCGTCCAGTATAACCCATCGGTCCAGGTGCTCCACGTAGAGCCAACTGCAGAGACAACATTTACATAAGATAACTTCCAGTAAATTCACAAATTCAATCTTGAGATGAATAAGTCTCACCCGGGCCTGCTGTAAGATGGCCGCTGCTTGAGCTTCTTGTTGGGAAACTACTGGCCCCTTGTCTCCCCCACTGGCTCCAAACCGGAACTGCAAAGACGAAATGACAAAAATACTTAGAAGCTATCACATATGTTGCTAAGAGAAATTTTTAAGATCTGGTAAAACGCTGGTATTCCTTACAATCTGCGCTAAAGTTAATGGTGAACTTCACCCGGTTTATGCCTTTTTGTGTCGTACACTTTTGCTGCTCTTATCGACTAAATTTGACATTGTGATTTCTAGATTTTTAACATTAAAATAAAAGATTTTTCTACAATATTTAAATTCATTCATGAAAACTTACAGGAAGCATTACAGAGCTGCCGGGCTTTCCTGGCAATCCATTGGCTCCGGTGAGACCTGGTCGGCCCGGTGGTCCCTAAAAGTCATATATAAAAAGTTAATATTCTGCTAAGTATATAAGAATTGCATCAAATTTATTTCTAAGCCCTTTTGGGTGATTTTATACCCTCTCTCCAGGTTCCCCGACAGGTCCGGGGTGGCCTTGTATTCCAGGGGGACCGGAGTGACCCTGTAAGAGAGACAGAAGGACAAGACACGCTGTACATCAGTGAGTTATACTCTGTATCACACCAGCTTATAATGTGTTATCATTATCCTTGGTGACGCTATTGCAGTGCTAACATATATTGATTTTTTTTTATTTTGTAAGCAATTAACCTTCTTAATGAAATAAAAAAAATGTTTACATTTTTTGAGGGTGGCTTTTTCAATTTATTAACGTTTTATTGAACTTACAGGGGTTGTTCCAAGTTCAAAAGCTATCCCTAGCCGTAGAATAGAGGAATAACTTAATGATCTGTGGGACCTTAACTCATCCCAAAAACGTGGTCCTGAAGATCGCAACATGAACGGAGATGAGGTCGCATATTTTCACTCCACTGCTCCATTCTTTTCAACATGTACATCAGAAATTGCCAAATGCCAGTGCTAAGCAATCTCCAGCACTCCATATAAATGAATGTAGTGGTAGCGCGCATCTACTAGTTAGGGGGCGTGAGGTTCTTTGGCGGGTGTGTATTTGAAATTTCAACCCCTATTCAACTCATTGCTTTCTGAGTTCACTGAATGCACATATATATGTGCAAGTGGTCTTCGAGTGAATACCCACAGAGGCTGCAGTATCGAGTCTTCCATCGAAGCAAAACCAGCAATAGACTGCAGGAGCGAGGCTAAATCTAGTCATATCTTCGAAGACCAAAAACAGCCAGAGACTGTGGCAATGAGTCTTCTTTTAAAGACTAGCGGGACTGTACAGTCAAGGATCTTTCGCATGTATTTATGTGTTTTCAGGAACCAATGCGCGGTAAGTGGGAGGGCAAAATGTTCAAAAAAGGCGGACGCCAATCAGCATTTGCTATAAGGCGCACACCGAACAAGCACCCCTCATTGATAATTGTTGGCTGGTTCTTGAAAGATAACCAGATGCTAATTAATCAATCAGCCACTATTTTTAGGTGAGCCGATATGAAGCAACTAGTGAATGAATTCTCGCTCGTCGCCTGGCTGGTGATCGTGTTTATGCTGAGCAAATGTTGCTTATGTTCGCTCCATGGAGCAAATAGTCGGATGATGGTTGTCCCATGTAAAGCCACCTTAAGTAACACAATAGTGTCATTAAAATCTTCTCCTATTTAGGATGTGTTTGCCTTTAATAGGAATATCATACGTACCGCAGGTCCTTCAGGCCCTGGTGGACCTTCTACCAACATACCCTGAAAAAGGAAACAAAGACGTGTCCGGATCATTATCAGTAATTTACCACAAAGGTCACATTGAAAATCATCCATATATTAGTAATGGTTGAGTTAAGGAGGCAGCTTGCTTGGTCAATCAACAGCCATCTCACCTGACTCTGCTATACAGAAGAACACGCGGTTCCATCAAGTGCTCATCTGTTTGTAATAGGCAGAATGGTGAAATCTGCTATCAGACCCCTCTGGTGGCAGCTTATCTCCAGAGAAAGGATCAAAAATTCAATGTCTGATCCTTCTTTCCCCCAACATTATCTGTCAGGGAAGAGTCGGAAGGCCACTACACATACAGTAGATGACCAGTCAATCCATAATTGGCAGGTTCATGCCCAACCAGCTACGCTCTTCTAAGGCCAGCGCACAAATTCCCCCCATTCCAGTCATGTGGTACTCCTGGCTATATCAGGCATTAGTTTGTCATCTATTGGTCCTGCTTAAGGTACAATTCAAGTGTGTTCTGATTTTCTAGTTCCCAACTTTGGCTACTCCTGACTATGTTCCCGTCTCCACTCTTAACTCTGGCTTGTTATACTTACCACACTTTTGTCTTCCGCCTGCCCTAACTGCTGGTTTGTTGTACCGTCTTGAACTCATTCTGTGTGACCCTACCTCTGACTTGTTCCTGGCCCTGAAGTTGTGCTGCAGGACCCGACCAGACTGTCTGACTACCCTCCTGTTCACACCTTCAGGTACCGCACCTTGATCTATAGTAGCGTCAGCAGCCACATTACTGGACTACTTCAAGAGTAGTGGCCTGGGAACCCTGCAGTGAAGCCTACATCTTGATTGGTGGGGTTAAAAGGTAAAGACTGGGGCTTCTCAAGTGTCGCCTCCAGATCTGGCCCAAAACCAGACCAGTGTGCGACACAGCGGGTCCACATCCACTTATCTCTGACTCTTACTACTGTTAAAACTTCTGGTTTACTTGCAGATGGTATATATGTGTGTGAATGTACTTACCGCCTCCAAGTGGGCTGCTTCACCCTTCTCTCCCTTCAGCCCGCGGGGACCGCTGATAGCCTGTGGGTAGCACACATATAACCACAAAGACACAGTTATTTAGTATCACTCAGACTTCAAAGACCCTTACTACGTGTTCCTACTGTCCGCTCAATCTAGTTATATACCCCACAAGTACAATGCTGATACGTCTAATTGTGCGCAGTATTTTCCCAAAACATTGCTTTGGACTATTTCATGCGTAGTATCTAAATAAGAGGCTTTCATGTAAGATTTCAGTTTTATTACAATTAAACTTCCTTATAATATTCTTCTAAAGCATATTGATGATAAAATGTAAATCTTAAGCTGATATGTGAAGCTTTTCTACAGGATATTGCTGTACATAGTGACCCCAGTGATGCAGAAGTGAGGGCTGACTACATAAGCCAAGCTGCCAAGTACAAGATACCCAACGCACTTCAGGCAGATCATTAAATTCCCAGCATGTTAGGAATTCTATGATGTCTAAAGCAAGAGTCAGGAAGAATCCTGTTGATGTCTTCAGATACCATCGGAATACTTCCACTCTGACTTCATGTAATAGAGTGTGATGTCACTGCGACATCATCATCGAGCTGAGCAAAAAGGGATAAGTTGAGGAAAAGCAAACGAGGACAACAAATAGGTGACATGAGGAGAGGAGCGAAGGCTGGAGAAGACCCTGAGACGTATCCAGCGGGGAAAGAAGACACAAATGACATGAAAGGTAGTCAACGTCCATCAAAAGTAATCACACAAAGGAAAGAAGGCCGATAGTAAGTATCAATGACCGGACAATGGGGGAACAGAGACAAGCGAGACAAAGGAACAAGAAGAATATGACAAGCCAACACCGGGAGGACCAGAGAGGGAGGAAAGAAGTTTTGATTTGTGCTCAGAGATCTCATAAAGAACATTGTAGGATTTGAGGTTCTCATGCGAAAGGATTTGGTTATGTGAGACTTACACCTCCGCTTTCAGGGGTCTCTGCGGAGAGGACTGGACCCAGGTGTGTACTCTCCGAACCCTCATGGTAATCCTTGTACACATACTCATAGTCCAGACCGACTGTTGGATTTTCCTCCTCTCCAGTCACATATTCCTCTATAAAGGAATCACTACCCTTGACATCTGTGGAAGGAGCCTCTGTCTTTTCCTTTGGCAAGGGCAAATAAGGTAAGAATAGAGATAAGGAAAGGAATGATAGGAGGGAAAGGTGAAACAAAATAGAACCAAAGATTTATAGGAGGTTTATATATGGCGGTGTATGGAAGAAGTATGGAGAATCCCATTGGCTGGGAATGGGTGGGAACAACTACAAATTTAGAAAAAATATGTTTTGGCAAATATCTCATCCAGGAATGGTCCAGGACTGTCTATGAGAAGGTGTCCAAGATCAGTGGACATTGTAAGCTTCATCAGTGCCCAACAGAAGAGCCAGCGGTTACCTGTGGACTAGGCGGGACTTCTTGAGTCGGTTCTTCCTCCCAAACCTCATACACATCCTCCCCATTTGGAGACAGAGTATAATCTAGGCTCTGTTCTAGTATGGTGGGCTCAGGAGTCAGCTCAGGTTCAGGGGTCTGGGCGGGGTCCTTTATAACCACAGCAGGTAAGAAATGGAAAGATGGAGGAAATAGCAAAGCATGGAGGAATAGCAAGATAGGAGAAGAGTAAGGAAGAAACAAGTGAAGGTCAATCCATGGAAGATCAAGGGATAGAGGGGAAGAAAATAAAATTGCAAGCATTAGTTTGTTATCAAATTACTCCTCACCCCGAGGAGACAAAAGTCTTCCCTATCATACTGCAGATTTACTTGGATGCGTCATTATCAGCCCAGTGTGACAAGATATCCCCTGAGCAGTAGATAATGAGCCCCATCATAAATCACTTCAGATGATGCCCCCCCCCATCCGTAAATGGGGGAGTGGGGTGTATGTCATTCATTTATTCAATGTAACAAAGCAGTTACACAAATAGCAAAAACTGAGAGCCCTGAAGTAACAGAACCCCCAATGGTAACTAGGAGAGGCCGATTTACTGCGACGGTCGCCATTATTAATTGTATCAGTTAGGACTTTGCTGTTTGTGCCAATTAGTATCAACTACAAGGCTGCGGCGGACCAGCGGGAGACGGGCGGTGGTTCTGGTCATCATCAGAGGTCTCTATTTTTGCATAGACAACAATGAATGAACCCAAGCAGTAAGCACAGAATGGAGTAACACAAGTAAAACTCGAGGCAAAACGAAGACAGACAAATATCATCAACATCTTCATGTGGAAAGCCCATATCCGTTGGAGGAGAGGATGATGGGGTAGCGGTGGGGGAGTGGGGTCATGTATGTCAGATCACGCCCCTGGGATCTGCATACTTTGTTTTTGCTCTACCTGCTGGTAACTATTCCCCACGTTCCTCCTCTTGGCAGCAGCAAACTTTTTCTTGGGCTGGGCTTTGCCCACAGAATTTTTCGCAGGGGTGTTTCGCTTGGCGGGGGCTTTGCCTACAACACGGTTTTTCGCTTTGCCAGTACTCTTTGCAGGAGGAGGCACCTTTGGCTTCAACTTGGCTGGTGGCTTGTTATTTTTGGCTTTGTTTTTCTGCCAGTGGCCATGGCAGGATAGTTAGGGATGAGGACATGGGGTTTTCAGGGCAGGTAGTGACAATGAAGAACAGGCGGGACACAGACAAAAAATGGATTGGAGAAAAAGAGAGAAAGAGACATGAATAAAACATGTGATGAACAGACGGCGGTCAATGGATGCAGGAACTAGGTGTCGCCCAGCAAGGAATAGTAGGGGAGTACTCCGTTCCATCCAGACCTCCTCACAACTACTCAGCGGAGGAGCCAATATGTTCGGCACATTCTCCGCTTACACAATCATGGCCATCTGAGCCGGAGATAATCCTGACATAATGATAACCGCAGCTATCAGGTCCAGGCGCAATTTACTTACAAGACAACAGGTCCAAAAATATTGTATGAAATTTGTGCCAAGGGGACAGTTTACGAGTCCCAACTATTCAGAATCCCATTTCCTGCCGGAATGAAGTTATGGGAAGAACCAAGGACAAGCGGCTCTGATGTAAGTAAGTAAATTGAGCCCCAAATAATACAGACATAAAAATAAAGAAGAATAGGACGAATGACACAAAATACAGAAAATACACAAAACTGACAAATATAGATGTGATAAACATGAAAAACACAAACAGGAGACATTGTGCACATATGATGAGAATATGAGAAGACAAACAGTAAGCAGACATTTAGGAACAACCAGAAGACAAATGACAAATGCAAATTATATACTTGTTAAAGGGTTATAAAACTACAACAAATAAGCTGCGATCTGAGAGAAGGTAAAACCAGCGATCACATCTCGTCTCCCTCGGT
The DNA here is from genome assembly GCF_035609145.1 of Eleutherodactylus coqui. NCBI lineage: Eukaryota > Metazoa > Chordata > Amphibia > Anura > Eleutherodactylidae > Eleutherodactylus > Eleutherodactylus coqui. Next base: position 74,977,448 of record NC_089846.1, read on the forward strand.
GAAGAAGCTTCTACTGTCCAACTTGTCTTTGTTTTGGCAGGCAGCATGTGACTGTTCGAGCCAATCAGCAGCTGCAGTGGTCAAATGCTGTGCTATTGGCATCACCTCTCAGTGATGGGAGCCATGATACCAGGAGGATGGCATGTGACCACTGCAGCCCCTGATTGGCTGAAGCGGTCACCAGCAGTGGGTGATGCTACTGTTGCCAGCCAGGAAGCAGATGCCCAGGAGACCACAGGGGCTGCAGCGCTAGATCACCGGGGAACAAGAAGCAAGTACTGAGTTTATTCTTTTTTAATGTTGCACAAATGGCAGCTGTAAAGTTGGATAACACCGATAATGTAAAATAATATATTATAAAATGAAATTTTAAAGAAAAACTGTTAGTGAAGAAAGAGCCGAGCAGATTAATATATAGTTTTATGGGAGAATATCTATATATATAAAGATGAAAGCCCTCACTGACTCACTCACTGATTGACTAACTGACTCGCCAAAAGTTCTCCAACTTCCCGATATTGCAGAAACATAAAATTTGGCACAAGCATAGATTATCTCCAAGATAGGAAAAGTAATTGGGTCCCAACTCGATTATTCAATTCTAGCGCAAAAGAATTGGCGTCGAAATTTAACGTACATAATCTAAATCTCTCACTTCCCAATGTCATAGAAACTTGAAATTTGGCACGGGCATTGATTATGTCATAAATAGGAAAAGCTAATGGGTCCCAACTCGATTATTCAATTCTATGCGCAAAAGAATTAGCGTCCAAATTTTATGTGCGGAATCTAATTCTCTCACTTCCTGGTGTCATAGAAACTCGAAATTCGGCAAGAGCATTGATTATGTTATAAATAAGAAAAGCTAATGGGTCCCAACTCGATTATTCAATTCTATGCACAAAAGAATTAGCGTCCAAATTTTACGTACGGGATGTAATTTTCTCACTTTCCGGTGTCATAGAAACGTAAAAATTTGGCACGAGCATTGATTATGTCATAAATAGGAAATGCTAATGGGTCCCAACTCGATTATTCAATTCTATGCGCAAAAGAATTAGCGTCCAAATTTTACGTACAGAATGTAATTCTCACTTTCCGGTGTCATAGAAACGTGAAATTTGGCACAAGCATTGATTATGTCATAAATAGGAAAAGCTAATGGGTCCCAACTCGATTATTCAATTCTATGCGCAAAAGAATTAACGTCCAAATTTTACGTACGGAATGTAATTTAATCACTTTCCGGTGTCATAGAAACGTGAAATTTGGAACAAGCATCGATTATGTCATAAATAGGAAAAGCTAATGGGTCCCAACTCGATTATTTAATTCTATGCGCAAAAGAATTAGGGTCAAAATTTTACGTACATAATCTAAATCTGTCACTTCCCAAAGTCACAGAAACATGAATTTTGCCATAAGCATTGAATATGTCATAAATAGGAAAAGTTAATGGGTCCCACCTCGATTGTTCAATTCTAAGGACAAAAGAATTAGCACCCACATTTTACGTATGAAATCTAATTCTTTCACTTACCGATGTCATAGAAACTTGAAATTTGGAACGGGCATTGATTATGTCATAAATAGGAAAAGTTAATGGGTCCCAACTCGATTATTCAATTCTATGCGCAAAAGAACTAGCGTCCAAATTTTACGTACGGAATCTAATTCTCTCACTTCTTGGTGTCATAGAAACATGAAATTTGGAACGGGCATTGTTTATGTCATAAATACGAAAAGTTAATGGGTCCCAACTCGATTATTCAATTTTAAGTGCAAAAGAATAAGCGTCCAAATTTTACGTATGAAATCTAATTCTCTCACTTCCTGATGTCATTTTATATAAAGGAAACGACGCATGGTTACCTCCCCGTGGTGTTTCCTGGGTAACGCAGAGAACTATGCAAAATGGTGAACATGTGTTTTTCTGGTATCTCTAAAGTAACCACGACTTCATAAGATTTTCCGTGTGAACACCAGATAAACAGCAGTACCAAATTAATTCGGGCGAAGCCGGGTATATCAGCTAGTTCAGTATAATTTGGAACTTAGTGATTAAAATTCCTCCTATTTCTATGTTTAGGAGTCCAGTGGGCGGTCCTATCAGTGATTGACAACCATATATGTCTGCATGCTCATACTAGGAAGGCTGTTATTCACTGACAGGACCACCCACTGGACCCCTAAGCACATACAGTAAATAGTTTTAAGGGGAATGATTTAGTATATGCTTAAGACTCCAGTGTGAAGTACTCCTCATAATTAACAGACTTCCTTGTGTAAATGTACATACAGAAATAACTGTCAATTACTGATTGGACCACCCACCAGACTCCTAAGAATAAAAATAGAAGGAATTTCAATCAATAGGTATTAACATGCTGAATCTTTTCCCACAGACTATTCCTAGGTTTAGGAGTCCAGTGGGCGGTCCTATCAGTGATTGACAGGCTGCCTAGTATAAGCATACATACAGAAATAACTGTCAGTCACTGATAAGACTGCCCACCGGACTCCTAGCATAGAAATACGAAGCATTTCAATAAATAAGTTTCAAGTTATACTTAATCTTTTCCGATAAAACTATATATTAAACTTCTGATGTAGCCTGCTGCCCGCAGATAGGACTGCATAAGAATTGCGGCAGGTTCCCTTTGATTGTAATTATTACTTAAAGGGAAACTCCTGTGAATATTGGAGGTTCCATTATAATAAATTACTGCGTTCTTCAGACTTCTAATAAATTCAAACAAATAGTTTTTATGCCGCAAAGTTCTGGCGGCAGAGATACCATTAAATGATCGCATCCCGGCAGGGCTCGATGTCTCCTTGACTGGACGATGGTAATATTAGTAAGTGAATGATGAACAAGGACGAGACTCACAATGGAGATTACACATATAATGCTCAAAGCGTAGGAAAATAACAACATAAAAGTGTTAAACAGATAAATCTGCTGCCCTCCACCCGGAGGAGGATGGAAATGGCACTTCGGCCCTGATTAGCCCTTAAATGTTTCATCATCTTTATCTATTGCATTCTGGTTTCCTATCAGATGGAACATCCGTGTAATCCCGGCCCCATTCCTGGCTGGGCAGCCTCCAGTTATACATGCCAGATGGGATGACGCGACACATGACACCAGGATGACACACCCACAGGTTACCTGCTTAACGGCGCCCCCTTCAGGGGCACTTGCAGTAGGTGGGGCAGGCGTCCCTTCCTCCTTATTGTCATAATAGTAGGGATATTCATAATACTCCACCTCTTCCTCTGCATACTACATGTGGCGGGAGGAGGGAGAGGGCAGTAAGCATAGGACATAGATAAGAAAGAGTCCATTCTGGAACTGTTAATAGAGATTGAGAACGACTGGAATGCCTGTGGACACCAAGTCTGGTCACGTTTAATGACACAACCTTCACACTGCAATGATCTAGACCACTGAAATAATAAAGCCTGGACAGATCTATAGAAAACATATTTGTAACTTCATATCACAACTAAACTAGCTTGTGCTTTTCAGCTCCTTCCTGAAGTTCTAAGACAAGATCTCCACCTCAGTCCACCACTGATGCTAGTAACATCACCACGGACCTCATCTTACTCAATCTCTTAAGACAGACCATTTATAATGCAGAGACTATTGAGGTGACCGATGCAAGGCGGTGAGCGTAGGATAGGTCTATCTATTGTGTGCATGTGATGCCCCAGTAGGGTCCACAGAATGACCAAAGTTTAATGTGCGTTTATCTCCCAATTTTCACTTTCTCTACGAGTTTGTCTGCACTACAGCCAGTATCTAATACACTTGTCCATCAGAAATACCTGAGGATACAGGGCCTATACTGGGTGTACTGGGTCCCCTACAATATGGGGTGAACTGCACTGATTCAAAGCTCCATACTTACATCTTGCCTTGTGTTAGGGTCCTGCGCTTGAGGACTGTTGAGCAGAGCAGAGTCGCAGTCCGGACTGTAGTGTTCACAGTAGTCATAAGCTGCCTGAGCATTATTGGATATTAGTAGTTGTTGAATATCACCCTGAGGAGGAACAAAAAAACATCATTAACCTCACAGAGCTGTGTTACATCTATACGACCGCAAACAATATAAAAGCAGCAGTTTTTTTCCTTCTATTTCTTTCCACATATTTGATTTTTACAGAATTTTTGTTAAAGGGGTCGTACCAAGGCTGACTTTTACCACTTATTCCCATGATAGGAGATAAAAGTCTGATTGGTGGAGGTCTCTCCACTAAGACCCCCACCAATCCTGAGATAGGGGTGTCACATGTGCCCCTCTCCTCCTCACTGTGGACTCACTGCTCCTCCCACAGTGACAGGGAGACTGAATTGAGCATGTGTGACCGCTGCTCCATTGATCCCTGCCGGAGATAGCTGATGAGCGCTTGTGCTCTGATATTTCCATTAGCCCCATTGAAATTAATGGAATGGCACCGGACATGTGTGACCGCTACTCCATTCAGTCTTGCATCAGTGCAGGTGGGTGTCGTCAGTCTGCAGTGACAAGAAAAGGGGTCACAGGACTCCCGTTCTCAGGATCGGTGGGGCTCTCAGCAGTGACTTTTCCTTTGGACAAGGGATACAAGTCAGTCTCAGTACAACCCCTTTAAGGTAAAACAGCAATAATTTAAAAATCTGAGTTAAAACAGGCTCAAACTGGTCAAACACTGGACCTCAGGCTCTAAGTGTCTGATGCTGCTGCATCCTCTCTCTCTGGCTGTAGAGGCAGTATCAGGAACTTGAAGCCTGAGGTCCCAGCCAACTCTCCCTGAGTATGGCAGGAACTTATACTTTTATCTTACATCCACAGGTGTTATCTGTCTTATTTCAGGTACAAGAATGCCTGTCTACAGCCCCCTCCAGGCCATTCTATGTACTACCTTTCTACAATATATAGAATCCTGCAAAAAGAACAAGGTTATTCCACAGAGCTCTTCCCATTCGGCCTCTACTGCTATATGTAAAGGATAAATGTAGATGCCACCATGTATCACCCCCTTACCAATAGTGTTACCACTTGTAGTGTTATGGGCTTCCGAGGTCCTGATGACTACGTTTGGCGCTGCCATGTGTGGTTTTACTGTCCGCCACATCATGTGCTTCCCTGATTGTATTGCAGGTACTGTTGAGTCTTAAGAGTTAATGTCCTTCCATGTTTTATGTGATTGGTGTTGAGCGGCAGATTCAGAGTGTAGTACCACACGGGGTCTCTCAAGCACGCAGTCCGGGACTATAACTGGTGCAGCTTTGCGCACTTTGTTGTCTGTTGAAGCGAATGAGATAATCCAGCCACAATGTTTCATCTAAAATGGCTAAAACTGCAGCCCAAATACTTGACCCCACACCTGTCACCGCGCGCTTCACACCTCGCCTTTAGTCATGGCACATGTACTGCAGGCTGACGTCCACTGAATATAGGGAGAAAAACACACATTACTATTTGTGACCCATGGGTGGAGATAACAAGTATTTCCTCTTTCAGACTGCAGGGGTCCGCTGCCCCAAAACCCGATCAGCTGATGAGAAGCTGCTACGGATGTCTGGAAAACTCAGAGTAGCCTGCAGTATATCGGACGGTGTGCTGCCCAGTATAGCAGCCAATCTAGTACTGCAGTATAGGGTCCGGTGTGATACTGCAGTATAGCAGCCCATCTGGTACTGCAGTATAGCGGCCAGTGTGATACTCCAGTATAGCAGCCAATTTGGTACTGCAGTATAGCAGCCAATTTGGTACTGCAGCATAGCAGCCAATCTGATACTGCAGCATAGCAGCCAATATAGTACTGCAATATAGCGGCCTCGTCTGGTACTGCAGTACAGCCGCCCGGGCAGGTACTGCAGTACAGCGGCCCGGGCTGGTACTGCACTATAGCGGCTCAGTCTGATACTGCACTATAGAGGCTCAGTCTGGTACTACACTATAGCGGCCTAGGCTGGTACTGTAGTATAGTGGCTGTTCTTGTACTGCACTATAGCGGCCCGGTCTGAAACTGCACTATAGCAGCCTGGTCTGGTACTGAAGTATAGTGGCCCAATCTGGTACTGAAGTATAGTGGCCCGGTCTGGTAATGCAGTATAGCGGCCCGGGCTGGTACTCCAGTATAGCGACCGGGCTGGTACTGCAGTATAGCGGCCTGGTCCAGTACTGCAGTATAGTGGCCAAATAAAGTCTTGATCACGACTTTGTTTCTCCGAGTCAAAACGCATCCTGAGCAACATCTGCTCTTTTATGTGCACTTAATACAATAAAGGTTTTGGATCTCCACTGTCAGAACAGCATTTCTTCTACATTTATTCTGCACGCATTGCCGCTGTGGACTGAACGGTGAAGCTGTCTGAACAGGATTACAAACTCGACACGGAAGTGGAGGCAGCACATACAGGAGCGGGTGAGCTACCTTACAAAAAACTTTTTTGAGTATAGTGGCCGGTCTGGTACTGCAGTAAAGCGGCCGGTCTGGTACTGCAGCATAGTGGCCAGGTCTGGTACTGAAGTATAGTGACCCAGGCTGGTACTGAAGTATAGCGGCCCGGGCTGGTACTGAAGTATAGTGGCCCGATCTGGTACTGAAGTATAGTGGCCCGGTCTGGTACTGCAGTATAGTGGCTCATTCTGGTAATACAGTATAGCGGCCCGGGCTGGTACTGCAGTATAGCGGCCCAGGCTGGTACTGAAGTATAGTGGCCGGTCTGGTACTGCAGTATAGTGGCCAGGTCTGGTACTGAAGTATAGTGACCCGGGCTGGTACTGAAGTATAGCGGCCCGGGCTGGTACTGAAGTATAGTGGCCCGATCTGGTACTGAAGTATAGTGGCCCGGTCTGGTACTGCAGTATAGTGGCTCATTCTGGTAATACAGTATAGCGGCCCGGGCTGGTACTGCAGTATAGCGGCAGGGCTGGTACTGCAGTATAGCGGCCCGGTCTAGTACTGCAGTATAGTGGCCGAATAAAGTCTTGATCACGACTCTGTTTCTCCGAGTCGAAACGCGTCCTGAGAAACATCTGCTCTTTTATGTGCACTGAATACAATAAAGGTTTTGGATCTCCACTGTCAGAACAGCATTTCTTCTACATTTATTCTGCACGCATTGCCGCTGTGGACTGAATGGCGAAGCTGTGTGAACAGGATTACAAACTCGACACAGAGGTGGAGGCAGCACATACAGGAGCGGGTGAGCTACCTTACAAAAAACTTTTTTGAGTATAGTGGCCGGTCTGGTACTGCAGTATAGCGGCCGGTCTGGTACTGCAGTATAGTGGCCAGTCTGGTACTGCAGTATAGCGGCCAGGTCTGGTACTGAAGTATAATGACCTGGGCTGGTACTGAAGTATAGCGGCCCGGGCTGGTACTGAAGTATAGCGGCCGGTCTGGTACTGCAGTATAGTGGCCGGTCTGGTACTGCAGTATAGCGGCCAGGTCTGGTACTGAAGTATAGTGACCCGGGCTGGTACTGAAGTATAGTGGCCCGGGCTGGTACTGAAGTATAGCGGCCCGGGCTGGTACTGAAGTATAGCGGCCCGGGCTGGTACTGAAGTATAGCGGCCAGGGCTGGTACTGAAGTATAGCGGCCCAGGCTGGTACTGCAGTATAGCGGCCCAGGCTGGTACTGAAGTATAGCGGCCCGGGCTGGTACTGAAGTATAGTGGCCGGTCTGGTACTGCAGTATAGCGGCCAGGTCTGGTACTGAAGTATAGTGACCCAGGCTGGTACTGCAGTATAGCGGCCCAGGCTGGTACTGATGTATAGCGGCCGGTCTGGTACTGCAGTATAGCGGCCAGGTCTGGTACTGAAGTATAGTGACCCGGGCTGGTACTGAAGTATAGCGGCCCGGGCTGGTACTGAAGTATAGCGGCCTGGGCTGGTACTGAAGTATAGCGGCCAGGGCTGGTACTGAAGTATAGCGGCCCAGGCTGGTACTGCAGTATAGCGGCCAGGTCTGGTACTGAAGTATAGTGACCCAGGCTGGTACTGCAGTATAGCGGCCCAGGCTGGTACTGAAGTATAGCGGCCGGTCTGGTACTGCAGTATAGCGGCCAGGTCTGGTACTGAAGTATAGTGACCCGGGCTGGTACTGAAGTATAGTGGCCCGGGCTGGTACTGAAGTATAGCGGCCCGGGCTGATACTGAAGTATAGCGGCCAGGGCTGGTACTGAAGTATAGCGGCCAGGTCTGGTACTGAAGTATAGTGACCCAGGCTGGTACTGCAGTATAGCGGCCCGGGCTGGTACTGCAGTTCCCGGCTTCTATCATTGAAGGGAAGTAGGAGAAAATCCGTATGAATACTTTCTCCTTGGACATTGTTTATGACGAGACGTCACTAAAGTTTCTGAAACAACTATATTTTGGTACATGTTGGGGACTCTTACACCTAACGAGTTATTGGTCACACGAGGAGCCGTGTCACAGGTCACCGTTCACTTTTCCAGCCTGTTCAACAGCAGATACATCGTCTAGTCACTCGGCTCGCTGTGTCGGCTTAAAGAGCCAATGACGACATCTGCATGAAATAGACGATAAGCGTATGAATCATCCATCGTTGGATTGTCGTCCGTATTCACACGTAACAATTATCATTCACATTCGCACTTTTGTGAATGATTATCATTCCGTCTAAACGCATCTCTGCGGAGAACGACCCCGTCCGGCTCTGGAAGCCTTCGAGGTACGTTTAGGTGGAGCGATTATAATTCTAGAAATAGTGATGGCGTTACAGCGAGCTTCCTGAACTCCACGGGGTCCTTCCTGCTGCCTTGCTTCTTCTTAGGGGTCCTTCTTAGGGGGCTTTTGTGTATGCAGATACTCTACATATTTAAACAGCCCATATATTCACTGCGTATCTGCAGCGGCCCTTATACTTACCAAAACAGGGCGCGCCGCATATTTGTTCATGTGAATGAATATTGAGAAAGAATACACTTGTGAACAAGCTTCTAGAAACTCACGGCTTCTATGCGCTGTGTGTTACGTGGTGCACGAGATACACTACACAAATAAGCTTAAGTGAAAGAGCCCGTACCGAGAACCAATCACACGCTCTGTTACATAAATCCCAGTAACGACGCTCTCTATATCTCTCCATATCTCGCTCTCTCTCTCTCTCTGGCGTCAGTTTTTCCATTTTTTTTTTTTTAACTAAGAAAATCAGTCAGGCGGAGCGCTCTCTTGTGGTGGATACCGATAATATGCCTACAGGGGTATCCCGGGAGCTGGGCAAAATTTTCAAGACTTCCCCAATATACCCGCTGACCGCCATTATAACAAACCTCCATCTACATCGTCACACTGACCGCCAGGACCTGTTATACCACCTCACAGCAGCCGCAAACACTACATCTCCCACAATGCCGCACACCCATCTCGTTCACAACTACAGACTGTCAGCATTATAGAATGTGCCGGCACTGAGCGGTAAATCAGCGAGCGTACGGGGGGAACCAGGGGAGAACTAATGGTAGAGGAACATCTGCAGCGCTGCGAGACTAGTAATATTACAGCCTTACATGTTATCCCCTTATACAGCGGCTAACTGTCACTTTGTAACGCCGGGACACCCCTTTAAATCAACAAGATACGAAGGGGCGCTCCGTCTTGTAGTAGATTACAAAGGTACCTAATAGAAATCAGTAAGAAGCGCGCCCTCTTGTGGTAGAACCTCATAATGTATTCAAGCTGGCAGAGAAGAGCTCCCTCTTGTGGTGGATATTAAGTATTTACTCACGTCGGCTCATACCGCCCTATTTCCCTCCTTAATAATGACGTTAAAGTAATTGCAAAAATACTGGCGACGCGTATAAACTCAGTACTGGGTGAGATCATACACGCTGACTAGTCCGGCTTCATGCCTGGCAAAAGCACGGACATGAACCTGAGAAGGCTTTTTAACCACCTATCATACCAGCATACTAACTGCGAGAAGCGCACTCTGGTATTTATAGATCAGGCAAAGGCCTTCGACTCAGTGGAGTGGAAGTACCTATGGGCGGTGATGCGGCAGTTCGGATTTGGGCCAACTTTTATTAAATGCGGAATATGTTGGCGCTATACAAATGAAGTTTATTATTATTATTATTAAATGGATTGAAATTCTATACGACTCCCCGGTAGCCAACATCAAGACTAACATACATGTTTCTGCCCAGTTTTCCCTGAGTAGGGGGACAAGACAGGGCTGCCTTTTGTCCCCTGCGCTGTTTGCCCTCGCCATAGAGCCTCTAGCGATCCAAATCTGAACGTCACCAATAGTGAAGGGATTTAAACTAAACAACTACGAAGAGTGCATAGCGCTCTATGCAGATGACACCCTTCTTTTCCTTCAAGACCCGGAGGCCTCTCTTAACGCAGCGCTGGCCATATTCAGCGCATTTGGTACACATTCAGGCATTAAGGTCAACTGGGACAAGACCCACTTACTGGCGGTGGACCCTGTGGCCGCTGAGCTTCCCCTGTCCACCCCGCTGAGCTGGACAGCCCAGACCACCTACTTGGGTGTAAAGGTGACAGCAGAATTATCCACTTTCTACAACTCCAACCTGGTCCCTCTCCTGGGCTGGGCCGAGGAGGTGGCGACACGCTGGGCTTCTCTCCCGCTTACCCTGGTGGGCAGAATAAACCTGCTAAAAATGAAACTGCTACCAAAATTCCTGTATATACTGCATAACTCCCCTACGTTAGTCCCCAAAAAATTCTTCACTACGCTCCGCGGGATTGCGTTACGTATACTGTGGAGGGGCACCACACCCAGGATTAGATTGGAGACTCTGTGCCTCCCGTCGAGTGGGGGAGGGTTGGCCCTACCACACTTCTATTACTACTATCTGGCTAGCCAGCTGGTGTATGCCTGGTGGTGGCTATCCTCGTCAGACTACAACCCGGCAGTGAGTCTGGAGCGGAGAATGGTGGACCCTGCTCAGAACCTACGGGGGCTGCTGCTGAGCGGCCCCTCATCTTCGACTTCTCCCCTGCCCACTCCCATGCTGGTAACATTGGAAATCTGGCATCGGGTCACAAGACTGTCCACTGAGGGGGAGACTGCGCGATCCCCACACACTCCTCTCTGGAATAACCTCAAACTGCCACACTTCCAGCGCTTCCCAGAGCCTGCCTTCTGGAGGCGTTGGGGTGTCAATGTCCTCTCGGACATAGTCAGCGAGGGTACGCTCTGCACCTTTCTACAGCTACGAATAGCCCATGGCCTGCCTGAAAACTCCTACTTTAGATATTACCAGCTGCGAGACGCGGCCAGGGCTCAGTTTGGAGGTCTGTCTATCCCACTATCCATGACACGGATGGAGGGCCTGGCGCAGATGTGCAATCTTGTCAAACTGCTGTCGAGCTTCTACGCCCATATAGCACAACATCTGACCCAACATCTGGCGCAACATCTGCGGAGATAGGAGGGGGACATCCCTGACCTGACCGAAGGGGAGGATGAGGATATACTAGGTCGATCCGGTCCCCCCCTTGTTAGCGCGAGAGACAAACTCATCCAAGTTAAGTTCCTACACCGTATATATTATACCCCTTCTAAATTGTGTACTATGGGGCTGCTCTCTACTGCAACGTGCCCGCGATGCCTGGCTGCGGATGGGACGGTCATGCACGTGTTCTGGGAGTGTGCAGTCCTGCAGGGCTACTGGAGAGACGTGCTTGTCTTCATGGAAACGCATCTGGGGGCATCAAGGATCATGCATCCTGGAACGTGCCTATTTGGGCTTGTTGGAGACCTGCCGGTGGCCGCAGCAACGCGTATGCTGTACAAGTTGCTACTTTTCTATGCCAAAAAAGTCATTTTACTTAACTGGAAGCACCCTGGGAGGCCAACCAGGAATGCATGGGTTCGGGTGGTCAACGCCAAAATCCCGATGTACAAACTGACATACATGGCCAGGGGATGTCCTGAAAAGTTTGATAAGATCTGGGGTGGTTGGGTGAGTTGCTCTGCGACGGCGTCGGGAGAGCCTAACTACGTGGTAGAGAGGGAGTGAGGGAGAGGGAAGGACACAATGAAGGACATCTGTTCAACTTGTTCCCCAAGTTAAAACCCTATTCTTAGAATTCTTTTCTCTGTTTTCACAATTTTCCTTAAAAGAGTGGCGCCAGGGGGTTAGGGGGGGGGGGGTCCTTTTAATTTCCTTTATTTCTTTTCTCCTTTTTCTCTTTTCCTGGTTGATTACAGCTAATTCATTTCAAGGTTAAATTGTTGTTTAGCAATAATTGCTAAAGTTAAAGTTTAAAAAAAGAAAAAAGCTCTAGCCAGGCACTATGCATCAAGAAGAAATGAACATGTAAGAAATGAAAGGTAACGCCTATTCTTATCCTGTTTATCATGCAATGTACTGCCCACTGAATCTGACACCTGTGGTGTCAGCTGCCTATGTTTGTATGTTGGTTAATCAATTTCTGGCTAAATAAAGTTCCTTTAAAAAAAAAAAAAGTATTTACTCACCTCAACTAGAAAGGAATAAGAAGCAGAGCCCCCCTTTGGTGTATTTGATGGAGCTCCATTGTGACATTCCAGAACAAAAAGTCTGTGGGTGACTACCCACAAGATTTTTTTTTCACTGCGAAATTCGCAGCGTTTTTTTTTCTGCAGGGCTCTATGGGACTTGTAAAGTTAAAATTGAGATCGTGCAAAATCGCTGAAAAAAACGCTGCGAATTTCGCAGTGAAAAAGAACTGTAGTAGGTAGTCACCCTTAAAGTGGCCAATCCACAAGATAGGATACAGTTATATTATCACTGGTGTCTCCCCTCTAGAACCCCCTGATCACGCGACCCCCCTGTTCTAGAGGGGGGTCCATTCTCACTGCGGTGGTCAGTGAATAGCGCAGTGGGCACACACGCACGGCCCCTTATGGGACTGATAGTCCCATAGACCTTGTATGGATGGGTAGCGCACATGTGTGACCACCGATCCAACTCCCCCAGCCTCGGATCTGGTGATGGTGGGGGTCCCAGCGTCATACATTTATCTCCTAGTCTGCAGATATGTGATAGATGGGGTTTTTTTAGGACAACTTCTCTAAAGTCAGAAGACAAATCTCCTTCCATGTCTTCTAACAGTGATCACCGACATGCGAGGGTCTCAGGATGCAATGAACTAGACCTACGCCAGCCTCTCAGGGACCACCATGAACTGAATGCAGCCTCAGTTTGTATCAGTCCTGGGGAAGCAGTGGTCAATGTGTAAGCAATTGGCTGGAAAAGTCAACCAATCAGATTGTGGCTTCTACAAGCAATACAAGCGTGATTGACAGAAAGTCAACAGTTTACCAGGGGTCTCATTGGCCCCTGAGAATCGCCGATCCTCATGGGTATGCTGATTGTGTGACCCCAGTACCGTATAGTAATGGTGCCGAAACACTGCAGTAGACCTGCAGCTCTAAGGGGAACTGGGAGTCATGACTCATTCGTCTTCTAAAATGTGTGCAAGGAGGGGATGGAAGAGACGCTCCAGAGCGCCACCCAGTGGATGGTGACTTCCCTATAAAATCCTTCCACATTGTGCTGTGGAGATACTTTTTATCTAAGGGGGCCTTGCATGGCCTATACAAGACTCCCGACAACAACCTAGCGCCCTCCTCAAAGAAAAATTTTATCCCTCAAGTCCTTTTTCTAAAAAGTTGGTATATAAAAAAAAATTACCACAAAAAGCAGTTCCTTACAGGTTTTTTTAAGGGGGTTCCTTGGACTTTCCTATTGATTGGTGGGGTCCGCTGCTGAGAGCTGGAAGCAGGCTGATTTGTCCAGGTTGGTATTACATTGGATTCAGAGGGATCTGCGTGTGCAATCCTGACCAAGCTATCTGCTTCCAGCTGCGTCAGCACAGACCACGGACTGGGCAAACAGCTAATGGGCCCCCAAGCGACGAACCCCGCCAATCAGCTATGGCTGACCTGTGCTGGGCAAACTTGAATCTCATCAATATCTATCATCAGAGAGCACTTCTTATAATTAACCCTTTCACAACTGCTATACGTTGTGGGGTTTTACTAAAATTAAAAAAATAAAACAAGTTCAAATAAAACCCTTTTTCCCATGTAAAAATAAGTAAATAAACAGAACTTGGTATCGCCACATAAAAGTCCAGACTATTAAAATATCCCACCATTTGTCCCGAAAGAGTAAACACCATAAGAAAAAATATTCGCACTATCAGAATGTAGCGGCTTCCCATCTCCTAAAAATAATTTTTTAAAAAGTGATCAAAAAGTTGTATGTACTCAAAAATGTTACCAATAAAAACTACAACTTGACCTGCACAAAAAGAGCCCTAAGACACATTTATCAATAGAAAATGTAAAATATTATTGGGGGTGGGTGGTCAGAAAATGGCGACAGCAAGCAGTAAAAAAAATGGTCCTTTTAACTTTTAGCCTGGGTTCACACAGGGCGGATTCGCCGCGGAATATCGCCGTGGCAAACCCGCCCGCGGACGCTAATCTCGGGATTAGCCAGCCATGTGGACGAGATTTCTCAGAAATCTCGTCCACACGGGGCGGCCAATCCGCTGCTGTAAGTCAGGCTTGAACCGCGGCTGCGGCCGCCGCAGCCGCGGTTTCAGAATATGCAGCATGTCTGTTTATCTTTTCTTTCCGCCGCGGCCGCGCTCTCCTCTATGGGAGCGCCGGCCGCAGCGGAAGAGCGAGCGGCCGGGCCGCTTCAAAGCCGCCGCAGGTTTTTCCACGGCGGTTCTCCCGGTTTTTGCTGCAACCAAACCGCGGGAGTTCCGCCGGGAATACGCCCAGTGTGAACCCAGCCTTAGAAGTAGTAAAACATAAAGAACTGTATAAACAGAGCAGCAGAATCAGGTCCACATGTAATTGTCACCATACTATAAATAAAAAGACCCCCCATTGTGTTTTTTCCTCACCTTTTAAGCAGTTTTTGCAGCATTCAGAATTTACTTGCCAACCTCGGTGACGACCCCCAGGACCTCCTAAAGGTACCTTTACACGGGCCGATAGTCACCCAAATAATACCGCAAACAAGCAAGTATGGCCACTGTTGGCCGGTGCGCACAGGGTTCCCCACAGGGTGCTGATCGAAGAGTCACTAGTCATTCCATTTCAGTGAGCTGAACGATTATGGGCGACAGCTCGTTTAGTGTACACAGGACTTGGACAATCTTTGAGCGACTGCCTGCTTGCAGTGAATGGAGGATGGTGGCTTGATGAGATCTCTGCCCGCTCCACCTCCATTCACTGACAGACTGTCGCTGCTGTGTGACAGCGAGGAACAATAGTCGCTGGCTGTTGGGCGCTGATGTGTGGAGCTATAATGTGTTGGCGCGGGCCGTCCTTGTGGGACTTCTGGTTGCAGCGGTCTGTCTCTGCTCCTTTCCCCTAGAAATTGTGACTTCACAGCCACAAAAGGGGTGTGGGTGACGGGGAGTGAAGAAGTCCAGGGAAACATGGAGGTCAGGAGGGGGCGTACTTCTTAGGTCACAGAGTACTATGAAGAAAAGGTACCCAAAACAGCCAGAAAGAAGCCAAACCCTGTGCTGGCAAGAGGAGGGGGCGCAGCCCTCTACAGTCTCCTCAACGCCACACATAAACTACAAGTTGTTCTGGGTTTTAAAAGGGGCGGGGTTTCTTTAACTTTAAAATCTTTAAAAGTTTTTTAAAGATTCTATAGTACATTAAATTGTATCATTAAATATAAAACTTGTCCCATAAAAAAATAAGTCTTCTTATCGCTAAATCAGCCAAAAGATGAAAACATTATGGTATTTGAAAATGGGAAGCAGAAAACAAAGATAAACAAATGAAAAATCTCTGGTCTTGAAGCAGTAAAAAGCTGGCTGTGTGAGAGCGGCTTAACTAGGATACATTATCAAAGGGTTAAAGGGGTTGTCTGATTATAAACTATTGATGCCCTATACAAAAGTATACTATTGTAAATCGGCCAGGGTCCATTTGCAGAGATCCCCGTCGATCAGCTGTTCTGTGGGTAAAGATGCTAATGCACTGAGCTGATTTCTACAGGAAGCAGACAGCTCAATTCTCACTGCGGTGGCCAGGCTTGGTATTGCAGCCACTGAAGTGAATGGGAACTTGGCCTGTAATACCAAGCCTGGCCACTGCAGTGGGAACGGAGCTGTCTGCTTCCTGCAAAAAAATCTACACAGTGCATGATTGCACTGGTCTGGCGAACAGCTGGTAGGCAGGGGTCCCGGGTGACAGAAAACTACTGATATGCTATTACCTATCCTGAGTGTCGCCATCAATTTATAACTGGACAACCCCTTTAAACAGTCAGCTACTACATCATACGTTAGCTACTATCCCAATAGATGACGCTGTGCAGGTTACTCATCACTCATTTGCATAGGTCTTTCCAGGCAGCATTGCATGGGCTCTCAGGCTCATTGCCCCTGTTCTCCACATTGAGGGGGTTTCCTCTCGTTGATTCCTAAACAGAGTGACCCAAACGTATTTCTACAACGCCTGCAGTGTGCTGTGGTCTTCAGCTGTGACGTAGAGGTTGCATATTTCACACTTACTTTCCATGTGAGCATAAAGAAACTATTTCTGGGGCACCAGGAGCAGAACATGGGAGGACCAGCTGAGTTTGGAGCATTCGTGGACACACCATATGGCTGCAGAGTTAGGGGACAGGGTCCGTCCCTGGAAACAATCAGGAGTGCGATGGGATGGGGCAGCAGGCAAAGGATCCATGCAGCCCATTGTCAAAGATTCCATAAATAACTTGGGTCACAGAAACTACCACAAACTACAACAAGAGCGCGCTCTTCTGAACATTTTTTTTTAAGGTGAATATTTTATCACCGTCCACCACAAGAGGGCGGTCTTCCTATTCTATTTTGTAATCTGACTGCATTATTGAATGTTCCCATGCAGATGAGTGATGGAGTAACCCTCCAGAGCGCCACCTACTGGGAGGTAGCTGCTATATGAGTAAATATCCAGCCTTTAACAGGCTTTTTAATATGACTAGAGATAAACACCGCTCCAGTGCATCCATGTACGACAGCTGGTTTGGGGTAATTGTCTCTTATCAGCATACGGTAGTTACCATTTCCAATAGGTGGCACTATGGAGGATCATTTCATCACTCATTTGTATGCCTTATTGCCATGGGTTAGGGATGTCCAAGTCATCAGCCTTATGGTCGCCTTCAAAGAACCAATTCTTATTGTAAGACTGTATAGTCGGGGCTGGTCCGCACGAGCGTATTATGTGCGCAGTTTTCGGCTGCATAATATGCTGTGAATAGAACCTACTAATTTTAGTGGATCCGTTCACATGATGTATGACTGTGGGAAAAAATACGTGGCATGATGTATTTTGGTGCATATTACCTCAAAACAGCTGGGGTATTATTGTATCTTGTCTCCACCAGGAAGTCCTGGTGGAGACAACAGTGACAGGGCGGTGACGTTCCCTGTAGCTGATTGGCTACAGAGCAAGCTGGCCTGCAGGTCCTGGCAGCCCACTAGGGGGTTCTTCCACAGCGGCAGCATCAGCTGGAGAGAATCCTCAGGCAGGGAAGGACCTCGGCCAACCAGGGAGCGGTGGAGGCACTACATGCCCACCCAGCCGGGGAAGGAGACGCTGAGGTATTGGTAATCCCCCTACAGCATGCGGCGGCGGGACACACCGGAGCACTGAGTCAGCGGAGCCCCTGCCTCAGTGAAGGGGAATTGCTGCAGGTCGGAGGTTCGCCGTAACGGTTGCCATTGGGAGATTGTAGGAGGACGACTGCTCCGGGGAACCTTCTTGCAGCAGCGTCTGTATAGCTTGTTCCCTGGGCTGTACGGTAACGGTTAGGGTTAGGGGTTTGTATTCAGGTGAGGCTTAGATGATTCACTGTTAATGCTTCCATGTTACCCCTGTAACATGGAAGTATTTACAGCTAATAATGTACGCCTCACCTGAAGACATACCCCTAACCCTAACCGTTACTGTACAGCCCAGGGAACACACACTGCTGCAAAAAGCTTAGAGAAGTCACCCAATCAGGAGCCAGGGATGTGACAGGGGCGTGTCCCCCATGCAACTCCTGTTAAAGGAGATGTCCCGCGCCGAAACGGTTTTTTTTTTTTTTTAACCCCCCCCCCCGTTCGGCGCGAGACAACCCCGATGCAGGGGTTAAAAAAACCACCCGCACAGCGCTTACCTGAATCCCGGCGGTCCGGCGTCTTCATACTCACCTGCTGAAGATGGCCGCCGGGATCCTCTGTCTTCATGGACCGCAGGGCTTCTGTGCGGTCCATTGCCGATTCCAGCCTCCTGATTGGCTGGAATCGGCACGTGACGGGGCGGAGCTACACGGAGCTACACGGAGCCCCATAGAGAAGAGGAGAAGACCCGGACTGCGCAAGCGCGGCTAATTTGGCCATCGGAGGGCGAAAATTAGTCGGCACCATGGAGACGAGGACGCCAGCAACGGAGCAGGTAAGTATAAAACTTTTTATAACTTCTGTATGGCTCATAATTAATGCACAATGTACATTACAAAGTGCATTATTATGGCCATGCAGAAGTGTATAGACCCACTTGCTGCCTCGGGACAACCCCTTTAAACCCCGAGCTTCCGGTGGTGACAAGATAGAACAACTGTCGTACACGGATGTTCTGGCACAGTGTCTATCCCTAGCTGCATTGCCAGGCCTGTTAGAAGCCTGGATATTGACTCAGGGCAGCTGCCTTCCAACAGGTGGCTCTCTGGAGGGGTTATATAACTTATTATCAAGTGAGTAAAATATTACACTCTTCCACAAGATTCTTCTCACTGGCTCATTCCATTAAAGTGTCCTTTAAATAAGTGATGGAGTAACGCTCCGCAGTGCCACACGTTGGCAGACAGCTGCCCTATTAGCGGGTCTTACAAGCCATGTAAAGAAGTGATGGAGTTTATCTATCACCTCAGTGTATTATCATGTCATACCACACAAGGGCGCTGTAATGAAATTATGTGAATACAGGGTTTTGTCGCCTTGGGCCTCGTTCACATGGGCTACAGAACGCATGTATGTGAGGCTGATGGTGTCCAACGGGGGCTTTCACATGAGATGCTTTGTAGCCTGAAATACCCCGTTGGGAACCATCAGCCTCACATACAGGCGTTCAGTAGCCGGTGTGATAGCCCGCAGGACGGCTTCTCACTGGCGCATTTGAGCGTGCAAAATTTGCACACACAATACACAAAGGTTCATTCCCATGTGTGTATTTTACTGCACATTTCGGTCACACAAGAAAGGCCACAGCGCGCTCTACTTGCGTTTACGCATTAAAGTCCCCAAAGATGTCTGTGCTGACGTGCAAATCCGTGCAAAATACACCAGGAGAGGCTTGAAACCCTGTGTAACTGCGCAGGAAAAAGAAGATATATGGAACTCATTAGACTAATTAGCCGTTTCAGTCGGCGCGTCTTTGTTTGCTGCGTACGAATTAACCTGCCTTGCGGGCGCAAAAGGTACAGTAAAATACGTCAATGCACGCGCAAAAGAGCATAGTTTATTCTGCAAATACGCATGTACTCTTCACGGACAGGATTGCAATGCATCAGGTTGCACAGGCGTATTCCTGCGGCCAATATAGCGTCGGGGCGCTTTTACGCCGGGCAGCAGAGGTAGTCCTGGAACTATTTTTGTGCCGCTGAATACATCGGCCTCTGCATGGGCTCCTATGGGAACCAATGACAGCGGCCGGAGAAGGGAGGTGGGAGCGTGACAGCAAAGTTAGGTAGCATGCGTGCACGGGCCGCGGGGCTCCTGAACTAGCACTCGTGCCCATCTCCAAAGGGGTGTGTGTACCCAATAACCAATGAGGTTGCTGGAATCGCTCACCGCTACTGAAGTGCAGCTAAAATACAATATGCGAGCTGGAATGGCGGAGACAGCTTAGCAGAGCTAAGCTGTCTCTTTACGCCCAACGGCATTGCAGCCTCGGTGTATATGTGGCAGGCGCACGAAATAATGCCTACGGCCGTGTGGAGGAGCCCTGAGGGAATACTCTGGTCTTTCTTAAAGGGGTTGTCCCGCGCCGAAACGTTTTTTTTTTTTTTTCAACCCCCCCCCCCCGTTCGGCGCGAGACAACCCCGATGCAGGGAAGTAAAGAAAGTTTACCGGAGCGCTTACCTTAATCCCCGCGCTCCGGTGACTTCAATACATACCGCTGAAGATGGCCGCCGGGATCCTCTGTCTTCGTGGACCGCAGCTCTTCTGTGCGGTCCACTGCCGATTCCAGCCTCCTGATTGGCTGGAATCGGCACGTGACGGGGCGGAGCTACACGGAGCCGCTCTCTGGCACGAGCGGCTCCATAGAAGACTACAGAAGACCCGGACTGCGCAAGCGCGGCTAATTTGGCCATCGGAGGCCGAAAATTAGTCGGCAACCATGGAGACGAGGACGCTAACAACGGAGCAGGTAAGTATAAAACTTTTTATAACTTCTGTATGGCTCATAATTAATGCACAATGTATATTACAAAGTGCATTATTATGGCCATACAGAAGTGTATAGACCCACTTGCTGCCTCGGGACAACCCCTTTAACTGTTCAACTATTCTTTCACATACTATAAATCAATGATGAGAAGCGCCCTCTTGTGGTGGATTTTGATAACAAGCAAGTTAAAAAGCATGGAAGGAAATCTCAATCCCCCTGAGATGGGTCATCAGTTACCGGTATTGGATATCCAGCTTTTTTGTTAACCAATGTCTTATCCTCTACTCTAGATAGGTCTTTAGTGGTTGATGGACGGGATCTGCCGCTCAGGACCCCCATGAATCAGCTGATCATCAAGCCGGCTGTCAGTGGAGCAGATCAGATGTCATCATTAATAGTCAAAGGAAGCACCAGCATCATCATTATTCACCAATAGTCACCAGTATGATTAATAATCATCAGTAGTCACCTGTATCACAAATATTATCATTAATCACCAATATCACTTGTAATCACCAATGTTCACCAGTAATCACCAGTATCATTAGTAATCATCAGTAGTCACCAGTATTGCCAATCTTATCACTAATCACCAATATCACTAGTAATCACCAATAGTCACCAGTATCACTAGTAATCGCCAGTAGTCACCAGTATCTCCCGCACGCTGTCAGTATCTCCGCACGCTGTGAGTATATCCCCCACGCCGTCAGTATCTTCCGCATGCTGTCAGTATCTCCCGCACGCTATCAGTACCTCACACACGCTGTCAGTATCTCACATTCGCAGTCAGTATCTCCCCCACGCTGTCAGTATCTCCTGCACCCTGTCAGTATCTCACACACACTGTCAGCATCTCGCACGCTGTCAGTATCTCTCGCACACTGTCAGTATCTCTCGCACACAGTCAGTATGTCCCGTACGCTGTCAGTATCTCTCGCATGCTGTCAGTATCTCTCGCACGCTGTCAGTATCTCCCACACGCAGTCAGTATCTCCCGCACGCAGTCACTATCACCCGCACCCTGTCAGTATCTCACACACGCAGTCAGTATCTCCCACACGCTGTCAGTACCTCCCGCGCGCTGTCAATATCCCCCACACGCTGTCAGTATCTCACGCACGCTGTCAGTATCTCTCGCACGCTGTCAGTATCTCTCGCACACAGTCAGTATGTCCCGCACGCTGTCAGTATCTCTCGCATGCTGTCAGTATCTCTCGCACGCTGTCAGTATCTCCCACACGCAGTCAGTATCTCCCGCACGCAGTCAGTATCTCCCGCACGCAGTCAGTATCACCCGCACCCTGTCAGTATCTCACACACGCAGTCATTATCTCACACACGCTGTCAGTACCTCCCACGCGCTGTCAATATCTCCCACACGCTGTCAGTATCTCATGCACGCTCTCAGTATCTCACACACGCTGTCAGTATCTCACATTCGCAGTCAGTATCTCCCCCCCGCTGTCAGTATCTCCCCCACGCTGTCAGTATCTCCTGCAACCTGTCAGTATCTCACACACACTGTCAGCATCTCGCACGCTGTCAGTATCTCTCGCACGCTGTCAGTATCTCTTGCACACAGTCAGTATGTCCCGCACGCTGTCAGTATCTCTCGCATGCTGTCAGTATCTCCCACACGCAGTCAGTATTTCACACACGCTGTCAGTACCTCCCGCGCGCTGTCAATATCTCCCACACACTGTCAGTATCCCGCGCTGTCAGTATCTCTTGCACGCTGTCAGTATCTCTCGCACGCTGTCAGTATCTCAGGCACGCTGTCAGTATCTCACGCATGCTGTCAGTATTTCACGCACGCAATTAGTATCTCACGCAAGCTATCGGTATCTCACGCACGCTCTCAGTACCTCAGGCACGCTCTCAGTATCTCACGCATGCTGTCAGTATCTCACGGATGTGGTCAATATCTCACATACGCTGTCAGTATCTCCCGCATGTTCTCAGTATCTCACGCACGCTATTAGTATCTCACGCACGCTGTCAGTATCTCACGCACGCTGTCAGTATCTTTCGCACCCTGTCAGTATCTCACACACACAATCAGTATCTCCCCCACTCTGTCAGTATCTCCCGCACCCTGTCAGTATCTCACACACACTGTCAGTATCCCGCGCTGTCAGTACCTCTCGCACGCTGTCAGTACCTCTCGCACGCTGTCAGTACCTCTGCACGCTGTCAGTACCTCTGCACGCTGTCAGTATCTCACGCACACTGTCAATATCTCCCACACGCTGTCAGTATCTCACACACACTGTCAGTATCTACCTCATGCTATCAGTATCTCACGCCTGCTGTCAGTATCTCACGCACGCTGTCGGTATCTCACGCATGCTGTCACTATCTCACGCACGCTGTCAGTATCCAACGCATGCTGTCAGTATCCCACGCACGCTGTCAGTTTCTCACGTATGCTGTCAGTATCTCACCCATGCTGTCAGTATCTCACGCACGCTATTAGTATCTCACGCAAGCTGTCAGTATCTTCAGCACCCTATCAGTACCTCACACATGCTATCAGTAGATCACGCACGCTGTCAGTATGTCCTGCACTCTATCAGTATCTCCCGTACGCTATCCGTATCTCACGCAAGCTGTCAGGACCTCAGGCACTCTGTCAGTACCTGAGGCACGCTGTCAGTATCTCACACATGCTGTCAGTACCTCCGCCCGCAGTCAGTATCTCCCGCATGCTGTCAGTATCCCACGCACGCTATTAGTATGTCACACATGCGGTCAGTATCTCACGCACGCTGTCAGTATCTTTCGCACGCTGTCAGTATCTCACACATACGGTCAGTATCTCACACATACAGTCAGTATCTCCCGCATACAGTCAGTATCTCTTGCACGCTGTCAGTATTTCTCGCACGCTATCAGTATCTCTCGCACGCTGTCAGTATCTCTCGCACGCTGCCAGTATCTCCCACACGCAGTCAGTATCTCCCGCACGCAGTCAGTATCACCCGCACCCGGTCAGTAACTCACACACGCAGTCAGTATCTCACACACGCTGTCAGTACCTCCCGCACGCTGTCAATATCTCCCACATGCTGTCAGTATCTCACACCCATGGTCAGTATCTCACGCACGCTGTCAGTATCTCACGCACATGGTCAGTATCTCAGACATGCTGTCAGTATCTCACGCACGCTGTCAGTATCCCTCGCACACTGTCAGTATCCCTCGCACGCTGTCAGTATCTCACGCATGCTGTCAGTATCTCACGCACGCTATTGGTATCTCACGCAAGCTGTCAGTATCTTCAGCACCCTATCAGTACCTCACACATGCTATAAGTACCACACGCACGCTGTCAGTAAGTCCCGCACGCTATCAGTATCTCCCATACGCTATCCGTACCTCAGGCATGCTGTCAGTACCTCAGGCACGCTGTCAGTACCTCAGGCACGCTGTCAGTATCTCACGCACGCTGTCAGTATCTCCCGGATGTGGTCAGTATCTCACGCACGCTGTCAGTATCTCCCGCATGTTATCGGTATCCCACGCACGCTATTAGTATCTCACGCATGCTATTAGTATCTCACGCACGCTGTCAGTATCTTTTGCACCCTGTCAGTATCTCACACAAACAATCAGTATCTCCCCTACTCTGTCAGTATCTCCCGCACCCTGTCAGTATCTCAAACACACTGTCAGTATCCCGCGCTGTCAGTATCTCTTGCACGCTGTCAGTATCTCTTGCACGCTGTCAGTACCTCTCGCACGCTGTCAGTACCTCTCGCATGCTGTCAGTAGCTCTCGCACGCTGTCGGTATCTCACACATGCTGTCAGTACCTCCGCACGCTGTCAGTATCTCACGCACGCTGTCAATATCTCCCACACGCTGTCAGTATCTCACACACACTGTCAGTATCTCCCGCATGCTATCAGTATCTCACGCCCGCTGTCAGTGTCTCACGCATGCTGTCGGTATCTCACGCATGCTGTCGGTATCTCACGCACGCTGTCAGTATCCAACGCACGCTGTCAGTATCCCACGCACGCTGTCAGTATCTCACGTATGCTGTCAGTATCTCACGCATGCTGTCAGTATCTCACGCACACTATTAGTATCTCACGCAAGCTGTCAGTATCTTCAGCACCCTATCAGTACCACACACATGCTATCAGTACCTCACGCATGCTGTCAGTATGTCCCGCACACTATCAGTATCTCCCACATGCTATCAGTATCTCACGCACGCTGTCAGTACCTCAAGCACTCTGTCAGTACCTGAGGCACGCTGTCAGTATCGCACGCACGCTGTCAGTATCTCCCGGATGTGGTCAGTATCTCCCGGACGCTGTCAGTATCTCCCGCATGCTGTCAGCATCCCACGCACGCTATTAGGATCTCACACATGCTGTCAGTATCTCACTCACGCTGTCAGTATCTTTCGCACCCTGTCAATATCTCACACAAGGGGTCAGTATCTCAAACACGCGGTCAATATCTCCCGCATGCTGTCAGTATCCTACGCATGCTATCAGTATCTCCCGAACACTGTCAGTATCTCACGCATGCTGTCAGTATCTCAAGCATGCTGTCAGTATCTTAAGCACACGGTCAGTATCTCCCACACACCTTCAGTATTTCACACCCTATCAGTATTTCACACCCGCTGTCAGTATCTCCCGCACCCTGTCAGTATCTCCCACACGCTATCAGTATCTCGCACACGCTAACGGTATCTCACACATGCTGTCGGTATCTCACACATGCTGTCAGTATCTCATGCATGCTGTCAGTATCTCATGCATGCTATAAGTATCTCACTCGCGCTGTTAGTATCTCACGCATGCTATCAGTAACTCCAACACGCTGTCAGTATCTCAAACACGCTGTTAGTACCTCCCGCACGCTGTCAGTATCTCACACACGCTGACAGTATCTCCCACACGATGTCAGTATCTCCCACACCCTGTCAGTATCTCACAGACGCTGTCAGTATCTTCCACATGCTGTCAGTATCTTACGCACGCTGTCAGTATCTCCCGCATGCTATCAGTATTTCAAAATGTGATTGTTCTCAGCAAGAGAAACGACGTAATCTTGTAGATATGATACCTTTTAATGGCTAACAAAAATACATGATGTAATAATAGCGAGCTTTCGTACCAACGCAGGGTACTTCTTCCGGCTTAAATGGATTGGATCTGAAGAGGCATGCATATTTATACACACTTATAACATACATACTTATGACAAGGCACAGATATGGATGTGATTGGTTCGCACTTAAAAGGAATTCTGCAACTAGACACTGATAGCGGAGTGAAAGTTTTATGGTCCCTAAATTACTGTTGGAGGGGGGGAAAAGGTCAACAGGCTTGAATTGTTATAAGAGATACACAAACATTTTTAGCTAAATACTGATAAGGGAGTGAAAGTTTATGGTCCCTGAATTACTGTTGATGGGGGTCTTATCTGTGCAATCAAGTCTCACACTTCCCATTCACGCATAAATCCTGGGGAATAATTTAACCCAGTATTCAGCGTGTCAAAGGTTGTTATCAATTTATATTCCCAAATTCTTCTGTGGTTTTGTGACTTGAAACCACCCTTCAATATCAAAACTCTCATATCTCCTATGTCATGTCCATGATTAGAGAAGTGCTCGGCCACACGTAATTCTCTTCTTCTGTGTTCAATCGTGTGGCGATGAGATCTCATCCTGGCTTTCAGTTTCTGTCCTGTTTCTCCAACATAAAGACCCCCAACAGGACATTTACTGCACATGATTAGGTACACCACATTGGACGAGGAACATGTGAATGTCCCCTGGATCTTATAGTCCTGCTGTGTGTTGGGGATCCGTATCCTGTCCGCAGTCAGTACATGTGAGCAGGTCTTACAGCTCCTTACATTACAGGGATAAGTTCCTTTTTGGGTGCCAGAGGGTAATGCACTCCTGATTATAAAGTTCCTCAAGTTAGGAGGTTGCCGGTAACACAGAAGCGGAGGGTCCGGGAATATGGTTTTCGGACGGTCATCCTTGTGCAAGGTATGGTGGAGTTTTCTTGCGGTTTTCCATAGTACCTCTAGTTGCGGATTGTAGGTCACTACTAGAGGCACACGATTGTTTCTTTCCTTCTCCTTGTATTGGAGTAGTAGTCATGTGCAGTAAATGTCCTGTTGGGGGTCTTTATGTTGGAGAAACAGGACAGAAACTGAAAGCCAGGATGAGATCTCATCGCCACACGATTGAACACAGAAGAAGAGAATTACCTGTGGCCGAGCACTTCTCTAACCATGGACATGACATAGGAGATATGAGAGTTTTGATATTGAAGGGTGGTTTCAAGTCACAAAACCACAGAAGAATTTGGGAATATAAATTGATAACAACCTTTGACACGCTGAATACTGGGTTAAATTATTCCCCAGGATTTATGCGTGAATGGGAAGTGTGAGACTTGATTGCACAGATAAGACCCCCATCAACAGTAATTCAGGGACCATAAACTTTCACTCCCTTATCAGTATTTAGCTAAAAATGTTTGTGTATCTCTTATAACAATTCGAGCCTGTTGACCTTTTCCCCCCCTCCAACAGTAATTTAGGGACCATAAAACTTTCACTCCGCTATCAGTGTCTAGTTGCAGAATTCCTTTTAAGTGCGAACCAATCACATCCATATCTGTGCCTTGTCATAAGTATGTATGTTATAAGTGTGTATAAATATGCATGCCTCTTCAGATCCAATCCATTTAAGCCGGAAGAAGTACCCTGCGTTGGTACGAAAGCTCGCTATTATTACATCATGTATTTTTGTTAGCCATTAAAAGGTATCATATCTACAAGATTACGTCGTTTCTCTTGCTGAGAACAATCACATTTTGCTCTACTGGCTAACACGGTACCAGATCTTTGTTTTCATTATACCTAATGGAGGATACCAGAATGTACCGTACAAAAATGGAACTGAAACATCTTCTGAAGAAGTTGGCACAACTGGACAGCGACATTTTCTTTCTAACCAGATGCAAGAAGGAACATCTAATTCCCAAAGGCCTCTGCCTAAAGAACCCAACTCTGCACACTTACAACACTCGTTATGCACAACGTCTTTGCTACAGGACTTCTGAAAGACTGCGGAATCACCTTATCCACGTCTTCTACAGCAACAAGAATAAGGCCCTTGTGGACATACAAACTTTAAGAAATACACTTACAGAGGACGTGAACCTGGAAATGCAACACTTTTATACAACACTACGATGCTGCCTTATTCAGAACAAGGAAAAGAAACTCCAGAGACTTCGACTCAAAGCAGGCCTGTACCCAAACACAGATCAGGAGCACCCCGAGTCTGGCAGGAGGGAACAGAACCCCCAACGGGACACGGACAAAGGTAAAGTCAGCTGTGTTATCAATCTGTCATCTCACAACCCCAGTAAGGTGGAGCTCAGTGTCCTCTCCAGGGGACTTTCATTCTGTCCCACTAAAACACTTGACAAAACAGAACTTTGTAGTGACATGGAGGAATATTTCAGAAGACTAAGACTGAAAGAATTCTTTCATGATAAAGAGGACACAGGCCTTTCAAGCACACAAACACAGGATAAACTTGGGGCCAAAAAGAAGTCTGATTGGACGCCCCCTCCTGGCCGGAGTCGCACTTTGGACAAATACATAGACTCCTTTAGGCATGCAGTGCAATCCACTATACTGGACAAGCATGGAAGTGAAACATTTAATATCAATATGCAGGAAAGAAGGGCCATCCATGCACTTAAGAGCAACAAGGAAATCACAATTAAGCCTGCAGACAAGGGTGGTGCTATAGTCCTCATGAACACATCGGACTACAAAAAGGAAGCAAACAGACAGCTGACGGACACCAGATACTACACTAAACTGAATCAAGACCCGACTCAGACATATGTGAGGGAATTGAGAAGGGTCATTAGAAGCCTGTCTGGGGGCTCCACAAAACTTCTGGACTTGATACCGGAGAACCCCAAGGTGGGGACATTCTACACACTTCCAAAACTACACAAAGCTGGCAACCCAGGAAGACCAATTATCTCAGGTGTGGGAACCCTCACTGAAGGAATCTCAGGATGGGTGGAAGGCATCCTCAAACCACTGGTGAGAAACACAACCAGCTACCTGCAAGACACCACGGACCTACTGAACAAACTGTCAACCGTAGGTCCCCTCCCCAATGGCACCATCCTGGCCACTATGGATGTGGAATCCTTGTATTCCAACATCCCACACGAGGATGGACTGACTGCCTGCCAGGCGCACCTTGAGGCCAATGGGGTCGCCTCTGATGCAGTGCTACAACTCACAAGATTCATTCTCACACACAATTATTTCTCCTTTGGCAAAGAGAAATTCCTGCAACTCACAGGGACTGCCCTGGGCAGTAAAATGGCACCGCAATATGCCAACCTTTTTATGGCAAAACTGGAGAGTGACTTTCTGGCCTCTTGCCCCAGCAAACCATTGGCCTACTTCCGCTACATTGATGACATCATGATCATCTGGACCAACACTGAACAAGAATTAATAAAATTCCATGAAAGATTCAATGCATTCCACCCCACCATAAACCTGACATTAAACTACTCGCATACAGAAATAAACTTTTTGGACACCACCATAAAGATTTCAAATAACTCAATACAGACATCCCTATACCGAAAACCGATTGATCGGCCCACATACCTCAGATGGGACAGTTTCCATCCTAAACACATCAAAAAGTCCATTGTCTACAGCCAGGCCATCAGATACAACCGGATCTGCTCCAACCCAACAGACAGAGAGGAACATTTGTACCATCTTAAAAGAACATTTATAAATCAGGGCTACCATCCCACCTCAATTGATGACCAAATCACCAGAGCCACCAGGATACCCAGAAGTCAACTACTCCAATACAAGGAGAAGGAAAGAAACAATCGTGTGCCTCTAGTAGTGACCTACAATCCGCAACTAGAGGTACTAAGGAAAACCGCAAGAAAACTCCACCATACCTTGCACAAGGATGACCGTCTGAAAACCATATTCCCGGACCCTCCGCTTCTGTGTTACAGGCAACCTCCTAACTTGAGGAACTTTATAATCAGGAGTGCATTACCCTCTGGCACCCAAAAAGGAACTTATTCCTGTAATGTAAGGAGCTGTAAGACCTGCTCACATGTACTGACTGCGGACAGGATACGGATCCCCAACACACAGCAGGACTATAAGATCCAGGGGACATTCACATGTTCCTCATCCAATGTTCTGTACCTGATCATGTGCAGTAAATGTCCTGTTGGGGGTCTTTATGTTGGAGAAACAGGACAGAAACTGAAAGCCAGGATGAGATCTCATCGCCACACGATTGAACACAGAAGAAGAGAATTACCTGTGGCCGAGCACTTCTCTAACCATGGACATGACATAGGAGATATGAGAGTTTTGATATTGAAGGGTGGTTTCAAGTCACAAAACCACAGAAGAATTTGGGAATATAAATTGATAACAACCTTTGACACGCTGAATACTGGGTTAAATTATTCCCCAGGATTTATGCGTGAATGGGAAGTGTGAGACTTGATTGCACAGATAAGACCCCCATCAACAGTAATTCAGGGACCATAAACTTTCACTCCCTTATCAGTATTTAGCTAAAAATGTTTGTGTATCTCTTATAACAATTCAAGCCTGTTGACCTTTTCCCCCCCTCCAACAGTAATTTAGGGACCATAAAACTTTCACTCTGCTATCAGTGTCTAGTTGCAGAATTCCTTTTAAGTGCGAACCAATCACATCCATATCTGTGCCTTGTCATAAGTATGTATGTTATAAGTGTGTATAAATATGCATGCCTCTTCAGATCCAATCCATTTAAGCCGGAAGAAGTACCCTGCGTTGGTACGAAAGCTCGCTATTATTACATCATGTATTTTTGTTAGCCATTAAAAGGTATCATATCTACAAGATTACGTCGTTTCTCTTGCTGAGAACAATCACATTTTGCTCTACTGGCTAACACGGTACCAGATCTTTGTTTTCATTATCAGTATTTCACGCACACTGTCAGTATCCCACGCATGCTGTCAGTATCCCACGCATGCTGTCAGTATCCCCTGCATGCTGTCAGTATCTCACGCATGCTGTCAGTATCTCACGCACGCTATTAGTATCTCACGCACGCTATTAGTATCTCACGCAAGCTGTCAGTATTTTCAGCACCCTATCAGTATCTTCAGCACCTTATTAGTACCTCACACATGCTATCAGTACCTCATGAACGTGCTGTCAGTATCTCCCGCACGCTATCAGTATCTCCCACACGCTATCGGTATCTCATGCAGGCTGTCAGTACCTCAGGCACACTGTTAGTATCTCACGCAGGCTATCAGTATCTCCCACATGCTGTCAGTATCTCCCACATGCTGTCAGTACCACAGACTCGCTGTCAGTACCTCAGGCACGCCGTCACTATCTCCCGCATGCTGTCAGTACCTTAGGCACGCTGTCAGTATCTCCCGCACGCTGTCAGCATCTTCCGCACACTTTCAGTATTTCCCACACGCTGTCAGCATCTCCCACATGCTGTCAGCATCTCCCACACACTGTCAGTATCTCACTCACGCTGTCAGTACCTTAGGCACACTGTCAGTACCTCAGGCATGCTGTCAGTATCTCCCGTACACTTTCAGTATTTCCCACACGCTGTCAGTATCTCAGGCACGCTGTCAGTACCTCCCGCACGCTGTCAGTATCTCCCGCATGCTGACAGTATCTCCCACACGATGTCAGTATCTCCCACACGATGTCAGTATCTCCCACACGCTGTCAGTATCTAGCACACGCTGTCAGTATCTCCCACACGCTGTCAGTATTTTACGCACACTGTCAGTATCTCCCGCATGCTATCAGTATCTCATGCACCTTGTCAATATCTCACGCACAATGTCAATATCTCACGTACAATGTCAATATCTCACGCACGCCGTCAGTATCTCACGCACGCTGTCAGTATCCCACGCACGCTGTCAGTATCCCACGCATGCTGTCAGTAACCCCTGCATGCTATCAGTATCTCACGCATGCTGTCAGTATATCACGCACGCTATTAGTATCTCACGGAAGGTGTCAGTATTTTCAGCACCCTATCAGTATCTTCAGCACCCTATCTGTATCTCCCACACGCTATTAGTACCTCACACATGCTATCAGTACCTCACGCACGCTGTCAGTATCTCCCACACACTATCGGTAACTCACGCACGCTGTCAGTATCTCAGGCACACTGTTACTATCTCATGCAGGCTTTCAGTATCTCCCACACGCTATCAGTATCTTACGCACACTGTCAGTATCTCCCGCATGCTATCAGTATCTCCCGCATGCTGTCAATATCTCACGCACACTGTCAATATCTCACACACGCTGTCAGTATCTCACACACGCAGTCAGTATCCCACGCACGCTGTCAGTATCCCACGCATGCTGTCAGTATCCCCTGCATGCTGTCAGTATCCCCTGCATGCTGTCAGTATCTCACACATGCTGTCAGTATCTCATGCACGCTATTAGTATCTCACGCAAGCTGTCAGTATTTTCAGCACCCTATCAGTATCTTCAGCACCTTATTAGTACCTCACACATGCTATCAGTACCTCACGAACGTGCTGTCAGTATCTCTCGCACGCTATCAGTATCTCCCACACGCTATCGGTATCTCACGCATGCTGTCAGTACCTCAGGTACACTGTTAGTATCTCACGCAGGCTATCAGTATCTCCCACATGCTGTCAGTATCTCCCACATACTGTCAGTACCACAGACACGCTGTCAGTACCTCAGGCACGCCGTCACTATCTACCGCACGCTGTCAGTATTTTACGCACACTGTCAGTATCTCCCGCATGCTATCAGTATCTCATGCACCTTGTCAATATCTCACGCACAATGTCAATATCTCACGTACGATGTCAATATCTCACGCACGCTGTCAGTATCTCACGCACGCTGTCAGTATCCCACGCACGCTGTCAGTATCCCACGCATGCTGTCAGTAACCCCTGCATGCTGTCAGTATCTCACGCATGCTGTCAGTATCTCACGCACGCTATTAGTATCTCACGGAAGGTGTCAGTATTTTCAGCACCCTATCAGTATCTTCAGCACCCTATCTGTATCTCCCACACGCTATTAGTACCTCACACATGCTATCAGTACCTCACGCACGCTATCAGTATCTCCCACACACTATCGGTAACTCACGCACGCTGTCAGTATCTCAGGCACACTGTTACTATCTCATGCAGGCTTTCAGTATCTCCCACACGCTGTCAGTATCTCCCACACGCTATCAGTATCTTACGCACACTGTCAGTATCTCCCGCATGCTATCAGTATCTCCCGCATGCTGTCAATATCTCACGCACACTGTCAATATCTCACACACGCTGTCAGTATCTCACACACGCAGTCAGTATCCCACGCACGCTGTCAGTATCCCACGCATGCTGTCAGTATCCCCTGCATGCTGTCAGTATCCCCTGCATGCTGTCAGTATCTCACACATGCTGTCAGTATCTCATGCACGCTATTAGTATCTCACGCAAGCTGTCAGTATTTTCAGCACCCTATCAGTATCTTCAGCACCTTATTAGTACCTCACACATGCTATCAGTACCTCACGAACGTGCTGTCAGTATCTCTCGCACGCTATCAGTATCTCCCACACGCTATCGGTATCTCACGCATGCTGTCAGTACCTCAGGTACACTGTTAGTATCTCACGCAGGCTATCAGTATCTCCCACATGCTGTCAGTATCTCCCACATACTGTCAGTACCACAGACACGCTGTCAGTACCTCAGGCACGCCGTCACTATCTACCGCACGCTGTCAGTATTTTACGCACACTGTCAGTATCTCCCGCATGCTATCAGTATCTCATGCACCTTGTCAATATCTCACGCACAATGTCAATATCTCACGTACGATGTCAATATCTCACGCACGCTGTCAGTATCTCACGCACGCTGTCAGTATCCCACGCACGCTGTCAGTATCCCACGCATGCTGTCAGTAACCCCTGCATGCTGTCAGTATCTCACGCATGCTGTCAGTATCTCACGCACGCTATTAGTATCTCACGGAAGGTGTCAGTATTTTCAGCACCCTATCAGTATCTTCAGCACCCTATCTGTATCTCCCACACGCTATTAGTACCTCACACATGCTATCAGTACCTCACGCACGCTATCAGTATCTCCCACACACTATCGGTAACTCACGCACGCTGTCAGTATCTCAGGCACACTGTTACTATCTCATGCAGGCTTTCAGTATCTCCCACACGCTGTCAGTATCTCCCACACGCTATCAGTATCTTACGCACACTGTCAGTATCTCCCGCATGCTATCAGTATCTCCCGCATGCTGTCAATATCTCACGCACACTGTCAATATCTCACACACGCTGTCAGTATCTCACACACGCAGTCAGTATCCCACGCACGCTGTCAGTATCCCACGCATGCTGTCAGTATCCCCTGCATGCTGTCAGTATCCCCTGCATGCTGTCAGTATCTCACACATGCTGTCAGTATCTCATGCACGCTATTAGTATCTCACGCAAGCTGTCAGTATTTTCAGCACCCTATCAGTATCTTCAGCACCTTATTAGTACCTCACACATGCTATCAGTACCTCACGAACGTGCTGTCAGCATCTCTCGCACGCTATCAGTATCTCCCACACGCTATCGGTATCTCACGCATGCTGTCAGTACCTCAGGTACACTGTTAGTATCTCACGCAGGCTATCAGTATCTCCCACATGCTGTCAGTATCTCCCACATACTGTCAGTACCACAGACACGCTGTCAGTACCTCAGGCACGCCGTCACTATCTACCGCACGCTGTCAGCACCTTAGGCACGCTGTCAGTATCTCCCGCACGCTGTCAGCATCTTCCGCACACTTTCAGTATTTCCCACACGCTGTCAGCATCTCCCACACGCTGTCAGCATCTCCCACACGCTGTCAGTATCTCCCACACGCTGTCAGTATCTCACTCACGCTGTCAGTACCTTAGGCACACTGTCAGTACCTCAGGCATGCTGTCAGTATCTCCCGCACACTGTCAGTATCTCCCGCATGCTGACAGTATCTCCCACACGCTGTCAGTATCTCCCACACGCTGTCAGTATCTCCCACACGCTGTCAGTATCTCCCACACGCTGTCAGTATCTTACGCACACTGTATTTCCACACGCTGTCAGTATCTCAGGCATGCTGTCAGTACCTCCCGCACGCTGTCAGTATCTCCCGCATGCTGACAGTATCTCCCACACGCTGTCAGTATCTACCACACGCTGTCAGTATCTCCCACACGCTGTCAGTATCTCCCACACGCTGTCAGTATCTAGCACACACTGTCAGTATCTCCCACACGTTGTCAGTATCTTACGCACACTGTCAGTATCTCCCGCATGCTATCAGTATCTCACGCACCCTGTCAATATCTCACGCACGATATCAATATCTCACGTACGATGTCAATATCTCACGCACGCCGTCAGTATCCCACGCACGCTGTCAGTATCCCACGCATGCTGTCAGTAACCCCTGCACGCTGTCAGTATCTCCCGCATGCTGTCAGTATCTCACGCACGCTATTAGTATCTCACGCAAGCTGTCAGTATTTTCAGCACCCTATCAGTATCTTCAGCACCCTATCTGTATCTCCCACACGCTATTAGTACCTCACACATGCTATCAGTACCTCACACACGTTGTCAGTATCTCCCACACACTATCGGTAACTCACGCACGCTGTCAGTATCTCAGGCACACTGTTAGTACCTCAGACACGCTGCCAGTACCTCAGAAACGCTGCCAGTACCTCAGACACGCTGTCAGTACCTCAGGCACGCTGTCAGTATCTCCTGCACGCTGTCAGTATCTCCTGCACACTTTCAGTATTTCCCACACACTTTCAGCATCTCAGGCACGCTGTCAGTATCTCCCACACGCTGTCAGTATCTCACCCACGCTGTCAGTACCTCACGCACACTGTCAGTACCTTATGCACGCTGTCAGTGCCTCATGCACGCTGTCAGTGCCTCACGCGCGTTGTCAGTATCTCACGCACACTGTCAGTATCTCACGCACGCTGTCAGTATCTCACTCACGCTGTCAGTATCTCACGCACGATGTCAGTACCTCAGGCACACTGTCAGTACCTCAGGCATGCTGTCAGTATCTCCTGCACACTTTCAGTATTTCCCACACGCTGTCAGTATCTCAGGAACACTGTCAGTATCTCACTCACGCTGTCAGTACTTCCCGTACACTGTCAGTACCTCACGCACACTGTCAGTACCTAAGGCACGCTGTCAGTCCGTCATGCGCGGTGTTATGCGCCATCAGCCTGGTTTCTTTTTTTGTTTACATTTCCCGCTCTGTCGCTTTACAACGGCGCACATAAACGCCGCCCATATGCAATGTTAATATACAGAGCATTGATTACACGCCCGTAGAGAACAATGCACTTCATGACATGTAATATATGGCAAAATAGAACATGCTGCGTTTTTTTTTTTGCGCGGGTATAATAAGTAATGAATATTCGCAGACATGAATCGATCAATGAAAATCAATGTTCTCTCATTGTCTCCGTTCCCTGCGTGCTGCGCACATGTAATACGTGGTGAAACCACGCTCGTGTGAGTCCGGCCTTGTGATCAAAATTGCTAATATAAACTTGCAGAACTTTTCATTATAGAATAAACTTTTTCTTTTCACATAAAACCAGGAACTCCCTTTTCAATAGACCTGACTGAGCATCATGTGGTTTCTCCAAGGCCTCCCACCCGGTGGTTGTGTCCTGGGGAACATTAGGGCTCTGTGTGGCGGCACATGTTTGTAGGGGAAAGACAGCATGAAATGAAAAATGCTGCATTGCTTCCTCTGTAGGATTCTGTGGAATAAACCCCACATACCTCCATATGAAATGAGAGGTTTACAGCAGTCCAGTAGCGCCCCCTAGAGGTCCTGTGAGCTGCTGACACTCCACAGCCTGGGGACCACAATGTACAAATTCTCCTCATTAATATCATATATGTCTAAACGCTAAAAGTGGGTGCGACAACTGACGGATGTCTTCCAGGGTATCGAGTGCTTTTCAGGCTTTCTACATAACAGATCTCGGCGTCTGATAATTTTTCCCCATTTACAGCTGATTGGCGCCAGTTGGAAAGGACGTTGGCTGCCTCAAAGACATCAGCAGAGAAGTCAGTGAGAGGCGCCAGGTCTGGACACAACGCCGTACGGTAGAGACTCTGGGGGTCATCTGGCTGAGCTTCTAAGGAACCTGACCTCGTAGACCCAGCCAGGGCGGAGATGTGATGCGATACTGTCGGCGGCCGCGCAGGCACAGAATCACTGAAGACAACCTACAAGTTCAAAACCCGGCAGGGGGGCAAGCGGCTACAGAAAACTGCACAGAAGCTTTCCTTCCATCACAGTGATCCCTTTAAGGCAAAGGCTGCAAAATTCAATGCAAAAACCCCATCACAGTGCAACTACAGCTATTCTTTATGGTAAAACATTGGCCCTTACTGCTGCCCTCTGCTCATTAACC
Source organism: Eleutherodactylus coqui (assembly GCF_035609145.1). Lineage (NCBI taxonomy): Eukaryota > Metazoa > Chordata > Amphibia > Anura > Eleutherodactylidae > Eleutherodactylus > Eleutherodactylus coqui. The sequence goes on from NC_089846.1 coordinate 75,014,529, forward strand.
CCTACTGCCGTCCTCTGCACATTGGCCCCTACTGCCGTCCTCTGCACATTGGCCCCTACTGCCGTCTTCTACAAATTGGTCCCTACTGCCACCCTCTGCACACTGGCTCCTACTGCCGTCCTCTGCACATTGGCCCCTACTGCCGTCCTCTGCACATCCATCCCTACTGCGGTCTTCTACACATTGGCCCCTACTGCCGCCCTCTGTACATTGGCCCCTACTGCCGACCTCTGCACAGCTGGTAACCAAGAGCACTGCTGTGCAGGAAAAAATGTTAAGGGGCCAAAGCAATAAGTCAGCGCTGTGACCCCTTCATTCACAGGGATTTGATTCAAAAGTCAAAAAAGTGATGCCATATCCTATCCACACCAGCTTATATATTTTACTTCAACGGTTCTCAGAAAAAAGAAAATCCAATGAAATCTGAATATGTAATATATACACAGCCATAACATTAATACTACTGACAAACAACGCTCTATTTCTTCGTAGGCACAAGACAGCCGGTACATTGGGCAGCACATGTCGGGGGCCATCGCACACTAAAAATTAAACCTGATGCGGTGGGTTTCCAGCAGTGGGTGGGAGTGCTAGTGGGAAATGATGTGGGAACAATGGGACCTTCCCTGCCCCTCCACTCACTGTGTAGATTCATAGGGTACTAGCAGTCTATGTGGTATATTAGAAGATGGAGTCCAGGTCACGTGATTGGACGAGAAAAGGAGGAGCTTAGTTCTAACGTAGGTCAAGTCTTGACATACAGAAAAGCTGCAATGAGGAAGGTAACCAGGAGACTGAGAGGGAGAAGTCTGTCTGAGAAAAGGAGGAGCCATGGGGAGCAGTCTGTGAGAGTAGGGGCCACGGGGAGCAGTCTGTGTGAGAGGAGGAGCCATGAGAAGCAGTCTGTGTGAGAGGAGGAGCCAAAAGGAGCAGTCTGTGTGGGGGAGGAGCCACGGGGAGCAGTCTGTGGGAGAATAAGAGCAATGGGGAGCAGTCTGTGTGAGAGGAGGAGCCTTGGGGAGCAGTCTGTGAGAGGGGAGGCCATGGGGAGCAGTCTGTGTGAGAGGAGGAGCCATGGGGAGCAGTCTATGAGAAGAGGAGCCACGGGGAGCAGTCTGTGAGAGGATGAGCCATGGAAAGCAGTCTGTGTAAGAGGAGGAGCCTTGAGGAGCAGTCTGTGTGAGAGGAGGAGCCAGAAGGAGCAGTCTGTGTGGGGGAGGAGCCACGGGGAGCAGTCTGCGGGAGAATAGGAGCCATGGGGAGCAGTCTGTGTGAGAGGGGGAGCCTTGGGGAGCAATCTGTGAGAGGAGAGGCCATGGGGAGCAGTCTGTGTGAGAGGAGGAGCCATGGGGAGCAGTCTATGAGAGGAGGAGCCACGGGGAGCAGTCTGTGAGAGGAGGAGCCATGAGAAGCAGTCTGTGTGAGAGAAGGAAATATATAAGTAAAGCCAGGCAGCACCTGATGTATTTCAATAAGTATATCGCTTTTTTATTCCTCCATAGTACAAAGACTGGCGACATTTAGGCTTCAACTGAAGCCTTCAGTTGAAGCCGAAATGTCGCCAGTCTTTGTACTATGCAGGAATAAAAAGCGATATACTAATTGAAATACATCAAATGCTGCCTGGCTTTACTTATATATTGGCTTATTATCTTGGTCTCGATCCGGACCTCGCTGGGCTGGTGCACCGTCTACCTCATACTGAGGTCCCATTCAGGTTGGTGAATTCCTCATTGAGTGCTGCGTTGCTATATACTTTTGTGTGAGAGAAGGAGCCTTATGGAGCAGTCTGTGAAAGGAGGGGCCATGGGGAACAGTCTGTGTGAGAAAAGGAGCAGCCAAGGGGGGAGCAGTCTGTGAGAGAGAGGAGGCATTAGTTATATGAAGCACTTTGGCATCATTTTATGTGGGGCAATTGCAGGTAATTTTAAATGGTGCATTTGAACGGATTTAATTTTACATGCAGCAGCAGTTTGGAGGACATTAAATAATTTTATATCTGGCTCTTAGGGGAACACTACAACATATTTATATAGCATATGGTATTATCTGTATGAAGCTATTTACTGTGAGGTAGGGTCATGGGTGCCCAAGGCTAAGGAAGGCCACCGTCTGGTCTGATAGCAGACCTGTCAGAGCGCCTATGCTGACCCTTATCCACTGCAGAAAGTGTCTACAATAGGAACATCATGGAGTATAGAAGAAGGCGGCCTGATTTGATGAATCGTGTTTTACACCATGTGGAGGGTTGGGCATGTGTGTCACTTACCTGGAGAAGATGTAGCACCAGGATGCACTATGGGAAGAAGACAAGCCTGCAGGGCAGTGTGATCTGCAATGTTCTGCTGGGTACTTGACTTCTGGCATCATGTGGATGTGACATGTACCACCTATCTAACATTGTACGGGCAAGTAACTCTTTCACGGCAGCGCCCTCCACAGGATAATGTACAGCAACAGATGAGAAACAAGAGACCAAGAGGATGACTTGGTGTCCGGATTTCCCAGATCTAAATCCGATCTGTAGGTTGTGCTGGAAAAACCAGTCCAAGCCATGGAGGCCCCACGGAACAACTTACAGGACTCAGAGGTTGTGGAGACTCCACAGGACTCCTCACCGGTCTTGTAGACTCCAGGCCCCAACGGGTCAGGGCTGTGCTGCCAACATGAGGCGACCTACACAATATTAGGTAGGTGGTTGCAATGCCTTCGCTGATTAGTGTATGATGGAGGGAATTAAAGCAGAACAATTACTAAGACCTGACTTTGAGAACTCAACATTCCTCTCACCTCAAATGATTCCTCATCCAGAATTCGGGTTCCAAACACGGTGATCCCCTTGGTGTCCACAACTGGCTTGTTCCCTCGCGGCAATGGCTTCGTTATCTTCTTTTTGCAGTCCAATATTAAAGTGACGGATTTCTTCTGTACACTCAGGGCGATACGGTGCCATCTGGATAAAGAGATGGGGTGAGTGAGCAAGAGGGCAACACGAGGAAGGGTGAAAGACGCTGAGAGACAGGCTGAATATATGGGGGAGCAGAAGATGTAATTTTGAGTGAAAGTACCAAAGATATATTTACTGACTTTCCATCAGCCAGATTGACCCCGCTGAATATTGGATAGTCTTCAGGAGCTGGTTTTCCATGCTGATCTTCATAGAGAAAGACGGGAGAACGTCCCAACTCGACCCCGAGCTGCTGGACTCCTTGCTCATTGTAGATAGACAGGAGGAATGCTTGCAGGCCGCTCTTAGCTCGAACCAGTGCCATGACTGAGAAGTCCTCTGGGAATTTACCTGTAGAGGCACAAGGTGTTAGCTCTGCAGACAACAGCTTCAGCCCGCGTACGTATGACTGTACACCTACCTGGGAAGAGCTGCCGCGTGGGGGCACTGATTTGAGCTCGCTTGGATATCTTGTAGGCCACATCTCCACCAGTGCTTGAACGTCGGGCTGGGCAGAAACCAGGGATCCGCTTTACACCCTCAGGTTGGGTTTGAAATTGAAGGCCCTTTAATACATCCACGGGATCGGCTATGGGAAGAGGATAGAGGAGACGTTAATATATAAGGGACTGTGATGGGGTAACAATAGGAGTTATACAATGACAGACACTGGGGTCATTAACAGGACTATGATGGAGCAGGGATTTCCGATAAATATCCCTCATAATCGCATGGAAGAATGTAAAAAAAATCTACAATGGTTACCACAAACGTGCCTAAATGGCCTGAAAACCAGGTGAATGCCCCATACGATATCGGAATCATCTTCCATAACATCTTCTATCTGTGGGATGAATACCGCGGCCTCTGACTATTGTTGGATCCTATTAAGCCAGGTTAGGGCACATGCAGGCAGAATAGGGCTTAATCATAATCACTTGGACACCAGAATTCTGGCGTCCTAAAGTTGCAGTTTTGGCGCTCGGCCTCGCGCAGCCCATCATTGTTACTATAAAATATGCTGGAAACTAGCATCAATAATGCCAAAAACCTCCTACAGCCGCCAGATGAGATAAGTCTTGTGCTGGTGCCACCTAATACATTTGTGCACGGATTACTTTTTTTAGATGGCGTTGGAAACACCTAAGTACAGTCACCGCTGGCCATGAACAACGCATTATGAGGTTGAAGCCTCTTCATATATTTGTCTCATCAGGTGAAAAACCTACATCAGCGATGGCTGGAATAGGTTATTGCCGTAATCTACACAAGTTTCCAGAGTAATTTTATAGTAAATGCAAATGGTAGATGGAATAATGCCTCTACAGCGCCCCCTACTGGATTGGGAAACAAGGATTGGGAATTATGAGCCAAAGCCAACCATACACAGACAGCTGTTATAGGGTTTCACCCCACATCAGGGTGCGGTAGGTTATCATCTCTGCGTATGAAGAGCACCTAGTAGGCCTCTCAAAACTCCAGAAACAGCTGTCTGTGTATGTCCATGTTGTTGGAAAACTCAACTAAGGGGAAAAATGTAAGAAAATAATACCAGAAGCATTACTTAAATACCCAGCTGCTCCAGCGCTGCTGCTCCAGTCCTCCGCATTGGGATGTGCTTACATGGCCGTGGGTCACGTGGTTACACAGACACTTCTCCGCTGCAGCCATGTGAACACAACCCAATGCGGAGGACTGGAGAGGCAGCGCTGGAGCAGCCGGGGATTTAGTGGGTAAGTATTGCTTCTTTTATTATCCTCTAGCCTCCCCCTACCCATTCTGAGCTTTTCTAAAACCCCTTTAAGTATTAGATTTGGTGCATCCTCATCTGGTACAGACACGGAGAAGTAATGGTGCCTCGGTCGGCTGTGGCTCGGTCTGCGGTGCCTCGCAGGTGTCTGGAAGCCGTTTGGCTGAGGGAATGGAAATTGGCGAACGTAAATATTTGACAGTGAAGATGCCAGCAGCGTCTGTTATATCCATTCAGCCCGAATACAAATCTCCCCGTACCGTGGAAGTCCACGTATATGAAGAGCGCCGCGAGCTCCCTCTACTGGTCAGCTATCCCATCACATCCACAGGTGACGTGAATCACATTGGTTATCTGGTGAAAATGGCGCCTGTCCGCAGTGCGATCTATGAATCTGCGAGTCAGTGCTCAGGTCTTAAAGTTGATATTGGAAGCAGGAAAAATGGTGAAGCGTGCGGATCTGACTGACAAGGGCCAAACTGTGATGTCTGGACGACTGGTCAGAGCACCTCTAGAGCGGACGGTCTTGTGGGGTGTTCCTGGTATGTAGTGGCTAGTACCTACCAAAAGTAGTCCAAGGACAACCGGTGAACCACAGACAAGGTCACGGGCACCCACGTCATTCTAGTCCGACCCCACAGAAGTACGACTGTACGACAAACTACTGATGTATGCCCTGCTGGCGATGATAGGATGATGGCGGCTCGCTGTTTACAGGGCGGCATAGTCACACACTGGCCGGCGAGCCCACGCTGACCGCAGCTCACCTCCAAACCTGACTACAATGGACACATGAATATTAGCATGGGAACCGGCCGTCAGGCAGGGGCTTCACTGAAGGCTCAGGGGCGCCGGCGAAAAACTTCAGTTCTTGTCTCCTTGTGCACAGCTTCTCTTTAGTTACTGTGATGCTCTCTTAGGGTCTGCATGCTGTACACATCTTATCACACGTATGACTCATGCCAATCACATGTACTGATGTTCTATACTAGTTTCATGGGGGGAGGAAGTCCTGCTGCTCCCGCTGTCATATGTACTCGGCACTCGGGCAACTTCCCACTGGGAGTTGTAGTACCGTAATACATGGAGGGTAACATACTGCAGCGCACGTGTATAAATACTACAGCATAAGAAGAGCTTACTCTACAACAAGTCCCAGTATGCCACAACACTTACAGGACCACAACGCTATTATTAATTTATAAAACCAGATGAGACACATTTCCCATCTTTCTGCTGTGATTATTTCCTGAGTGTAGAATGTTTTATCTGTTGTATATACGACCGCGGGGGCCGGTGACAGCCATCGCCAAGGGGGAAGAAAGTTGCCAGCTGAAAGGCAGGACAATCTTTTCCCTCTACAAGTTGACCTCTTAGGTCTCCCAGTGATGACTGTACCCCATGGGGGTCCCAAAGAGACCTCCAGGCTCCTCACACGACATAATAACCAATGGCAGGAACGTGCATAGACCATACAGCGGTCAGATACCAGGCGCTCTGCAGAGTATCACCATGCTGCAGACTATTAGACAACACAGTCACAGGCAGAATACATATAGCAACAACCAGAGGATCTGTCAGATCCTATCAGAGGTTTGAAAAAGCCTTGTGTTCCCCATGAAAGAGCAGTATTGGAGCATCTTTTCTGCACTGTGTAATTCCTCTTTTATTCCTCTTGAAACTGTAGGAAGAAATTGACAACTGGGTGTTACAATTTCCCTTGTTAATAGGAGATGTCTCTACAGTCTGACAGCGTCCAATCAGGGGAGACCGTATCACACTATGCATGATACCTCTTATTAACCGGGGGAAATGGTAACACCCATTTGTCAATTAGGCCTGGGATACACAGACTTTGTAACACTAAAACTACCGTCGCACACATCAGAGCTGCGAAAAAAACCTGCTGCACAATCTCTGCAGTGATTCAGCAAGCGGATATTGTGCAGCATTTACAGCCTGTGTGAAGGCAGCCTAATGATTGATTTCAGCTGCAGGCCACAAGATTTCATCTAAAGCTGGGTTTTCACAATTTTGCCACATTTCTACACCATTTTTCTAGCAATCTGTCTCAGGGGTCATACACGTATTTACTATCACAGACATGTTAGGAAAGGTGACAGCTCCTCTATAAACACAGTGGCTCACAACTGATAATTTTGAACATTTCCTTTCTCTTCTTCTCCATCCTGCCCAGACCACCATGACAACTTTAAACATATACAGTTCTGATAAAATAATGTGCTATTATACAAATGAACAAATTATTTAAGCCGACTTCAGATATAGGGCTATTCTTAGTAATGAACTTGTTGAGTTGCCTACAGGACAGTGTAGGCAGTATATTATAGTACAGTAACATATAATGGTGACAGTAGTATATAATGATGGCCAGAGTTCTTTCATGCTAATAGTTTTGGTAGCTGATTAATAGTTCCGGTGCTGCAGGTGATTGCCAGGACCCAAGCGGTCATTACACAGCTGCTGCCTGTACTGAATGTTAATGGGATATTAAAATCAAAGCTGAACGTGTCTGAGATGGGAATACAGTCCTTACACTGCGGCGGAGGTGGCTTTTGGGCAACCCTACCTCTGTAATTCCCATTCACGTCTATGGAAAGTCTATGAAACAGCGCAGAACATCTTAGCCATCCCAGCTGTTCACAACCAGAGGAGACGGATCTACCGCCAGCACACTGTACACCCAGAAGAGACTGTAGTTTACCCTCTACTCACAGAGGCTGATCTGCTCCTGGGGCCGCGGGAGCGACTTCATCCTGTCAGATCATGGAGTTACAATTAACTATTTTTGGGGCTCATTTTATTGGCGACATTCCCATAATCTGGCGCGGACCACCACAACACTTGCAATTTTTGAATGCAAACATTCCTAATGTCCGAATGACAAGCTTGACAAAGACCCTGTGACAGGGTCGATACGTGGCTCGTCCACCTTTTACTATGTGGTTTTAATAAAGAAGCATCGAGTGTGATACATCGTCTTTTAGCCACTTGTTGCTGCTCTCATTGGATCTATTTTGATTGTATGGACTTTGGAACCCAGGAGTCGGGTTCCTTTCTTTGAGCTTTGCAACGAGGATTCCCTCACACCAATAGGTGGTTTACAATGAAGTGCTGCTGGTACATACATTCTGTCTTTTTCAGATTTTATCATCAAACGTGCTGGATTGGCCTTTTACAAGCCGCGTTTGTAGAAAGGAAATGGCTGCTCATTCATTTCTTCACGCTACATTTTCTCATCCACCACAGACTAGTAAGGCAATCCCGACTGGGCCGGTCCTCAGGATTCCTGGTTAGAGGTTGCAGCAAAAGGACCATTAAGAGGGCTTACAACAAATCAAAAATACCACTCAAAACGGTCATCAGTGCAATAACATCAACACACCAAACACACTGGTGAGATGTATAGCAAGCTGAGATTCACGATGAGGTGAAATGAGGAACAGCACACAACAGTATTGGACTATCCCACCTGCGAATCAGCTTTGGAAAAAAACCTGTCCATGTGTAGTGGCCCACAACACCTATTTCTGGCCCCTCCATAATTGTCATACATGTCATGTCCTTTGTGTGGATGCACTGTGAAAATTGTCTTGTCTCTTGTTATGTGTATTACACAGCTGCAGCAGATGTAGGGTTAATGTCTGCATGAGACTGGGATATGTGTGCAAATGTATTAATATATGTCCTGTCACGTGGTACGTTAGAATCTATGAGTGTTGGAGAGCAAGGTGCGGTCCAGAATCTTCCACGGTTAGGAGAGGAGTGTAGAGCCAGTCACATGAGGGTAACATCAACCCTCATGTGGTGAAGAGGAAGAAAGGTATCTTCAAGACCCCAATGCCAGGAGCCAGTAGAGAGTAAGGAGAGAGTTAGAGAGTGTGAGTACTAAAGCGAGTCAAGATCACCATGCAGAGGTACTTTATCCGTCAGTATCTGAGGAGAGTTTGTCTCCTACCCTTTCCAGGAGTATTACCATGCAGATAACGGAGACCGTAGAGCGGTATCATCCTGAGTTCCTCTCTGGCCTCCCTTCTTTTGTCTTGCCTGCAGCGGGGTATTCTTAAATTGTGAAGTGTCCAAGTTTTCCAGTAAAGTTTTGCCAGGCCCTCACCATTCCCAGGGACTAAGGTACTTAAACAATAAAACATGTGTGGACTCTTTATTATCACCAAGGTTCATTCCAATGAATAATGCAACGGTGGCATCATGTGACAACCCAAAGTTCTACCACATGTATATTGGCCATCCCTCCCCTAGGAGTGTCCGGAAGAGGCCCAGCGATGCTCTGGCCAAGCCTGCGTGTGTCCCTCTGGGGAGCAGTCTGGTAAGTGTCACAGTGACAAGTGACAGCTTTACCCTCCCAGCTCCTCAGCGTATGCCCCGTGTCCTAAGTTACCCTTTGGGACGCTGCACATGCTGGGCTCCGACAGCCAGAAGAGCAAACAGAAATCACCTGGTTAAAAGTTACTTCCAGCCTGGAGGTCCTCTAGGTAGATGGTAGATGTAATGCCCAAACATCAAGAGAGCGATTGTAGAACTCAGCGAGCAATCCCAGATATAAATAACGCAGCATATCACTAGTGAAGCAGTTGTACACTACATTGTCTGCTGCGGCCCTACATATACACTGGAAGGCAGGCAAGAGAATTTTACATTCGGTTAATTAAGATATCTCCTTGGTGGGCAATGAGAGTAAAGCTGAAAGTTTAAAAATTGATCCCAAGACATTTTAAAAAGCTTACTGTAATCCAAGACTGTCGTATGTGAGATGGAGCAACTGCATTGTAGGCCTGCAAGGACTGTATTCTGCTCTCAGAGAGTACAGACTGATCTGGAGACAATCGCAAAATCCAAAGGCTTGCATAAATAAAGAGTGAGGCCAGTCAAAGTGTAAAAAGTCTGACTTCATCTTATTCATATATGCTAGTGATTGTCACGTGTTGCAAGGCATAGATCCCCTTCCTCAGATATACTGGAGGGTATACAACTCCAGCTAGATAGTTGTGTCCCGCTTGTGCAGCATCCGAGGAGCTGGCCCACAGCCAAGACAGTGGGGTAGAGAAAGGCCTTGTCACGGGGCTCTACTATCTCCTCCCAACAAGGGTAGCTCGGGACCCGACTAAGTTACTGCTGGGGAAGATCACAGGGATAGTTGTCACTCGTGACGCCACTGTTCCTCCTCCAGGGCTTGATCTTGCAAATAAATAAAGTAGTCCAACACCAGAAGAATATATTTTGGAACCAAACTGGGAACGGTCGATCTTGTCTATTTACTTAAACGTTTGCATAAAGTTACTGACTATTGTAGAAGAGTTGCTGAACAGTTGTAGAAATCACAGTTCACAAGTATGCCATCTCGGAGGAGCTCACGGGGCAATTGTACAATTCACAGTCCAAGTTATCTGTAGATTCCATTACTCGAGGTACTCACTTTCTCTCTCTCTACCTGCAACCACGGGTTACTTTTACTCTGAGACTGATGAATCACCTGATGAGTCTAATGTGTAGCCTGTATACTGTACACTCAGATGAGACTGATGTGTCGCCTGTATACCGTACACTCGGATAAGATTGTTGTGGCACCTGAATACTGTACACTCGGATGAGACTGTAGTGTCACCTGAATACTGTACACCCGGATGAGACTGTTGTGTCCCCTGTATACTGTACACTCGGATGAGACTGATGTGTCGCCTGAATACTGTACACTCGGATAAGACTGTTGGGTCAGCTGCATACTGTAAACTCGGATGAGATTGTTGGGTCACCTGAATACTGTACACTTGGATGAGACTGATGTGTCACCTGAATACAGTACACTGGGATGAGACTGATGTGTTACCTGTATATTGTACACTCCGTTGAGACTGTTGTTTCACCTGTATACTGTACACTCGGATGAGACAGATCTGTTTCCAGGTTTATGGCTGCTGGTTGAGGTATAAACAGAGTAATGAGCGTTGAGGAAAGTTTGAATAGAGTTTTGGAGGATGGAGGGTGATGAAGACGCAGACATAGATGGAGAGAAGGAGCAGGAGGGGTGACTAATGAAAGGAGCTGATGTGAATGGCAGACTCCCAGTAATATGACTCTTTCTCAGTCTGCAGGACTTCCAACCAGAAGCCAGGGAGGAAAAACTCATTACCCTCCACATATCTCAATCCAAGTGGGACTAAGAGACAGAAGGAGAGGAGGAGAGGAAGAGAGGGATGAGGAAAGCTGATGGAAGAGAGCAGATCAATACTGTATATACAGAAGACATCTCCCTTACTGCTTTATTCTGCCTCACTTTCTTTCATCTTCTACAAATGCCTACATCTCCTTGCTGCCATCAATGCTGCGGCTCTTGGTGCAAATGAAAATCCACGCCCCATTGTCTAGTAACAGGTGATGAATGTCGGTTTAGGAAAATGTCAGCAGAACTTAATACATAGGAATTCTGTAAATGTCACTAGTAGAGCTCTGTTGGAATGGCATGTCATCCATCATGGCAGCCTAGCGGTGAATGGCACGTGGGTTACCACTTTCCTGGTTGTATCCCTGTGTCAGGCTACATCTGCTCAAGCCCTGCACTAGGCATCTAAATGGGAATAAGGATACAATAGAAATCAGCGTTACAGAACCGAGTCCAAAAAATTGAACCTCCAGGCAAATGCCAATATGACAAACCTGATTTAATAGAGCAGAAGTCTATGTTCTCATATATAAAGCCCATAATACTATTATGTACATTATATCGGAGTGGTGCACCCAGGTGGAGAGGTACAGTATATACTGTATACATACCTCACAGCTTTCAAGGAATGAAAAGAGGGGCATTTCCTGCAGCATATGTGCATCTATTCTTTCCCCAGCTCCTCCTTCCTGTCTCCTGCTCTCTTATGCTCATATTTGGAGCAGGAGACGGGGTGGGAGGTGAGCTCTGCACTGCACTGAGCTATGATGTGACCTACAGAAGCCACGAGCAAAAGTAACCCTTTGGTCCAGAACAAACAAAGATGGGTGCAATCCGTCTGACTACTTGATGCACACTGTGCATTAGTATGCATCATTAGTCTTAGACATATATATATGTGTACATATATATATATATATACATATATATATATACTCCTTTGATTGGCCAGTGCTGCTTATGTGAGCACCCAGAAATCATTTCAGACAAATGTAGTAAGCAGCACCCTTGTATTCAAAGCAAACCTTTGCTGAGGCCATATATCTTTATGCCAGATGCCACTCGAAGGTCAGAACCACTAGCTCCAATGCAAGTGTCCAATAATCCTCAAGAAAGAGTGGAAGTATGTATGGTGCAAAAGGTAAAAAGTCTCTTTATCCTTCCATAATAAAATGTGCGACGTTTCAACCTTAACGGTCTTTGTCAAGATCCACAAAGGATCTACTGAGGTCCAAACGTCACGCATTTTATTATGGAGGAATAAAGAGACCTTTTATCTTATGCCCCATACATGCTTCCACTCTTTCTTGAGGATTATTCAGCACCCAAAAATTAGACTGACCCTTTGAAATGAGGCCGGTTGGGAGGCATGCTGTAGACACCGGATGGCATCACCAAAGAGACAGACTTTTACTATGTCCAGAAATCAGGACAAATTAAAAAAAAGCCTCAATCAAAGCCCCAAGAAGCTTTCAGTTGTTGCTTGAGATGTGACACCCACATCACTGGCCTCCTCCAGGCCCACTGCAGGCAAATAAACCATGGACACTGGCCGACTGCTTGAGGTCAAGGGACATTACTGGTCCCCCCACAGACCCCATAGTGATTACTGAAGGCAAAGGCTTCATTTAGCATCAATATGGAGGGTATATTGTGCGTCAAGCAGAGAATGATGGTGCGCAGTACAAGTCATACTATACGCAGATGATATCAGTATTCTTAGTGCTGTACATGTATTATATGGCCTGCAGTAATATGCACCTTATTAAACATGGGGAGGTCAACAGAACAAACCATAAAATGTAATTTTACAATACTGTCAGTTAAGAGGTCGTTTTGTTTAGGAAACAGATTCATACAGATATATTCTGGAATAATAGGGGGCTGTTCAGGACCCTCATCCATTAGCTGAATGGGGGGGAACCTACAATATCTGTTCATTCTGTGAATAGGTCATTCATGTCAATGGACACTGCAACTCCCCATTTTTCCTCTAGAGGCGTTGCAGGAGAACTGAAGACTTGTTGAATTAGAGCTGATTGGGGAACCTAACAACCTACCAGTGAAGGACCCTTCCATATCTTAGCCTGCTCTACAGTGGTAGAAAATGTCTTCAAGGCTGTGTTCACACAGGCGAGGGCGATTTTGGCTATTTTCCATGCATCTGTTATGCGTTTTTATGATTTTCATGCGTGATTTGCATTTGTTTCACATCCAGTTTTCACACAAGTTACTCACTGCTCTTCAGCTCTCTTTCTTCATGTGGCCCTCATAGTAACATGCGTTAAACACGGATCGCACTCACATGCAAATCAGATTATCTGCAACTAGCATCTGTTTTTCAAAGTCATAAAAAATAATGGGCAATTTTGATTTAATTAAAGGATCCCCTATCCTGTGGAGTAATTAATGGGGTGCCCTGGTTTGAACACTTATCTATTAGTCTGAGCATCAAACACTACAAGAAGGGTCGCCAGCTTGGGAGGATCCGGCGCATCCGTACAAGACTCAGACTCAGACAGCTCATCGACTTCAATGGGAAATGCTTAGTTCTCCCTGTGGTTTTCTCATCATGCAGAGTTGTCCAGGTCTCTGTAGTCGCTGACTATTTCTGAACTGTCTAGATGGGTGCACTCACTTCTGGCCTCCTCCTCCTCATGACACCTGCTGCGGGATGCAGGGGATTTGCATGTCAGCGGGACATTGTGTGCTCAGCGGAGGGCGGGAGCCTGTCTGCTCGGTATGAGAGACGGGAAACTTGGGGAATGAAGTCTCTGCTGGCATTTGGTTTTCATTTGGAACAAGGAGAGCAGCAATATTATTGTAGGATGTGCTGGGCACAGCAAGACAGTAGTATGGGGGAAGCGGTGGGGGAGCAGAACCCAGACGGGAAGTCATAGACTGGGTACAAATAAGGTCATAAATACGTTCTGCTACCCAAAAGAAACTACTGCTCCTGCAAAAAGAGGACAACATAAATAAAGGGCCACTCCAGTGAAAACATTTTTGCATACCTGCTCCATTACCTGACTGCCTGTCACACTCTGCATGTCTCCTCTGTGTATTGCAGCCACTGTCTTTTACTTATCAGGCACCATCTTGATGGTGACAATTTTGTTTTCACTTTTAATCAATCCCATGATGCATCAGCATAGAATTCCCGAGAGGCTTTACAATTTTTGCTTGCAGCTGGGGGGACATTATCATTACCTTCTATATTAAGCTAAATAAGTTACAGCCCATAAGCATACAATCAGGAGAATGAGCTGTGCTCTCCTCCTTTATAACTGTGCGACAGGAGCTGTGTGAGCATCATCAATAACTGTGACAGGAGTTTCTTTGCCCTCCTCTAGGCTGAGAAACTGACCAGAAACCTCACACATAAACCCATACAGACTTCAGCTGTCTAGAACTTTAATAATCTGAGGGGAAAGTATTACATAGAAATGCACAACTAAGGCCGCCTGCAGACGAGCGGGTCGGATCCGGCGGCGAGAATTCTCGCCGCGGGACGCGACCCGAGCGCCTGCAGAGACGAGCGCGTACTCACCCGCGCCTTGCGGCCCCGGCTCTTTCATGTGCCAGCTGCCGGGCAGCCGGCGCATGCGCAGACCGGAGCCGGCGGCCGGGTGAGTAACGTTTCTGTGCGAGGCTCTGCGAGCCCCGCACAAAAATAGGACATGCCGCAGTTTGTTTGCCGCGCGAGATTTCGCGTGGCCAAACCGCGGCCGTCTGCATAGGAGTGCGTATTGTAATGCACTCCTATGCAGGCTTTTAGTGGCGGAAATCCTGCTGGAAATCCCGCCGCGGGATTTCCGCCCGTGTGCAGGCGACCTAACCAAGATAATACTAGTCCACTTATATATATATATACTGGGGGAAGGGGTAGATGCATAATGAATGAATAAAAAAAATTACTAGAGTGGCCCTTTAATTTATATCTGAAGCCAGCCAATCACAGCCAGTGCTCGATGAGCCAGTCACAGTCATTCAGTAATGTCATTCACTGAATGGCTGTGAATGAGCGAGCTCCTGCTGTGATTGGCTGGCACTTGATCCAATCACAGCGCTCACTTTGCTGGAGGCGGGGTATTCAAGGCCCCGTCACTAGAAAGAAGAGGATTTCTCAGCGCATAGGACATGGCAGCCGCGGCGCTGGAAACCATCTCGAGGGACACAGGCGCAGCGGGCCAGGTGAGTTTAATTGTTGTTTTTTCTTTTAGCTAGGGCTTATTTTTGGGAGTGGGCTTACATTTCAAGCCTTCCCCCAAAACAAGGCTAGGGTTTACTTTTGGGGTAGGTCTTAATTTCGGTGAAACACAATATTGTAGTTATATTCTTGCACATAAGAGGGCAGTATTATAGTAGTTATATTCTTGTACATAGGGAGTAGTATTATAGTAGTTATATTCTTGCACGTAAGAGGGCAGTATTATAATAGTTATATACTTGTACATAGGGGGCAGTATTATAGTAGTTATATTCTTGTAAATATGGGGCAGTATTATAGTAGTTATATATTTTGTAAATAGGGAGCAGTATTATAGTAGTTATAGTCTTGTACATAGGGGCAGTATTATAGTAGTTATATTCTTGTACATAGGGGCAGTAGTATAGTAGATATATTCTTTTTCATAGGGGCCAGTATTATAGTAGTTATATTCTTGTACATAGGGGGCAGTATTATAGTAGCCCTCCCGGCTACCTTCCAGACCCTCGAGGCCTTCTCAGCCGGTCACGGCGCACTGCCGTGGAGGAAGTGCGCCCTGTGGGGGCCTGAGCCGCCCGGGCCTCGTCTCCTGGCCGCGCCGGGCGCCCGCGCCGGCATGCCCCCCGGCCTCCGCGAGGGAGGCGCGAGGGCGCCGGACGCGGGCGTTCCGGGCGGAGAGTCCGGCGCCGCAGGACGGCCGGCAGCCTCGCCCGCCGGGTTGAATCCTCAGGGCGGACGGCACGGGCCCCACCCGATTTTGTGATCCACGTATGTATTCAGTAAAGTTGTGTGCTTCCTTCCTCCACTCATTAAAATATATGAAGTTCGTCCTGAGGCATGATGCAAGAGACATGGGTTTCATGGACCACCTTTGCATACGTCATACAATTAGCAGCAGCACCATTTTTCAGTGCCATAGACACCTTTTTTAAGGAGGTTATTATTAATGACCGAGGCGCCACTTGTGAAGCTCACAATCACTGGATGAGAATCGAAGTAAATTACACAGGAAGAACCTGCGAAGACAAAGTGTCCGCAGGCTGCACAGACTATACACAGACACAGATCCCCGCTGTGATTTCTGCACTTCAAATACACTGGATGAGATAAATAGAGACTGTAGAGGTGGCAGCTTAGATTACTCCAGGAATATATAATATATACACATTGCGCTCTCAGCCCTGCATTGGCTGCACAAATAACCACTTCTGGAAAATCACTTTATGCACTCAGAGAAAACTTTAAACAGATGGAAAGTTCCCAGGAGTGAGAAGTAGAACACATTCTGCTTCGAGACATTCTGACTAAGGAAATAGCATGAAATAATAGAAAAGGATGACTGAAAGCTAGCGGTGTATCTGATTGTCCCACCTTACTATTGGAGGGTGTTGCAGCTGGATAACTGCAATATATCATGTATCCTCACCCGAACTCTGAGTATCATAGGGATCTATGGGATATAGGAATCAGTGGTGGCTGGATTTCAGGCCAATTTACCTGCAGGTCAGGCTGGGACACTCACCTGTATTACATGCATAGATAAGGCTGGGATACGCTCATGAGCATGGCCACAGGTGTAGGGCTATACAAGATATATCTGGGACATTGCATCCTGTCATGGTTCATAGCCAGCGATCTTATGGCGCTGTTGTCCAGCTCCAACACCCTCCAATATCAAAGTGGGACAACCCCAGATACCTCGCTACAATGTAAGACTGGGGGCACCTTTTACTTACCTATAGTTCGTTTAACCTGTACCCAAAAAACATAACAACACAACTTCTTGCTGAAAATTGTGGGTTGGCCACAGCTTTATTAAATAATACCAAACATATATATTAACTTTACTCTTTAATTTAACTTTACTAACTTTTCTAACTCTAAACCTCCCATGCCTAACTGAAACTCTTGTCAAAAACTGTAACGGCCCAGAGGACGTTCGTAAGCCCCTCTACATGGGCCTGTAAACCTTCCTATTGCGCCGTAGCCCGCATGGGAAGCTCCCGGCCAAGCGGCATGCGCCATACGCCTATGGCGCGTACCGCCCCCCCCCGCCAACCCTCTCCAGTGCCATCTCGACTCCGTCCTGCAGTCCGGACAAAAAGGTGTCCAAACCCACCTCATTGAGGTGCACGCCGTCCATCCTCAAGGCCCCTTTTTCCCTGTCCTCCAGCTCCCAGTGGCGGACTGCCACTCCACCCATCGATTGCACAAAACGAGACATGCGCAAATTTATGACCTTCCTTACACGTTCGATGGCGTCCGTGTTCCTGGCCCCTCTCCAAACTCTCCGAGCCACTATGTCCGACCAAACCAGGGTGCAGTCATTAAAACAGTCCCGGAAACGAAGCAAATCCTGCTTCATGAGTACCAACAAGTCATTCATTTTCGTGCATCCTAAATCGTTCCCCCCGGCATGAACGACCAGTATAACCTTCCGGGGGGTCCATTTGCTAATTCTTAGCACCAGTTGTAGCAAACGGGGCCAAAGCAGCCCCCGCACTCCCACCCAATTTACCAACGCTCCGCGCAAACCCAAGTTCCTGCCCATGGGTCGTGTTGCCGCTCTCCTCTCTGCCCAATATATGAAGGAGTGTCCGATGATCCACACATGCCATGGCTCGTGCACTGCAATAGAGAGGTGATATAGCAAAACAACAAACCCAACATATTTAAAACATATAACCGACGAAACATAAACGCTTCTACACTGCCTCTCAATCCTCACCTACTTCAATCACCCGATCTGGTCTAACATAAGACTTATAGGCCTGCGATTTCCATCTTCCTAACTTTTTTAAACCCTCTTCTGACATGCCGTGCGCTTCCGCGGTCGTAGCGGCCCCGATCCTGAACGAGTGGGTTCCAAATTCCATCGGATTTAGTCCCAACTCCCTCAGCGCCGAACGCAACACTGCCGCAAACTGAAAACGGGTAAGCGGTGCCCCCGATGCGTGTGCTAAAAATTTGTCCACCGCTGGGCGCTTTGCGATAAAAAGCCTCAGTATGCCCACCGGGCACCATCTATCCTGCAGACTGCTAATGGACAGCCATTCGCCTCTACCGTACAAATCCGTTTTAGACTTTCTGACACAGACTTTAACCGTTGATTCCGTGGCAATCACGTCCCTTTGCCCCAAGCCACCCGATTTTGCCTTGCTCGCCGGGACCAGCTCGCCGATGCGCAGTGCCGCGAAAAAAGCGAGAGCAAAGGCTGCTCTAAATAACGACACTTCAAATGCATCCAAGCACACTTTTTCCAATGCCTGAAACAACTTAAATAGCAATTCTTTCGTAATGGGTCGCCGTGCATCCACGCCCGCCTTCTCCTTTTTCCAACCTCGGATAATCTGCTGGAACACAAATTCCTTTGTCACGTCTGCCATACCATGTAACTTCAATAGGAAGGCCACCCCTGCCAGCTGTTTTTTGGCCACATACACGGACGACCCATTATCCCGCACTTTTGCCAATAAGTCCAACGTTGCCGCCCTTGCTCTAGCACCTCCTACTACCGTTCCTCCTACCACACTCAACCACGCTGCCCAAACCGCATTATAGCTTTTCCACGTTGACCCAGACACCGATGATTCCACCAGCCTCAGCAGCTCTCCTCGGCCAGGTTCCACAAGGAAGGCGGGCACCGTACCCCTTCGGCATCCGCCTCTGGGTGCCGCTCCCTGAACCGGTCCATCTGTGAACGAGAGAGTGCATCAGCCGCTCCGTTGTCACAACCCGGGACATGTTTTGCACGCAAATAAATGTTACTTTGTAAACACCGCAATACCACGTGTCTCAACAATGCCAACACCGGCGGTGACGCTGACGTTTGCTTGTTTATGGTGTGCACCACCGCCGCATTGTCAGACCAAAAGCAAATCTTCCGGTCCCGTAATTCTGGTTCCCATACCTCGATGGCCACCACCACCGGAAAGAATTCCAGCAACGTGATATTTTTTGTCCAACCTCTCTCTTTCCATAGCATCGGCCAGGGTTCCCTGCACCAATGGGTTGTAAAAATTACGCCGAAACCGCCCGATCCCGCCGCATCGGCGAACAAACTGATCGCCGGGCTTTCCACATCCTCCTTTGGGCACACCACCTGCCCGTTGAAGGACTGAAGGAAAACCCTCCATATGTGCAGGTCTGTCCTGATTCCTGCTGTTACCCGTATGAAGTGATGCGGTTCGCGAACTCCCACCGTCGCTAAGGACAATCTTCTGGAAAAAACCCGCCCCATCGGAATAACCTTGCACGCGAAGTTCAACAAGCCCAAGAGACTCTGCATCTGGCGCAGCGTCACTTTCCTGCAATGGGCCACGTCCCCCACCGCTTGGCGCAGCTTTGCGACTTTATCCGCCGGTAGCCGAAAAACCATGTTTTCCGAATCGATCTCGATGCCTAAGAAGGTCAGGCACGTGACCGGACCCGCTGTTTTTTCTGCCGACAGCGGGACCCCCGCTAAACGCATCAGCCTTTGAAAATTCGCCAATAGGAAACCGCAATCGCCCGATGTCTCCGAACCGACGAACAAGAAATCGTCCAGGTAATGTATCACCGATGAGATGCCCGTTTCATAACGAACCATCCATTCCAAGAACGAACTAAACAATTCGAAAAAATAACATGAAATGGAGCATCCCATCGGCAAACACATGTCCACGAAAAACCTGTCTTCGATCCTACAGCCGAGCAAATGAAAGCAGTCGGGGTGAACCGGAAGCAGCCGGAAAGCCGATTCTATGTCGGTTTTTGCCAGCTGTGCAAACCTGCCCGCCGACCTCACTAAACGTACCGCGCAGTCGAACGACGTGTAAGCTACTGCTGCCTCTGCCTTCGAAATACCATCATTTACCGATCCCCCACTTGGGAACGATAAATGATGGATGAGCCGAAACTTTCCGGATTCCTTCTTAGGCACGAGGCCCAACGGGGATACCCGTAAATTTTCGAATGGAGGAACATTAAAGGGGCCAGCCATACGGCCCAGCTGCACTTCCTTCATCACCTTCTCCGTCACCAACTCAATGTCGTCTCTTGCCGACTTCAAGTTAGGACATAACGTCGTTATCTGTTGCTCATAAAAAGGTATTCTAAAGCCCTCCAAAAAACCCGCTCTAATGATTTTTGCTTCCTGTTTCCTGTGGTATCTGTCTAACCACGGATCCAGGAAGCGGCTTCTCACCGGTGTTCGCATGGGCGCTGGCGCCGCCCACCACGGGCGTTGCTCTCTGTTTGCGGAAGCAGCGCACAGCTGCGTGCTGTCCCCCGCAAACCGAGCATTCGTGTCTAAACTTGCAGGTGGCGTAAAACCTGCAATGGCCCTCGTTGTATAACCAACAAGAGCCGTTTGGTCTAGAGGAGGCCGCGGGCTGCTGGGATGTGCCCCCCGCGGCTGCCCCTGGAAAGGACGCCTTGACCGGACGCTGCGCTAAAATTAGTTGTATCCACACATCAGTGGCCTTAGAAGCCCAACTGATGTGGCTCTTTCCCGAAATGCGACGCCTAAAGTCCTCGTCGTAGCGCCACCAGGCCGCACCCCCGTGCAGCCGATAAGCGCTATAGATGGTGTTTAAGTACACCATCATTTCCGGACCTTTTGCGGGCTGGTGCTGGCACATAACGTGTACCATCACCATATACGCCTGCAACCAGTTACCGAAGGTCTTTGCAATTTTGGGCTTTTTGTCAGAACCGCGCTCTGACCCACGCTCCTTATCGACCATCACGTGGTCCGCCGAAAGCAAGGACCATATATCTATATACGAACCACTCCTAATCTTCTCCAGCAACTCATCCGTCAGACCCACCCCCAATGGGGCGACACCACAATACATTGAATCACCAAACTGTAAACCAATTGACGGGTCTATTTCCGAACCCGCTGCTGAGCTACCACCGGTGCTACCCACAGGCGGGCCTGAACCCCCTGGAGCGCAGGACACTAAAAGCCCTCTTTTTTGTTCTATCCGGCTCAGCAGCGACCGCAACAACTCTACTACATCCTTCCTCTCCGCACCCGCTGCGGGATCCATAAAACATTTTATCAAATCATACATTTCGGACTCACCAGCTGGACCGACCTCCGGCGTTGCCAAGGGTGTTGTCCCCGCTGTTCCGCTCCCGCGGCTCCTGACCGATTCATATCCGGGCTGATGCACTGCCGTATACAGTGCCCTTCCTTCGCTGTGTGGTTGCGACGTGCCAGGCTGTTCCCGCCTTGAGCGACTGTGATCGTGGTCTCGCCACCGTTGCCGTTCCCGGTCCTCGCGATAGAGGGATAACTGCGGGTCCGACTGCCGAGGCTGTTCCACCAATCGCTGCGGTTCCTCTAGCCCGCTGCTGCTACTTGACTCGCGGCCCCTTTCCCTGCCTACGCATGCCAAGCCTGACTGCTGCGCTCGTTGCCGCTCTAAACGCTCCTGCCTCTCCTGCCTGGCTCGCGCCTTCTGCCTCTGCCTTGCCCCTTGGCCCTGCCGCTTGGAGCTCCTGCGCGGGGGCTGGGGTTGTGGGTAAGTGTAATCAGAATATTCAGCTTGCGGGGCAGTGTATCGTGGGTTAACATAACACCGACGGTAGGAAACCGTCGGTTCGTTAAGGTCATAGAATGGCATCTGGCCCGGAGGCTGCTGCCTCCCCATGGCTGTATCCTGTGAAGGGGTTGCTACGTGCCGGGGTGACTGCAGCTGTACGCTAGGCCTGCTGGCGGGAAAATGCTGTCGCCTCCTTGCCCCCCTCCCCCTCCCTGTGTGGCCTTCCTCTTCGGAACTAGCTGGTTCCCCTATGGGCTCCCCTAAGCTGCTCCCCCCCTCCCTACTGCTGCTGTACTCGCTACTAAAAATCTCCGGACTATGTGTAGGGGGGTTATATGCAGGCCTGCTGGCTGCTTTTTCCTTTCCCTTTCCCCTACCTTTGCCTCCTGTGTGCCTGCCTGGGCCAAAGCTGCTGCACACCTCGTGCGCTACCCTCCCCCCCCCACGTGCTGGGCCGCCATCTTGGGAGGACGAGCGGCCTAACCGCGCGCTTCCCTGCCGCTCTTCGCTCGGCCTGAGCTCACCTGCTGCCGCCGTCGTTGTCCTGCGCCCGGATGCGCGCTCATGACGATGCCCGGAGCCAGTCCCCGTTGCCGAAGTCCGTCCTCGGCCTTCGGTGTCCCCGCTGGCCGCCGACCGTAGGGCCTGTGCTGCCGGTCTCTCTGCCGCGCGCCGAGGTGCCGGCGCCCCTCCTCCGCCGGGGCTACCGGACCCTCTCGGGCAATCGCCGGCACGGCTGTCCCTCCGCCCCCCCCTCTTCCTCGCTGGGCTCGGGCTGAGCCTTACCGGCGGCTGCTTCCGTCTCCTCGGCCGGCCTCGCGGAGCCTCTTCTTGAATGCCGACATCTTCTCCCGATTCCTGGCGACGTTCCTCTTGCCCGGTGTTCGTTGCTTGGACCGCTGGTGTCTGGCATGCCGCCAGCAGCTCCTCGAGCCACCGGGTCCCGTCTTTTCTCACCGCTTCCTTGATCAGGCCTTGCAAGTCCTCCATATTTGTAATCCAAGGGAAAAACTTTTCCTCTGGGCTGGCGCTGGAAAGAAACTCTCCCGATAGTCCCGCACTCTCTTCGCCTCCTCGGCCTGTACTTCCACTCGATAATCCCGCTCTACTCCTTTCGCCGTCTGCCCTCTTCCACACGCTGGTCCCGGTCCTCCTTTTCTTCTTCTCTGGCGTCCTCTTCCACCCGATACTCCTGGCTTTCTCCGGCCGTCTCTTCACTCCGCTCTCCCCGTTCTTCACGCAGTCTTTCACTTCTATTCCCGTTTCTTCTCTAGCGCTCCTTCTCTCTCGCTGACTCACACCTAACTGCTTTCCCGCTCCCCCGCTCTCGTCTTTTCCTGCCTGTAGCTCCTCCCCTTCCTTCTAAACCCTCACTATTTTGAATCTCCCTCACCTTTTTCGCCCCGCCCCCAGTCCCACGCCGCCTCGCTAAACGCTTTGCTGCATACAATCCTTGCTGATATTAATGTAGCTTTCAGGCATCCTTTTCACACTATCTTCCCAGTGCAGAATGTGTTCCTTCTCACTCGGGTGACACTCACCTGTATCACAGGCCTATGTTGGCCATATACATTTGACTATTGGATATGAGAAGACTTATTGATCATCAGGATGGGATGACCATGAAGCATAACTGACCATGCCATTTGGAGTATATAACGCTGGCCACACAGTTTAGAGAACGGATTCCCGAAATGGCCAATCATTGGCTGCAAAACTAAAGCAAACATCCAGTGGCAGACTATAGTCATTCATATCTCTTTTAGTGTTCCCCATCATGCAGTACAATCGTCATGGTCCCCACCACTCAGAACCCAGAACAGGCTGGTAGCGGTCACATACCATTTAGGCAAGATTCGCATGCAATACAATAGAGCCCATTGATTTCAATTTTGTGTACGCATTTCAGTCGCGGAAAAAAAATATACATGTTCTATTTTTCTGAGCGTTTGCGCAGGGAAAGAGAACATTTTAAAGTCATGAAACTAATTGTCCATTTCAATCGCTGCGTATTTTTTTCTGAATGCTAAAGTGCACAATTTGCTTTGGCAAAAAGTACAGTAAAAACCGCACTTGCAGGTGCCAATACACATATTCTTGTTTGATTCCACCTGGTTGTGCATGTCACTGCTTTGAGCCAACCCTGCCGTAACCAGAAGACCACCAGACCCACAGTGAAGATAGTGGGGGTCAGCATTAAGTCGGGGGCTATTCTGCTGATGGAACTGGGGCTTTAGTCAAGGTGGAGGGAATTATGAACAGTTCCAAATATCGGTCGATCTTGGCAGAAAACCTTCAGGCCTCGGCTATAAGGCTGAAGATGAAGAGGAATTTCACCTTTCAGCTCAATGACCCAAAGCAGACCTCCAAATCACCAAGAAAATGGTGTCATCAGAAAAAGATTAAAGGAGATGTCCCGCGCCGAAACGGGTTTTTTTTTTTTTAACCCCCCCCCCCGTTCGGCGCGAGACAACCCCGATGCAGGGGTTAAAAAAACCACCCGCACAGCGCTTACCTGAATCCCGGCGGTCCGGCGTCTTCATACTCACCTGCTGAAGATGGCCGCCGGGATCTTCTACCTTCGTGGACCGCAGCTCTTCTGTGCGGTCCACTGCCGATTCCAGCCTCCTGATTGGCTGGAATCGGCACGTGACGGGGCGGAGCTACACGGAGCCGCTCTCTGGCACGAGCGGCTCCATAGAAGACTGCTGAAGACCCGGACTGCGCAAGCGCGGCTAATTTGGCCATCGGAGGCCAAAAATTAGTCGGCTCCATGGAGACGAGGACGCTAGCAACGGAGCAGGTAAGTATAAAACTTTTTATAACTTCTGTATGGCTCATAATTAATGCACAATGTACATTACAAAGTGCATTAATATGGCCATACAGAAGTGTATAGACCCACTTGCTGCCTCGGGACATCTCCTTTAAGGCTTTGGAATGACGCCGGCAAAGCCCAGACCTGAATCCCATTGGAGATCTCTGGTTGACCTGAGGGGGGCACTACAGATGAGATGCCCTTGCAAATCTCAATTTGGGAGCTTTTGTAAGGAAGAGTGGGCAAAGATTGCCTAGTCAAGCTGTGCCCTGCTGATAGACACCGACCCAAAAAGACTGAATCCTGTCATAAAGTCAAAGTGTGCATCAACAAGGTATTAGTTTTTGGTGTGTATATTTATGCATACACATTATTTTATTTTTTTTACATTTTTCCCAATAAATCTAAAATGATTCATCTTCCTCGGATTTTTTTAACATAACAAAAACCTGGCTATATATATATATATATATATATATATATATATATATATATATATATGATTGCACACTGAGGATATTGCCAAACTTCTCTGTTTATTTATAAAACTAGTTTATATACGTGTTTCGATGTCAGCTGATCTCTTCATCAGTATGTGCTGGGGACATGCTATATATAACACAATAGCCATTTAAAAAGAAATGGAGGGGCGGGGTAACGATGGTGAGTGGACGGGATGATAATTGCAAACATTTCAAAAATAGGAAAAAGGTAGTTACAGAGATGAAGATTGAACATGAAATACTTGATGAGAGGAACGAAAAGAAAATATTACTTAATATAATATAAAGATGTGCAATTGGTAGAGGCTAGAGATGAGCGAGCGTACTCGGAAAAGCACTACTCGCTCGAGTAATTTGCTTTACCCGAGTATCGCTGTGCTCGTCCCTGAATATTCGGGTGCCGGCACGGAGCGGGGAGCTGCAGGGGAGAGCGGGGAGGAACGGAGGGGAGATCTTTCTCTCCCTCTCTCCCGCCCGCTCTCCCCTGCTCCCCGCTGCGACTCACCTGTCAGCCGCAAGGCACCCGAATCTTCAGGGACGAGCACAGCGATACTCGGATAAAGCAAATTACTCGAGCGAGTAGTGCTTTTCCGAGTACGCTCGCTCATCTCTAGTAATGGCAAAACCAGATAAAACAAGTTATCTCTTCTTTTTGTGTAAATGTCTGGTCTATGTGTGGAGGATGATAGTGATGTCATATGTATGTGTAGATTATCCCTCGACAAAGAGTTGGCTAATTCAAATCAATAGGTTATTAAATTATATTTTAAAAACTGAAGCAAAAATATACTGATGTGATAGAAACCTGGAAAGAGAAGGTTCATTGTAAGTCTTATATATATGCCATCGCCCCCAAAATACAATTGATGACATAAAAGTACAGTGTGTGATATCAATAAACCAAAGATGACGTATATGTAAAACAGTCTCTTTAAAAGTGATATTATTAAAATTAATTAACCACATTTTTTATGTATGATAAAATACAATTGTCACACAATATATATATATAGAAAGAGAGAGTAAAGTAAATAAACACATATAAGGATAATAATGGATAATATATATGAGCAACAAATTACTTGTGTATTAGAATAAATACTTAATGAATCAGACCGTTTGTAATAAAATTGCAGTTTGTGAAACAATAAACTACATATGATGTAAATGTAAAACAGACTAATTAAAATGAATTCACTGCACTCAGTATTAGTGAGGCGGGTCTGTCTTCAGTGAATCATGTGTTTGTCACATGATCACATAACGAGGAAGTGACGGTGCTGCCTACAACGGCAGGGGAGTGGCCAAGGAAGGTTTTTTCATTTATTGCATATAAGGAAGGGGGGGCAACGAATTCTCTGTGCATCCCTGACCTTCCCTGGATGGTGAAGGCGAATATTAGCAAAGTTAGATGCCACTTAATGAATTTAACACCACAAGAGGGCAGGGAATAAGCTGCTCAACATCCCGGATAAATAAGGAAGATAACCAGCAGACTTATCACAGGTCCAGGTAGGAAGCTGCTGATAAGACAAGAAACCTCTAAAGACTAATGCGCCATTTATACGGGATGATCAAATGACTGAATCTGAGCGATAATCGTGCAGTGTAAATGCAAAGACATTTTTTACAGTTTGTTCGCTGTTCGTCATCACTGGTCAGCATTAAAAACCAGCACTGGATCGCCCGCTTCTCCTTCTGTGTAAATGCTCCCCACATAGAAGGTGAAGCGCTGAGCAAGAATCCAGCAATCCAGCAGTGAAGACCACTGGTCTAAACGCTTTGCACGGGCGCTGATGACCTTACCAGGGACATCAGCGCTCATTCAGTCATTTACCCGACTGTCAGCCCGTGTAAAAAGGACATTACAGTATGACTGACATCCACAAACTTACGGCTCATGTCCATGGCTGTGACAGACTCCGGTAGCGGAATATCGCAGCGGAGTCCGCCACGACGCCCCCCAAAACCCCCATACTTACCACTCCGTATCCCCCGTTCACCTCCTGCATGGAGGGCTGGCGCGCATACGCCAGCAGCGTCAGATGACGTGGCCTGCGGTGGGCGGGGCCGGCTTCCATTGACTACAATGGAAGCCGGCCGCATGTATTCATGCGGCAAATAGGACATGCCGTCGGTTATTTCACACTGCGGAATTCCATAGTGGAATTCCGCAGCATGAACATTGAGCTATTAGGTTCAATAGAACCTAATAGCTGCGGTGTAACACCTCGGATTTCCGCCATGTTCCATGCGGCGGAAATCCGGTTGTGGGCAGTAGCCCTTAGGGCTCATGTCCACGGGCAAAATATGATTTAGGATCCGCAGCGGATCTCCCGCGTGCGGATCCGCATCCCATAGGGATGCATTGACCACCCGCGGGTAGATAAATACCCGCGGATCGTCAATAAAAGGGATTTTTAAAAAAATGGAGCATGGAAAAATCTGGACCATGCTCCATTTTCGTGCGGGTCTCCCGCGGGGACGGCTCCCGCGGGCTTCTATTGAAGCCTATGGAAGCCGTCCGGATCCGCGGGAGACCTAAAATAGGAATTTAAAGTATTTACCTATCCGGCGCGGGCGGGGAATGTCAGCTGTTCCTCACGGCCGCATCTCCCTTGCTTCGGCTCGGCGGATGTGCCCGGCGCATGCGCGCGGCACGGCGACGACGTGCCGGCGACGTGCCGCCGGCGTCAGGAATTCATCCGCCGGCCGAAAATGAAGATCCGGCCGTGAGGAACAGCTGACATTCCCCGCCCGCGCCGGATAGGTAAATACTTTTAAATTGCTATTTTCGGCGCTCATGTCCGCGGGGCAGGAGGGACCCGCTGCAGATTCTCCATGTAGAATCTGCAGCGGATCTGATTTTCCCCGTGGACATGAGGCCTAAGGCTGATTGGCCATGGTGCCTGTCTCCCAGCCTTCCAATCAGTCCATACACCAGCAGAGATGTGTTCCTGTAGGTGTTCAGAGCTAAAATGACAGTGAGCATGAGGATCATGTGAGCCGGGACTGACACTGTGATGTCCCCATGGTCCCAATTACCATTCGCCAGTGAGCCATGGCTCCGCTTTTGCTACTTGCAATTAAGGTAGGAAAGCAGTATTGTCCTAAGAGGGGTGAGCGGTTCCCCAATCCCTACTTACACTGCTGCTAAGCCCCGCCCTCTCTGGCTAGTGATGTGGCCAGTACGGGGACAAGTAGAGCTGCACAGGCGCATGCCAGATGAGAGACACCACCGCTGGACACAGTGATTTGGGCGAGGTGGGAAGAAACCAATAGTTGCACGTAAACTCCGGAGATTAAAGGGGTTGTCCCGCGCCGAAACGGGTTTTTTTTTTTTCAACAGCCCCCCGTTCGGCGCGAGACAACCCCGATGCAGGGGTTAAACAAGAACACCGGACAGCGCTTACCTGAATCCCCGCGCTCCGGTGACTTCTTACTTACCTGCTGAAGATGGCCGCCGGGATCTTCTCCCTCGGTGGACCGCAGGGCTTCTGTGCGGTCCATTGCCGATTCCAGCCTCCTGATTGGCTGGAATCGGCACGTGACGGGGCGGAGCTACACGGAGCCCCATTGAGAAAAGAAGAAGACCCGGACTGCGCAAGCGCGTCTAATTTGGCCATTAGACGCTGAAAATTAGACGGCTCCATGGAAACGAGGACGCTAGCAACGGAACAGGTAAGTGAAAAATTTCTGATAACTTCTGTATGGCTCATAATTAATGCACAATGTACATTACAAAGTGCATTAATATGGCCATACAGAAGTGTATAGACCCACTTTGTTTCGCGGGACAACCCCTTTAAGTGCTTGCAAGCACTAGAAACGAGGTTCTGTGTAGTGGCCCAGAACAATGGAGCCCTCACAAATGCATGCTATATGTAGTCTGTATTGTCTTTGAATGTGGCATGATTCAGCAGAATGTGTATTGGTGTTCACAGGAATGAAAGGTTTAAAGGGGTTGTCCCGCGCCGAAACGGGTTTTTTTTTTTTTTAAACCCCCCCCCGTTCGGCGCGAGACAACCCCGATGCAGGGAGGTAAAGAAAGCTCACCGGAGCGCTTACCTGAATCCCTGCGCTCCGGTGACTTCTCTACTCACCGCTGAAGATGGCCTCTTCCTCCGTGGACCGCAGCTCTTCTGTGCGGTCCATTGCCGATTCCAGCCTCCTGATTGGCTGGAATCGGCACGTGACGGGGCGGAGCTACACGGAGCTACACGGAGCCCCATAGAAGACTGCAGAAGACCCGGACTGCGCAAGCGCGGCTAATTTGGCCATCGGAGGGCGAAAATTAGTCGGCACCATGGAGACGAGGACGCCAGCAACGGAACAGGTAAGTATAAAACTTTTTATAACTTCTGCATGGCTCATAATTAATGCACAATGTACATTACAAAGTGCATTATTATGGCCATGCAGAAGTGTACAGACCCACTTGCTGCCTCGGGACAACCCCTTTAATGTCTGCAAATCAGCTGTCTCTGTCTGGAAATGTATCGTTTTATGTTGTGAGTTTGTTGTCACCTGACCATGCTTTATATTAATGTTTGAAGAATGTGAGTGCAAGTCAGTCTGCACTAGTCTATGCAAGAATCTGTCTGGAGTTCTGCAGAGGAGGGCATGAGCGAGTCTGCTATGTTCTAGGAGAAACCGTGCCTTGCCTTACTGAGGCCCAGAATGAGGGAGGCCGAGAGGATAGCCTAATGGCTGCTTGGAGACTACTACCCCCAGGAGTTCGCAGCCTAAGTAGAGAGAGGAGTTGCCAGCCAAGACAGAGGCTCTGCTCCTTAAAAGTTATCCCTGTGAGAGGACTGTTTTATTTGCAACATCATCTGGATTCCCCGCAGCAGATGGAACGGTGGCGTCACATGACAAAAGGCCTTAAGGTAAACCAGTTGAGTTACCCCCCATTTAATAGCCTGCCCTAGGCCTCTTGGACATCTCCCTGTTTACTCTCCGGGTAGGAGATGGTAGAGCCCCATGACAAGGCCCAAACTATACCCCGCTGTCTCCTAGGCTCAGGCCCGCTCCTCGGACGCTGCATGTTCCCCCTGTGATGTGTAGGTAATGCAGCTAGCGTGTTACCGCTCAGAAGATACTGCTCCCAGGCTAGTAAATACTAAAGGCTAAGCCCTGACCATCCCCAGAACATTCTAGGCAACATATGAAAGATCTGTGCTGCGCCACTAGTGAGGTGACGCAGCAACGAGACGAGAGCAGCAGAGTGTGTGAGAGGTTGCTGAAGTGGCAGAGGCCGCTGCCATCAGAGAGCGGTACGAACTGCATATACATGCTGGAGGGTGAATGAGAGGCTGTTGGTGAAATCATGGCACGGGGCAAGCTGAAACTATGACCAGAACTGGACAACCAGGGTACAAGCAGCCGAAAGATCTGAGAGAACCGAACAGCACTAATGGCCCAGGTTCCATAACTGACACGCTGTGAGGAAGAAGAGGGAATGTCCCATGCGGGACCGGGTCATGGAAAGTGCTGGGAACAGGATGCATGAGAACAAGCTCCCCAATGTTACTGCACACTGTATGGACTGTGACTGAGTGACAAACAAGGACTGTGCTAAACAGGGACAGTGTGTGGCCATATCAGTTCATAGGAGTAGCTTATCGTGTGCCGTCAGAAGGTGACGCGGTGTATGAAGACTCTCTGTGATGGAAGGACAAGGATCTGTGCCAAGGAAAGTGTAAGAGAGTCGGAAATGACTGCTGCACCCATGATGTGTTGCGTCCGTGATGCCACCGAACTCTGATAATAACGACAATCCAGAAATTCAGACAGATACAAGTGAAAAAAAGAAGTGCATTGTTGTAGCAATGTAGATACACTGATTGTCAGTAACACCCCTATATATATACATACACACACGCTCCTTGTCAGTAACATCCCTCTGCTAGAAGTACATTATATATATATATATATATATATATATATATATATATATATATATATATATAAATACACACTCATTGTCAGTAACATCCTCCCCTAGAAGGAGTGTGTATATATATATATATATATATATATATATATATACACACACACATATACACACTTATTGTCAGTAACATCCCTCCCCTAGAAGTTGTCAGATAAAACTTTCTCTGTGTGATTGCAACGTTGATATAAGTAAGTGATTACATTATCAGAACAAAAGGATCATCTATTGTGGAGAACTGACCCCTTGTAGGGAGGCTCTAGTACCCTGTTGTACCTCCTCTAGCTTGAATACAAGATGT
The DNA here is from genome assembly GCF_035609145.1 of Eleutherodactylus coqui. NCBI lineage: Eukaryota > Metazoa > Chordata > Amphibia > Anura > Eleutherodactylidae > Eleutherodactylus > Eleutherodactylus coqui. The sequence goes on from NC_089846.1 coordinate 75,045,743, forward strand.
GATCAATCTGGCGTCCAGACAGACACTGCAGTGTGACAATGTTGTTGGGACTTTCTGTGACCCACATGTGTGTGCGGCCGAGCATTATCCTGTTGCCTTTTGGAAGCAGCCATGAGTTGTCATTGTCCCTTGTACCACGACTAGGGGTGACCGACTGTCGTAGGTGATGGCCCCCCAAACCATCACACCAGCAGTGGAGCAGGATTGAGGCACTCACCCCGAGGTCTCCAGACACAAACACGGCCACCATCAGTGCTCAAACTAAACCTGGGTTCATCATTGAAGACAACCCGGTTCCCCTCCGTAGCGTCCACTTTTATTGTTCATGATATCACTGCAAACGTAAGCGACAGTGAGTGTAAGAGGCCGTTCATGTAATGGAGGCCGCAAGACCAAAGGTCCTTCAGCCAAGCACCTGGAAATAGTTCCAACAGACACAGGGGTGTAACGATGGCGCCCCCTGTCTCTGGATGGCAGACAACAGAACAGTTGAGGCTGCTGGTGCTAGTCAGACGATTAGATAGTCCTCTCTGCTGGTGGTCTGTCGGGGATGTCCTAAGCCCAGTGACCTTGTGTGCCCTCATCCACTGGTCCCAACACCTCCTAACAGTCTAGTCAGACGATTAGATGGTCCTCTCTACTGGTGGTCTGTCGGGGGGGTCCTGAGCCCGATCACCTTGTGTGCCCCCATCCACTGGTCCCAACACCTCCTAACAGTCTGGCCAGATGCTCCTCTCTACTGCTGGTCTGTAGGGGGCATCCTGAGCCCAGTCACCTTGTGTGCCCTCACACATCCACTGTCCCCAACACCTTCTAACAGTCTGGTCAGATGCTCCTGTCTACTCGTGGTCTGTAGGGGGTGTCCTGAGCTTGATCCCCTTTTGTGCCCTCACATCCACTGGTCCCAACACCTCCTAACAGTCTGGTCAGACGCTCCTCTCTACTGGTGGTCTGTAGGGGGCGTCCTGAGCCCGGTCGCCTTGTGTTCCCTCACACATCCACCGGTCCTAATGGCTGGTGAGGGACAATTCATCAATACGGCCATCCAGCTTCTCACATCCCAATAATGCACCCCTCTCAGACTCTGGTATCTGGAATAAGATCTCTTCTCTACGTCGTAGAGGCGTCTAGTGGTCAACAAGCTCGGTATTATTGTATCTTGTCACCACCAGCAGAAGGGGTGGCGAGCTAATGATGGGCTTTATCCGCCCAGTGCACGCCCACACGCTGCTAATTGGCTGTGTGCAGCCAGGCCCTCAAAGGTCCTAGCAGCGTGGGGATGAAGTTCATGCTGGGATGGCGGTTTAGGGTAAGGAGTTGTTTCAGTGTTAGGGATTACATTAGTAGCTGTTAATGCTTCCATGTCAGAGGCGGCTTCATGAACATGGAAGGATTTACAGCAAATAATATAACCCCCAACAGTGAAACAACCCCTCACCCTAACCCCCCATGGTAGGCACACTTGTCACCCAGCGCTGTCCCCCTTCCACTGCAGCCTCCCCGTCCCCCTCCCTCCCTCATCCAGTCTGACCCACCGCTGTGCTGCCGCCGATCTCCCGGTTATGCTGTGTCCCCGCTCCCCTGCAGCCTTCCGCATTGCCTACCCTGTCTCTGCAATCAATCAGAAGCAGGACAGGTTGTCAGCTGTTAGTCACAGCTGATAACACGGAGGAGAAGGCAGCTCCCAATGAGCGCTGAGTACTGCGAGAGAGGGGGTCATGTGAACGCCAGGATTTCCTGCTACAGCAGAGTTACAGGGTCCAAGTAGACCTTTATTAGCTCTATCAGTAACTATTGTCACTACAGGGGATGTTTTTACCTGTAACTGGGTCTCTTATGGATGCCCCAGCTACAGTGGGAAAGTGCCAAATAAAAAAAAGCATGTAAATGTCCCCCAGAGGTCTTACATGACGTCATGGGAGACATAGATAGTAAAAAAAACATAATTACATACATAAGTAGATAAAAATTACAGAATAAAACAGTAAAAATATATACATTAGAAAGAAAATGACCCAAAGCCAATGCCAAGCAAAACCGTCGCCATATGCGCCCTGTAAACCAAACCCATACATATGATATATCAAAACATCCGAAACAGATAGATGAACCCGTTCCCATACCTTATTTTAGCATAAATATACTAATTTAAAAACAAAATAATTGTAAAAGTTAAAAAAAATCATTTTGTTAGCTTTTTACCCCCAATGAAACAAACAAAAAAAACGGCAAAAAGTCAGTGAAAAAGATATTTTAAAAATCGCCCTATATGTCACAGGAAAAAAAACACAGCAAAAATTATTTTGGAAGCTAAAGGAAAAAAAATAGGGCAGTAAAACTACCACATGGTTAAAATCCCTAAAAAGTGTCTGGTCCTTAAGGAACAAAACAGCCTGGTCCTTAAAGGGTTAAAGGTGTTGTCCTACTTCTATGCATTTTGTTGCAGGAAGCAGACAGCTCCATACATTGTGCAGCGACCCAGGTTGGTAATGCAGAGTCCTACTGAAGTGAATGGAACTCAGCCTGCAGTACCAACCCTGGCCACTGAGCAACATATGGAACCCCCTGCTTCCTGCAGCAAGACAGCTAAAAGTGGGACAACAACAAGGCTAAATTCATACATTGAAGGTTTGATGCTAACTTCCACATGGAATCCACATCAAATCTCAGCCCAAGTTGCATTCCATGCAAGTGAATCGGGTCTCTATAACCTGATTCATATGCAGTGGAAAAATCTACGTAGATTGTTGTCGAGGGCAGCCATCCGTGTGAAGAATGAGTGTGTTCATTATTCTTGTAGATTCCACATGGAAAAACATAGAAATAGCCCCACTGAAAGACAATGGGGCTAATCCTCGTTCGGAGCCACATCAACAGAAATCCAAGGGTCAGCCTCTGATTTCGGACATGAATCCTCTAGTCTGCTGAATTTGTCATAGGTATATCCTCAACATGTAAACGTAACCTGACTGCGGCACTGTACTACTCACACTTGGTATACAGGGACTAACTGTGGGGATTCACTGCCGAGTCCCACCATTATGAACCTCGTAAGCTGCAAAAATGAAAAATACAACCACCAAGCTGTCAAAAAAGTATAAAAAAAATAGTGTCAGTAACAATACAAACTATGTATAACGTCTCCTCACTTCTGTACTCCGGCTCATTGTGTCAGATGGTTATTTTGAGGGTTGCCTGTCAAATTCTGAGGGTTGGGAAAGATGAGGTCCTCGTCTACTTCTGGACGCTATCGTTTTTACTATTCCATCAGGAACAGTCAAAACAAAACATCGAGATTTCTGCTTTTTAAAGCTTCACGGATTTATAGATATCAATGAAGATGAGCCAGGTCTTCGGGAGAGACAAGACAAGGTTAGGAAGAAGCTACAGATAGGTTTAGGGAAGAGTATTTATTAGGGTGACTGCAGGAGATGAGTCTGGTTCTAGTAGAGTCCAACAGGGAGAGGACGGGCTGAGGAGAACCAGTTCCACAACAGGACCGAATATGAGGATGAAGGATGGGAAATAGTCAGATTGTAGAACCTAGAACAAGACAAGGTTAGGAAGAAGCTACAGATGGATTTAGGGAAGAGTATTTAACAGGGTGACTCCAGAGGATGAGTCAGGTTCTAGTAGAGTCCGACAAGTTTAGGAGATGGGAGGATGGGCTGAGGAGAACCAGTTCCACAGCAGTACTGAATATCAGGATGAAGGACAGGAAATAGGTTGTAGAACCTAGAACAAGACAAGGTTAGGATGAAGCTACAGATGAGTTTAGGAATAAGTATTTAACGGGGTGACAGCAGGGGATACATCTGGTTCTAGCAGAGTCTGACAAGCTTAGGAGAAGGAGAACACGGGCTGAGGAGAATCAGTTCCACAGCAGGACATAATATAAGGATGAAGAATGGGAAATAGTCTAATTATAGAACCTAGAATAAGACAAAGTTTGCAAAAGATCCGCTTAAGGTACTTTCCATGGAAAACTAACAGAGTTCTAGGGTAGAAGCTAAGACAAGCTTAAAAGGGCGGTCCAAGGTGTAACATTCCTGTAAAACTCATTACCGATGCAGTAATCCAACTATATATATATATATATATATATATACACTCACCTCTCCTCACTCCCGCACCACCACACCAGGTCTCTCCTCTGACATCATGTTTACAGGCTGCCCCAGACGGTTTACAGGACGTCACAGGCACTGCAGCCAATAACAGGTCAGTGCCTGATGGCTGAGCCCTGCTATTGTCTGCAGCAGCTGTGACGTGATATAAACCAGGGCAGGACTGAAGCTTGTAGACAAACAAAGCAGCGGAGGACCAAGCAATGGTTTTATAGGACACAGCGGGAACGCTGAGAGTGAAGTATATAATGGTTTATTATGTTACTGCATGGCGAACGGCTTCATAGTGGCTGTTAACCCTTTAAATGCCAGTGTAAGTTCTTACAGCAGCATTTAAAACCCATAATCAAAGTTAAGGGGACCTGGATCCCTTCCCCCCCGTGATGTGACCACGAGGTGCCACTTGGTTACCATGGCAGCTTGGGGTCTTCTAAAGGCCCCCAGTGCTGTAGTGGCTGATCGCCTATCAAGCCATACCTGTGGCATGGCTTGATAGAATGCCTGCCAAATTGTGGTATAATGTAATACTATGGTATTATATTATACTACAGGAGTGATCAAACCATCGAAAGTTTAATTCCCCCATCGGGATGTAAAAATGACTATATAAAAAACTTGTATAATTATAAGGAAAATAAAAGTAAGTAAAAGCTAAAAAAAAGCTTTTCCCATATTTATAATAAAAAAATCAAAACAATAAAAAAACATATTGGGTATCACTGCACCCATAAAAGTTCAATCCATCAAAGTAACGTTATTTGTCTTGACGGTAAACGTCGTTAGAAAAAAAAACACAACACCACAATTGCACTTTTTTGGTCACTCCATCTACAAGAAACAAAAATGAATGAAACTGTTTAAAAGTTGTAAGTACTCCAGAATGTTACCAATGGAATTGATATCGTAGTAATCGTACTGAACCATAGAATAAAGTCATCATGTCATTTTTGCTGCAGTGTGTACGCCGTAGAAACAAGACCCCACCCCAAAGATGGTAGAATTTAGGTTTTTTTTCTACTTCCCTTAGCTTAGAATTTTTAAAAAGGTTTTCAGCACATTATATGGTACATTACATAGAATTACAGAGATATACAACCCTCAGACAGCGACATTGATTTATAAATAAGAATTATGATTTTTTAAAGTGGGGACGAAAAAACGAAAATGAAAAAGGGGCGGTCTTTGAGGCGTTAAGATGAAATAGCAGGACCGGATTAACATACAGAACAGTTGATTAGTTCAGAGGATTAGTCTCTAGAGTAATAAGGTTCTAGAGTAGAGGATAAGGAAACACAGAGGCCAGGACGTGTTTAGGGTACAGAACAGATTTACCGCAAGGGATGATGTCGGGTTTTAGAATAAGTTCCATTATAGCATATGATAATATGATTGTATATATCATCCATAAATTACCTTTGCAGCGGTCATCTGCAGGGGCTGCACTGCAGGTGTGCAAAGATTACAGTCACACCTGGGCCAAGGAGACTGATGGGCCCCAGAGGGTCCCTCCGCCCCATGTAAGGGGACTGGTCTTATGAATGATGTGATAGAGGGGGCTGTTCTAGATGGTGTGTTAGGGCATCAGCGCCCAAGTTACCCCATGAAATTAAGTGGTGAGGACAAAGTAACTAACAAAAACATATCATGGGGGTTTTGGAGGTCGTTCTATTAAAATAAACCCATCACTCGCTGCAGAGATTCCCTGCAATATACCTATTATTAGCTGCTTCAAATGTTCTGTAGAAGAAGAAAGTAGACTTCCCGGATTTGACCTGGATTTCCATACAGCGGCAGCTGCAGGCGGCTGAAGCCCTAGCCGTACAGGTGTATGTGGCTACTAGCCGTCTTGGGTGGGCAAGGTTCAGTCACTTGTGGCTACTGCTGTAAGGGAACCCCACCATAGCGAGTGCTGCCTCAGATTTATCTCATTACCACTAGTGAGTGCTGCATCTCAGAAGAGTGGGCTAGACCTCATCATCTTGGCAAGATTGATCGAGGATCTAATTTGACTGCGGCCTACAAATTGTCCCCCAACGGTTGATGGCAGGGAGGAGAAGGCTCATGTATGCTGGTTTTTCACGCCCATTCCTTTGTTGTCACAGAAGATAAGCCATTGTCCGAAATCAAGCAAGCGTTTATGGTCAGCTGACTCGACTGCCGGTTTGTGAAGGAGTTTAGCGGACAGCTATCTAATGTATATCGCACCTACAAGAGACTATAGGCCCTCCATCACCCTGAGTCCTCAGGCACTGCCCTAATACTCAAGGGCAGATAACGCGTGCCAATTCATGACTGGCACTCATTAAACTGTCATTAATGTGCAGCAATCATCGTTAGTAGTACAAGCTGTATGAGGGCAAGGAATGGTTAAAAGAAGCTGAACTTTAGGCCTCATGTCCACGGGGAAAATATGATTTAGGATCCGCAGCGGATTACCTGCACGCGGATCCGCACCCCATAGGGATGCATTGACCACCCGCGGGTAGATAAATACCCGCGGATGGTCAATAAAAGGGATTTTAAAAAAAATGGAGCATGAAAAAATCTGGACCATGCTCCATTTTCGTGCGGGTCTTCCGCGGGGACGGCTCCCGCGGGCTTCTATTGAAGCCTATGGAAGCCGTCCGGATCCCTAAAGACCTAAAATAGGAATTTAAAAGCATTTACTCACCCGCAGCGGGCCGGGAAGGTCTTCTCTTCCTCACGGCCGCATCTCCCTTGCTTCGGCTCGGCGGATGTGCCCGGCGCATGCGCGCGGCACGTCGACGACGTGTCGTCGACGTGCCGCCGGCGTGACGAATTCATCCGCCGGCCGAAAAAGAAGATCCGGCCGCGACGCAGAGAAGAAACGGAGCGGATGGGAGGTGAGTTTATTCTCATTTATTCTGATTTTCAGCGCTCATGTCCGCGGGGCAGGAGGGACCCGCTACGGATTCTACATGTAGAATCCGTAGCGGGCCCGATTTTCCCCGTGGACATGAGGCCTAATAAAGTTTTAACATATCAAAAGTATTGATTAGTGGGGGTCCGGGTGCTGAGAACCCTGCTGATTGCTGGAAAGAAGGAGCAGAAGCATTCACCGTGAGAGCGAAGCCCCTTCAGCTGTCAACACTTCTTGTTGGCTCCTCTTGGCCGCTGATGTGTAAGAGGGGCTGAACTTCATTTTTTGATGGTTTTTGTAGACACTGTTATGCTGTTTGATTTATGGAGCACCTGTTCCTTTAAAGGTGCAGAGGCCAAGTGTACAGTGGAGTGTTCAACTCTGGGAGCACAATCCTGGACCGGACACCAGGAAAGAAGCAGTCTAGTGCGTAGCGAGTACAAGCTGCACAACTGAGGAAGAAGCTAATCCTCACAGCCATTAATGTCCAATGGGCAACACCAACATCAGCAATCTTGTCTCAGACTGCATTTAGCCAAGAGTCAGCCCGAGCGCGCCGCCTCCTGCACCTCGCCAGTTATCACTCAGCGGTAACGAACTGTGAATAAGATCCTTGAGTAACTCTGGAGCCAGACATACATATATACACTCTACAGGCAGGGTCAGGGAGCAACAGAGACATTCCAAGTCCCAGTTATGGGAACTCCATCCGTACTTTTACCGTCACCGTTTTCCTAGCAAGAGGCTTAATATTGTAAGAGGCCCATACACAACCTGTTAGACATTCTGCATTGGACTGTTCTGTTTTATTACTAAACCATTTGTGAGCAGCAATATGGGTGCAAATTTTCTCCAGAGTATTAACAGGAGTATCTGGTGGGCGGCCATGCTGAGGGCCCAATTCATGGTGGTACACCACTGGCCAAAGCCCGATCTGACGGGGCCATGAAAGCCTGATGAGCCTGTTTGCATGGACAAGGCCACCATGACACCCATTACGATCCAATGCAGACCGAGATTTCCATTCCTCAGTGGCAGAGGAAGCCACCCTCAAAGCCCCATCTTGACCGTTAGTGTCATAAGCATTGACTTCCATAGACATCTATGTGTCCGTCTTCAGCAGCCAAGAAGAGCCAACAAGGAGCGATGACAGCTGAAGGGACACAAGTGAATGCCCCTTCATTTCTGCGATCAACGGAATTCTCAGCACCCGGACCCCCACTAATCAAAACTTTAGACATGTCGCTCTGACATGTCAAAAGTTTTTAAAAGTGCAGTTACTCTTTAATACAACCGTTTGCCCCGTACAGTGTGCATTATTGTTGGCAGCACATCCTGTTTCCACAAGGGAAAAGATGCGTTCTGCAACAAACGCTTGGGAATATTCATGTAGCCAATCATTGGTCCATGTTAGGGAACTCTCCATCAATCTATCCATTTAGTCGTGTCTGACTCTCGGTTACTTTATAGGCAAGCATTCTCCATGTATAAATTGTTCCACAGGATGCAGCAGAATTTGCTGTCCTATGAAAAATTCCTCACCACCATCCGCATGTCTAATGTGTGGATTTTGATGCAAAATTGAAAAAGGCAGAATTCTGCATCAAAATCCGTATTTAGATATGCGGACTTTGGTGCAGATTTTCGTGATGTCAAATTTCACAAATTTCACAGCTTCCTACGGATGTGTCTATGTGAAAGGTGTCTTAGAGACCCCATAAGGTTGTCCTCTCCTCGGGACATGAATGACTAGAATCTGTAAAGGAGATGCAGAATTTGTTGGGAATCTATAAGCAAAGGGAAATAAAGAAGTGAGTTTGGAAGTTTTCAAATCATTTGAACCCAAAAGCATGAAAATCCTAGAATTAAACTACTTTGCTTGTGATGCCATCGTCTGCAGTGTATATATATATATCCGGAGCTGTGAATGCATCCCAGTGTTCAGCTCAGAAGGCTGAGGAGAGATTCTGAAAACTATCTTTTTGTGACACATACTTTCTAAAACCAAACCAAATATTTACCTCCCTCCCTGGCTGGCTGCGCCCCCGGCCCTCCTGAAGCCGCTCTATAAACAGGAGCTCTGTGCGTCCCTCCACACAATGGGCTCTCTGTGCGTCCCTCAGACAGAGGATGCCCTCAGCACTCACAGGGACTTCAACATTCACTACATTTCCATTTCAAAAAGGCCTTTTTCGGGGACCCTGGGTGAGACGCGGAGGGACCCCAAACACAGCTAAGGACCACTTGTAAAACTTGTATTACTAAATGCCGCATTCCTGTCTGTAATTTAGAAAGCATCATCTACGGGCCGCCGCATACCAGCCGGGGAAAAACAGTAGCCGTGTGTCTGCGGAATGAGATCCATATGGCTGTACCGTGTGGTTATGGGGAGCAGCTCATGTGAATCGCTATTTGTCGTGTTCAGCCATCTGACTGACCAGCGAATACCTGACAGCTTGCCAACTATTTTATCTGGGATCTCAGGTATTATTCCAGGACAGACATGATTGCCTGTAAACCGGGCAGAGATCACCAGTGGGAACATGATCAGGGGTTCGTATAGTGTCCGAGGGGCATCTAGATATAAAGCATATTGTCCACAGTCGTGCAGCTACAAAGGTTCCTGATGGGCCTTTTATAGGATATGGCAGTCCGTGCACAATGGAAGACCCAATTCTAAACTGGTGACATAAGGGCCGTTTAATAACTTAGTGGGCCCGATACAACACCGACCATCGCCCTACCCCTCCATGCCATCACTCCGCCCCCTCCATGCCATCACCCCGCCCTTCCATGCCATCACCTCGCCACCTCCGTGCCATCACTCCGCCCCCTCCATGCCATCACCCCGCCCTTCCATGCCATCACCTCACCACCTCCATGCCATCACCCTGCCACCTCCATCTCTGAAATTTTTTGAAGCTAAAAAAAGTAATAAAAATAAATGGTCTCCTAATCCTGCAACCCCCCCTCTGACTTCTCTGCAGTCTCTGCTCACTTCCAGGTCCAGCAGTCACATGCTCGTCGCTAATCACTGGTCTCAGTGTTGCTGAGACTAATATTGGCAGCAGTGGTCATGTGACCATAGAACCCAGAAGTGGGTGGAGACCGCGGGACCTGAGCGGCAGGGAATTCGAGAGGCGAGTGTTTTATTACTTTTGAACGGCACCTGTGCCCTGAGGACGCAGATAGAGTTGTAAGTGGTGACAGGAGGCCACGGCAGATACACTGTTTGCTCTATGGGTAAAGCAGCCCTGTAAACTGTAAAATAATTTGCAGAACTTCATGTTTCCAACGGGAATTTTGGAGTTTCTCACCCTCAAGCTAATATGGGGCAGGAGTTGTATAAGAAACACAGAAATCTGATTGAGCAATGGAGACCTTTACATTTTATGCCTATTGGATGCTTCTTCTAGCCTCTTCCTACATCCGTGCCCCATCACATGACCTGCCTCTGGCCATCCCAACAGGAGTGAACTGAGCGGTCAGGAACTCGGCAGTGTCTAAGAAATATGGCCAGCCGATGGAGTACTGGTGTAATATAAAGCCACAGAAAAGATTAAACCCTTGCTATCGTATGTAATGGTTACATATAAGATGCAGATTAAATATACACAAACATTACAAATACAAGGCAAATTTGTATAGAACTAATCTGCAAAATCTCTCCCTATTGGTAGTTTTGGCGTTCCTACAAACAAATTAAATCCTGAATACAGGTAACTATTGTGAGGGAAAGACAAGTGTTAATGATATTTAAATTTATTACGCTCAAGTAATAATATCTATGATGCTAATACTGGGTGGGCACTACTCTGCTACATAGAGGCCACCTGAAATTGCTGCCTTAGGCCCAGGTTTAGTAACGTGTCTTTCAATAAATGGGTTACTATGATTATCATGAATACAGTCCTCCAGGTAAAACTGTTGAGTTGATGCAAAATTAAAGTTCAATGGTATATACAATATTATGTACACTAGCATATATATTAGTCTTCTAAAATGAACAGCAGCATAGCTTAAAGGCTATAGAAACCGTTTGTGCATGAAAAATAAATAGACACACATCTTACTAAGGCTGCCGCAGTAAAATCCGAACCTGACTGCGGCTGGCGACCGTCCGTACCTGTCGTCATCTTCTTTTTGTGTACTGCAGATGGTCCAGATGGTTCGCCGTCGGACATGCGCAATACAGTTTTACCCACGCCATCGCTAGGCGATGACGGTATCCCGCAACCTTTCCGTAGTTTTTAATTGGGGAAGAGCCATGGGTCGGACGGCTTCCATTGACTTCAACAGAAGTCCACTTCCATGTGGAGCCCGCACAAAAATGGAACATGCTGTGATTTTTCCTCCGCTCACGGAAACCGCAATTGGTTTGCACACGTGTGCCAGAAGCAGCGGTTTTCCAAAGGAGGTAACAAATGGCAGCAAAATTCTATTCGTGTGCAGGGGGCCTAAGGCCCTGTGGAAAGAACTGATACACATCTGTTTTGCATTGATTTTTCCTTCTCATGCATTTATAAAGCATCATACTTGGTTAATTCCATATCCTAAATTCAAGTTTCTAGCTTGGGACAGTCCCAGCACTAATCAGCTGGTTACTCTCATGGAGTTCACAAGCTCAGCTCTCCTCTTTTAGAGACTGTGCAGCATAACCATACCCACCCAATACTAAACAGTTATCACATCCTCTCTTTGAGTAGCTGCTGGCTGTTCCTCCTCACTGCTGATAAGAGCAGAAAATTCACCCAGAGTGAATTACGGCCCACTGTAATAGTAGCTTTCTTTGCTCTGCTCCAATTCTCTGGTACTGTCATATACTCAGTGGAAAGGTAGTAAATGCATGTTCACAACAGGGCGGAGGCTAGGGAAGGAGCTGTCAGTTTACTCAGACAGACAGAATTTTCTAAGATTTTAGTTCTCCAGTCTGCAGTCTCTTGGAAAACAATATGAGCAAAGAAAGTAAACAATCAGAAATTTTGAATGAAAACCAATCACAAAAAGCCTTCAATACCAAAAACTGTTAAAAGAGTGCAAAGGTGTAAATATACTTTAAGATCTGTGTAGGCTAACAATGGGGTTTGATATTTGTAGGTTGGTCACATAATGATTATGTAAGCCAGGGGCACAAAGTGATGACATTACTGCAGGGTCCTCAATGTGTTGCCTCCTTGCGTTGGTTACACTACTTCGCTATATAATGATCACCTAAACTTGCCGCCTTATGTCCAGGCCTAGCAATGTGTCTTTCGATAAATGAATTGATACTATTATCATGAATACACTCCTCCAGGTAAATCTGTTGACATAGGCATATATTGGTAGGTCGGTCATGTAATGATGACATAAGCCAAGGGGCACCAAGCAATAACATCACTCCAGGGTCCCCAATGTGTGGCCTCCATAAGTTGGTTCCATAGTTGAAAATCCATTAAATTACTGCTGTGTGATTTAATATGCTCATAAATGTGTCCCTCTCACTGAGTATATATGTGATAATATAGTAGTATCTGGGCTAATAGGAGCAGATATGGAGGACACAGCAGTACATTCTATAGGCTGCGTGTTTGGGATTAGCATTGCAGGGCGAGAGTCCGGCATCGGGCATTTCATCCCTAATTGCTATTTCTGTAGGAGAGCCAACAGGCAGAGTATAATCTGCACATTATGCTTTGTGTGAAAGGAACGCTCTGAGCCCGGATCACACCCACAGCTATTTCCTAAGTGACGTTTCACATTGCAGATCTCTCTCGTCATTAATTCAAAGAGCAGAGAAATCCATCGAGTTACCAACAATCTGTCATAAAGCGGAATGAAAACACAGACATCGTGTGCCGCCATTATTACTGTCCCCACATCACCGCCTGGAACGTGCGGCGGATCGCAGCAGTACAAAGTCTCTTCTGTGCCTCTCATCCCTCCAGATATTTGTACGCTGCCCCCTGTAATTGGCTTTTCTGCATGTCACACATGGATGCCTATATCATGCACACGTATAATTATGTTTAGCCCTAATTTCACATCCGTCTTCTGTATATATCATTATTAAATAAGACTCAATAGACACTTTCTATATAATCCATTACATCATCCCCCATAAACGAGCCCACAGATATTTCCGCTACTCTATATAACAAGTTCCATTATTTCACATTCTTCCCGCAGGTGGTTTTCCTCCTAATACTCCGCCCGTCGCACCTTCTGATATTACATAGGACATCTCTGTAGACTCCCTATGATCAGGGTTCAGAACTATTAACAGCAGATGGCATGGAGCCGGGCTGTAAGGGACGCTTCTCCACACAACTTACTGACAACAGGCCTGGCCTGAAACGAGTAGCCGGAAGTTGTCAGCAGCCATAGGTCAGACCAGAGACTTCCTGGCCATCTCAGCACATTGATATTGGTACAAGGCCATTCCTCAGAACCTCATGATGATTAAATATGTGTCTTTATCTCTGTATGTATATATGTACAGCCATAGCTACGTGCGACCCATGCAGTAGCACTCGGTGTCTGCCACCAGCTTGTAGGGGAAACACCAGGCAGATGCCGGCTGAGGATGATCGCTGCCCTTAGGTCCACCTGGCCAGATGATCTTCTTCCTCTGTGCAAAAGCGTCTTGTGGAGCTACATGAATCATCCTCCTCATGGCTCTATCTCCTCTGATGTTCCAAGGCGTCACTGTTACCCACTGGTGCCCCAGCAACACTGTTGCTTAGTTCTGCTGTTGTAGCTATGCTATAAGCTTGGTAATACTGCTGTATTTATGTCATTAGCTTAGTTCTGGTGCTGTATTTATATATTGAGTTTCATTCTGGTGCTGTATGTATGAACTCAGCTGTTCAGGTACTGTATGTATGTACTGAGCTCTTCTGGTGCTGTATTTATGTTATGGGTTTAGTACTGGTGCTGTATTTATGCTATTAGCTTGGTTCTGGTACTGTATTTATGTTATGGGCTTGGTTCTGGTGTTGTATTTATGTACTGAGGTGTTCCGGTATCAGTATGCTGCTGTTTTGCTGCTTTCTACATAAGCAAAACACAGGTAGACTAATATCAGTGCTATATTTATATATATATATATATATATATATATATATAGATATATATATATATATATATAATTTTTCTTTCTTCAGGGAATAAGAAAAATTCTGCATAGGATGCAATATAAGCTAAGACGGGCACGATGTCTGTCTATAAATCTGTGTATATGTCTGTTTGTTTTATTCATGTAAGTGAACCTTGGAGCATGTGTGTACTTACAGGTTGTCATATGTATGTTCGTGTCTATGTGTACACATGTATACTGTGTATATAATAGTGTATGTAGATACATGTATCAGTGTGGCTGTAATTAGAAGCTCTATTACTCTATCTGCCTTTTATTCTTACACCTTCAAGTATTCATCTAGGTGTTTGACAAGAACTCATATTTCTATATCGACCTCCTCCAATGACAGCATTATATACATATATATACCTACGCAGAACACCACGTGGTGGCAACAGTGCAACGCTGAAATGCTATAAGACCATTACATGTCTCTGCTGGTATATTCCCCATATACAGAACGAACTCCCCACATAATACAAGGTGATGAAAAGACAGCAGAGAAACAGTGAAGCGGACCTCACCCTACATGAATAGACATCCATCAGCCAGAATGACAAGAAAAGATAGAACTCTTCAGGTTTTTACAGATGTCGGATTGGGGCGCCGTTGGTGACGCTTGACGACCTAAAGGAACGCATCTCCGCTGCAGTGGAGTCGATTGCTGAGGATTTGGGCAGAGGTGGAGTGCTGGCCGATATCCGCTATGTCACCAACGGCCCGCGGCATCTCTTATCTTTTCATGCCATTCTGGCTGCTTATATTGTGACCTATGTGTGCATACGTGATGTGATACCCACTGAGGTATAAATCATTAGAGGCCTTGATTGTTCATTTTATTTAATATTCCTCTTTATGGTCATGAATTGGGTTTCATACACCAAATCTCACCATGTACTTTGGGCCTGGCTCTTAACCATCTCTTCATCAAAAAATGGCACCACTTTTTACCAGCCA
The DNA here is from genome assembly GCF_035609145.1 of Eleutherodactylus coqui. Taxonomy (NCBI): domain Eukaryota; kingdom Metazoa; phylum Chordata; class Amphibia; order Anura; family Eleutherodactylidae; genus Eleutherodactylus; species Eleutherodactylus coqui. The sequence continues at coordinate 75,060,828 of NC_089846.1, forward strand.
ACATGGTAAAGATGGAGTGGTAGCATTCTAGGGCAAATTGCTATTATCATTGTCCTTGCTGGCGGAGCTTGCAACATGCCAACATTTATGTGCTACAGTCCAAGCAGTGAGTCCCATATTGGCACAGCTTCACTTGGCATGTATACCAAACACTATAATGACAAAAGTCATAATTATACCCCTGACTATGGCACTATCTCCGTCCACAGGGGGCGCTGTATTCCACATTCGGGCAGAGAGAACAGGAGTGGGTTTGATGCAGTTCCTCTCACTTGTTCTTTCGTCCATCTGGGACCCGGGTGATTGACACACTGCTCTCTACTGTAATAAGAGCACCCGGATTGGCTGCTCGCTCCTAACAAGCTGCGCTTTCATCCCTCGCTCTCCGCTGTCTCCCACTAACTGACACCTCTTTCTAACTATTCAGCAGCCCTCCCTGGCACTCAGCGAGCAGGTAGAGGACAGAGGGTGGCATTCACTGAGGGCACACAGGAGGGGTGGCACCAAGAGACAGTAATGATGTCAGGTCCTCTGCGCTCCATCCTAAACATCTCCACATTTACAACCATCTCTAAAGCTCTTTTACAGGAATACAGAAGGATTTACATTTGGAAAAACTGTACTATAGTTTTTGAGCCAAAGCCAGAAATGGATTCGGCAGGAGGAGAAGCAGAATCCTTCCTTTATATTTTGCATTGTTTTTGAATCAACTTCTGGTTTTGGCTCAAAAAAAATTGCATGAAAAACTGTAGTGGAGTTTTTCCAAAAAATGTTGTGTGAAATCCCCCTAAACCAGATGCCGAAGCTCCAACTTCATTGACCTCAATCCTCTATCTGTACAGACTGATCAGGACGGACATTAACCCTCCGCCTGTACGGACTGACTAGTCACCTGCTCGACAGCCTCACAACAGATCCCGGCTGACTAGACTGTCATCTACTCTCATCCTGGCCCGCAGCGTTCCCTCACCTTGGATTTGGCCCAAGACTAATTACTTCTAAAGTGTTAAGTCAGTGGTTGACAAGTTCATCTTCTTGACAAGTTCATCTTCTGCTTCTGTGTCTCCTGCCCTCTGGGTGTCCCTGGTCCTAAGGATCTCTTCTGTCCCAGTAAATTGCCGCTCATCCCTTATCCAAATCCCCCCTCCATACTCTGACTTTCACCTCTATCCCGGGAATCTGCTATAGTTCTCAGTTTGGGATCAGTTCTTTATTTTTTTTCAATTCCTGCAAATCTCAAAGCCAGAAGAAAGCGTCTCCTTCCCAGCGATCACCGCCAGCACCTTTTTATGGATTCGTGCAACTGAAATCTCATTCTGGCTTCATGGAAAATTCTGTACTTGCTATAAAAGTGTTCTTGTTCCATCAGCCAGTGCTGAGCTCATTAAAAACAAACCGAATAGAAAAAAATAATCTGGCCAGTCAAACAATAAAATATCTTCATTGTTCTCTGTGTAGAGGAAACGTCAGGGAAAAAGTTCAGGGGGGAGAATTTTTTTTTTTTTTTGCCCACAAAATGACAAAATAAATCAATCATTCATCCTCTAGAGAACTCGTCTCCTTGTGGCTACGAATTCCTTATGTGTCTCCGAAACAAATAATAACCAGACGATATTAATGTCAACGGCTTCTTTCTCAAAAATTATCCATAAAACTAATAAAAAGTAATATATATCCAAAAACGTTCTCCATATTCCCCATTGGGAGGGATCTCTGGGATTGAGACTATTGAACTATCCGGTGTGGGTAACATTTACTTTCTGAAGTCATTACAGGTTACGGCCTCACCCAGGTGGGGTTTACCTCTCCACGCCCTCCACCCCTCGTGCTATCACCCATGTTTATTGTAAGTCGTGGCTCCAACCCCCCATCTCTGGGGCCACATGCTGCAAATACCAGCACATTGATAAATCTCCTGCAGCAGATGTGAGTGTCATGAGGGTGGTACGAGGCTGCGCTCCAAGACATCCCGACTACCCTCTACCTAGGCTCCCTGTGTGCCTGCATCCCCTGCACACCACAATGTGCCACTATGTGAGGCTGCCAGCATGATAAAATGTCACACAGAGCGGGGATGTGAGATAATGCAAGACTTATCATATAGATACATATACCTGGAGACAATGTAACACCTGGAAGAAGAGCAACCACTAGACATTATTACTAGACTAGCAGCCCCAGATAGGAAGCACTGGCAGCAGAGATCCACATTGTGCAAGAACTGGCAGACGAACGGATTTCTTCCAAAACCAAAACCAGAAGGAATGTGCCTAAAGACCCGCAGCAGGTGGTTCTTGCTCGCCCTATAATCCAGCTAACACCCCTAAATAGACTGCGTGGACCTCCACTGACCTGCACAAGATTAGGGATGCTGGAGCTCCCTGCAGCTTCCGACATTTATGTCTAGAATTATTTATGCAGGAGGGTTAAGGGTTAAACTCATTCATTACTATTGAAATATCTTTAGCATTTAGTTTCTCGCTGGATCGGAGATGACAGCCCCCCCAAATGGATTAATCCCAACAAATGCCCGAACCCCAATGCATTGTAACAGCAGACAGACAATTGTGAATAGTAGCCCCCAGCCTCCTGATGACTTACTGCAGACGACACCTTTTATCCCCCCCGCTAACCCCTCGCTCATTTCTATCAGTTTTTAGGCTGCAGAACTGACATTTAATATTTCGTGCCGTTTGGGCGCCTCCCTGTCCGTCTGCGAGTCGCTGCCAGTCTGACTCACTATTGATGACTTTGACAGCCCACCTCAGACTTCCAAAATATTTTTGAACCCTTTTTGGTCGCAGTTTGAGACACTCGGACACTTTCCTCCTTGATTCGGACACCTGCTGACACCTTTCTGTTAGTTGTCACCTGAGTGACCATAAAATGCCAGCGCCATTCTTCACTTCTCACCCAAGTGGGCATCTTTACTAAATTTTTGCAGTTGCTGTAAAGACTTTGCATTACCCAAATTATTCTGCACCATAGCACTTATTCCCCGGTACAGTCTGCCCCCCAAAATGGCATGATGAATGCCAGTCTTACCTGCTGCCTGGGTCCGCACCAGCTGCCAGAAGAGAAGCAGCGCCAGGCTGCAGAGAGGGGGCACCCCGGGGACCCTGCATCTCCTGGGCTCAGGCCGGGGCATGGTGCCCAGGTAGAAGGGTGGGGAGGAGGAGGGCCGCAGGACCAGCAGGAGTGAGGTACAAGGGAGCAGGACAGGACAGGACAGGAGAGTAGAGGACAGGCTGCAGCTACTGCTGGGAACTCTCTACTTACACCATGTGCAGCAGCCTGGGGAGGGGAGAGGAGGCTGCGCTGGGAGGGAGGAGAGGTGAGACCCCATGTCAGCTCCCTCCCACCCACTTTCGACTGGGTTTACCTCCTCTCTCACCTTCTCACTTTTCCTTTGACATTAATTCCTAATATCCATCCCTAATTTGCAGCAGTTCTGCCTCCCCTCGCTGTCACTGTCTGCCCTCCCTCCTGCCATCTCTACTTGATGACCTATGCCCCCTTGTACACTCCCCATGTGTCACCCACCTCTACCCTCTCCGACTGCTGGTGGGACATGGCAGCGCCGTACGTTCTACGGAAACCAGTTCATTGCGTTTATTAGTCATTAATGAGGAGTTTAGATGTTGTCGGAGCGCAGAATTCACGGTCTTCCACGTAGACACTAAATTCCGAGTCTCCGTCCTGCGCCTCTCTGTCATCAAGGGCGTCCAGGAAACCTGCGGGGTGTCCTATATTAGGGCTTCCGGACGAGGGGATCTTCACTCTGTATTCGGTCTGTGATGGAAATCAGTTTATCCTTTCACAGATTTCTCTTTTTGTGTTTTTCCTTTGTACTGATAGTATTTCTTCTATTGTCCAGTAGACAATAAAATATACGGAGGCAAAAGGAGATCAATCACTGAGGAGATACTGCAGCAAACGGTCGCCGTGTCATCCGCTACATTTCCGTAATACGCGTTACAATACTCTCGTCTGCAGCCGGCTGACAGAAACCTTTACACCGAGCAGTCGCTCAGAACAGTCGCTGAAGCGTCCGAACAAGTCGTTTGTTTGCTTTGCACAGCGCATTTGTTGTGCATCAGTTGTTAGCGGACTTGTCGTTCGGAGGGCGTCTCCGCACAAGTCACTATAAACGGGGAGCCAGCACCATTATTGTCAAGTGAATGGCGCAGAGCCGCACTACTAGACACGACCTGTGCACAAGAGTGGTGCTGTTTCTAAAAAAAAAAGCAGACAACCCGGATAACACTGTGTACCTCATCCTACCTGACACTCCGATGCAGCAGCAGACATAGAAGTGTTGGGCCCTATAGCAAAAACATAAATGTGCACCCCGTAATAATGGCCATTTTTGTCCACCCAGGACAGGAGAGCCGGCATGTTTCTCATCCCAGGCCCTTTAAAATGACCCTAGGAGGAGTTCTCTGCCTCCTTGGTGGAAGGTCCGCCTCCTATATATGTCCTCACTGCCGAGTAGCAGAAGGTGCAGTCAAAGCTGGAGCCCCTCTCTCCGAGGCCCCGTAGCAGTGGCATGGTCTGCCTCTATGGGAAATGTGTCTTCAGAAACTGACATCTTGTATAAATCAGCTTTAATATTTTGAAAGAATTTTGGGTGATTTACAAAAAAAAAAATGTTTGATGTCACATCCTAAAACTAATCTTGCAGTTTGCACATTGACCACTAGGGCCTAAGGGTAAATGCACGGCGGAATCCAATGTAGAGTTTTTTACGTGGATTCTGCCTCCAAAAGCCGCAACAGAGATTTGTAGCTGAACTGCGGACTCTGCTCCAGCCATGCAGACGTAGGGCAGCGGATCCGCATATGGATGCAGACATTTTCAATGACACATACGTACGCGGAATCCCCGAAATGGAATCATCGTACAGAAGTCATAGGTCTTTTTTTTTTTTTGCCACACACACACATTTAAAATCTGCATATGTAAAAATGTGCACTGAATGAACTGCGACACGGATTTGCTTTGAATTGAATGTGGTGCAGATTTGCAGCAGATGTTAACAGGAAATCAGTGCTGATTCTGTGTCTAAATTAGTGGCAAAAATCTACCATGTGAACAAGTCCTAATAATAGTGTGACACAGCTCACCTCCTCCTCTCCCTGCACACTGACCACTAAGCCTGACACTTCCTGTTCTGTAGAGGAAACTTCTTAGCCCTCATCACATCATTACAGGCAGGATTACACTGAGAGGTGACACCTCTATATAGATAACATGGGACCCACCATTCACAATAGTCATAGCTCACCTCCCCTCTTGGCACACTAACTACTAGGTCTAATAATAGTCTGACACTTCCTGTTCTGTAGAGGAAACTTCTCAGCCATCATCTCATTATGATAACAGAGAGGATTACACTGAGGTGATGTCACAGCTCACATCCTCCCCTCCTTGCACACTGATCACAAGGACTAATAGTCTGACACTTCCTGTTCTGTAGAGGAAACTTCTTAGCTGTCATCACATCATTACAGACAGGATTACACTGAAAGGTGACACCTATATATAGATAACCCAGGATCCACCATTCACAAAAAGTGATGTCACAGCTCCCCTCCTCCCCTCCCTGCACACTGACCACTAAGCCTAAAGGCTGATTTACACGGGCTGATGATCACTCAAAGATCGCTCAAAGGACAGTTTGAGTGACAGCTTTGAGCGATCATTTTGCATAAAAATTAATTGGTATTTAATTAGCTACTCAGCTATTTAAATACCAATTAGGTATGCAAATGAAGCCTTCAGTGTATGCAGCTAATAGCCAGAGGCTATTATCTGTGCTCAGATCCTTTGTTCTCCACAGGGAAACAATGCTATCAGCACCCCCCTCCCCCACTAGTGGAGAACTACTGATAAAAGTGAGTGACAATTTTTATGTTGGACTGAATTTAACCATCAGCCGAAAGGCAGACGATTGGCGCACATTTACATGCACCGATTATCACTAAAACGATTGCCGATTAACGATTTTTTTAGCGATAATCGTCCAGTGTAAATGGGCCTTAATAATAGCCTGATGTCACAGCTCACCACCTCCGCTCCCTGCACACTGACCACTAGGACTAAAAATAGTCTGTCATTTTCCGTTCTGTAGAGGAAACTTCTCAGCTGTCATCTCATTATCATCAAAGGCAGTATTACACTGAGCGGTGACACCTATATATAGATAACGCATGATCCACCTTTCACAATAGTGATGTCACAGATCACCTCTTCCCCTTGCTACACTCTGACCACTAGGACTAATAATAGTCTGTCCCTTCCTATTCTGTAGAGGAAACTTCTCAGATGTCATCTCATTATCATCGCAGACAGGATTACACTGAGAGGTGACACCTATATATAGATAACACAGGAGCCACCATTCACAATAAGTGATATCACAGCTCACCTTCTCCCCTCCCTGCACACTGACCACTAGTACTAATACTGACTCTTCCTGTTCTGTATAGGAAACTTCTCAGCCGTCATCTCATTATCATCACAGGCAGGATTACACTGAGAGGTGACACCTATATATAGATAACACAGAATCCAACATTCACAATAGTCACAGCTCACCTCCTCCCCTCCCTGCACACTGATCACTAGGAATAATAATAGTCTGACATTTCCTATTCTGTAGAGAAAACTTCTCATCTATCATCTCATTATCATTACAGGCAGGATTACACTGAGAGGTGACACCTATATATAGATAACACAGGATTCAGCATTCACAATAGTCACAGCTCACCTCCTCCCCTTCCTGCACACTGACCACTAAGACTAATAGTCTGACTCTTCCTGTTCTGTATAGGAAACTTCTCAGCTGTCATCTCATTATCACCACAGGCAGGATTACCCTGAGAGGTGACACCTATATATAGATAACACAGGATCCAACATTCGCAATAGTCACAGCTCACCTCCTCCCCTCCCTGCACACTGATCACTAGGAATAATAATAGTCTGACATTTCCTATTCTGTAGAGAAAACTTCTCATTTATCATCTCATTATCATTACAGGCAGGATTACACTGAGAGGTGACACCTACTGTATATATAGATAACACAGGATCCACCATTCACAATAGTCACAGCTCACCTCCTCCCCTTCCTGCACACTGACCACTAAGACTAATAGTCTGACTCTTCCTGTTCTGTATAGGAAACTTCCCAGACCCCATCTTATTATCATCACAGGCAGGATTACACTGAGAGGTGACAACTATATATAGATAACACATGATCCACCATTCACTATAGGTGATGTCACAGATCACCACCTCCCCTTCCTGCACAGTATCCACTATTCACAATAGGTGATGTCACAGTTCATCTCCTACCCTCCCTGCACAGTATCCACTATTAACAACAGGTGATGTCACAGCTCACCTCCTCCCCTCCTTGCACAGTATCCACTATTAACAACAGGTGATGTCACAGCTCACCTCCTCCTGCACAAGGACAATAATTCTTTGTAATCAGAAATTGCCCTACAGAATATTACAAGGTGCTCATCTGCTGCATGATATTTAGAAACCAAACTGCGCGTTCTGCAGTACGTGGAAGAGGCGGCGGGAGCTGGGGAGTCCCGTAAGACGTAGCACAACCTCCAGTGTTCAGACTGACTTTATTCTTCTCAGATGTTGCCCGCTCCTCTCATATGATCAGAGGGGTAAGTGGCTGTTGTAAAATGGTGTGCAGAGTCTCTAGGGGTGAATATAACGGGTCACATGATGCAGTACGGAGCTCAGGGAATGATACTTCTTAAAGCCATACCTCAGCCTCTCATGGACTCATGTCGTCAGGTTATGGGCGTCATACTAAGGGTTTGCTGTGGGCACACAATTCCACAGCTGTGCCTCGTGGTTCCGTGCCTCTTGAATCCATCCCGGGGTCAGCTGCATGAGGCGTCAGCTCTTGCAAAGAACATATTGATGTTGAAAAACACACAACTCCAACGAACATGAAAATATCCGTTTGGTCGTGTATTAGGGGATAATGGAGTAACAGCAAACACTCATGTTCCCTGCTAGGAACCAGAGGTGTGATTAAAAACCGGCACTGAATCCACAGCTGAGAAGCCACTCGTGGTTTTTCCATGACTTGGCGTAAAAACTCATCCAAAACTGCATCAATCATGGCAAAACTTCAAGCGGCTTTCAAGTGCAGTTTTTGATGCACTTTCAACCGTACCTGAACTGACCTGTCTAAGTCCGCCCTTAAAGGGACCCTCCATTCTCCTGTGCAGCAGTTACCTGATAGTCATCTTTTTCTCATGGTGGTTTATTATCTGCTCTTTATAATTATTGTGTAATAAATATCACTTCTTCATCTACTGACCTCCTGCTGAGCCTGTAATAGACTTATGTTATACACAGCAGCCAATCAGAAGCAGCAGAGCTGCAGAACAAGAGAGACAGCAGTAGTCTAAACCAATGAGGAAACACGTGCTGTATCTGCCTGCACCAATGATGAGGCAGGGGTGTGTCCTAGACTACCAGACTCCTCTGCCCTCATGGAGCTGAGACAAAACGCAGCCAAAGAGCAAGAACTGTAGAAAATAAGTAATCATCCCCTTCAGGTACTAACTTATCATTTTTGAACTCCTGACTTGACACTTTACGAGTGCATTCACATGAACGTATATCGGCTCGGTTTTCACGCCGAGCCGATATACGTCGTACTCATGTGCAGGGGGGGGGGGGAGGATGGAAGAGCCAGGAGCAGGAACTGAGCTCCCGCCTCCTCTCTGTCTCCTCTTCGCCCCTCTGCACTATTTGCAAGGGCTACAAAATCTCGCTACAAAACATCACTCATGTGAAAGAACCCATTGGAAACCATTAACTTCACAATGTAGCGATGTTTTGTAGTGAGATTTTGTAGCTCGTGCGGATACAGCCTAAATGTTAAAGGCGTTATCTGATTTATAAAGCCCATTTTATATACCCTGTTAGGAGATTCTAAGTTAATTGATGGGGTCCCTTGTTAAGAACCCTTGTCTATTAGTGAGAGCAGCTTCTAGAAAGCAACAGACCGCATAGGGAAGGGGGCTAGGGACTGGGGGGCGAGAGGGTTTAGAAAGGGTTAACAGAAGAAGCGACAAGGGGAGGGGTTGGGAGGAAAGGAAGTGTAGAGAGGAAGGGGAGGAGTCGGCAGTCCACGAGGAGAAGAGTCAGAGAGAAGACGCGTGGACCCATGCTACCTGGATTACAACTATAAAGAACAAGAATCCAGCTTTGTGGATCGGAGAATTATTGACCCTACATTTCCAGAAAACCGGGCAGCCTGTGAAAGAAGCCGCGGCAAGTAAGGACACAGACACAAGACAGTGAACGCTGCAAGCAAGGACCGAAGACCCAAGACGGAGGACGCTGCAGACAAGGAAAGGAAGACCCAAGATAGAGGTTGCTGCGAGTAAGGACCGAAGACCCAAGACAGAAGAATCAGGGAAGGCGGCATGGAGCAATTGATGCAGCAAATAAAGGACGCCGTGGCCAGCCAAGGACCGCAATGGCTGCTGCAGATGGCCGCGGAAGTAAGTGCCGCATCATCGGGAGAAGCCCCCCCGGACAGGAATATCCCAGAGCCGGTTCCCGCACCGGAGCCCCGCGGGAGACCCATCAGAAGACGCCTCCCCCCTGCCAGGCTGAGCCCAAGTCCGGCCGCGAAAAAGGGGGGAAGAGGAGGGAGCCCGGCAAGCAGAAGACCTGGTGGGAGCGTTTTGGCGCGGTCGCAGCGCAAAGGTCAGAGGAACAGTCGGGGCGCACGTGGGAGCGGCGCCGAAGTGCCGCGGATGAGCGAATCGGGACTTACCGGGATGTCGGAGATCGGCGGTGGTAAGTCCAGCGCGGGCGGGGGGTCCCCTGCGGCTGTCCGACAGGCGGCTGGGGGACAGCCGTTGCAGACTGTGAGTGGAGTCGGTGGAGGGCGGAGGGATCCGCGGCCGGGAAGTAGTCCCGGCGGAGAGGCGCTAATTTACCGCAGGAGCAGCGGGGGCTATGGGAGCGAGTCCCTGTACAGCCCGGAGCCGGAGGAGTCCTGGATGAGCAGGCAAAGGGGCCGAACGGCCTCCGGAGGAGCCGTTGAAAGCGCGCGCCCGGTGCTTAGGAGCGGGGGGGTGGAAAGGGGGAGGGGGGGGAGAGAGAGTAGTGAGGGTAGCAGCAGCAGCAGCGTGGAGCAGGCCGTTCGCGGGCTTTCTCACCCAACGCAGCGGGACGTAGCGTCCCAGGCAGAGGTGGCTGTTAGCAAGCGACACAGGGCATATGCAGCAAGTAGATATAGAACGCCTTATGGGGGGGGACATGTGAGAAAGAATGCCTACCATCAGAGTACCTCTCACATGAACGTTAGGGAGGAGGGGGCGGAGCTGGGTATGCAGGTCAGGAGGGAGCGAGTGTTGCCAGGGCCAGGTGCAACGGGCGGGGGAAAAGGGGGTAGGTGCGCACAATCTAGCTCTTCGGCGCCATCTTCAGGCGACGAATGCGCAAGCTGCGGAAGAACCCCTCGTGCAGGGCAGCACAAGCGTACAGAAGCGGGTCGGGACACCAGCGGGCGTAGCAGCCAAGTGGTGGAGGCTTGGGCTCCGCGGTCCACTTTTCATGTATTCCCGGCTTCTTCCGCAGATAGTATGCGAGCCGGTCGTAGCAGCAGGCAATGCGAAGCGATTGCAGCCTGCGGGGCTTCAGACGTACGGAGCCCTAAAAGCCGTGGTGTCGCTCACGATAGAGTTCAGGTACGACACGCGGCCCAAAGCCCAATGGTCCACAGAATGAGACCACCCGCCCCCGTTTATCCCTTGGCAAGACCGGAGGACAACAGAGCGGGTGAGTCAACATGTGCAAAAGTCTGGGGCACTGCATCGCCCGGTGATAACGATTTTATGGTAGCGCTAAAGGCGCTGGTTAAGCAATTTGATAAGAAAGGACTACCAGTGTCCTATGTGCATCCAGGGAGTCAAGGCTCGCCTGAGGTTGGTCTGTTGGCTCACGCACCCGGGGCTTCGTCCGTAGAGGCGAGCGGGACAAGCGAAGAGCTTGGAAAAGATGGTTTGCGGTTTGCGGATTCACTATTTTGTGGTGTTGCTCCGCTGGGCGTTGGCCTCGCGGAGGATGTTTTGGAGAAAATAAGAAACGGTGTGTATGTGGATATCTGGTCATTGTTGTCCGTGGAACATGTCGCTGTGGATAAGGAGCGTTTTTCGGAGCGTGGCGTCGACAAAAAACCGAGAATCGCTAAAACCTTCAGTAATTGGTTGCAAGCGATTTTGACCTTAGCACATGTTGTTTGTCAGCAGTATCCGCAAAAAGGTCCGGAACTGATGGTGTACATCAACACGATACACAGCGCCTACAAGCTGCACGGTGGTGCGGCTTGGTGGCGTTATGACGAAGATTTTCGTCGACGCATTTCCGGGGTGAAGAATGTCAGTTGGGCCACTAAGGCGACTGACGCCTGGATTCAGTTAATCCTAGCACAAAAACCTCCCAAATCGTTTTTTCCAGGAACCACCACAGGAGCCAGCTCGGGACAGCAGGCACCTGTGGTGCACAAGCCATCGGGTTCCTGCTGGGCTTTCAACGAAGGCCATTGTCGGTTCCTCGCGTCATGTAAATTTAGACACGAGTGTTCTTTCTGCGGAGGAGCACACGCAGCGGTGCGTTGCTTCAGACGCCAGAAGACATCGTCGGTTGCGGGCGTGCCCGCGGCTGGGAACAACCCCAGTGAGCGTACGGTACCTGGATTGGTGGTTCGCCAGGTATCACAGGAAGCAGGAGGCAAGCCTACTTAAAGCGGGTTTTACCTCTGGCTTTCTTATTCCCCATACCTCGGTTTCGGCGCTTACACTTAGTCCCAATTTAAAATCGGCTCGCGACAACAAGAGTTTGGTGATGGATAAGCTGCTTAAGGAAGTAGAACTGGGTCGCATGGCGGGTCCTTTCAGGGAGCCGCCGTTTGAGAATTTGCGGGTTTCTCCATTGGGGTTGGTCCCGAAAAAGGAACCTGGCAAGTTCCGGCTTATCCATCATCTGTCTTTCCCAACGGGTGACTCAGTCAACGACGGGATCTCAAAAGAGCAAACTGCGGTGTCATACACGTCTTTCGACAGGGCGGTAGAATTGGTACGGCAGGCGGGTCCCGGAGCTTTGCTGGCCAAGGCGGATATTGAATCGGCCTTCCGGCTGCTCCCGGTACACCCGGATTGTTTTCATCTTTTGGGTTGCCGGGTTGACGGGTTGTTTTTTGTGGATCTGTGCCTGCCCATGGGTTGCTCCATCTCGTGCTACTATTTCGAGGTTTTCAGTTCCTTTTTGGAATGGATGCTGAGATTCGAGACGGGCATCTCATCGGCACTGCACTATTTAGATGATTTCCTGTTCGTCGGTCCAGCAGGGTCAGAGATATGCGGTTTGCTGCTTGCATCTTTTCAGTCTCTGATGGAAAAGGCGGGGGTTCCGCTGTCGCGGGAAAAGACGGTCGGTCCTTTGTCGTGCCTCACCTTTTTGGGCATAGAGATAGACTCTTGCGAGATGGTTTTTCGGTTGCCAGAGGATAAAGTTCGAAGGTTGCGTCAAGTGGTGGAGACGGTTGGCGGTTCGCGAAAAGCTACACTGCATCAGTTTCAAGTTTTGACGGGCTTGCTGAATTTTGCTTGTAGGGTCATTCCTATGGGCCGCCCGTTTGCCAGGCGCCTGTCGCTGGCCACGGCGGGGGTTAAAGAGAAGCATCATTTCATAAGAGTTACAAAAGGTATTCGGGCAGACCTGCACGTGTGGCGGATTTTTCTCCAGGCTTTCAATGGTCAGGTGATCTGCCAATCGGCGGAACTGGCGAACGAGAGCCTGTCCCTTTTCTCGGACGCGTCGGGCGCATGCGGTTTCGGGATCATACTGGAGAACAGTTGGTGTAACGCTCCTTGGCCGGGGGAGTGGGTGTCCAAACGTTGGGTAAAGAACATTGCGTTACTGGAAATTTTCCCCCTGTTGGTGGCCATGGAAATTTGGGGAGCGAGACTGAAGGATAAAAACATATGTTTTTGGTCGGACAATCAGACGGTGGTGAGAGCTGTGAACAAGCAGTCTTCCTCGTCTGGTTTGGTTTTGGCGGTCCTTCGTCAATTGGTGTTGAGATGTTTGCGGTGCAACGTAAAATTAAAGGCAAGACACGTGCCAGGTATATTTAACAGAACTGCTGACGCTCTTTCTCGTTTCCAGATGGAGAGCTTCAGGGAGCTGCACCCGACGGCGGACGTCGAGGGGGTACGTTGCCCGGCTTTCTTGTGGGGGATGGTAGAAGAGAGCTCCTAATGCTGATTCGCAGCTCAGTTGCGGAATCGACATGGAGGCGGTATAGTAATATCTGGACAGCATGGATAGCGGCAGCGGGGGGGGTATTTCCCGACGAAGAGCAGGCGAGATCGGTGACGCTAGATACGCTAACGGACTTGCGAAAACGGGGCGCGTCGGCGGACGCGGCACGGAAGCACCTGACGGCGATCGCATTTTTGCTTAAGCTTCATGGCGCTCGCGATGTCACAAAAGATTTCGTTTTTGGACAGATAATCAAAGGTTGGAAAAAAGAGAAGTCGTCTAGAGACGGTAGACGACCTATAACTTTTGAATTATTGGGTGCAATGTTGGAAGGGTTGGATTTGGTCTGCAGTAACGAGCAGGAGGTAAGGTTGTTCCGGGCAGCTTTTTCGTTGGCCTTTTTTTGCGGCGCTGCGGCTGGGGGAGCTAGTATCCCCTAGCAGGACTAGACAGGGCGGCCTGCTTTTTGCGGACGCCCTAGTCGGCGAGCAGGATGTGAAGCTATGCATCAGGAGGTCCAAGACGGACGTCTATGGCGCAGGCGAATGGCTGCGGATAGCAGCTATAGGGTCAGCATGCTGCCCGGTCGCTCTGCTGAGAGATTTCATGAAAACACATAGAGGAGCGGGTCCTCTGTTAGCGCACGCGTCAGGCTCCCCGCTGACGAAGTTTCAGTTTAGGGCAGTCATGCGCACATGCCTGTCCAAGCTAGGTTTTGAGCCAAGTGAGTTTGGAACGCACTCGTTTCGGATTGGCGCAGCGACGTCAGCTTTTGCGTGCGGACTCAAGGGAGAAGAGGTGAAGAGGGTGGGTCGGTGGAGGTCGGAGGCCTACAGGTCTTATGTCCGACCGGATTTAAGAGTTTTGTAAACTTAGGATTATTAAGTTAGTTTGGTTGGTGTTTTTCTTTTGTTTTTTCCTTTGCAGTAGCAGGATGGACGGTTTGGTTGGTCGGCCATTCATATATTTATTGGGCCGAGAGGAGAGCGAGGGCACGGCCCATGGGGGCGAACTTGGGACTACAAGGAACGCAAGTGAGATGGCATGGTATTAGGGGCTTGCACTGGGCCAGGCTGCTCCGTGAAGTCCTGTATATCAGCAGATGGTCTCCGGAAAGGGTGATTCTGGTGATTCATGCCGGAGGCAATGATTTAGGGAAAATGAAAGTAGCGGAGCTAACGGCTCTAATAGAAGAAGATATGGTTCGTTTTAAAGAGTTTTTTAAGGATGTTATACTGGTGTGGTCAGACATCGTGGCGAGGAGATTCTGGAGGGAAGCAAGAGACGCGGAGGCCATCGAGAAGGTGAGAAGAAGTGTTAATTTCAAGATGTCGAAATTCGTTAAATCGTTAGGCGGAGTGGCAGTAAGACATTGGGAGCTGGAGAGGAGGGAGCCGGGTATGCTGAGGTGCGACGGGGTACACCTCAGCGACATCGGGATGGATACTTTCCTGTCAGGATTGCAGGACGGGGTCGAGGCGGCTTTGTCGCTGGCATGTGGGGGGCGGAATGCAGCGTACACGCTGCATCCTTCGTGGCGTTAGTTGGACTTTCCATGCCAGCGAAAAAGGAAGGCGTTTACAGGCCGTTTAGGGGCTTTCTCACGCCTGGTGCTGTTGATTGGACTTTGACTCGTTACGAGACTTTTAGGCATGGGAAGAAATAGGAGAGAAAATTAATAACGTTCGGTTAATAAAAAAGTTAATAAAGCTGTGGCCTTCCCACAAAAGTTTACGCCAGCAAGGTATAATTGTGTTTTATTATTATGTTGCGCCGTTACTATTTAGTATCTTATTGTTACGTTGGAGCAAGTTATAAGGTAAGAGGTAGTCCCCCCAGTCTAGAAAGCAACAGACCGCATAGGGAAGGGGGCTAGGGACTGGGGGGCGAGAGGGTTTAGAAAGGGTTAACAGAAGAAGCGACAAGGGGAGGGGTTGGGAGGAAAGGAAGTGTAGAGAGGAAGGGGAGGAGTCGGCAGTCCACGAGGAGAAGAGTCAGAGAGAAGACGCCCGCCCGCCCTCTGGTCAGAGGGGGAGGATGTGTTCGCAATTTGCGCGGAAGGACTTTTCACTGCGTTTTAAGTCGTCACAGCTGTTGGCGTTAGTTGGACTTTCCATGCCAGCGAAAAAGGAAGGCGTTTACAGGCCGTTTAGGGGCTTTCTCACGCCTGGTGCTGTTGATTGGACTTTGACTCGTTACGAGACTTTTAGGCATGGGAAGAAATAGGAGAGAAAATTAATAACGTTCGGTTAATAAAAAAGTTAATAAAGCTGTGGCCTTCCCACAAAAGTTTACGCCAGCAAGGTATAATTGTGTTTTATTATTATGTTGCGCCGTTACTATTTAGTATCTTATTGTTACGTTGGAGCAAGTTATAAGGTAAGAGGTAGTCCCCCCAGTCTTCTCTGGAGGACCCAGTATGTCTCTGCATTACATGGATTTCAATGGAACTGTGTAATGGTTCATTTGTATCAAGAATGCAGCTGATCGCTCAGGGTCCCAGCAGCGGGACATCGTGGATATTACTAATTCTCAGAGGCTCTACAAAAAAGTATTTCCAAAGCAGCAAACTCGCAAGTCCCCTCAGCACATGGAGTTGGGGATTGGCTGATATTTACCCATCAGGGAGGCGTCTGATTGGCTGCAAACTTATTCTGCAGCAGGGCAACGACCCCCGGCCAATGTCATGAAGAACTATCTTCACTGTTGGGAAGAACAAGGAGTCCTGGAAGTGATGATTTGGCCCAACAGAGCCCGAATCTCACATCATCCAGTCTGTCTGGGATTACATGAGGAGACAGAAGGATTGGAGAGAACCGACATCCACAGAAGATCTGTGCTTAGTCCTCCAAGATGTCTAGAACAACACCGATCTTCTATTTCTACAGACCCAAGTTTAGAGTCTCAATGTATACAGATTCTGCACCAGACCTTTCATTTATACAAACCGTAGACCAGACCCCTAACAATACAGACCCCAGACCAGACCCCCCCCCCCCCCCCCCCATCCTTAAAGACTCAGACAAGACATACGGATACTCACCTCTTCACTCCCGGCCACCACTGCAGACAACATCCTGACACCCCCAGGGGTGGGAGGTATAATTTAACCCCTTAACTCCCCATAACGTAAGGGTACGTCATGGGAGCGGGGTACTTCCCGCAAAATGACGTACCCTTACGTCATAGGGATAGTGCGAGATCATTGCAAATCTCGCGCTATCCCGCAGCAGGAGCCGGCTGTCACTAGTAGTCAACCTCCCACTGCGACAGCGGGGGGCATCGGAGATGCGCCCACCCGCCGTTAACCACCCGCGCGCTCCCTCTATGACTTCAGCCAGCTCTCGCGATTACATCGCGAGAGCATGGCTGGTTGCTATGGCAACAGGACACTAGATACCGGCGTCCTGTATTGCCATTGCCTAAAATCGCTATAGTAAGCAATAAGGCATGGCAGGAGAGAAGTCCTGCCATGCCTTATCGTAGCGATCATTAGTGCTGCACTGTAAGTCCCTCAGAGGGAAACAAATGGTGTAAAAATAAGAGCAAAATAAAGTACAAAAAATAAAAATGTAAAAAAAAAGTCAAAAAACAATTTTTTATGCTTTTTCTCATATTAGCATAAAAAAAAAAAAAATCCCACATGTTTGGTATTGATGGGTTTGTAACAACGCATACAATAAAATGAACGTGCTTTTTCTTCTGCACGGCAAAAAGCGTAAAAAAAGCGCTAAAAAGACTAAGGCAAAATGCTAATTTTTAGCATTTTGCCTCCCAAAAAACGCAATAAAAGTGATTAAAAAAAAAAGTGCCCCAAAATGGTACCAATAAAAACTACAGCTCGTCTCGCAAAAATAAGCCCTCATAGAGCTCCGTCCATGGAAAAACATAAAAAGTTACAGGACTTTGAATGCAGGGAGTTTAGAAAAAAATAATAATTTCCAAAAAAAAGGGTTTTTATTGTGGAAAAGTGGAAAACCCTAATAAAATATAAGAATTTTGGTATCGTTGTAACCGTACCGACCCACAGAAAAAAATGTTGTGTATCATTTATGCTGCATAATTAATGCTTTAAAAAAAAATCTATGGCAGAATTGATGCATTTTCTCTCCCTACGATGATAAAAAAAATGATAAAAGTTTTACAATATAGTCTATGTACCCTGTAAAGGAAATTATTTGATTGTAAGGTATTATAATATTTATATGAATTTAAAATGCGCAATGAGAGACACCATTGAAATATACCAGGAGAAGTTACTTCACAAACTAGGGACATATGTCTAGATGAGATAAGAATATCAAGAAGCTTCCACATGTTAGCTGAAGGGGCCCTAGGAATAACAAGATACTAAGGGAGGGGTTGACGCCTCACACTAAGACTAGAGAATAATGTTCATAAACTAGAAATATGTGGATGTGTATATATATGGATATACATGTATGTATATGTATATATGTGCATATGTATGTGTATGTATATATGAAGGTGCACATGTATGTATGTGTGCCTATATGTATGTAAATGTGGGTATATAAGTAATATTTAATATTACACCACAGTCAGATGAAAAGGACTACACAAAATGGCCGACCACATGCTTTGCTAAAGTACAGGGAATACATATGTTTTGATAAGATAAGGACTTCGAGCTACTTGGGCCCCTCAGCACTCCATCAAGAGGTTATTCACTGCTGACTTGGAAGATTCTGGAAGGTATGCAAATGAAGGGTTAAGTTGACCTATGACAAATGTTGGATTGGAAACTAACCAATAAACTGCATAGTTAATTGTCCAATGATGTTGCGACACCCCATTGTAAGGGGACTATAAATAAAGATGCCCGACATCGATTTGTTGGGAATTCTTTGATGAATCCATAACTGTGTGGGCTCTGTCATTTAATTCCTCCGTCATATGACGTACTGAACTCTAGGTGTGGGCAGCCCTACTGCACGGGTCACCTAGACTTCGGTCGCAGGGTACACTCTGCTGTCCCTCATCAGGCTATCGCTGTAGCATGGGTCATATGACGTCATTCACAAGGTACACTCCGCTTTCCGTAGACGGCTATATATATTTTTGCCGCGACATACCCAAACATGGTACTAATAAAAACTACAGTTCGCCACGCAAAAAACAAGCCCTTATACGGCCGCATCGACGGAAAAATAAAAAAGTTATGGCTGGTGAAAAATGGAGATGAAAAAATACCAAAAATCGTTTGGTCCTCAACGTCAAAATAGGCCGTGTCCTTAAGGGGTTAAAAAAGTTTTGGCAGCCACGAGAAAGTCACTGCAGAGTTGTGTTCATGAAGTCACAATGGGCAGGATTTGCTGCAAAGGAAAGTTGCTACCAAAGTGTTGACAAAGGGAGGGAGATGTGCCATAAAGGGGAGAGATGTCTGCAGAGGTTTGGCTGATACCTGAAAACACAGCTTGCTCTCTAGGTTTGATTTCAGAGCTGTGTCCTGGATGTGGAGCAGACTCGCCCGAGGGCTTCAGAGCTCCTACAGAAGCCTCATGCGCCACCAGCGTGGTCCGTACATCCCTTCTACATGAGAATGCTAGCGGAGTGACATCACAACATATAAGAACGCCTTGACTTGCTCTTGTGTAGAGAGTCGGCATTTGTAGGCAGAAGCAGCGGTAATTATGGTGTGGGCAGCGGCCCGATGGACGCCTGGGGTTTAGGCTATTCTGAGTAGATGAAATTACAGCCTCCCGGGCGGTTATAATATGGCTGGGTAGTTCTGTTACAGCGGCACCTGCCTTCGATCTGCGCCCATCATGCCGTCCAGGTCATAATCACTGTCATTGTCACTCTGGTCATCCGGTCAGAAGAACATCATGAAGATAAAGCAGGCAGGAGAACGCAGGATCCTGGAGCCTCGGCACATGTGGTCTGCACTCTCCATAATTACCATAATATACTGAATCCTTCTGACATATGGAGGCAGATTACAGAGTCCGCCTGGAAGAGTCAGAAGAAAGCCATGCAAATTAGTGGTGTCTGACCCGATCCTATAGATAGTTTATGGTATGTGGGATGGATGGCACATAGGCGGACACCTGCAGGCCAAAGCCACTTCAAAGCGGCAATAAAACGGAAAGAAAATAGATGTAAAATATAGAATATTAACATTTTGGAGATTTCACAACTGCAGAAAAAGTTGTAGTCATGGTGGGAAACATTCTTCTACACACAGGAGACTTCCTGTAAAGTTACCCCATTAGTAGTCATAGAATGACTGATAACATAGAAGAATAGCTAAGGCTACAAGGATCACAGCAGGAAGTACTGTCAGTATATGAGGACATAAACGCTGGACAACAGAGCTTACAATCTAAGGGCCCATTCAGACAGTGGTATATCCCGTCTGTGTACTGTACGAGTATTTCACGGATAGCCCACAGACCCATTATAGCCAATAAGGCCATTCACACAATGAAGAGAGTTACTGCATGTCTTCGTCAGGTCCGTATCCTGTCCGCTGCCCCCGGCGCCCTCGCAGAGACGTGCATCCATCTACTGTCCAACGCAGTTTGCGCCCTCAAATCTCTCTAAATGGGCCCTTAGACGCGGGGACCCACAAGTGGGGAGATGCTGCAGGTTCTGAGGTTTGTCTCATTGTAATGCAGTATCAGGGAAGGTGGGGGGGATTTATTACCGGCGATTCCCAAATACGCGGATCATTTGTCTGGCTCCTTATAGAAATTGACCCAGATGAAGATTATGGAGCAGATGTAGGAGTGCTGTCTAATAGAAAGCCAGTCCTTGTTGCCCCTAGCAACCCATTACAGCACAGCTTTCATTTTACCTAGCTAGGAGCAACATAGGCGTTTTCATAAATTTCCCACTGTCTGTTGAACCATCACACCTCGCAGCGCAGAGGACTGTAGCCTGTATCCAAATGCGACCACCAGGCATCTGACTGCGTGTGCCACAAACATGTCCCCTTGATGATGCAGCCTCACTGCCTTGAAGAATAGCCTCCTCTAAAAGAACAGTGAATGAGGCTAAGTTCTAGCCGTCACCCTGAACCATCCGGGAAGGTCTCGGCACAGCGGGTGCCTTATAAAGGCCAGGAGTCTGCGCCACGAAGGGGACTGGATGCAGCACAGGAGAGGCAGCAGTACTACACAGGAGGCAGCTCAGCAGCTCTTAAGGCTGCAGATGCAGAGAGGCAACACAGCAGGCACTATCTACATGCTGGGGAGGGCCAGGGGCCAAGTGAGTGACACCTATGGGCACTGGTGACCAGGGGGCAAAAGATGACGTGTGGAAGGAGAGGGAGTTTCCTTACTCATATAGGACTTGGTCCCAGAAGACACTGACAGTGTCATGTGTAGTGGCCCAGAGTTAGCATAATGTTAAATGTTTGTCTTGTGCAATGGTATTGTCACTGTCTTCTATGTTGTATGCATTTGATGTGAATTGCACCTCTGCAGCATGGAGTTGGTTAACGACTGGGTTATGTCTGGGAAATGTATCATGTTGTAAGTCGTGATCATACTATGTATATGTGTTTTTGCAAGGGGGATGCAAGTGAGTGTGCAAGTGAATGGAAGAGGCTGAGCGATGGCCTGAAGCCTGTCCTGGGCCTAAGCTACCCAGGATGTGCCAGTACTGCTATGTGCACTAAGAGTGAGATAGAAGTACATCAGAAGAGTGAGTGATGACCAGTAGAGAGTTTGCCAGGAGCAGGATCTCACAGATAACGGATACTGTGGTTTGTCTGGATTAACCTGAGAAGTCCTCCCTGTCACACCACCTTCTGAGGGTGTAAAATGTTTTCTGAACTGTTACTGTTCTTTGTTGGAACTTTATTGGAATTAAGTAAACGGACATTTCCGACCGTTCCCAGTTTGTCCAGAAAGTTATCTCAGTGCGTGGACTACTTTATTTTCTCTACAAGATTCACTGCAGAGGGTGAAACAGTGCCATCACGAGTGACAACGGACTGTAAGGTAACTGCTAGTTACCCTTTCCCTTTAACCTCCCCCAAGCAGTAACTTGGACGGGTCCCAAGCTACCCTCAGGCGAGGAGATGGTAGAGCCACCGTGACAGAAACCTTTATCTACCCCACCATCTCCTCGGCTGTGGGTCTACTCCTCGGACGCTGCATCATGGATCTGGTACAAGGAGCAAAGCTGCTAGACACATGAAACCGGTTCACACTTTTAGGGACCATGATGGAGTGACGAGCATAAACTGAGGCAATACCTCCACAGATAGGACTGCGAAAAACGGGGATTGTGACATACGCTGTTTAGTTAAGAGGGTTTGTAAGAGTAGCGATGTCATGTGTAGACCTTGTATCGGGGAGGACAAAGCACTTGGCTTATGTTAGATGTAAGTTGTGATCCACCATTTCTGTGGTTATGGAGTTGTACTTCTGGCACCTGCAGTGCGTGAGCCACAGTCCTTACAATGTGTCGCAGACCTTCGAGAGTATAGTATGTAGAATGATTAAACAATGTAGATGTAAGTGTGAAGTCTTGTTAACACAGGTAACAATGAAGTAATTTGTGCGCTCCTGTGGAGTAACACCGCGTGTTAGTAAAGTTTATTTTAGTTTGAGAAAAAAATCCTGCGTCCGTCTTCGAGCTGCTGTGCCATCAGGAACCCGAAACCCATTTCAAATAAAGCAATAAGCCGCGAACAACTGATGCCCTCAAAGACGTAAAGTGGTGGGAGGTCGCTGCAATTACCGACGTCGCATTAGCAGAGGTCTTCATCAATATGCAGACTCGCATGCTAAAGTGCTTGGATGCTTGAGGCCATTTTCAGCAGATGGTCTAGACAACCTACAAGGAAAATACTGATCAATGGTCATAGAGGACCGGACAGTAATTACAATGTTACTGAGGAATAGTTGGGTTTCCCAGAGAGAACTTCCCTGGAGGGGTTCATAAAATCATAAAGGAGACCAATGGTAATAATCAAAATGAGTTCCAGCTGTGTGTATACACCATCATAGAAAGGGGGCGTAGGGGTCCCTGTGATGTGCTGCATGCAGTCAGGGGTGTCCGCTTCTGTGTAGCCCTTGCGGTCAGATTCCATTCTTCCATGTTTGCTAATGTTGTGGAGTCTTTTACAGTAAGGCTGGATTTAATCCCCGCAGGGTGGAATCTCGCCAGAAATCTCGTGGTTTGGGTGCAACAAAAAAACGTGGGATTTCCACCAGGAAAGCGCTGCCTCAAAACCCGTGGCACTCAGCCGCTAGTTTCGGAGCGGCTTGGTCGCATGCTTTTCCATTGCAGCCGACGCTCCCATAGAGGAGAGCGCGGCCGAAACGGGAAAAAAAAAATTTGACATGCTGCGGCTGGGGAAACTGCGCCGCAGTGCCGGCTTTGTCGCAACGGATTGGCAGTCCTGTGTGGACAAGATTACTGACAAATTTCATCCACATGGCTGGCTAAACCCAGGATTAGCGGCTGCAGGCAGATGTGCTCCAGCGAAATTCCGGATGGAATTTCCACGGCTAATCCGCATTGTGTGAATCCAGCCTAAGGGTGCATTTACACGTTGCTGATTTGCTGCGGCTTTTGTTGCAGATTTTAGTGCAGATCTTCAGCAGATTTCACACCTTCAGTTTGAAAACAATTGAAAGGGGAAAATCTGCTTCAGATCTGCACCAAATCAGCGATATGTGAACGCACCTTAAGAGTTTATGTTTCAAAAGGTTTTATTGAACTTAAACTTACAGTTGGCAACACTCTGCCTCGGAGTCCCCGCGCAGGGGGCTAAGGATATTTTGTATTAGGAAGTCATACAAGGTCGTCAGTTTGTTTGTTTTCCACCACGTGAATTGGGTTGCCTCCAAGCCCGGTGGGAACTCTTGGTTGTGTAGTAAAGGGGTGAGAGGAGAGGGGGTGTTCTTGGTATTAAGCTTGAATCTGACTTGTCGCCAAAGTAAAATGGAGTAGAAAGTGAAGGGTGAGCTTGATTTGAGCCCGGGCGGGAGGGGAGTTTTTGTCCAGAGAAGAGCTGGCCAGGTATTTGGGGTAAATTGAGATTCTTCAATTGAAGTCCACAATGGGGATTGGCGACCGGCATAAACGGGTGGGATTTGTGCCATGCGGGCGGCTTTGTAATATTTTGCGATGCAGGGTACTGATAGGCCATCGTATTTTTTGTGTAAGCACATAATGGATTTGGGAATTCTGGGTCATTTATCTGCCCATATAAAGGCGAATATTTTTTTCTGGAAGGCTTGTAGGTCCGCGGTTGGGACCGGTATTGGGAGGGTTCTAAATAGGTAGAGTATTTTGGGTAGAAGGGTCATTTTGACGCTATGGATACGACCTATCCATGAGAGGTATGGGCAGTCCCATCTTTCTAGATCTAGTCCTAGTTGGCAAAAGAGCGGTTCGTAGTTGTGTTTGTATAGTGAGTCTAGTGTGTTTGTAATTTTGATTCCTAGGTAAGGTAGGTATTGTCGCTGGGTTTTAAATTGAAAATTAATTTCAATTAGTTTTTGTGTGTTGGGAGGGGTATTGCAGTGAAGGATTTTTGACTTTGTTTGGTTAATTTTCAGGCCCGAAATGAGGCTAAATTTTCTTAATAATTCAGTTAAGTTGGGTAGGGAAGTTAATGGCTTGGTTATTGTTAGGAGTAAGTCGTCAGCAAAAAGACTTAGTTTATTGTTGGTATTACCTGTCAGGATTCCCGTAATGTTGGGGTTTTCCCGTATGGCAATTGCCAGAGGCTCCATTGCCAGTGCGAAAAGAGCAGGTGAGAGTGGACATCCTTGTCGGGTGCCTCTAAGGATTTGTATCAGGGCTGGCTGGGTCGATGGGATTTTAAGGAATGCTGTAGGTTTTGAGTAAAATGCTGAAATTATTTTTAGGAATGGGCCTGCAAATCCCATTTTGTTAAGGGTTATTTGGAGGTATTGCCATGATAGAGAATCGAAGGCTTTTTCTATGTCTAATGCTAGGACCGACATGGGGGTGTTGGTCTTGTTTGCAATGTGGATGAGGTTAAGAATTTTTCTAACATTGTCGAGTGCTTGTCTACCTGGGATGAAGCCCACCTGGTCTCGATGCACTAGTGAGGGGAGTATTCTATTAATCCTATTTGCTATTATGGAGGTAAATAATTTTAGATCTACGTTGAGAAGGGAAATGGGCCTATAGTTAGAGGAGAGAGTGGGGTCCTTTCCTGGCTTTGGGATGGTTGTGATCAGGGCTTGTAGGAAACCTGGGTGAATGTGGCCTTTGTGTAGGATGTAATTACCTTAAGAGTTTAAAGTAACTTTCCGGGCCTGGAGAAACTGGCCTCCTCAGGGGTACATGGAGCTATAGAGGACGCCGGTTGTCTAGTAAAACATCTTGGGCTCTAGTGCTATGTTTCAGCTTCAGATCTGTAGGCATCTATCTCCTCACTACTGATTGTGGTGCTCTCAGTATATTAGTACCACTGATACCAGTCAGTGACTAGTGCTATACATGCACTAGTTCACATGGTCATATTGGTTTCTATGACTCAGTTTGCATAAACCAGTGTGCCAGAGTCAGAAGAGTGAGCACTAGCTCCACCGTTACTAATAAAGTGTGTATATACACCTAATGTATTTAGTGAGTCAGGTAGTCTATATGTTCAGACTCTTTGAGTCAGTATAATATTGTTCTGCTGCTGCAGCAGATCTGTTCTTTTTATATATTTTTGAGGTGAAATTTTATATGTGATAAATAAAAGTTACTTTTAAGGGGATCCACTCAGGGTTGTCGCTTTTGGCAAATATATTGGTTTTGGTATTGATTACAGTGGGACCCTCCTGGACCCTGAGCCTTTCGTATTTGTTTTTCCATGTTATTCTAAAAAGGGTCAGGAGTAGAAATGAGCGAGTATACTCGCTAAGGCTAACTACTTCAGCGAGTAGTGCCTTAGTCGAGTATCTGCCCGCTCGTCTCTAAAGATTCGGCTGCCGGCGGGGAGCGGCGGAGGAGACTGGGGAGGAACGGAGGAGAGATCTCTCCCCCCCCCCCCCCCCCGCTACCCCCTGCTCACCGCCGCAACTCACCTGTCACCCGTGCCGGCAGCCGAATCTTTAGAGACGAGCGGGCAGATACTCGACTAAGGCACTACTCACTCGAGTAGTTAGCCTTAGCGAGTATGCCCACTCATCTCTAGTCAGGAGTGCTAAGATAAAAATATACAACAGAAGATATTTACAGAAGGGGGAGAAGCTAAAACAAACAGCATGAAAACAAATGGGATAAAATAATATTCCTAGACTGGTAGAGTAGGAAGGGACCTTCGGGATCATTAGGACCTCGGACCTCCGTGGTCATCGGGTCCAACCCCCATGCTCAATGCAGGATCACTTAGGCCTCTTGTCAACGGGGAAAATCAGATCCGCTGCGGATTTGGGCTGCGGATGCACTGTACTTGTTTTATTTTTCATGCGGGAGATCAATTGAGCTATGTGCTCTATGAGCTTCCGCACGCGTGATCCGCACTAAAATGGAGCATGTCCATTTTTTTTCATGCTCCAGAAATTTTTTAATTCACTTTTAAATACCATCCGCGGGGATTTATCTACCCGTGGGTGGTCAATGCATTCCTATGGGGCGCGGATCTGTGCGCGGGCAAAACGCTGCGGATTTTAATTCTTATTTTCCCCGTGGACATGAAGCCTAAATCATCCCAGACAGATATTTGTCCAGTCTCTGAAAACTTCCATTGAAGGAGAACTCCCCACCTCCGGTGGCAACCTGTTTCACTCATTGATCCCCCTCACTGTCTAATATCTAATTTGTGTCTCCTCCTTTTCAGTTTCATCCCATTGCTTCTAATCTTTCCTTGTGCAAATGAGAATAGGGCTGATCCCTCTGCACTGTGACAGCCCTTCGTATATTTATAGACTGCTATTAAGTCTCCTCTCAGCCTTCTCTTCTGCAAGCTAAACATTCCCAGATCCTTTTACCGTTCCTCATAGGACATGATTTGCAGACCGCTCACCATCTTGGTAACTCTTCTCTGAACTTGCTCCAGTTTGTCTATGTCTTTTTTAGAGTGGGGAGCCCAGAACTGGACACAGTATTCTGGATGAGGTCTGACTAAAGAAGAGTAGAGGGTAATAATGACCTCACATGATCTAGACTCTATGCTTCTCTTAATACATCCCAGAATTGTGTTTGCCTTTTTGGCTGCTGCATCACACTGTTAACTCAAGTTCAGTCTGTGATCTATTAGTATACCCAAGTCTTTTTCACATGTGCTGCTGCTTAGCCCAATTCCTCCCATTCTGTATGTGCTTTTTTCATTTTTCTTGCCCAGATGTAGGAATTTGCATTTCACCCGTTTAAATACCACTGTGCCAGTCGCCGGCCACTGTTCAAGTTTTTCCAGATCTTTTTGAATCCTCTGTGTTCTCTTCTCCAGTGTTAGCTATCCCTCCTATATTTGGGTCTCCCCCACAAACTTGATCAGTTTCCCCTAATTTCCTCCTCTAGATCATTTATAAAAATGTTGAACAACATTGGGCCTAGGACAGAACCTTGTGGTACCCCACTTGCTGCATTCTTCCAATTGGATTTGCAGGCATTTATGACCACTCCTTGAGTACAATCACTCAGCTCCTAGTTCCTTCACCTTCCTGCTGAGGTCTTTAAAGTCTCTGCAGATAGTTGCAAGGTCCTTTTTTGCAGTGTCATTTGTCCCTACATGTATTAGTAGGAATGGGTGGTGTTCTGTAGAACTGAAGAGTCTTGACGGCCTATCAGACACATCTTTGATTTGTGCCCCTGGAAGACAGCAGCCCTCTCGTGAGGTGTCAGGTCGGTAGACAGCAGCCTCTGTTCCTCTCAACAGGGGAATTTACCACAACCGCCGCTCTCCTTTTCTTCTTCACAATAACACTTCTTTTTCTCCATCCAAGAGGACTCTGTGTGCTTACTATACTGTTCTTTGTAGGCAAAGTAATTTCATGATGTACCTCCGCATTGTTCTCCTGCATAAGAATCTCGTACTGGTTCCCGAGCAGTATGGGTGCTGGCTGACTCCTGATCCTCCGGCTTCTTTGGGTCACGTGCTTCAATTCCTCGGCTTCTGCAGATACACTTACATTTCTTTCTCAATATTCTGAAGAGTCATTTCTGCTTTGTCAAGGAAATCCTTATCTTCCTTAATGAGTTTCAATGTAGCTGTTCTCTCCTGAAGACTTTGCACCTTTTCCTCCAGTAGAGAAACAACCTTACATTTCTGGCCGATGTAGTTTGGCTTTTCCTCTGGTATGTCTGTAAACATGTTGCAGCTCACCATATGGAGACTTACCTCTTCCATGTTAATGTCCACTTCCGAACTTCTAAAAGTCAATAATTCTTGTGGTGATATATAACCTATAAGATGCTATGAAGTGTAAAATTTTGCGCGCCATCAGGCACAGGGTCTGGCGATGTACTCAGAGCAGCTAGACCAGGCTAAACTCAGTATTCTTCCCACTCATAGCAACTCTTCACTCTTTCCAGAATGCATTGTTTCCAATAGTCCTGGGGTGAGAAGCATGCGGAAGGAGAGGAAATTTTACAATTTAGGGATGGGTTCCCCTTAGTTTTAAAGCCTTCTTTGAGTCACCTTCTCCATCATCCTTTTTCATATCATCTTTGGGTGGCAGAGTATAAGCATAGATCATCTGGATGGAGCCCAATTTAACATTTTAGCCATATTTCCCCAGGAGGTACTCTAATAGAGAAGCTCTGGTCTCCATGTTTCATACTATGAATTTACTTACTTTTGGATACCAAACATATGTGACAGATGATTAGCCTTGCAGGTAAGGCGATTCTATGGGTTGCGGGGATCATATCGTGATGAGAGTAAATGTACTGGGTTCGCGGTACACTTGTGGTTCCAAAAATATAACTGTTGGGCTGGGACCTTCAGATGACCCATAATCCCTGTTATTAATTCCTCCTCTCATTCATGCAGTATCAAGGCTGTGTGCAGCAGTGTCTGGGTTGTGCATATTGCACACAGGATGGGAGACAAATTGTCAGGGCTTGAGCCCACAACATGCTGCACTTCAGTTGGCAGCTCTCTCCACTAGGAAATCCAAGACTTGGCCAGTTTCTTTGCTGAAATCTAGCCTTGTTCTATATTCCTCATGATCTAATTCCTGCCTCTCTGTCCTGGCGCCACCCTGCCACTAATTGGGACTCTCTATAAAAGCCTGGCCCTACCACTAACTTCTTGTGTGATTATTCTGCATTGTTTGGTCAAGCTCCACGTTACCTGCTCCTCTACTATTTCTGCAAGACTACATGTCTTCCATCTGACTCTGCTTTTCGCATCACCCATTTGTACCGTAACTGTGACTACCCAATAATCACTTCTGGCTTCTACCGGACTATGCTTTCCACCTCATCTATTGTACTGCAACTGTGACTATCTGCTTATGATCTCCAGCTTCCTCCTGTCAACTCTCCAGTCCTGCATGGGTTCTATCCAGCTCCGGTAAGATGTTACAAAATAATCATGCCCAAACATGGAGCCCATAGTGACCACCCTACAGAAGCAAGTACAAAGCTCCAGGAATTTTGTGCCTCCTACCAAAACATGTTCGCTGCATTACAGACCCTGGTGCTAGATCAACAAAAGGAAATCATTAGTTTACAGAGGCAACTTCTGGATTTGCATCACGCAGGCTCTGATGTCTGCATGTCACTGCCTGCAAAATTTGGTAGGGATCGTTATCAATATAGAGGCTTCCTTAATCAATGCCAGATTTATTTCCAGAAGCAGCCCACCTTGTTTACCAGCGACAGAAAAAAGGGTTTTTTACATCATTAACCTCCTCATCGCTCACAAGGGTCTCACCGTACAGAGAGACTAACAGTAATTTTATAGCCTTGACGCCTTCACTGTCGCTATGGGTCAAATCTTTGATGATCCGAACCGTTGTACCACAGCTGAAGGGAGGCTACATAACCTAGGAAGGACGGTGTTCCGTTGCAGAGTATACGGTGGAATTTCGTTGCTGGGTGAATGACACTACGTAGAACCCAGCCGCCCAACAGAGCTAATTTCATCAGGGTTTATCTGAATGGGTAAAAAATGAACTTCCTAAAGTGGAGACCCCTGATAACCTAGAAGATTTTATAAAGCTGTGCATCTGGATTGACGAGAGAGTTTCTGAGCATCGAAAAGAGAGACTGCGAGGTTTGGGCACCAACACCCCTTCAGTCAATCCACGTTGAGTCCCTAGCTGAGGACTGAAGCCACACCAGAACCAATGCAGGTTGATGTAATCCGTGAACCCCTTTCCACCACTGAAAAAGAAAGGTACCGTGCTTGAAAGCTGTGCCTTTACTGTGGAAGCTTGAGACATTATGCCTTAAACTGTCCAAATAAGTTCCAAAGGACTCTCGCCAAGCTAACATCAAGACCATGACCAATCCAGCCATTGCGAAACAAGGGGATGTCACCAAACACACCTTTGCACCAGTACTTCAAGACTGTGTGAAAACTCTTCCCCCAGTCTACCATTTTGACCTCCCAAAAGAGATCCTAATGCGTAATCAGAAGATGCAGTGCTCAGTAATGTTGGATTTAGGAGTGGGAGGGAAATTTCATGGACTCAAAATTCGCTCTTGACAAAAACATTGCTACCAGGCTGAAACTCATACCGATTGATATGAACCCGTGCATGGGTCACCCTTGTCCTTGGGACCTGTCACACAGGAGACAATTGAACTTGAACTCCGCATGAAACCTGAACATCAAGAAACGTTCAGCTTCAAGCTCATCTTATCCTCTAAATTTCCAGTGATTCTTGGGATACCCTAGTTCTCTACCCATAATCCCTCTAACAACTGGGAAACAATACCATTGCCTTCCCTTCAGATCACTGCAAAGAGAACTGCCAGATGGCACCATCCACCCCTGAACCAGTGCAAGACCGTGATATTGGTCAACAGGACTTTGAGAAATTACCAGTTCACTGCCAGATGCTCAGGGATGTTTGCAGCAAGAAGAAAGGTGACCAGCTGCCATCTCATCGGCCATATGACTGTCCCATTGAGCTGTTTCCTGGATCTTCTATTCCATTTGGGCGTATCTACAACCTCACAGAACCAGAGTTGGGGTCCCTTCCGGAACATTTGAATGGAAAGCTAAGGAAGGGGTTCATCCAACCCTCTTCCTCTCTGGAGGCAGCAAACATTTTGCTTGTTAAAAGGTAAGACTCTACTCTTCGACCATGCATTGACTACCAGGAACTAAACAAGATTACTGTTAAGAATCACTATCCTCTAGCGCTAATTCTAGAATTACTGGAGAGGCTTCAGGGAGCCAAGGTCTTTACTAAACTGGACCTCACAGGAGCATGTAATCTGGTGCAAATATGCCCCGGATATGAATGAAAAACTGCTTTTAGAACAAGATATGGACATTTCAAATCTATAGTAATGCTGTTAGGTTTCTGCAATGCTTCTGACACCTTCCAACCCTTTATCGATGATGTATTTCGAGACCTGTTGGATCAATTCGTAGTGGCATATCTCAACGACATCCTCATCCTCTCTGACAATTTAGAGGAACATCGCAGGCATGTTCGGGAGGTCTTGGAATGACTCTAAAAAAATAACCTCTACATGAAGCTAGAAAAATGTGAATTTGAACAGACCCAAATTCAATTCCTGAGTTACATTATCTTCCCAGACGGCCTAAGTATGTATTCCAGCAAGATTAAAGTCACCCTGGATTTGCCCATTCCAAGAAATTTGTAGGAGGTAGAGCGCCTGATTCGTTTCACAAACTTCCACACAAAATTTATCAAGGACTTTTCAGAAAGTCATCACTCCCATCACCTCACAAAGAAAGCACACACGTTTTCCGGGTGCCCGGAGGCACAAGTCACTTTGGAGAAACGTTCTGTTTGCTTCAGCCCCGATCCACCCAAGACCAGAATTGCCTTTTGTCGTGGAGGTGGGCACCTCCGACTCTGCTGTGGGAGCTATCCTATCTCAGCGAGTTGGAGATAAAATGCAACTACATGCTTGTGCATTTCTGTCATACATCCTATCACCTGCAGAGAAAAACTATGATAACGGGAACAAAAAACTTTTGGCCATCAAGGTGGCTTTCACTGAATGGAGGCACTTCTTGGAAGGAGCCCATCATCCAGTAATGGTTCTTACTGACCATAAAAACCTAGAATTTCTCCATACTGCCAAGAAGTTATCTGCTAGACAAGCATGATGGGCCATGTTCTTCTCAAGGTTTAATTTTGTTGTGTCCTACTGCCCGGGTTCTCAAAATGACAAGGCAGATGCCCTTTTCAGGATATTTTTGGAGCCTGAAGAGAAGTTAAATACAGACCTCACAATTCTGTTCCCTCCCAAATTTTGCGGTATTCTGCATTGTGAGGACTTTCTAACAAAGCTCAAGGGAAGCTACGGAAGTGACCCTGTCCTGAGTTGTCCTAAGGATGTGAAGATCTCTTTCAAGTATGGACTTTGGTGACGAGAACATCAACTATATGTTCCCGAGGCTGGTCGACTCAAAGTCTTTAAACGGGTCCATGATTTCAAGCTGGCTGGTCACCTTGGGGTCACAAAAACTTTGGAACTCCTGCTTCGTTCGTTCTGGTGGCCTAACTGCAGGAAGGATGTGACGAGTTATGTCACCTCTTGCGAGGTATGTGCTCGGAATAAGACGCCATGAGTTCGCCCTCTGGGTTTCCTACAACCCCTTTTAGTCCCATCCAGGCCATGGGGTCTATATCTATGGACTTCATTGTAGAGCTACCTCCCTTGAAAGGGATGACTGCCATTCTTGTTGTCGTGGACCGACTTATGAAGACGGCTCATTTCATCCCCATCAAAAGATTTCCCACTGCGGAGTTGATGATCTGAGAAGTCTTCCGCCTTCATGGCATTCCCATGATGTGGTCTCTGACAGAGAGGTACAGTTCACGTCATAGTTCTGGAAACACTACTGCACGGCCTTGGGAACTACCACGAATCTCTCCTCTGCCTTTCATCCTCAACCTAATGGTCAGACTTAACCCCTTCATGACATGGCCTATTTTGGGCTTAAGGACGCAACAATTTTTGGCGGATTTTCTTCTCCGTTTATCAAAAGCCATAATTTTTTAATTTTTCCGTCGACGCGGCCGTGTAAGGGCTTGTTTTTTGCGTGGCGAACTGTAGTTTTTATCGGCTACATTTTTGGGTACATTAACCCCTTAATGACACGGCCTATTTTGGCGTTGAGGACCAAGCGATTTTTTGGTATTTTTCCATCTCCATTTTTCAAAAGCCATAACTTTTTTATTTTTCCGTGGACGCGGACGTATAAGGGCTTGTTTTTTGCGTGGCGATCTGTAGTTTTTATCGGTGCCACTTTTGGGTATATAGACAATATCGTAAAAATTTTTTTTTTTTTTTTTTAATGATAACAGGGAGAGAAAAGGCATCAATTCTGCCATAGATTTTTTTTTTTTTTTTACAGCGTTAATCATGCAGCATAAATGACACACTAAGTTTTTTCTGCGGGTCGGTATGGTAACAACGATACCAAAATTGTTGTATTTTTTTTAGGTTTTTACACTTTTTTGCAATAAAACCCCCTTTTTTTTGGAAATCTTTTTTTTTTCTCTATAGCTGCATTCAAAGTCATGTAACTTTTTTATTTTTCTATGTACGGAGCTCTTTAAGGGCTTATTTTTTGCGAGACGAGCTGTAGTTTTTATTGGTACCATTTTGGGAAATGTACGGCTTTTTTGATCACTTTTATTGCATTTTTTGTGAGGCAAAATGCTAAAAATTAGCATTTTGACTCTGTTTTTTAGCGTTTTTTTTAACGCTTTTTGTCGTACAAAATAAAAAGCATGTTCAACTTTTTGTACACGTCGTTACGGACGCGTCAATATCCAATATGTGGGGTTTTAGTTTTTTTTCCCTTTTTTTATGCTAATATTAGAAAAAGCATAAAAAAAGGGTTTTTTTTTACATTTTTTTTTTACATTTTTCTTTTTTTTACACTTTTCTTTTCTTTTTTTTATACTATTTGAGTCCCTCTGAGGGACTTACATCACTGTGCCTATGATCGCTGTCATAAGGCATGGCAGAGCTACTGCTCTGCCATGCCTTATCGCTTGTACAGCGATTATAGGCACAGGCAATACAGGACGCCAGTGTCTGGCGTCCTGTTGCCATGGTGACAGGCCGGGCTCTCGCGATAACATCGCGAGTTCCGGCCGGAGACACACAGGGATCGCAATCCCTCTGTGAACTCTTTCCCTGCCGCGATCTACTTAGATCGCGGCAGGGAAGGGGTTAACAGTGGCGGGCGCATCTCCGATGTCCCCCCGCTGTTGGAGCGGGACGCCGGCTGTGACTGACAGCCGGCTCCCGCTGCGAGATAGCGCGGGATCTTATGTGATCCCGTGCTATCTCCAGGACGTACCGGTACGTCCTTTTGCGGGAAGTACCAGGCTCCCGGGATGTAACGGTATGTCCAGGAGCGGGAAGGGGTTAACTATATTGTAAAACTATAATTTTTTTTTTATGATAGCAGAGAGAGAAAACGCATCAATTCTGTCATAGATTTAAAAATTTTTTTTTACAGCGTTAATCATGCAGCATAAATGAGACATTCCATGTTTTCTGCGGTCCGGTACGGTTACAACGATACCAAAATTCTTACATTTTTTTTAGGTTTTTCCACTTTTCTGCAATAAAAACCCTTTTTTTGGAAATCTTTTTTTTTTCTAAATCGCTGCATTCAATGTCCTGTAACTTTTTTTATTTTTTGATGTACGGAGTTATGACGGCTTATTTTTTGCGAGACGAGCTGTAGGTTTTATTGGTATTCATTTTGGGGTGCATATGGCTTTTTTGATCACTTTTATTGCGTTTTTAGTGAGGCAAAATGCTAAAAGTTAGCATTCTGCCTCAGTTTTTTATCGTTTTTTAAACGCTTTTTTCCGTGCACAGTTAAAAGCATGTGCAACTTATTGTATGCATCGTTACGGACGTGACAATACCAAATATGTGGGGTTTTATTTTTTTTTATGCTAATCTGAGAAAAAGCATAAAAAATGTTTTTTTTACTCTTTTTTTACATTTTTTAATTCATTTTTTTAACCTTTGTTTTTTTTAAGACATTTGTGTCCCTCTGAGGGACTTTGACCACAGCCCTGATGATCGCTGTCATAAGGCATGGCAGAGCTACTGCTCTGCCACGCCTTATCGCTTATACAGCGCTCTCAGGCACTGGTAACACAGGACGCCAGTGTCTGGCATCCTGTTACCATGGCGACAGGCCGGGCTCTCGCGATAACATCGTGAGAGCCGGCCGCTCCCTCTATGATCTCTTTCCCTGCCGCGATCTACTTAGATCGCGGCAGGGAAGGGGTTAACAGCGGGGGAGGGGCATCTCCGATGGCCCCCCCCCCCGCGCTGTTGCAGCGGGACGCCGGCTGTGACTGACAGCCGGCTCCCGCTGCGGGATAGCGCGGGATCATATGTGATTCCGCGCTATCTCCAGGACGTAAGTTTATGCCGTGTTGCGGGAAGTACCCCGCTCCCAGGACGTAAACTTACGCCCTGGAGCGGGAATGGGTTAAAGAACTAACCAGACCCTCGAGCAGTATCTTCGCTGCTTCATTTCCCATCTGCAGGATGGTTGGGTGGATAATTTATTGACAGCAGAGTTAACTTACAATAACTCTCAACACAGTTCTACCAACCAGAGCCCATTCTATGCAAACTACAGGACACACTCTGTTTTCATTCCTGGCCTTCCTATCAACACCCCTGTCCTGACTATCAGTAACAGACTGACGGCATTAGCAGAAACCCAGAAGGATTTAAAAGAAGCCTTTTAGGCAGCCCTAAATACTTATAATAAAAGCGGCTGACCAACACTGCCAAGCAGCCCCTACCTTTCGAAGTGAAGAAAAGGTGTGGTTATCCACTAAAAACTTGAAGGCCCATGTACCGTGTCCCAAACTTGGGCAAAAATTCATTGGGCCCTTCCCAGTCTCGGCAAGGGTCAGCCAAGTGGCTTTTCGGTTGCAGCTCCCGGGCAGCCTAAAGATTCACTCTGTTCTCCATGTCTCCTTGCCAAAGCCATTTCAGAAAAACACCTCCATTGGAAAATATCAACTGCCCCCCCCCTCCTGTGAAGGTTCAAGGCCAAGACGAATTTGTGGTAGAGGAGACTTGTGGTAGTTGACCCCAGACGGCATTGAGGAAGATTGCAATACCTCGTACAGTGGCAGGCATATGGGCCAGAGGAAAACTCCTGAGAACTAGAAGAAAATGTGCATGCCCCAAAACTCACAAGAAAGTTCCACAAAAGATATCTTGGGAAACCAGCACCTGGGATGTGCGAATGCCATCCTCGAAGGGGGGAGGGCTATTGTCAGGGCTTGAACCCACGTCCTCCTGCACTCCATTCGGCAGCTCTCTCCACTTGGCAATACAGGACTTGGAAAGTTCCTTTGCTGAAACCCAGCCTTGTTCTATATTCCTCCTGATCCTAGTTCCTGCCTCTCTGTCCTGGCCCTGCCCTGTCACTAATTGGGACTCTATAAAGGCATGGCTTTGCCACTCCCTTGTTGTATGATTTTTCTGCTTCACATCACTGTTCGGTCAAGCTCCACGTTACCTGCTCCTCTACTATTTCTGCAAGGCTACACGGTAACAACTCCTGGCTTCCATCAGACTACGCTTTCCGCCTCACCCATTTGTACTGCAACTCTGACTACCTGATAACGACTCCTGGCTTCCATCAGACTACGCTTTCCGCCTCACCCATTTGTACTGCAACTGTGACTACTCGATAACGACTCCTGGCTTCTATCTCACTATACTTTCTGCCTCATCCATTGTACTGCAACTGTGACTACCTGCTGATAACCACCAACTTCCTTCGGACTAATCTCTGGTCTCGCAACGCTACTACAAGCGTGGCTCCTATCCAGCGCTGGTAAGACATTGCATGCATGGTTGGGAGATAAAACAACTGACATCCCCTTGTAACTTGGTAGCTTCATTAACATCTCAACAAAGGTTTCCTTGTTGGTACTAGAAAGAGCAAGTGACATCAAAGACGACTCTGGTACAGGTGTGAATGGAGGAGGATTGAATATTGATGAGTGGAATGAATATTGATGAGCTCTGCTTGGCAGAAGATGCACTTACCATCTGTTTTGGTCAACTCATCTTTCCACAGACCAGAACGGTGGCAGATTGACATGGAAAGCTGGGTGAAGATCTAGCAGTATCATTACATCCCAGACCCATGCAAATTTTGATGCAGAATTTACTGCAACTTGCAGCTCGGAATGCAGCAAATTCCACTTGTGTAAAAGAGCTCTTATGGTTGTCTAGGAGAGGAGGAGCAATCAGAGAGAGACTGAAGCGGTTAAACATGGCGAGAATCTGAAGGTAGAGAAAGCGGGTTTAGTTTATTTCTGTCGGGGGCTCGATAGTCAGTGGAGTCAATAAGAGCAACAAAATAGAGAGATGGAAGGAATGGACATACAACAGGTTTTACAAGGTGTTAGTAATAGATTCGCATGTGCCTCCCCTCTTGTATCTTCTTCTCCTGACGCGTATGACCCTGGTCAGACAGAGCCGTATGTTATGACACAGCGGCGTTCCCTTCATGTGTCAGTAACTACATCCACAACGCTGCCGTGTCTCATCCCAGGACAATCAGAATAAACCTCTCCGTCCGCTGATGTAAAGGCTTCACAAACCAACACAGGAGGATATACTGCAGAGAAAGTATATAGACACTATTACAAAAAGTGTCTTAAAGAGAACCTGTCCTTACGGTGTTACAATACTGTCCATGATGAACTTTTAACAGCACTGCTAATAGGATTTCCTTATTGCTTTTTGTAATCTGTGCCCCGAGTATCTTTACAATCTGTGTATTCTAATTAGAGTTAGATTTTTCCTTCAGCCTGTTCTTGATTGGCATGCATACTGACTTCCCTTCATCGCTGCAGTTTCACAGAGTTGCTGTAACAAGCCCTGCCCGCACCCGCGCCCCTGCAGCTCTTTATTAATAGCTGTGACTTCATGCACTGTGAGGCTCCGTACTCCCGCTGCATCCGAGGTCAGATGATTGCAGAAGTAACAATCCGCAAGGTGCGATAAAGCTGCGGAAGTCCCAGCAAGTGAGGGAGAGCTGAGGTGCGGGAACGGGCAGGGTTTGCTGCGACACCTGCGCGGGATTAAAGCAAAGAAGAGAAATCAGTTTGCATGCCGCTCCAGAACAGGGGCGGCGCTGTGGGGAACATCTGACTCTCTTCAACTCATATACATTGTGGGAAAACTTTAAAAACGGGAGCGGGATATGGACTGCAAAACTAATTAGCAATAAGGAAATCTCATTAGCAGCGCTGTTAGAGTTTTATTGTGGATTGGATTGTAAAAACTTGATGACCGGTTTCCTTTAAGGACTGGTTTCAGTCTACGCGAAGTACAAACACAAGCTTGGGCTTTCTTCACTTCAGTGTTTGCCCTTAAAGCAATCCTCCAGTTCTTGGGGAAGACTAGAGAGGAAGGGGGGTGGATTACCTGCAGTTGGGTTTCCGTTCATTGGTAGTGTTAGATTACTCATGTACTATACCTGCTCTGTCATTGGCTACAGCTGCTCACATGATCAGCACTGGCCAATCAAAGAGCAGTGCATTGTTTACATTAGGTAGTTAAAAAATTGCTGCAGCCATCTTGAATGACTCAAAACGAGGCCCAGAGCCAGTAGATTGGGGGGGACTGTGAAAGAAGAACAACTTTTGACAATATACCTCCCAACCCCTTCTGTTCCAGAACAGAATGTAGTCCTGAAACCGGAAAGTCACTTTCAAGGATTTTTCCAGCTCTTATCCTCTGAATAAGGCTGCCTGTTCCCAGGCGGGTTTTCATTGCATTCCCCGCGGCGATAATCCGGCCGCGGGGAACAAAGGAAAGCTCTCCATAGCATGCTGCGATTTGCCGCGATTTCTACGCGGTCGTCTGCGGTCAGCCTATCTGTCAGATAGGCTGACAGCGGAGATCCGTCTGCCAGCTCCTGCTCCCAGGCAGTGGCTCCCGCGGTGGAGATCCGCCGCGGGATACCGCAACGCTTGTGGACAGGAAGCCTAAGTTATCAGTAGATAATCGTCCGGGTTCTCTTGCCAGGACCCCGCACAATCAGCTGTTCACTGAGCCGCTGTCATGACGTACAGAGCAGGAAGCAGATAGCTCCATATATTATGCAGTGGCTTGGCATGGTATTGCAAGCACAACTCCCATTGAACTGAATGGGCCATTGCACAATGTAAAGCGCTCTCTGCGTCCTGCTCCGTACACCATGACAGTGGCCTAGTGAACAGCTGGGGGCCGGTGGTGAACTCCCACTATTAAGCTCTTGATGACCTATCCTTCAATGCATAAAGCTCCATGGTTGCATCAAATACATCATTACTAAAAGTCTGTCCTCCTTCAGTAACTGTTCCATGTGTCATAAAATGTCATGAGGCATCCAAACACACAGAATGGCAGGAAACACCAATTTTAAAAGTCCACGCCACATTTGTACAAAAACTTGTGATTTTTTTTCTTTATATTATTTCTCTTTTCACTTTTCAAAACTGCAAACACCAAGTATGAGCTGCAGATTTTCTGCGTCGAATTTGCGGTTGGAGAATCTACAACATCTGACAGAACCAGCAAGTAGATGAGATTGTAACAAACCTGCAGTTCTGCGACAATTTCTTGCACAGGATATTGACCCGTAACGCAGATTTTGAACTCCATGCATGTGAACACTTCATCGCAGAATTTACTCATGCAATGCAGATCCAGGAGAAAGTCTGCGACACAATCTGCATCTAAGCAGTATTTTGCGGTGGATCTAAACACCGATGCACGCGGTCTGCAGGCGTCCAACTGCATTACTGAAGGTAATTTTCCACATTCATGAAATCGACGAACCCCATACACTGCTAATAAGATGTGATAACGTAAGGTATGGAGGTGTCTGTGGATGCCAGATGTAGTTTTGTGTGGCTGAATTGCAGATTGCCCCTTTAAGAATTTTTTGTTTTCTTTTAACCATCTGCTCCCCAGTTCTCATAACGTTCATCGTTACATGAAAGTATCTGTATGAAGCCTCATACGGATCCAGGGTGGTGGTTCCTGGGACCCCCTGCAACTACAACACTTGCGGACCCCCACTTGCGGACCCACCTGGGACCCCCTGCGACTACATCACTTGACACAGAGCCAAAGCCATAAGTGGCTCTAGCAGGATGGAGAAGTCCTTCTTTATATCTCCCTCTTGAATACACCTCTGGCTTTGGCTCAAAGAAACTGCGTTTTTCCAAACATTGTTGTCTTTGAAACCAACAAAATGAAGAGACGGTAGCAGAATGCGTGTGTGCATGTATGTGTGTGGGGGCTTTGGTTCACACTGCAATCAAAACTGAATGTGCTGTTTTAGTGTTAAACCACCATTAGTGCTACTAGGACTGACAGCCTGGCCCGTGCCGATGCCCATCCTATTGTATATGTACGGGGGGGAAGGGGTTAATGGCCGCTTGTAGACTTGCCAACTCCGAAAGTAAGTCTCCTGTATCAAAGCTGCTTAGAAAGTACAGTGAAACCAGATGTCACCAAATGCCAACCATGAGGGGAACCGGGGACAGAGAGAAAACCGCTCCCGAGAGAGAAATAATGATCAATATAAAGAAGCTGCGGTTTGTGCAGCTCATGCAAAGACGTGTGAAGAGAATCCGTTGGACGAGCCGATACCGTAGAAGACGTCTAAGACGGGGTCATCAGCAAGAGCCGAAACATCTCCTTATACACTACAATAGCTGAACCTCCATGAGATGCATTGTCAGCAGATGGGAGGATCATTGGAATATCTCTCCAAGAAACCAGGCACCTAATAATAATCCTGCGATGGTGAACCCTTCAGAGGTCAACGTCTTCCGCACCGTCCAGCGGAGTCCTTACTGACGGACTGGAGGCATCTTGGCTAAACGGACTCTTCTACTAAGGTGACTTACAATATTACTGTATGTGATGATAGAATGTGCCGGTTTTATACAGCATGTATCGCGTCAAGCAACCTTAAAGAGTCCCTCCAAGCCAGGAAAAACAAAGATGGCCGGGCCACTTCTCTGACTCAGACTACCGCTCCATACTATTGCACAGGTAGCCTAAGACACCGCATGCTGCTCTGACGAGCCGGCGCTGCTCACGTGGACAACACTGCTTAATAAAAGCAGGTGTAGAGTCTTAGGCTGGGTTCACATGGGACGGAATTGCTGCAGAATCTCCGTGCGGATTGTCCACACAGCAATTCTGCCCATGGCTCCTAATCCCGGGATCAGCCAGCAAAGTGGATGAGATTTAGCAAACAGCCATGCGGCACGGAAAACAAAGACGCAAAAATGCAGGCGGCGAAGCTGCTTCAAAAGCCACAGCTGCGCTTCTCCAGCGGAATTCTCACGTTTTTTTGGTGTGGCCAATCAGCGAGAATTCCGCTGGAAATCCGTCCCGTTTGAACCCAGCCTTAGGCCTCCCTCACACAGGTGTTTGCAAAAATGCTGCATTTTTCCAAGCTGTGTTTTCAGCACAGCTGATAATGCAGCCAAGGAAGCTGGAAACTTTTTTTTCAGGCTTGCTGGCGCAGCAACCTGCGTTTAACGCTATAAAAACGCTGTACAAAGTTGTGCCGCAATTTCAGCCTTATGTGAGAGCCCTATTGAAATGAATGGGAGCGATGTGCTAAATGCTCTACAGAAACACCTGTGTGAGAGAGGCCTTAGACTACTGATGTATACTTATACACAGTATGGATCATGTAGTCGGAGGTGCTGGTGTGGTCATCTTGGTTCATCCAGGACCCAAGGGTCACTTTAAAGGGGTTTAAAAGTTATATCCTGTCCACAGGATAGAGGATAACCTACCAATCAGTGGGGGTCAGCACTGAGACCCCCACCAATGCCCAGAACAGGGTACCCATGTGTAGTGTCCCAGAACATCATACTGCACCCCTCCATAATTGTCATACATGTTTGTCTTATGTAGATGCACTGTGCAAAGCTGTCATGTCTATTTTCTGTATGTGTGTTGCACAGCTGCAGCGTCTGAAGAGTTAACCCCATTAAAATCATTGCCTGTGAGCTTGGCTGCATGTTGATTGTGTCTATCGTACAGTGTCATGTGACGTGGTGTAGATGAATCTATAAGTATGAGTGATTGGGTTGCAGAAGAGAGTGGAGTCCTGTCATCGGCTGCTGAGGGGCGCCCATCTACCACCTGAGGGTTTGCTACCACAGAGGCGCATGAGGGCACCATCACCCCTTGTGTCGCTGAAGATGGAGGAGAAGGAGAGATTGCAGGACCGTATGTGAAGCGCATGGGAGTGAGTGAGCCTAAATGTTTTCCCCACAAT
The DNA here is from genome assembly GCF_035609145.1 of Eleutherodactylus coqui. Classification (NCBI taxonomy): domain Eukaryota; kingdom Metazoa; phylum Chordata; class Amphibia; order Anura; family Eleutherodactylidae; genus Eleutherodactylus; species Eleutherodactylus coqui. Next base: position 75,102,589 of record NC_089846.1, read on the forward strand.
GTTCCATCACAAGAGAGAGCCGTAGTAAGTAACTACCGCTTCTAGTGACTATACGTTATACAGCTAATAACAGTGCAGAAGTCTACCGAACCTCTGAAGATAATATTATCTCTGTTTATGATTCCTATGCGGCCGTCTGCAGTCTGGATCACCGTATAGAGGTACACCTTTAACCGACATCCACACGTGCTGAAGTCTATGACAGCAAGGTGATCATTACTGCCATTCTGTAGGCATTGACTTTCATGTCAAGTATTGCTGAATATGTACTAGGTTTTCCTGCACTGTAAACTCTGCATACTGAAGTCTGTTGCATTATATGGAAAAGTCACTAGTAAAGTTCTACCGGGCCTCCACCGTAACTATGCACTTGTACAGTGTGATTAATTCGTGTATGGAATAGTGGCGTCATGAACTGACAACTACAACCCCCTGCCATTTCACGTAACAGGAAAATTGTATATAGTTTATCTCTCAGCCCCGTGTACAAAATATTTGGCATCTCTCACGGCTTATTACAAAATCTATGACCTCACAAACAGGGCACCACAAGAATCTTTGGCGTCCAATGAACAGGATCTAACCTTGTGTGCTAAAAGTTAATGGACTGTAAAGATTTTTATTGGGCGCAACCAAGATGGCGCCTATCATAATGGCCCCCCTCAAAGTTCACTTTCGCCAACAAATTCCCACCAAACACAATTGGCGCCAAAAAGCCAACGCCCTGGCCTGGCGCAAAGTGGGGAGGGGGTACTACCCCTGCTTCATGGACTTGCTGGTGCCCACAGTGAGAGGAGCTAACTATGGCTGCATACTCCTGGACTAAAAGCATTATCGGCCAGAGAGCAAGGATCATGTCTGCCGCTACAGCCTCGTGATATGCGGAGTACCGGCGGGTTACCCACCAGCCGAACCCTGCTATTATTGGGGTGATGACCTGGACCTCATAGGACTTGTGAAAGAGATCACCAGCAAAAAGAAAATTTATTTCTCCGGGGACCTTACAGCCGTGCAGACCACGGAAGACATCTAAGCCTGTAGAGGAGGCCACGCTACTGCCGGCCATCCCACCACAGCTACAGCGGCCCAGGTAGGTATCGCATCTGTGCCCGCAGAGGAGAAAGCTGAGGCCTCCAAGCACCAATCCACGAGTGATTCAGGAGTTCTGCCGACCAGCTACGCCACCCAGAAAGGCACAAAGATAGCGTCATGACCTGGACAGCCTGTCCTCTGTGGCCTCACTGGGCATAAGCTCTTGGCAAAGTATGTTGTCGCCAACCGGATGGTCCACGAACTAGGATCATGAAGAGATCCCAGTGTCATCGGTGGTAAAGAGAGAAAAAATGTGGTTTCTCTTCTAAAAATAGACTCTTTATGTAAGAGACATTGCTCCGTTTGTGTGTTTTTCAAATTTTTTCCTGTTTTTCATACTTAAGCAAAAGACTAATGCACCAGAGACAGCAAAGTATTATACAGTTATGCAACGTTTAAGAATATGTGCTGGTGGAAGTTTAAGTAAAAGAAGTGTATAGTTTAAAAAAAAAAGTTATATACTAATGTGCTCTCTCTTAAAGTTACTTTTCTTAAAGGCATTCCTCTTGAAGGCATTTTTCTTAAAGGTATTATTCTTAAAGTCAATTTACATATTTTAAGTACTGCATACTCATAGCTAATTAATGTTTAGTATAAAGTAATAAGTTTTAGAGGCACCCGGGTAGGCTTATTTTTAGGTAGAGGGGAACTGTAGTGTTTCAGAACATCATTCTGACCCCCCCCCCCCCTCTATATTGTCATACATGTCTGTCTTATGTGAATGCACCGTGCAAAGCTGTTATGTCTATTTTCTGTATGTATGTTGCACAGCTGCAGCGTCTGAGGGGTTAACCCCATTAAAATCATTAGTTGTGAGCTTGGCTGCATGTTGATTGTATCTATTTCTCAGTGTCACGCGACGTGGGGTGGATGAATCTATAAGTATGAGTAATTGAGATCGAGGGGAGAGAGGAGTTGAGTTGAGTGGAGTTCGGTCTTTACTGCCGAGGAGCACCCACCTACCATCTGAGGGTTTGCTACCACAGAGGCGCATGAGTGAACCATCAGCCGTTGTGTCGCTGAAGATGGAAGAAAAGGAAAGACTGCCGGACTGTATGTGAAGAGCATGGGAGTGAGTGAGCCTAAATGTCTTCCCCATAAAGTCCCACCACAAGAGAGAGGCGTAGTAAGTAACTACCGCTTCCAGTGACTATACTTGTATACAGCTTATAACAGTGCAGAAGTCTACCGAACCTCTGAAGATAATATTAAGTCTGTTTATGATTTCTATGCAGCCATCTGAAGACTGGATCACGGTATAGCGGTACACCTTTTATCGACACCTAGGTGTGCTGAATTCTATGAGAGCGGGGTGATTATTACTGCCATTCTGTGGCCATTGACTTTCATGTCAAGTAATTGCTGAATATGTACTAAGTTTTCCTGCACTGTAAACTCTGCATACTGAAGTCTGTTGTATTGTATGGAGAAGTCACTAGTAAAGTTTTACCGGGCCTCCACTGTTCCAGGGGACCTGAGGCACTATACACTAAACCCGGGATTAGCGGCCGCAGGCAGATTTGCCGCAGGAAAACTCTGCGGCAAATCCGCCCTGTCTGAACCCAGCCATACAGAAAAAAAAATCTATACATATTTTGTATTTTTGCAATCGTACTGTCCCATAGAATAAAGTCCATGTCATTTTTGCCGCAGGGTGTACGCCATAGAAACAAGACATTCACAAACATGGCAAATTTGCATGGTTTTTTTCCCATTCCCCTCCACTTACTGAGTTTTTTTTCACATTTTTCAGTACATTACATGGTACATGAGATAGTCCCATTTAACAATAGAACTAATCCCACAAAAAACAAGCTCTCAGACAGCGTTCATGGACAGATAAGAGTTATGATTTTTTGAGAGGGGGGAGGAAAGAAAAAAATGAAGGAAAAAAAATAAAAGGCCGTGGCCCTAAGGGGTTAAAGCTGCGTTAGTACCTGTATGCTCATTGGTAGGTTTTCCATAACTTTGGACATCAAAAGTAATTTTATTGAGATGTATGAGATGGTCTCCTTGTGGAGAGCGCCAAGAAGGCTTACGGAAACTTCTAGGCATACAATGCTCCTCTGGGAAATAGATGATGGTACATGTTAGGGGGCAGCTTCAATGTCTGACCTTCTGAAAGGCCTTGCAATATGACTAATGATGCAAGCCAAACTACAGTCTTCTCCAGAAGAAGATACACATGTACATATTTGCCAATGGGCATGTCCTACAAGTCTCTATAAGCCTATTACTGCTCTACACAAGGAGAAACATTTCCCCTCCTGACGCAAATCATAGGCCTTTAAGGGCACCTTTACACGGGGCTACTGTTGGGCACTTAAAGGGACTCTTGCAGCAGGTTCATGGCGTTTGACTCAGAGGGGAGCTTTTAGTCACAGAGGTGGGCCATGCCGGCCTCTCCCCGTCCGCTGCATGTACTGACAGCTCTGTCCCTATACACGAAAAAGGGGAGAGCTGTCAGTCCGCATGATGTGGGCCGGGAGAAGCTGCCATGGCTGTCTCCGTCCAGCTCATCTCTGAGTCAAACTGGTGATAGAATCCCTTTAAGCTCCTGCCAGCCGTCCCAGCGATTATTACTCCTATGCTTTCTAAGAGGAGGATTATCGCTTAGTGGATGGAGGCGGAATGGCTGGAGTTCTCTTCCGGTCGCCCGCCTCCATTCACAGCATACAGGTAGTCAGTCATTCAGTATAATGGCTATCCGATTAACTGGGCCCACAATTGTTTTTAGGTGAGCTGAAAACCAAGCGACTCCAACAAGTGACTCTCATGCACTACCTTTGTCAGGTCACATGGTTACACGGAGCGGCTGATGTCCAGAATTGCTTTTAGTGATTATTTTGGCAACTATTGGCCCCAGTAAAAGTACCCAAACTCCAGCCAACTAGAAACTTACTGAACAGCATTGAGGGGCAATAACTCCAAAACTTCTGCCTGCAGATTGGTGTCTTTTCCCTCTGCAGAAAACTCTGGTTTGGCTTGTATTAGTCATGTTATAAGGCCTGGTAAAAGGGCAGACATTGACTTATAAGGAAGCTCCCTGCAATCGCTGGTCCTACAGAGGCGATTCACCATTTCCTGCTTACAACCTTTTGGTTGTGAAATAATAACACACATATGACCATCCCAATAATCCCAGGAACGTAATTATGAAGTCGTCAGCCAGACAGTAGCCATTATCATACTGAACCTACAAATCTACTTTCAATGAAAGTAATCAGAAGAATAATTAAGCCTCATCGGTGAAGTAGAAGCGCTGCCTGCCATCTGCCATCACAGCAAGCGCATCACGTTTATTTTTGTGACTGCCCGGAAATAGACTCACGGTCCTCCCTTCAATTCATGAAAGCACAAGTGTTAAATATCTGTGAGGTATGTACAGAAAAACTCTGTGCATAGCCCCCACCGGACCACTGGAGCGACATGCAGTCATACTGAAATAAGGACAGGAGACTCTATGAGACCTTGGAAGGTGGAAATCTGTAACCTGAATACCGGGTGTAGTCAACAAGCCGATCCGGCACCATAACAATAGCGTACTAGAAAAGGAAGACGTGGATGCGTTACATGATGGTATGACACACAGGCTCCTGGGGGCCCGGACCATGGATTTCAATTTTGTGTTGTGGCCCCTGTAAGAGAGTAAAATCCAATTACAAACTTGAAGGGAAGCAAAAATCAGTCTCTCTTAGTCCGGTGGGACCACTGCTATTACTGACAGCGTACCCAAAGTGGCCTCCTGCTACGATACATGCATGGAGCTGTTCCACTCTGCAGTCCACTGCTGGCACCGTCATTGTAGGTCTGTGTTCGTGAACGGCGAAGCGCTGATGCAATGCAGATTACTAGGAGGAGCACGACCCAAGCAGAAGCCAGTGCAGATTACTAGAAGGAGCACGATCCAATCAGAAGCCAGTGCAGGATTACTAGTGGGAGCACGATCCAATCATAAGCCAGTGCAGATTACTAGTGGGAGCACGATCCAATCATAAGCCAGTGCAGATTACTAGTGGGAGCACGACCCAATCTGAAGCCAGTGCAGATTACTAGTAGTAGCACGACCCAATCAGAAGCCAGTGTAGATTACTAGTGGGAGCACGACCCAATCAGAAGACGGTGCTGATTAGTAGGAGGAGCACAACCCAATCAGAAGACGGTGCAGATTACTAAGAGAAGCACGACCCAATCAGAAGATGGTGCAGATTACTAGCAGGAGCGCGACCCAATCAGAAGACAGTGCAGATTACTAGGAGGAGCGCGACCCAATCAGAAGACGGTGCAGATTACTAGAAGGAGCACAACATAATCAGAAGACAGTGCAGATTACTAGGAGGAGCACAACCCATTCAGAAGACAGTGCAGATTACTAGGAGGAGCACAACCCATTCAGAAGACAGTGCAGATTACTAAGAGGAGCACAACCCAATCAAAAGACGGTGCAGATTACTAGGAGGAGCACGACCCAATCAGAAGACGGTGCAGATTACTAGTAGGAGCATGACCCAATCAGAAGATGGTGCAGATTACTAGAAGGAGCACGACCCAATCAGAAGATGGTGCAGATTACTAGGAGGAGCACGACCCAATCAGAAGACAGTGCAGATTGGGTCGTGCTCCTCCTAGTAATCAGAAGACAGTGCAAATTACTAGTAGGAGCATGACCCAATCAGAAGATGGTGCAGATTACTAGAAGGAGCACGACCCATTCAGAAGACAGTGCAGATTACTAGGAGGAGCACAACCCATTCAGAAGACAGTGCAGATTACTAGGAGGAGCACAACCCATTCAAAAGACGGTGCAGATTACTAGGAGGAGCACGACCCAATCAGAAGACGGTGCAGATTACTAGTAGGAGCATGACCCAATCAGAAGATGGTGCAGATTACTAGAAGGAGCACGACCCAATCAGAAGATGGTGCAGATTACTAGGAGGAGCACGACCCAATCAGAAGATGGTGCAGATTACTAGAAGGAGCACGACCCAATCAGAAGATGGTGCAGATTACTAGGAGGAGCACGACCCAATCAGAAGACAGTACAGATTACTAGGAGCACAACCCATTCAGAAGACAGTACAGATTACTAGGAGGAGCACAACCCATTCAGAAGACAGTGCAGATTACTAGGAGGAGCACAACCCATTCAGAAGACGGTGCAGATTACTAGGAGGAGCACGACCCAATCAGAAGACGGTGCAGATTACTAGTAGGAGCATGACCCAATCAGAAGATGGTGCAGATTACTAGGAGGAGCACGACCCAATCAGAAGACAGTGCAGATTACTAGTAGGAGCATGACCCAATCAGAAGATGGTGCAGATTACTAGAAGGAGCACGACCCAATCAGAAGATGGTGCAGATTACTAGGAGGAGCACGACCCAATCAGAAGACAGTGCCGATTACTAGGAGGAGCACGACCCAATCAGAAGACAGTACAGATTACTAGGAGCACAACCCATTCAGAAGACAGTACAGATTACTAGGAGGAGCACAACCCATTCAGAAGACAGTGCAGATTACTAGGAGGAGCACAACCCATTCAGAAGACAGTGCAGATTACTAGGAGAAGCACGACCCAATCAGAAGACAGTGCAGATTACTAGGAGAAGCACGACCCAATCAGAAGACAGTGCAGATTACTAGGAGAAGCACGACCCAATCAGAAGACAGTGCAGATTACTAGTAGGAGCATGACCCAATCAGAAGATGGTGCAGATTACTAGGAGGAGCACGACCCAATCAGAAGATGGTGCAGATTACTAGGAGGAGCACGACCCAATCAGAAGATGGTGCAGATTACTAGGAGGAGCACGACCCAATCAGAAGATGGTGCAGATTACTAGGAGGAGCACGACCCAATCAGAAGACAGTGCAGATTACTAGGAGGAGCACGACCCAATCAGAAGATGGTGCAGATTACTAGGAGGAGCATGACCCAATCAGAAGACGGTGCAGATTTTAGCGTGAACATGTGGGTTGCAATTTAGCGTGATCGCCTTATTGGCCCTGTATTTATTCCAGGGATTCTCAGATCAGTACCTGAATCTCCTGCAGACAACGGACGACTTTCTGGATGACTGGCCCCTATTGTAGCAGGGGGCCACTTTCACTACGTTGGCTTCAGTCCTAGCAGCGGTCCCACGGTACGTAGAGGGATGCAGCAAGCAGATTTGCTGATTCTCACATCCTAATCTTTGACTGTACAATTAGGTTTTACTCTCTCTTACAGGGGTCACAACACAAAAATTTAAATCCATGTTCTGGGGCCCCCAGGAGCTCGTGTCATACCATCCATGCCTTCCTCTTCCAGTACAATATTGTTATTTCTATGTAGGACCTCAGTAGTGAGATATGGTGGCGGGTGAGTTTTTTGACTGCACCCTGTATAACAAGACACGATTTACAATAAACCATTACTATGGAGTGAATATATAGAAGGATACAACCCAGACGGGCGTGGAAAACATCAGAATATTATATTTTTAGTTTGAGCTAATTCTGCATAAAATTGGAAAATGAAGGAAAAAGGGCAAAGAATGAAAATAACTTTTATTAGCAGAACTTGATGATGGAGAGAAGAAGAGGCGGAGAAGACCTCATCTCAGACACAAGGGGTTACAGACGTGAGGATGAACGAGACCGACCCAAGAGACTACTAAATATTTGGGATTCTTAATCACGTTGGGCGCACACAGGTCTCTTTTGAAATACCAAGCAGGCCCCTCTACCCTGAACCTGCCTCCAAGAGACCGGTCACATCTGAAAAGTCCTCAAGGCTTCCAGTTACTCCTGTAGGAAGAGTTCAGTTTCAATGTCACAGAAACAAGCAAATACAAACCCGGAGAAAAACCCTCTTATATCCTAGAAAGTAACTAATAAGACACAAGTTTTGTATTAATGTTTAAGTAACAATAAACTTCAAAGTTACAATTTTCAAATTCTGTAACATTTTCTTTTTATGCGGCTACCAATATCAATACTTGGAAACTAGAAGAATATTGGGAGTTCTTTTCCAACGTCCTGCTGTAAAATACCGAGAAGAGCTAAATCCTCTGCAGTGGAATTATCAGATTGCTGCCAGAGAGGGGAAAGAATTTCTGATTTTTAACATGACATGTCGCAGTCTTAAGCAGAGATTAATGGTATCGCCCTCCACCCTGTCTCATGGAAACGACTGGAAGTTTTTTTTACTAGTGTTTTTTATATGCCCTCTTTCCAGGGAGTTTTGAGCATGCGATTCCGGCATGGGTGGCGTTGTGCGGACAGCCCGGGCTTGAGATATTCGGCAGGGTCTTGGAGGGGTAGTGGGAGCAGGAGGTGAGAGCCATGTTCGCTTTCCTTCCTAGCACAAAGAACAAGGAGCTATTGACAGAACGAGAAAAAAATTAAAATCCAGTTTTTTTTTTCTGGGACTGGTGTGATATAAAAAGCACGAGGACAGAGAGGGGATTGAGAACTCGCCCTGTGCCGGCTGTTTAGGTAGAACTTCAGAGCTGAAATAACAGCGAGGCTGCATGAACACATCTCTTTCATATTTTGCTTGTTATTGAAGCGGCTTTTTTCTTAAGTAACCTTATTAGTAAAACGTTTAAAAAAGGAGGGAGAGCAGAAAATAAGACATCCTCAGGAGCGGACGCAAGACTCTTGGGAGGAGGAAGCAGGAGCGATGGAGGGATAAAGGATGGCGGCGAAGAGGAGGGGGGCTTAGTGTAACGTGTAAGGGGGGAGGCTAGAAAGCCTTGGAGCGGGGGGATTAGACAGGTCGGGCGGATTGTGAGTTGGCGCACCATGTGAGAAGAAGGGGCGTCCGGTGTAAATAGGAACAAAGTGAGAAATTGTTATGGAAAAAGAGGCAGTGAGAAATTCTAGAAGGCGGGACTAAGGGAAGGGGGAGCGGTGTGACAAAAAGTCACCCAGTGTTTCTGCACACAAGGAAAAACAATGCAGGTAAATAAGATGCTGTAGCATCTTTGGCGTATGCAGGTCTGGCGCAAGAACCACCGCTCTTGAGGTGCTCATGGGGATCTGCGCGAACATGCGGTGCACCTGCCCAAATACACAAGGAGGCGGTCCTGGCTGTACAACGCAGCACCTTACCAGATCATGTCACTGTGACGTGAGCTGGAGGCGCTCCATAGGTTATCAGTGGTTACAATGTAGCACAAATATTGGTCATAATGGGCTCATTTACACTGGCGATATTATTACATGAGCTCTAATTTCGATACGGATGGACCGCGCAGGAAAACAACCATTCATTTTACTGGGTTCATGCACACAGACGATTTTTCGTTTGAACCGGCTGGCCAAATTTTGAAAAATGTCTACTCCTTGTGTAAGTTTCACATGAGAAAAGGACATGTAATGGCGTCTGTACCACGCATCCCGCAGGACACCAATGAGCTTTGTGTGCTGTGCAATGTGAATTGTAACCACGAACCTTAGGCGCAGCTCGCTCCCAGCCTTGTGATGCACCCTGGCGGATGTGTCTTTCAGTGTTAAATATGCAGCGTCTTTACTTTAAAGATCTGCAGATTCGCTGCGTTTGAATTTCTTTTGCACACATAAAAAAGATAAAACCGCACGGGTCAATTGGTTTCAGCATCTGTGTAAGTATTTGCTGGGCTTTTACGCGATCCCCTGGATGCTAACGGGTAACATCAGTCCATAACGACAAACTCAACGTGCTGCGATCTTCTCCATGTGAAGCCCCTGGTCTGAACGCATCCATATAAACGAGTATGTTGGTTCCGCCCGTGTGAACACATCCTGATGCGCGGTTCAGTCGGCCTCTCACATTGAGGTTTTGACTTCCATTTTTAAACAGTTAATTTAAAAAAAAATAAAAATAACAGAACAGACGTCGATGATTGTGTTCTAGAAGGATCCGCCAGACGGGGTTTTCTTCTCTATTAGTATATTTTCATCTCGCTCCGTTTCCAGCAGTTCTGCCTTCTTTTCTCCCCTTCTGCTCATTTGAAAACATCCGTAAGCCGGACAATAAAAATGGAGATGAGCGGAAACCTTTCCGTGTCGTTCCGTCCCTTGCTGACTAGAATGTAAGACAACCGCATGGACGGCTTCGCCCACCCTACGTGAAATGAGGAACACAGATGGGATTGCATCAAACTCGCCCAACTGAAGTGCAGAAAATCCCACTGAATCTACAGGAAGGCTGTGACCATGGACGAGGAAGATCTTTAGGCACAACGCGCTTCGCACAGTACACGGACCCCCGTGTCGTCTGACACGCAGGACGCTACACGTTCCCAGGTGAGGTTTGCACAAGGATAGGATGGGGGGGGGGGGGGGGGTTTCAAACTCAGACTGTCCACGTGAAAAACCGCTCATGTGAATGAGCTCTTTCTCCGTGTAGGTTGCGCCCGTCTGAATACACCCTAAAATGGAACCGTTGTTTGTCCATTTTGATGCTCGGCTGACATAACTGCAGAATGAAAAACAAAACCACTGATGGGAACAAATCCGTACAGAGACAGCACCGCACTACGCTCTACCCCACAACCGCCTGCGCTTACCTGGCGCACTGCTACTCCATAGCAGCAGGACCGCCGTCACAGTCTGGATGAGGAGCTGCATGGGGGTTGCAGGTTCTCTGTTGTACCGGGTTGGGGGTCTCCTCACACTCAAGAACTATCCTTATAGGTTAATATGGAGTTTAGATGCGGACGGCAAGGCGATGTGAAGCTGCAGCAGATGGATGCACTACCTAGATGAATGGTGCAGGTTTCACACGGGTGAGGGCAATATGGGGGTGTGAATCACAGCAGATATCGCCCTGTGGATGTGAGGAGTTTTCATGTGAAACCAGCCCTGCATCACCTCAGGGTGTCACAGTCGGGGATAGCGGAGTTCTCCCACTGTTTTCAGTGGACAAATGTGAATGACCCCCTTGCCATTTGCTATTTTCTCGCCCATGTGAAAACGGTCTTAAGGTGCCGTAGGGCGAAAATTTGCAAGATTTGTGCAGTCCGAGACAAACAAATAAAAGCCCCGTTCTTTTGAACAGGGTCATACACATGAGCGATGTTTTCCTGCATGGCACCGCGAGGTAATGCGATGCGAGAAACAAATCACGGTACGTCCTATCTTCCTGCGATATCACCCAATGTTCTCAGGGGAACTGGCGGCGGCAGCAGCAGCATCGGCCCCATTGAATGCAATGGGAGAACTCAGCGACCTCCTTCTGCGGGTGTGAAAGTCGCACTGGGGATTCCTTCAGCCTGCAGGGATGTGAGTTTCCCATGGCAGCAAGTGTGATATCGCCCTCGTCCGTGTGAAGGCACCCTCACCCTGGTCTTCTACTTCCTGGACCAGACAAACACCCCAAGAAAGTTTCTAAAGAGCGTCCGCTATACATACAAACACGGACGCGGCGTCTCTCCACGAAATTGATCTTTGTGTTTCTCCCAGCACCTGAAAATGCTACAAACTTATTGCTACTGTATATATATATATATATATATATATATATATATATATATATCCAAATATTTGTACAAGACCCTACAACAGGGAAAGCACAATGTCCATCATGCCAACGATTCCCCCCTAATATACGTAAACACAGGTCATTATATCTTACTGTGATTGCGGCCACTGACACATTATTACACACACAGCAGCTGATCCCTACGTGTTGCTGCGGCCATATTCCGTGGCTGTGGTAGCGCTGCCCTCTAGTGGCCACCTCGGTGTGTTACTATCAGATGGATGAATAAATTACAGAAGTAAAACTCTTTCCTGTAGGGCGGGCTCACACCAACGTACGGTATAATGCAGCGCTTTGCCGTCGTGTGGAGCTGTGATCACCGCGACTGATCACGCATGCCTGTGCATCTCACAATGTCCGCCACTGGCTTCCTAGTTCAAAGAAGAAAATAAAAATTAAACTACTTTCCTTGTTTTGTTGGTTTTTTTTCCCCCTAGCAACACATGTATAAAACATTGCATATATGCAATGCAGCGATCTCATACTGGCCCACAGAGAACAAGGCTCTACAACACGCTGCCTTCCTCATTTACATGCAATGAATATACGCAAGTAATTAATGAAAGTCAATGTCGTCACTGACCCCAATCACTGTATATTGTACACGATGACATTCCGCTGGGGGGAGCCGGCCTTATAGTTCTTGCGCTGCACAATACAGTTGCGATCAGCGGCGTCAGCAGGTCTTACACGACTCTCCTCCAGCCCAACCCTCATTATACACTACATGGACAAAAGTATTTGGACACTGCAAACTTTTCAGCAAACCCTGAGTTTGCCGCATGGCCTGCTGGGAGGGGCATGGGTAAAATAAAAGGCTGCTCATTTTGTAATAACTCTTCATCCGAGCGAGCGCTTGTATTTTTGTTGGCCAGTAAAGTGCGATTGCTCCCAGTAAGAGACAACACGTAGTCTTGTAGATAGAAGACTGTTTACCGGCCAGCAATACATGATGTTACAGCAAGGATTCCGGATCCTCTGTTGATCCTTCCTCATGCTTAAATGAAACCCTTATTTCATTTTAGCCTGATGAAGGGTTATGAAAAAACCCAAAAGCTGCTATATCATCATGCATTTGTTAGCCAGTACAAGGTCTCACATCTACAAGATTACGTGTTTTTTCTTAAATAGAATAAAGCACTTTTTCTGAAAAACTTTCAGGGTCCAATTGCTTTTGTTCATATAGTGTATTTCAGATGGGTATATGACAGCCGGCGACTCCCTGGTCCCTGCTAGGACTTACCTCCTGGTAGAAGCTGATCCGGTTGATGTGACAGGAGCGACACCTCATAAACCTGTGCTGCTGCAGCGTTATACAGCCATTGACCTTGAGGGGAAGGTACTGCTCTGCGCACAGCAGGCGACTCCGGCGCAGCCAGGCTACAGCTAGCTTACAGAGAAGAGCTGCTGAGGAGGATCAGGCTTGGAGGTGCGGAGAGGAAAAGGCAGCAAAAGTGAGGCTTTTTCTCGTGTGGCAAGCCAAGTCACAGCGGATCCAGAGAAGCAGAAGAGCACTAATAGACGAAGTTGTCGGCAGAAGAGGGGGGCATTAAGGACAATTTGAGAACTTAGAGACTGCCACCATGTTTTTGCAGCCTTGTTTGAGAGCAGCACATGATAGTGGCTGTCACACTGATTACACTGATGTGTCTGTTGAGTAGATCTGGGCAGAAGTTTTGGAAAAGCATTTTTTTCAGTGGCAGCAAATACACAGAGGACTACTTAAAGTAGTCCTGTATATTCATAAGCTGCAGGCCAGTCCCGCCCTCCAGCCAATGGTTGACAGCTGCCTGCCTACTACTGTGCCTAGAGCAAGAGCTGCCAATGATTGGCTGGAGGGCGGGTGGGTGCAGCTGCAACTTATGAATATACAGGACTACTTCTGGGCATGCCATCTACTAATAAAATGTAAGTTTCTCCCAAACTCCTGCACAGATCCCTACAGCAGACATATCCGTGTAATCAGTGTGATGGGGGCTCCCTCATGCTCAGAGAAGACTGCCAAAACATGGCGAGTCTCTTTAAAGATGCTTAGAAAGCTGACTATTCATTGGTGAGGTAAGTCACATGTGGTTAATATGCTGCAGAGTTGCTGCCACAGAATTGCAGATAGTAAATCTGCAGCTTTTACCGGAGCAGCAAAGCAGATTAGACTCTACAAGGTCTCAGCCCCACGCTGCATGAAACATCCGCACTGAACGCACCCACAGTGCAGACTTTAACACCAATGAATCGGTGCTGTAGATGTTCCCCAAATGTAATTATGGGGGGGAACCACAACAAAGCCGCGGGGGAACATGAGATTTTGACAAAATTATGAATTTTTGATTTGCCATTGCAGAAAAATTCACCCAAATCCAAGAATGAAGACCTATATTATTCTATAGATGATGCACATTGGTTTCTTTGTGCTCTTTGCTTTACATCTCAGTAATTGACGGTTCAGTGTAGCATCGCAAGATGAAGAAGCAAGAATCGGAGGGCAGAGCTAAATTCTCTTTAATATTCATTCCAAGCAACAGGAATAATAAACGAGCGCAGAATAGGGCCACCAATGGGAGGAGCCTTACCTTCCAATCCCTCCCACGAGGAGCTGCCTCCTAGAAAGTGTATATAACAAAGTGGGGGGGGGGGGGTTTGTGTGTAACATTTCTCTCTGTATCCGCAGGCGACAGCAGGATGGGTTTAAGAAAACGACACAACGTTAGCAGAAATATTAGAACGAGTGACAGACAATAGGCAAATTTCGGGATCTTTAAATTGTTGAGTAAAGAAAAAAAAATGTGAAGGAGGTACAAGGATTATGGGGAGGAAAGAAACATTGGTGGGCGTGGGCTAGCAGCAAAAAGGTCCTTGAAAGTAAAGGAAGGGGGAACGAGGACGACATCACACCGGCCACAGTTCATCCACAGGCAGATTAATAACTGCGTGGTGCCAACTCACAACTAATTCATCCACTTTAGGTTATTATAGAGAAAGGGGGAGGGGGTGGATACAATCCCAAATCCCACCTGGTTATACATAAAAAACACTAAACAAATCTGGAGACGGGTCATTTTTTAACCCCTTCTTTAAAACAAAGTCTTAAAATCATGTGCAATATAATAATCTTCCTTGCAAATAAAATGATTGATCATAAAATAACTGGTTTAACCAAGCGGGGCAGCCAAAATTCTTGGATCTTTCTTCAGAAGGTGCATACGTCCTCTGGTTTTCGTTCACGCACCCCAAGAAAAAGCAGAGCAGTCATTATTAATATTCCACCCCTAAAGAGTTAATGAGCGATACCAAGAAAGAATACAGAGGTCCCCTTCACCCAAGTAGTCACCCCTCTACCCTAACAAGTGCAGTAATCAGATAGGGAACCTAAAAATCGGCTAGACCAAGAGGGCGTGAGGATCCGTTCTGAATCCTCCTCTGATTAAACAGGACTCATTACATTTTATAAAGAACCCCAGAAACCCCGTTAACTCCCATCGTCCATTCCAATCATCAGTAATAGTCCGTTCCTCAATTAGCAGTCCATCGTCAGCTCAATGAGTTAGGAACAAAGATGGCTGCTGCTTGACGTTGGTCTCCTTCATAGAGTTCACATCTCTCAGAAGAGCTCTTGGTGGTGTCACAACATCAAGGGGGTCTCCTCTCTTCTGAGACCTCCATTCTTAGCATAGTTATCAAATAGGGAGATTAATCGAGGGTATTGCATAGGAGTGTCACAATGAGAAAAGAAAAATACTGTACACAAGTTCATAGATGGAGCTGGTATCATCACCTTTAGTGGAAGCCTCAGCAGCGGTCGTTAGCTGGCAGGTCACTTTCTGGAAGCATCTGTACCTCTACAGGGCACCTGGAAGGTTATGTCTACTTTGGAGCTTTTGTTTGCGCTTCCTACAAATTAGTTGCATTTAATCCAACCTTTCTGATTTGGATGTTGTCTATGAGTGAGAAGACCGAAGACCGTCAGCGGAAGGAGAGGGGACCGAGCAGCAGTCTGACCAGTGCAGGCGCTCTCTCCCGATAGCATTAGAGGCGCCTAGAACATCTCCAGTTGGAAGCGATCTATTAGAGTATGGATACTAGCTGTCTTTTGCGATGGAGCAGCAGTCAACAGTCTTCTCAAGACAGCTGGTGGGGAGCCTCAAGCATCTCCATCAAGAAGGTGTCTATTGGAGTGTCTCCAATGAGTTTGAAAAAGAAGAGGTGTTCAAGACACTTGAGTCCGATCGAGCGCAGGGCGGGGAGACGGAGGAGCAGTTTTGCAAACCTTAGGTGAAAGGCAGAAGAGATTGGGTTGAGAAACAAGCCGTACAATAAGCTTTAAGTCACTTACCTCATAAAGGAAAACTCCACAATGGTTCTCATGATACTCCAACCAATGCAGAAATGCACATTGCATACTTATAATACTCACGGAGCATTCTTCATTCTTAATGCCTCCAACGACCCAGTTATGAACACCGTGCAGTGACATCTCACCAACAGTGCTGTAACTGCCCATGGCAAAAATGGTCTAGCAACATAGTGTTCTAATGGACAACCTGGCTGTTAGACCGCCTCCCGCACACAGCCTGGCTGTGAGACCACTTCCCCCAAAACCTGACCGTGAGACCGCTCCCCACAACCACAAGAACTCTTTTTTCACTTTTTTGGCCATACAAGTAAGTGATATTGATATACACAGGAGAATTCTTTGGGGGGGGGGGGGGGTTAACATTAAAATAATGATATTTATTAGGATTAAATTAAAATTAGACTAGGGCTTAACAAAAACACAACACGCAATTGCTTATTGTTACTGGGTCATATTTGTAATAGGCTTCAGTAAACAAAAATTAGAGGGGCTGGCCTCATGTATATGAGTCAGTATAGTGAAGTCTCATTAGAGGAGACTAATCCCCTGTAAAGGGACACAAGCCAAAAAGTAAGTCATACTGAGAACTATTAGGCAGAACGATTGGTCCACCATATGATTCATAGGGCTCAGATGCATAAATGGCAGTGTCCAAATTCCACTGCTGGACTCAAAGAGGACTAGCTGACACTGTCTGTGCTACTAAATCATGCATGCAAAATACAGTTATTCAGCAATGCTAAAGGACTGAATAAGGTCAGAGTACTGTGACACAATAGAAGCACAGTCCCCTAAAAAATGATGTGGAAATATAAGAGGTTTGATGCGCTTCTACGTTAAATATCAACGCTTTATCAGAAACCTTATGCATAATGTTTCCTAATGGTCATTGTAAATGTAGAGCTAACACCTACGGAGCTGGTTTAGCATGTAGTTGTGAATAAAGAGCCCTAGCTGTATTATGCAGGCTAGATATGGTGCAAGACAGGAGAGATAGCGCCTCCGGCCTCAACCCTTTCCAATCCAATTTGCATCCTGGTTTTCCTTGGGGGCTTACTCTTTTTCTGCTGTTATACAATGGTGCTATATGCTGGCTAAAGCCAGTACTGCATGAGGTGACACGTTGGATAGGCTCCGACAGCAGAGAGGCTGGTCATATACAGTAAGAGAACCCCGACGGATGTCTTCCAACATCTGAGCTTTACAGCCTTAAATCATAATGTCTTCAGACATCAGACAGTGGATTGGAAAGGGTTAATGGTTAACCTCCGACCTACCATCAAGGCCGGAGGCACTCTCTCTCCTCTGTCTTGCACCATATCACCTTTATTTAGGTAGTTAGCTGGTTTCTGGGTTCTTAGTCATTTGAATCAGACATTGTTTAGGAGTTAACTTAGGGATAGGGCCTTTCTAGCATTCAGCAAAGATGCTGGTTGCAGAACATCTCTATTTCTGCTAGAACAGAAGGTCTCTACTGTACCCTATAGTGAAAAAGCAGTTCTCCAAAATCATTTTTTAGTTCATCATAACTCTATGCATGGCTGTATTGTGACACTTTGGTATCTAGCCTGCATAATACAGCTAGGGCTCTTTATTCACCATGAGGGTACATGCTAAACCAGCTCCGTAGGTGTTAGCCCTACATTACAAAGACCATTAGGTAACGTTATGTATAAGGTTCCTGATAAAACGTTGATATTTAACATAGAAACGCGTCGAACCTCCGAACCTGTATCCATTATCTGGAGGGGCGAAATCCATCATGAAGATCCGTGGTATAAATGGCCGTGCAGCGCAGGTCAGCTGACACCGCAGGTGTTTCCTCGGCGCGCTGATGGTTTCTTCCCCCACATTGCTCAGTGTAAAATGCAGCAGATTTCCTGCAACGCGTTGTCACCACAATCCCCTAATCCACGCACCAGTAGGCACAGCAATCACCTACTGCGACTTACTGACCGACGTGGCACACCTTACACCACATGACTGCACGCAGCGGTGCAGTTATATCCTCTAGTATAACTATGAGGAACATACTGCAGGTACAACATGACTGGACCAACATTACTAGGGTATCATATGGGTGTTCTTACTGTAATACGACCATCACTACGGTAGGCTGCCTGCACATGACCGGGTCGGATTATGCATGCAAAGTCCGGCCGTGGCGTCTACACATACCGCAAGCAGAATCCAGCCCTGGCAGCATTGGAGTCTGCGCGGAACGCGCGCGGAACCTGGCCCCGGCGGCTTCTGCGCGGAACGCGCGCGGAACCTGGCCCCGGCGGCTTCTGCGCGGAACCTGGCCCCGGCGGCTTCTGCGCGGAACGCGCGCGGAACCTGGCCCCGGCGGCTTCTGCGCGGAACCTGGCCCCGGCGGCTTCTGCGCGGAACCTGGCCCCGGCGGCTTCTGCGCGGAACCTGGCCCCGGCGGCTTCTGCGCGGAACCTGGCCCCGGCGGCTTCTGCGCGGAACCTGGCCCCGGCGGCTTCTGCGCGGAACCTGGCCCCGGCGGCTTCTGCGCGGAACCTGGCCCCGGCGGCAGCAGCGGCTTCTGCGCGGAACCTGGCCCCGGCGGCAGCAGCGGCTTCTGCGCGGAACCTGGCCCCGGCGGCAGCAGCGGCTTCTGCGCGGAACCTGGCCCCGGCGGCAGCAGCGGCTTCTGCGCGGAACCTGGCCCCGGCGGCAGCAGCGGCTTCTGCGCGGAACCTGGCCCCGGCGGCAGCAGCGGCGGCTTCTGCGCGGAACCTGGCCCCGGCAGCAGCAGCGGCGGCTTCTGCGCGGAACCTGGCCCCGGCAGCAGCAGCGGCGGCTTCTGCGCGGAACCTGGCCCCGGCGGCAGCAGCAGCGGCGGCTTCTGCGCGGAACCTGGCCCCGGCGGCAGCAGCAGCGGCGGCTTCTGCGCGGAACCTGGCCCCGGCAGCAGCAGCGGCGGCTTCTGCGCGGAACCTGGCCCCGGCAGCAGCAGCGGCGGCTTCTGCGCGGAACCTGGCCCCGGCAGCAGCAGCGGCGGCTTCTGCGCGGAACCTGGCCCCGGCAGCAGCAGCGGCGGCTTCTGCGCGGAACCTGGCCCCGGCAGCAGCAGCGGCGGCTTCTGCGCGGAACCTGGCCCCGGCAGCAGCAGCGGCGGCTTCTGCGCGGAACCTGGCCCCGGCAGCAGCAGCGGCGGCTTCTGCGCGGAACCTGGCCCCGGCAGCAGCAGCGGCGGCTTCTGCGCGGAACCTGGCCCCGGCAGCAGCAGCGGCGGCTTCTGCGCGGAACCTGGCCCCGGCAGCAGCAGCGGCGGCTTCTGCGCGGAACCTGGCCCCGGCAGCAGCAGCGGCGGCTTCTGCGCGGAACCTGGCCCCGGCAGCAGCAGCGGCGGCTTCTGCGCGGAACCTGGCCCCGGCAGCAGCAGCGGCGGCTTCTGCGCGGAACCTGGCCCCGGCAGCAGCAGCGGCGGCTTCTGCGCGGAACCAGGCCCCGGCAGCAGCAGCGGCGGCTTCTGCGCGGAACCTGGCCCCGGCAGCAGCAGCGGCGGCTTCTGCGCGGAACCTGGCCCCGGCAGCAGCAGCGGCGGCTTCTGCGCGGAACCTGGCCCCGGCAGCAGCAGCGGCGGCTTCTGCGCGGAACCTGGCCCCGGCAGCAGCAGCGGCGGCTTCTGCGCGGAACCTGGCCCCGGCAGCAGCAGCGGCGGCTTCTGCGCGGAACCTGGCCCCGGCAGCAGCAGCGGCGGCTTCTGCGCGGAACCTGGCCCCAGCAGCAGCAGCGGCGGCTTCTGCGCGGAACCTGGCCCCAGCAGCAGCAGCGGCGGCTTCTGCGCGGAACCTGGCCCCAGCAGCAGCAGCGGCGGCTTCTGCGCGGAACCTGGCCCCAGCAGCAGCAGCGGCGGCTTCTGCGCGGAACCTGGCCCCAGCAGCAGCAGCGGCGGCTTCTGCGCGGAACCTGGCCCCAGCAGCAGCAGCGGCGGCTTCTGCGCGGAACCTGGCCCCAGCAGCAGCAGCGGCGGCTTCTGCGCGGAACCTGGCCCCAGCAGCAGCAGCGGCGGCTTCTGCGCGGAACCTGGCCCCAGCAGCAGCAGCGGCGGCGGCTTCTGCGCGGAACCTGGCCCCAGCAGCAGCAGCGGCGGCGGCTTCTGCGCGGAACCTGGCCCCAGCAGCAGCAGCGGCGGCGGCTTCTGCGCGGAACCTGGCCCCAGCAGCAGCAGCGGCGGCGGCTTCTGCGCGGAACCTGGCCCCAGCAGCAGCAGCGGCGGCGGCTTCTGCGCGGAACCTGGCCCCAGCAGCAGCAGCGGCGGCGGCTTCTGCGCGGAACCTGGCCCCAGCAGCAGCAGCGGCGGCGGCTTCTGCGCGGAACCTGGCCCCAGCAGCAGCAGCGGCGGCGGCTTCTGCGCGGAACCTGGCCCCAGCAGCAGCAGCGGCGGCGGCTTCTGCGCGGAACCTGGCCCCAGCAGCAGCAGCGGCGGCCTCTGCGCGGAACCTGGCCCCAGCAGCAGCAGCGGCGGCGGCGGCTTCTGCGCGGAACCTGGCCCCAGCAGCAGCAGCGGCGGCGGCTTCTGCGCGGAACCTGGCCCCAGCAGCAGCAGCGGCGGCGGCTTCTGCGCGGAACCTGGCCCCAGCAGCAGCAGCGGCGGCGGCTTCTGCGCGGAACCTGGCCCCAGCAGCGGCGGCGGCTTCTGCGCGGAACCTGGCCCCAGCAGCAGCGGCGGCTTCTGCGCGGAACCTGGCCCCAGCAGCAGCGGCGGCTTCTGCGCGGAACCTGGCCCCAGCAGCAGCAGCGGCGGCTTCTGCGCGGAACCTGGCCCCAGCAGCAGCAGCGGCGGCTTCTGCGCGGAACCTGGCCCCAGCAGCAGCAGCGGCGGCGGCGGCTTCTGCGCGGAACCTGGCCCCAGCAGCAGCGGCGGCTTCTGCGCGGAACCTGGCCCCAGCAGCAGCAGCGGCGGCTTCTGCGCGGAACCTGGCCCCAGCAGCAGCAGCGGCGGCTTCTGCGCGGAACCTGGCCCCAGCAGCAGCAGCGGCGGCTTCTGCGCGGAACCTGGCCCCAGCAGCGGCGGCGGCTTCTGCGCGGAACCTGGCCCCAGCAGCGGCGGCGGCTTCTGCGCGGAACCTGGCCCCAGCAGCGGCGGCGGCTTCTGCGCGGAACCTGGCCCCAGCAGCGGCGGCGGCTTCTGCGCGGAACCTGGCCCCAGCAGCGGCGGCGGCTTCTGCGCGGAACCTGGCCCCAGCAGCAGCAGCGGCGGCGGCTTCTGCGCGGAACCTGGCCCCAGCAGCAGCAGCGGCGGCGGCTTCTGCGCGGAACCTGGCCCCAGCAGCAGCAGCGGCGGCGGCTTCTGCGCGGAACCTGGCCCCAGCAGCAGCAGCGGCGGCGGCTTCTGCGCGGAACCTGGCCCCAGCAGCAGCAGCGGCGGCGGCTTCTGCGCGGAACCTGGCCCCAGCAGCAGCAGCGGCGGCGGCTTCTGCGCGGAACCTGGCCCCAGCAGCGGCGGCGGCTTCTGCGCGGAACCTGGCCCCAGCAGCGGCGGCGGCTTCTGCGCGGAACCTGGCCCCAGCAGCAGCAGCGGCGGCGGCTTCTGCGCGGAACCTGGCCCCAGCAGCAGCAGCGGCGGCGGCTTCTGCGCGGAACCTGGCCCCAGCAGCAGCAGCGGCGGCGGCTTCTGCGCGGAACCTGGCCCCAGCAGCAGCAGCGGCGGCGGCTTCTGCGCGGAACCTGGCCCCAGCAGCAGCAGCGGCGGCGGCTTCTGCGCGGAACCTGGCCCCAGCAGCAGCAGCGGCGGCGGCTTCTGCGCGGAACCTGGCCCCAGCAGCAGCAGCGGCGGCTTCTGCGCGGAACCTGGCCCCAGCAGCAGCAGCGGCGGCTTCTGCGCGGAACCTGGCCCCAGCAGCAGCAGCGGCGGCGGCTTCTGCGCGGAACCTGGCCCCAGCAGCAGCAGCGGCGGCGGCTTCTGCGCGGAACCTGGCCCCAGCAGCAGCAGCGGCGGCGGCTTCTGCGCGGAACCTGGCCCCAGCAGCAGCAGCGGCGGCGGCTTCTGCGCGGAACCTGGCCCCAGCAGCAGCAGCGGCGGCGGCTGCGCGGAACCTGGCCCCAGCAGCAGCAGCGGCGGCGGCTTCTGCGCGGAACCTGGCCCCAGCAGCAGCAGCGGCGGCGGCTTCTGCGCGGAACCTGGCCCCAGCAGCAGCAGCGGCGGCGGCTTCTGCGCGGAACCTGGCCCCAGCAGCGGCGGCGGCGGCTTCTGCGCGGAACCTGGCCCCAGCAGCAGCAGCAGCGGCGGCGGCTTCTGCGCGGAACCTGGCCCCAGCAGCAGCAGCAGCGGCGGCGGCTTCTGCGCGGAACCTGGCCCCAGCAGCAGCAGCAGCGGCGGCGGCTTCTGCGCGGAACCTGGCCCCAGCAGCAGCAGCAGCGGCGGCGGCTTCTGCGCGGAACCTGGCCCCAGCAGCAGCGGCGGCGGCTTCTGCGCGGAACCTGGCCCCAGCAGCAGCAGCAGCGGCGGCGGCTTCTGCGCGGAACCTGGCCCCAGCAGCAGCAGCGGCGGCGGCGGCTTCTGCGCGGAACCTGGCCCCAGCAGCAGCAGCGGCGGCGGCGGCTTCTGCGCGGAACCTGGCCCCAGCAGCAGCAGCGGCGGCGGCGGCTTCTGCGCGGAACCTGGCCCCAGCAGCAGCAGCGGCGGCGGCGGCTTCTGCGCGGAACCTGGCCCCAGCAGCAGCAGCGGCGGCGGCTTCTGCGCGGAACCTGGCCCCAGCAGCAGCAGCGGCGGCGGCTTCTGCGCGGAACCTGGCCCCAGCAGCAGCAGCGGCGGCGGCTTCTGCGCGGAACCTGGCCCCAGCAGCAGCAGCGGCGGCGGCTTCTGCGCGGAACCTGGCCCCAGCAGCAGCAGCGGCGGCGGCTTCTGCGCGGAACCTGGCCCCAGCAGCAGCAGCGGCGGCGGCTTCTGCGCGGAACCTGGCCCCAGCAGCAGCAGCGGCGGCGGCTTCTGCGCGGAACCTGGCCCCAGCAGCAGCAGCGGCGGCGGCTTCTGCGCGGAACCTGGCCCCAGCAGCAGCAGCGGCGGCGGCTTCTGCGCGGAACCTGGCCCCAGCAGCAGCAGCGGCGGCGGCTTCTGCGCGGAACCTGGCCCCAGCAGCAGCAGCGGCGGCGGCTTCTGCGCGGAACCTGGCCCCAGCAGCGGCGGCTTCTGCGCGGAACCTGGCCCCAGCAGCGGCGGCTTCTGCGCGGAACCTGGCCCCAGCAGCGGCGGCTTCTGCGCGGAACCTGGCCCCAGCAGCGGCGGCTTCTGCGCGGAACCTGGCCCCAGCAGCGGCGGCTTCTGCGCGGAACCTGGCCCCAGCAGCGGCGGCTTCTGCGCGGAACCTGGCCCCAGCAGCGGCGGCTTCTGCGCGGAACCTGGCCCCAGCAGCGGCGGCTTCTGCGCGGAACCTGGCCCCAGCAGCGGCGGCTTCTGCGCGGAACCTGGCCCCAGCAGCGGCGGCTTCTGCGCGGAACCTGGCCCCAGCAGCAGCAGCGGCGGCTTCTGCGCGGAACCTGGCCCCAGCAGCAGCAGCGGCGGCTTCTGCGCGGAACCTGGCCCCAGCAGCAGCAGCGGCGGCTTCTGCGCGGAACCTGGCCCCAGCAGCAGCAGCGGCGGCTTCTGCGCGGAACCTGGCCCCAGCAGCAGCAGCGGCGGCTTCTGCGCGGAACCTGGCCCCAGCAGCAGCAGCGGCGGCTTCTGCGCGGAACCTGGCCCCAGCAGCAGCAGCGGCGGCTTCTGCGCGGAACCTGGCCCCAGCAGCAGCAGCGGCGGCTTCTGCGCGGAACCTGGCCCCAGCAGCAGCAGCGGCGGCTTCTGCGCGGAACCTGGCCCCAGCAGCAGCAGCGGCGGCTTCTGCGCGGAACCTGGCCCCAGCAGCAGCAGCGGCGGCTTCTGCGCGGAACCTGGCCCCAGCAGCAGCAGCGGCGGCTTCTGCGCGGAACCTGGCCCCAGCAGCAGCAGCGGCGGCTTCTGCGCGGAACCTGGCCCCAGCAGCAGCAGCGGCGGCTTCTGCGCGGAACCTGGCCCCAGCAGCAGCAGCGGCGGCTTCTGCGCGGAACCTGGCCCCAGCAGCAGCAGCGGCGGCTTCTGCGCGGAACCTGGCCCCAGCAGCAGCAGCGGCGGCTTCTGCGCGGAACCTGGCCCCAGCAGCAGCAGCGGCGGCTTCTGCGCGGAACCTGGCCCCAGCAGCAGCAGCGGCTTCTGCGCGGAACCTGGCCCCAGCAGCAGCAGCGGCTTCTGCGCGGAACCTGGCCCCAGCAGCAGCAGCGGCTTCTGCGCGGAACCTGGCCCCAGCAGCGGCTTCTGCGCGGAACCTGGCCCCAGCAGCGGCTTCTGCGCGGAACCTGGCCCCAGCAGCAGCAGCGGCTTCTGCGCGGAACCTGGCCCCAGCAGCAGCAGCAGCGGCTTCTGCGCGGAACCTGGCCCCAGCAGCAGCAGCAGCGGCTTCTGCGCGGAACCTGGCCCCAGCAGCAGCAGCAGCGGCTTCTGCGCGGAACCTGGCCCCAGCAGCAGCGGCTTCTGCGCGGAACCTGGCCCCAGCAGCAGCAGCGGCTTCTGCGCGGAACCTGGCCCCAGCAGCAGCAGCGGCTTCTGCGCGGAACCTGGCCCCAGCAGCAGCAGCGGCTTCTGCGCGGAACCTGGCCCCAGCAGCAGCAGCGGCTTCTGCGCGGAACCTGGCCCCAGCAGCAGCAGCGGCTTCTGCGCGGAACCTGGCCCCAGCAGCAGCAGCGGCTTCTGCGCGGAACCTGGCCCCAGCAGCAGCAGCGGCTTCTGCGCGGAACCTGGCCCCAGCAGCAGCAGCGGCTTCTGCGCGGAACCTGGCCCCAGCAGCAGCAGCGGCTTCTGCGCGGAACCTGGCCCCAGCAGCAGCAGCGGCTTCTGCGCGGAACCTGGCCCCAGCAGCAGCAGCGGCTTCTGCGCGGAACCTGGCCCCAGCAGCAGTAGCGGCTTCTGCGCGGAACCTGGCCCCAGCAGCAGCAGCGGCTTCTGCGCGGAACCTGGCCCCAGCAGCAGCAGCGGCTTCTGCGCGTAACGCACGCGGAATCTGGCCCCAGCAGCAGCAGCGGCTTCTGCGCGTAACGCACGCGGAATCTGGCCCCAGCAGCAGCGGCTTCTGCGCGTAACGCACGCGGAATCTGGCCCCAGCAGCAGCAGCGGCTTCTGCGCGTAACGCACGCGGAATCTGGCCCCAGCAGCAGCAGCGGCTTCTGCGCGTAACGCACGCGGAATCTGGCCCCAGCAGCAGCGGCGTCCCCGCGTCATCGCCTAGCAATGACATGGAATCTGTGACCTTTCCGCAATGTCAATTGTGGAAGGGCTGCGGATCAGACTGCTTTCACTGATTTCAATGGAAGCCACTCGCGCAAAAATGCAGCATACTGCGATTTTTCCTCCGCAAGCAGAAACCACAATTGATTTCTGCTGGTGGGCAGGAAGAATCCCTTTTCCACAGCGTGCTATAGACGGTATTTGCTACGGAATCCAGAGGTGGACACTCGCCCCAGATTCTGCAATTCAAATCCGCACGTGTGCAGGAGAAACTGTCAGATCCCTTCTGCCAGTGTAGCCCAAACTTTTCGGCCGTGAGGCATCCCTGGGGAAAATAATTTTCACCGCTGGGAACCAATACCAAAAAGGGGATGTGGTCAGAGGGTATCGCTATGGGTGTGGCCTAACATGAGTTAACCTCCAATATTCCAGGCATCCAGCTACCTCTAGTGAGCATAGTGCCGCTTCCGCATCACCTGACTAGCTACACTCACCAGAGGTGGACAATTTTGAGTCAAAATCCAAATCGATGGTGCGTATTTTGATTTTGCCTTTTGCAGAAATGCTGCAGAATTTTCCACTGTGGATAATCTGCTGCATTTCCATCACATGTAAACATACCCCAGAGCTGCGGCCACACCGGGCCGATTTGCTGTGGAGTGTCCGCAGCCGACCATCAACAAATAGTCTGCCTCAAAACCAATTCTGTGCGGATTTCATTACGTATTTTGGTGCGGATCGCACCCCTCATCAAGAAGAGGTGAGGTCCGCAACTGAAACAGCGATAGGAGTGACATGCTGCAGAATTATGTTCTGCAACCCTTCTATTTCCATAGGGGCTCTGTGCAGCTTGTGGAGGAGATTCTCCCTCACTTTGCTGCTACTGTAGATGCTGCGAGATTTGCGTGCTGAGGGTCCGCAAGGAAATTCCGTGAGCAGCCCGCCTAAAGGGGTCTTCCAGGCAGCGCCAGGGTCAGGGTAGAAACACTGCTCCGACCTCTCTGTAGTACATGACACACGATGAATAAGATCCGCTGATTTCAATGCGCTCTCTCACCAGTGTATTTTGTTGCACAATGTGTAATCGCATGGGGGAAAAAAAAAAAATACACGGCCTGACCTATTTTGGTGTGTATTAATGCACTGCAATAGGCCACTAAGGTGAATGAGCAGGAAGCCTTCGTATTTATTGCGATTCTTTTCGATGGGCCAGTCTGCGGACTTTTTTTTTTCAAATAAAATAACACAGCCAAAAGAGACTGGCGCAGGAGATTTGTTTGGTCCTGCAAATATTTATATTTCCCTGTTAAAGATGAGACTTTGCCCCATTCCTGCAGGTTGGTGGGGTTGAAGGAAATAAAGCTTAGTTGTCTAACAGAGGACGCTGCCACTAATCCGACCCGCTAGTCAGTCTGCCCGCCCCCACCTGCCCCGCTGGTCAGTCTGCCCGCCCCCACCTGCCCTGCTGGTCCGGATACTTCTGCTTGCAGTACGACTCCAATGATGCATACACCTTCTCTCTCAGGACCTCCACATCTCCGGGGTTTGACAGTCCTTTGGCATCTAAACAACAAAACACAATTAGAGGATATTTGTTACTTAATGCTCTTTCTTGTCCGTGTCAGTGGGGACACAGCAGACCTCCAGTATGAGGCGACACCAAATTAAGGTGGTTAGTCCCTCCTAGCAGCTGTGCCCTTCCTGCAGGCACTCAGCTCATCAGTAGGAGAAAATGAATGAACACAGGAAGTTGATCGATAGAATTATTTGTTTTCTGCTTACGGTCTCCATGTAAAAACCAGGCCAGACCGAGGAGCCCTTTAATGATAGAAAAACCACCACCAGCGCTAGCAGATAACTAAGTGGGTGCCGTGACCCCAGCGAATGTAATGGGAAAGGGATTTTACAGGAAGCAACAAAAATCCTGTTTTCTCGTCTGTATGATTGGGGGACGCAGAGACCTTAGGACGTTCTACAGTGGTACCAAAGGAGTGGGAAAAAGGTGTGGTCAGCATGTTTGAAGTGGTGGCAATTAACCTCTTAGTGATGGCCCCATAGTGTTTTTACATCCTGGCTTCGTGGGCTTTAATCGTCAGGGATTGTAGCGCTGATCACAATAAAGTACATAAAAACTTTTAAAAAGTCAGAGCTTCAGCTTCCCTCACAGATCACATACATGAGGTGGGCTAAAACTACTCACTCCCATCCTCCACGATGTCCCCCGATCTGTTCCGGAGCAGACCTTCCGACGTCTTCTGTGCATGTGCACCTAAAAGAAAATGAGGAGACATGCGCAGACGACCAGATCGACGCGGGACATTTGAAATCTCCTGCTTCCCGGCTACTGAAGGCAGCCGGGAAGCAGGAAATGTCACTGGGGACCCCGCAGTGACCAGTCCCCAGGTCCGAGATCATAGCTATGCAATGGATAACGGTGAGCAGGGAAGAGTTGTAAACAGTAAAGTAAAGCTTCATTTCCCCTCATGGATCGGATGCATGAGGGGAGGTGAAAATACTCACCCCCGTCCCCTGGCAATAAGGCCCTCGCACCCCAGGAGATTTAAAATCCCTCTGCTCCCGGCTAGCATGTGTAGCTGGGAGCAGAGAGATGTCACCGGGGACCGCTGTATGTGGTTCCTGGTCACATGATCACTGTTATCTAATGGATAACAGTGATCATATTAAGTAGAGATAAAAAGTTTTATCTCCCTTAATGGATCATATCTGTGAGGGAGGATGAAATTACGTACCCAAGGCCCCTGGATTTGTCCGCGGACCTCATCACAGCTTCTGCGCATGCGTCCGCCGCCAAAGTTTAAATTTCCCTGCTCCTGTCTACCAAACGTAACCGAGAGCCTGGAGATTTCACGGTTGCTGCGGTATTCAGTCCCCAGTCACGTGATTGCCGCTATCCAATGGATAACTGCAATCACGTAGAAGTAAGAAGTTGTTAAAATATCCCCTCTCGTCACGGATCCGATCCATGAGGGGAGGTGAAATTACTTAGCTAAAGCCTCCTACACGGGTGAATTTGCATTGTGGAGTCCGTGGCGGGCGTCCACCTCCGGCACCGCAGCGAATACAGCCCATAGTATTCAATGGCAAAACGCCATTTCATCTCCACGTGAGGAAGGATTGCAATTTACCACTCACGGAGAATAAATCGCAGCGTGGTGCGATTTTGTGCGGGTTATGCACAGCCTGCTTCCATTGAAGTAAATGGAAGCCGCATGTCCTGTGGCACTTCCACAGCGAGCAATGCGGAAGTATAGCGCACGGGGCTGAACTCCGCCGCGGGAATCTCGCATCTGGTGTCCGACCCGCCCGTGTGCAGGAGGCCTAAGGCCTTTAGCGATGTCTCCCGACGGGATCTTTATCCGTTGACTTTTCCGCAATTTTGGCGCATGCACACGTCGGCAAAATGGCGAACGCATGTGCAGAAGCTGGGGAGGGCACAAGAAATTTAAAATCTCCTTGCTTCTGGGTACTAAAGGTAGTTGAGAGCCTGGAGCAGTGACCGAGGGCCGCGGTGAGTGGCCTCCGATCACATGATCGCCGTTATCCAACAGATAATAGCGATCACGTAAAGGTTAAAAACATTTGAACTTCAATGCTCCTTTCAGTTCGGGCCCTGTTGTGCATACAGATAGAACATTAGGGTCACAACATGTTTCTAAACACGGGACAAACAGGGGGATCCGTTTTGGGGTAAAAGTCCTCATTCATGTGTGCTCTGTACAAAAAAAAAAAAAAAAACTTTTTAAATGACACGATTGCCAAAACAAAATGAAAATCGTAATTTTTTTCTTTCTGCTTTGCTTAGATTTATTCAAAAACTGTGGGGTCAAAATATGCAGTACACCCCTAGATGAATTCGTTATTGGGTCTATTTTTTAAAATAGGGTCCTTTGTGGGGGTTCTCTGTCATTTTGGCCGCCCTAAAACACCTTCAAGCCAAATGTCTGTTCTGAAAGCCACCAGCTGCTCCTTTGGGTTTTGGCCCCGTTGTGCATAGAGACACAAGATTAGGGCCACAATGGGTATCTTTCTGAACACAGGACAAACCGGGGTATCCATTTGGGGGTGCAAATCCTAATTTTCATGTGCACTATAGAAAAAAAAATATATATGTCTTTAAAATGACTTATTTGCAAAAATATGAAATTTTATTTTTTCTCCTCTAAATAACATTAATTCCTGAAAAAAAAAATGAGTAGTCAAAATACTCCTGACCGCCCCTCAGTGAATATATTAAGGGGTGTAGTTTTTAAAACGGGGTCATTTGACACCCATGAGTTTGCAATCTTGGCTTGGTGACGGAAAAAAAAAAGTGTTCCTCAAAATGCTGAAAAGTAATGTTAAATTTGTACGTCTCCTAAATGGGTAAAAACAAAAAAAAAACAAAAAAAACAAAAAAACCAACAACAACGTTTTTTAAATGTGCGCCCAAAATAAAGTAAACAGATGGAAATATATATCTTAGCAAAAATCTATACAGTATGTTTGCACATATTTGAGATATTACAGTTGAAAATGTGAAAAAACTAAATTTTTTTCCAATTTTGGTGCCTTTAATAAATATTCACAAATTCTATTGGTCTACTTTTTACCACCTAAATGAAGTACAATATGTGGCGAAAAAACAATGTCAGAATCCTTTGGATATACAAAACCTTTACGGAGTCAGTCTATGTTAGAGACACGTCAGATTTCCAAAATTTGGCTCCGCCACTAAAGCGCAAACAAGCTTCGTCACTAAGGGGTTAAGCAACAGGTCCACTGACGGCTGCTGATTATTGCTGTTTGTA
Organism: Eleutherodactylus coqui; assembly: GCF_035609145.1. Classification (NCBI taxonomy): domain Eukaryota; kingdom Metazoa; phylum Chordata; class Amphibia; order Anura; family Eleutherodactylidae; genus Eleutherodactylus; species Eleutherodactylus coqui. Next base: position 75,132,604 of record NC_089846.1, read on the forward strand.
GGACTATAGGAACACTTATCCTTCCTCGTTACCCATCACTAGGAAGGCAGAAGACGCTGGTGATTGTCAAAACTAGAAGGGCGGCACAACGAAGGAAGGAGGGAGGGGTGATGATGACCTTGGCCTAAAAGAGGTATGCCCTGGTGAAAACATCTGGCCAGACTAGCCGGCAGTAGAGGCGATCAGTCATAATGCCGAGGACAACCGGTTAATGTAGGAGGTGAGGGAAGTACTAAGCATGCTCTGGTTTGCTACCCATGTACTACTGACGTAGAAGGTCAGGAGAGACGTGTTAAGGCCAACTCTTCTGCTGTTGGCTATTGTATGTAGAAAACCAGGAGAACGGTAATGTAGCGCTTAGTCTGCCGCAGCACGCTGGATGTTGCCATTGCAAGGCGTCTTGTGCATGCTCGGTTAGCTAGGTTGGTCATGGTTACAGTCTGCTCATATTGGGCTAGAGCAGAAAACGAACGAAGTAGGTCTGGCATCTGAAGGACAGAAGAGTACTGCAAAGAACCTAGCAGACGATGCCAAGTCAGGATTCTCGTGGAATCTGTTCCGAGATGATTGGACGGCATGACCGGAATACCCCAAGAGGGGCAATAGCACCAGGTAGGAGGGATGTGGCGTCCTGGCATTAACTGCCCAGCAGAAGAGGAGAGGGTGATGTACAACTGAACGCATGTGGGCAGTAGTTAGAGATGAATACATTACAGCGTACCTGTCTGATGCCCCCTCTAAACCAGCAGGACTTTAGATACTGATGATGGTGAAAAGCATGTTACCCTTTCAATGGGTGAAGGGGTTGCAGTAGTTGCCTAATGTGGACAGCTTAACATGGTGGTTGCGGGATGCAGCGGAAGCTTGGTTATGCACCAGGCCAATGGACCAACTGGAAAGGTTGCAGAATCTTCCTCCTTGTTGCACAAACAAGAGCGATGAAGCCTTGTTCAGATAGCATCTTCCTTCAGGATGCCTCCGAGTGTTCAGGACTGGACAATTATATGTCGTCTACAGATGGGATACAAGGTTTTCGACGCTCACTAGTAGTGAATGCACGTTGTGAGAGTGGAGGGCAATCTACTCTGACTGCGCCACCATTGGGGGACTGACCAGGCAAGCTGCGCGATTACAAGTAATGACTCCATTATAGAGGAGGTAAAGGAGGCAATATGGTAGCGTGAACTAGTGATACCACGCAGGATCGGTTCTGTGGAAGGAGGGGATGGGATGCCTGACGTTCCAACCCATCACCTGCTCATGAAGATACTGGTTGGCCAATATGTGAGCAGCATATAGGCGAGTTATCCGTGTATCCATTGGCATAAAAGCCTGCAAGTAGGGAGACTAGTGATATACAAGAATCCTGCATGGAATGGGATGAGGAAACATGGGTATATAGTAGAAACATTCCGTCTCCTATGGGAGCTAGTACTGTCGGTCGTGTAGTAATACAGCGACTTCATCATGAAGGTGTCTGTAGAGAGGCAGGTAGTAATCCAGTTACTTGTCATATGACGGAAGGGGGATGGAAATGATTGATGCTTTATCACTACGTAACCGAATACAGGGGGAATGAAGCAGCCCTGCACTGACCGCTAAATCATGTCCCATATAGTAAAGCAGCAGCGCCATTCTTCAACCTACGCATGGGGATATGAATTCGCCCAACACGCACATTCACTAGTAAGGCATGTATGATAGTGAGTGTAAGGAACTCTGCACTATTTATTCTGTGGAAAGGATTGAGGAGGCACCGGATACTAGGAGCCGCTGCATTGGGTCGGGTACAGACATTGACGCTAATGAGGCGGTTTACACTGAAATGCAGGATGCAGGAGTAGTGGAATTACTGCTTGAGCTGGAGTTACTATAGTGACCTCATAGCCGTCTCACCAATCGTCCTACAATGCACCCGGTTGTAATCCAAGGATTCTCCTCCAAGAGAATGGCTAAGAAGGGGGCCATGATACGAGTGGTAACCGCATAGACAGTATGGCAGCACTACGCTCACCAGGCAGATGCTGCTCATCACAATTGTGCAGAGTCTAAGTAATATATGGAAGGGGGCGATGACGATGCAAATGAGGAAGTCATCATGGAGCAATTGGGTGTCATTATGCTACAACTACTCCTCCCATGCAAGGGGGTAATTAGGTAGATGATGGATGTCATCACAGAGAAGCCATAAGATATACCAATACTCCCTGCACTGCACTTCCTCCTCCCATGAAAGGCAGTAATGTCATTCTGGGACAGTCTGGAGTCTTGCCGTACTACCATTACCACTCCTCCGGAGGGGACTAATGGAGCAGATGACATAACTGTGTAGTCATGAGAGACATGCCACGTACCATTATGCCTCCTATGAAAGGGTAATGAGGCTGGTTGATGCTTGCCCGAACTGTATAGTTGCATCAGGCATAGACTTGCTGGACAACACTTACCCCTGCATGGGTACAGCTCCCATGTGGTAGCTCCACTCCGTCACGGAGGCATGAGGGTGGCTGGAGAATTCCCCTCTGTGTACCCGGTTCAACTTCTGCAAAGTAGAGGAGACCAAGGAAAGACTGGCACTACACCCAGGAAAACATGCAGTGCATGAGTACAGCCGCCGTGTGGTACGATACCATAAAAGGAGGAAGCCTACCTGATCCGGATGAGAGCCCAGTGGCTCTGGGCAGTGGTAAAGGGATTAACGCTATGGATTGCTTGGCAATGCTGGGACCATGCTGCCCATAGTCAAGGGCAATCTAGGGAATTATCGCTATGGAACGTTCCAGTATACTCCGGGGAGAAAGGTAGGTGTCGTCACAGACAGTCAAGCTGATGAAATCTAACAGGGTACAAAGGGGGTGACTGTCGGTCTGAGTCTGGGCGCTCTCCAAGTGTTTGTGCACGAGGGAAGGTGGTGAGATATGAGTGAAGCACCCCCCCCCCCCTCAGGGCAGATGGTACCCGGTTCAAGCCAATGAGCAATCCACAGAATGGCTGCAGCGATGTTGCTGGAGGGATTCGTTGCAAGGAAGGGTCCTAGGCCCAGTAGTGGGGCAGGGTCAGAGGTAGCCGATGATCTATAGCCATACAGCGCAGGAGAGAAATTCCTGCCTCCACAGCCGTGCACCACCTGGAGGTCCCATGCCTACAATCGCCTCTATAGACCGAGAAGCAAGGAGCTCGGTCAAGAACGCTGGCCCATTAGAGGGAGGCCTCAGCGTACCGACCTGAAGCTTGGCCGGCCGAGTCAAGTCTCGCCTTCCGACTGCAGCTTGTAAATGCCTAAAAGCTGGGGCCTAGATTACATGCGCAGGCCGGTCGAGATGTCGGGAACAGCGCCAATCAGAGACAGTTGTGAGAAGACAGGACACTCCTTGTACAGTACAGATGTGCGCCAGCAAGATGAGAGCAAGAAGGGGCGAAGGGTCACGAGTAGTGCTGGCGCGGTGGGCGGTCGTGCAGGGAGATGAGGAATCAGAACTGTGAGAAGACCAACCCAGAAACTGTCTATGGACTTGGGCCTGAGAGAAGAGGATGCGGAGGGGGAACACTTAAGGAGTGCTGACAGGTGACGAAAGTGTGAAGGAGGGCGTGAGGGTAGTATATTTGCCTCATCCCGTTTACTCACCTCATCTTTATTGCTTCGGAGCCCCCAGGCACCAGCAGGCTCACCTCCTCAGTGACTGGTCACTTACTGGTGAGAGATTGCTGGACAGGAAGGGAGGGGGGGGGGGGGAGCAGGACTCTCAGGTGACCCCACGGCTGGCAGGATAGAGAGATGATAGAGCCGCTCTGGGCCACCCTGTCTTCTTGGAGGAGGGGGCGATGGCATCTCCTGCAGCACTGCCCCCCCCCCCCCCGTCCACTTGGGGACAAATCAGGAAAGTTAGATCAACCCCGATCCCATCTGGAGGGGGAAAAAAAAAGTCAGAACGTCCACAGAGCTCCACCGCTTGTACACACTGAGATAAGCCGGATGAGCAGAGTGCCTGCAGGAGGGGTGCGGCTGCTGGGAGGAGCCAACTCTTGTACTTCCTGTCGCCTCCTAGTGGCTGCAGCTATACCTAAGGTCTCCTGGGTACTGGTGTACCTTGATGCCACTGGAAGTAGTAGGTAGCCTCTCGGTGGTGTGTGCGCTCCCAGCTCGGCATCACAGCCAGCGTCGGGGGTTTACAGCGCAGGGGACAGTAGACACCAGAGTTCGGCATCTCCTCACGATGGCGTGTGCGCTGCAGACTTGGCAGCGTCGGTGGACTCAGGTGTGAGGCAACAGCACAACATCAGCAGCAGGAGCAGACAGAGGCAATAGGGCAGCGCCGGGGATTGCGACAGGTCGGCCCAGGAGCGCGCATATACCAGGACCTACATTGTCACACAAAGCACAGCAAGAGCCAATCGGAAACTAGAGCTGTGACAGGAGCGTTCCTCATTCCAACCCCTGTCAAACCCCTAGCTTCCGGTGCTGTCAAGGAACACCAGTACCGGTCTCCTGTGTCCCCCGATGACACAGACGACGAATAAGAATATGTTTAATCTGAAAGCCAACAATCCCATCCTATAATCATGAATATTAACGATCTGCTGCCATTCACCTACCATGGATCCCCTCGTTATGCCTGTACAGGGGATACATCCTTACAGTACTAAGAATTGCATACAGATAGAGTGTTTCCAAGCCGGAAGGCCAGAACTTAACTCTTCAGCTCCCAGTAGCGTTGAGTTTAGCTTTTGGGGCAGTCAATGTGCAGATCCTTGAAAACAATGACCCTCCAAAACAAAACTCAAAGCCCTGTGACAATGTTTATGCCCTCCGTGCCCGGCCCAAGACCCAGGAAATCATAAATCAATGGCGGCATAGGAGTGATACACTTGCATGTGCCCTTAACCCCTTAAAGGGGTTGTCCCGCGCCGAAACGGGTTTTTTTTTTTTTCAACCCCCCCCCCGTTCGGCGCGAGACAACCCCGATGCAGGGAGGTAAAGAAAGCTCACCGGAGCGCTTACCTGAATCCCCGCGCTCCGGTGACTTCTCTACTCACCGCTGAAGATGGCCTCTTCCTCCGTGGACCGCAGCTCTTCTGTGCGGTCCATTGCCGATTCCAGCCTCCTGATTGGCTGGAATCGGCACGTGACGGGGCGGAGCTACACGGAGCCCCATAGAGAAGAGGAGAAGACCCGGACTGCGCAAGCGCGGCTAATTTGGCCATCGGAGGGCGAAAATTAGTCGGCACCATGGAGACGAGGACGCCAGCAACGGAACAGGTAAGTATAAAACTTTTTATAACTTCTGCATGGCTCATAATTAATGCACAATGTACATTACAAAGTGCATTATTATGGCCATGCAGAAGTGTACAGACCCACTTGCTGCCTCGGGACAACCCCTTTAATGACAGATCACTGCTGTTTAACCCTTTACATGCCGTGGTCAGATGCTGATCATTAAGCACCCTAGTTTGGAAAAAAGGAACAATAAAAATAGAAACCTCAAAATCCCACCTTTACCCCCCAATACTAAGAAGAAAAAAAAACACATGTATTGCTGCATTTGTAATGACCTATAAAAACAAAAAAGTTTGTACATTTAATCCCCACAGTGGATGTCATGAAGCAAAAAAAGATAAAAAAAATAAATAAAAAAAAAAGAGGGGGGGTGGGGAGAAAAGCAAATTCTGTCTTTCGCACCTTTCAAAAAGCGGAATAGAAAGTAATCAAAAGGTTACATGGATCAACAAATGGTAGCATTAAAAAGTACAACTAATCCCGCAAGAAAAAAGTTAGAGGTCTTTGGATGCAGCGATGAACGGAAAATTTTTTTAAGAAGTATGAAAAAGTTGCAAAAAAAGACCTCTATTAATCTTGCCTTTACCAGAAAAATTGAATCAAAAGGATATATGTTCCCAAAAATTGGATAAATGTAGAGTGGAGTTCATTCTGCAAAAAACAAGCCCCCATAGAGCTCCGTCGATGGAAAGCTGAAAATGTTCTGGAGTGTGAAGACACAAAAGCAAATCTTAAAAAAAAAAACAAAAAAACAAAAAAAACACAGAACCCTGAATAAAACTTGCTCATGGGAATCGTGCGAATCGTGAGAATAATGTTATCACAGTAGTTTATTTTACATTCTGAACGTCGTGAAAACGGAGTCCAAAACTAAAAAAAAAAAAAAGTTACCGCATGAAAAAAACACAAGCTGTTCTGCAAAAAACAAGACCTCATATAGTGATGTTGATGGAAAAATTTAAAAGTTATGCCTCCTGGAACGCAATAAAAAAAAAAAAAAAAAAACACTAAAAAAATTTTGTCATTTAGGCATAGACAGGCTCAGTCATTAAGGGGTTAACATCTAAAGAAACCATTACCTGGGTTAAACAATATAATTGCTCGTAGACAGCCCAGCTCAGTCTTATCCATGCGCATATCTCGCATCTTGGACACAAGTTCAGTGAGAACTCTGCAAAATACAGGAGAGCATCAGACAGCATTAGACTTGTGTAGGTCATGAGAGATCATACATCCCACTGCAGTTTCCCCATTACCTGTCAAATATGGCCCCCACGCCAGCGCTGTGCGCACTGTTACGGTGGACATGCAGTCCTGTGGCCAGCAAGATGCCGTCCTTCACAGAAATGGAGCGGTGGGAGAAAGAAGCGATGAGGAGCTCATTCCACCCTAAGAAGGAGGGGAAGGAGAGAGGAAGGTCAGTGGGGGGGCAGAAAAGCCAACCATCAACTACACAGAACATACATCAATGCCTACAAGTCTATAGGCATGCTAAATATTCTAACTGGAACCCGAAGGTAAAGTAGTTCTCACCAGCTCTAAGCAGTATAACCTGATCGTCCAATAGCAGCTCAGAGAAGTGCGGTATCCTCTTCGCCCATTCAACGAGGGTAAAAAGTTGTTTATCAGCAGCTTGACAGATGTTTGTCACCGGATCACTGGGCTAAAGGGCAAAGAGAAGAGGTCAAGACAAGAGCCCCAAGTCTCCCAACCACTGGTTATAGTCTTTCTGATTGGATTAGGATTAAAGGGGTTGTCCCGCGCCGAAAGATAAAAATTTTTTTTTGCCCCGTCACCCAGTACCTGTAAAGGAAATCCGCTGCCATGTGTTAAAAAAAAAAAAAAATTCCCTTACCTGAATCCCCGTTCAGCAACTTTAAAAAATCTTGTCCAAGATGGCTGCCGTTGGTCTTCTCCCACAGTGCACCATGGGTCTTCTCCCATGGTGCACCGTGGATGTTCTTCTGCTGTCTGTGCTCCACTGCCGATTCCAGCTACCTCATTGGCTGATCAGCACCATGTGATGGGGCGGAGCTACTTGATGCTGAGAAAGGGGAGGAGCCAGGACGCAGCTCGTGAGCCCGGACCATCCAGGAGAAAAATCCTATGTGCGCAAGCGCGACTGTTCGTGCGACCAGAGAAGAAGTTTGATCGTCGCCATGGAGACGGGGACGCCAGCATCGGGAGGGGGCAAGTATATAACTTCTGTATGGCCAATATTTAATGCACGATGTACATTACAAAGTGCATTAATATGGCCATACAGAAGTGTATAACTGCACTTCATGTTGCGGGACAACCCCTTTAAGGCTATGTTTACGCGTAGCAGAAATGCGCTCAGTAGACGCCTGACGGGTGCCCAGCGAGGGAAGAGCCGAGAAAACGATGACGTTGGAGGTGCGGGGGAGCGCAAGGTCTTCTGAAATAAGATGAAATCGGCTGCGCCTCTGCAAGTCCAAATCCATGCAGACAGTGCCGGTTCTGACCGTCTTTTGCAGAAGTGCTGTGGAATTTGATGTTGCAGCATTTCCGCTATGCGCAAGAACATATCCTAAGCAAGTAGAAATCCTATGCAACATTAAAATGGCGCAACAGAAACCAAATTATGAGGTGCCGAGTACCTGGAAGGTTAAGTATATAAATCTTGTTATAGTAGAGAAGAAAGAGTCCAGTACCAGATACTACATATTCCCACACCCAGGACCACCGCCCACCGGTACTCACAGATCCACCCCCTTCGAGGCTCTGATCACTCTTCTGCTCCACCGCCAGTTCAGCCTCCAAAATTTTCTCCACAGGCATATCCTCATTTATTGCCCCACTGAACTCCGCCTCTCCGTCACGTTCCCGGCCGCGCTGACGCTCCTCCTGCACCGCTGAGGGGTACAAAAAAGGGCAATTACTCAATAGGAACATCCAGTCATGGCTATAAAACAACCTGATGCGCACCGTGTAGTATGACACTACATGCCGGGTCTTAAACTGCCAATCCCCAGTAGGCAGCAGGTAGTCAGAAGCGGTGCCACCATCTTGGCTTGTCAAGGAGCGGTGGGTTGCTGTAAGGACCAGAATAGCTTACACCCAGTCTCCCTGAACGCTGCGTTGCAAAATCTTTAGCTATCAATTTGTGGTACAGAAAAAAATAAATAAAAAAGTTTCATTTAGGCTGAATGCCCAGGGACGGGTTTTTACTGTGAAATTCGCAGCCAGACGCGAATTCTTCAGCAATGTCCGTCCATAGACATGCTATGTTAAAAGATTCTTCCCTGCCCACGAGTGGAAATCAACTGTGATTTTCCGCTCGTGGGGGAGAATTGCAGCATGTTCTACTTAGTGCAGAAAAATGCGCAAACGGCTTCCTTTGCAGTGAATGGAAGCAGTCCGTTCCGCAGCATTTCCGCTGTGAGCACTCCAGAAGTATTGTGGGAAACCGTGTCATGCCCTGCAAAGCGCGCCGGCCGAGACACGGCGGATCTGGACAGGCGAGTATGGGTCTCTGCCTGGGCACCGGGTCGGAATCCGCTGTGAGATTTCGTGTTCAGTCAGTTGTGCACACGGACGGGAATTCTACCCACCTGAATAAGCTGTAAGACTGAGTCTTCTCAGTTTTAGGATGCGTTTACATAGGCTTAATATAGTCAGACTTTCCCGACGAGGATCAGTTTTGTTGTGGATTTTCATGCGAATCAGCACACGGATTTAGCCCCAATGTAGCAAGCCTGCTTACAGCTGTGCAACACATTCCTGCGCAAATGTGGTGCTGAACCACGTTAACGTAAATATTTTTTTTTTTTTTACAACCCGGGTTTCAGAGTCTGTGTGGAAAAACCCATTCGCTACGACTACAGAGCACATTTTGACATACTTGCTGGGTTTCCATTTAAAAAAATAAAGCCGCACATCAGTACATCGCCATACGTTCCTGTCAAGCCATATCATGTACAACGGCAAGAGTTTCTATTGAGTCATCTAGTGTACTCATCAATGGGCACCATTGATACAGGTGACCCTTGACACCCCGAACTACAGGAATGATAGGAAACGTAAAGAGGAAACATTGGACATCCCCTTGTCACAATGTACTAACATAGTAATAGTATGCGAGGCCGACAGCCAAGCACCAGCTCTCCCTGCCACACAGACCATCGGCTTGCTTCTGACAAGCCGATGGGCTCTATGGCATCCTGTAAACAAAGCAGGACTTTAGAAGCAGGAGATTGCCAGCAGATCGGCAATATCTTCTTGCTTCTGTTTTTCAAAGTCCTGCTTTGTTCTCTGTGGGTCTGTGCAGGCAGAGCACACTACCACAGCTTGTGGCATTGTGCTCTGCAGATCCCATAGTGAAACACAGCCTGGAAATCTTCCGGGCTATATCACTATGGGCAGTGGAGCTCGTCCCAGAAAATTTCCGGGCGTGCCACTCAAGGGGTTAAAAGGGAAAAAATTCCGTCCCAGCTACAATCTGGTAATTGGAATAAGGCCGCTTTCACACGGGCTACAAAAATCGCACATTTTTCTTGCGATGCGACAGCGCTACAAAACGCAGGTATGTGAAGCCCATGCTTTCCAAAGGGTTCTGTCACATTAGCGAGGTCTTGAAGGTTTTGTAGCGCATGTTTCGATACGGAACCTCCTTGCTTAGCGCATCGCATGAATTTGTGATTTTAACATTATAAAACTCCTATAAACTTTCTTGTGATAAAATCATCAGACTTCATCGTGCGAGAAAATCACGGGCAGCAGCGAGATTATTTCACAAGAAAAAAACATCACTGTCGCTACATAATCGCGTGTACAAAGCTGCGGTATCGCTGTCACCCATGTGAAAGAGGCCTAATCCCTGGATCAGCGTCCATCTGAATAATCCGTGATATAACATATTGTCTGTTTGTATGGCAGCGACACAGAACTGATGAGGCGCAGACGTACCCTCCCTCTTCATGCCAGTGGCCAGACACTTCTGATAGCGGCAGTACTGGCAGCGGTTCCGCTGTCTCTTGTCCACCGTACAGTCCTTGTTGTCCCGGCAGGTGTAGGTCAGGTCCTTGCGGATGGTGCGTTTGAAGAACCCCTTGCAGCCCTCGCAGCTGTACACGCCATAATGCTTCCCTGCAAGACACAAGCGAGGTGATAAATGGCAACGAGTGCGATGCCAGCCAGTATGGGCTACGCCAAGTAATAACTGCAGACACTTCTATTGGCAGTATAATGCAATCTGCATGTGTGTTCTGGCAGCAGGAGGATTACAACTTCCAGACGGCAGCATCAGCTATCTCCTTAGGAAGTCTCTTGCCGTTCCTCCTCTCCCACAAGTGGCTACACTCCTGCAGCTAACGAGCTACACCTGCTTTGTTGGCTGCTCCCGAAACAGTGATTGGCAGCCACGTGCACCCAGTGCCGGGTTTGGTGCTTACACTCCTCTAGGCTACAAGGAACGCCCCAAATAAAACACACTGGGTGAACGTGACATACAAACTGACTCCAGTGCAGAAGATACCAGAGAACTGCAGCCAACTGCTACCACCATCAATCCCCGGGGCGGCCACACTTGGGCTAGGAGCCTCCTATGGGTCCAACCCTATAACAAGCATGCAAGACCCTGTAAGGTGCAGACCAAGGTTAATCTACATGGGCTCTGCTGCTACTATCCCCGGGAGGTGGAGCCTGACTGTGGGCATAAGCCCCAATCCAGTGCAGGCAAGAGCATGGAAGTTATCAGTGTGCGGACTCTACTGCTACATGGGCCTGCTGTGGGGGCGTCTAGGGTGCACAGATCGTCCTCTGGACAATTTGGTGGGGTCCTTGATGTCACTTAATGTGGAAACAGAAGACACCGTCAGCCCGTGACCCCCGGACTATAGTGCAGACCCCAATAGGCCATACATTATAGTTTACTATAGCGGCAGATTTACTGCAAACTGGCGGCACTGGAAGTCAGTAGATGCAAGCGGGCAGAGGTGCTACAACACCTCATAATGGCACGCAGCAGCCCTTACCCGAGGAGCGGTCTCCGCAGATGGCGCACAGCCTCTTCCCACTTGGCGTCCCTCCGTTGGGGTGCCCGCTCATGACTCTCATGCCCAGAGGAGGCTTCACGTCTTCAGAGGAGCTGACAGGATGCAGGCCAGAGAGGTTCACTGTGGAATTAATCTATAGAAGGAAACGTAACATTACTTGTATATAAAGTAAGTGTGAGCGCTGAAGTGTTTATCTACCACAGAGCGCGCCACCAGCAGTCATATCACTAGAGCCCCCTGCGTAACAAGGTGTAGATCCCTTCCGTGCCACCAAGGGTCAACGAGAACAGTGAAGGTGCCCCCTGGCACACCAGGTTGGCAGCAGATGCTTTAAAAGGTGCTGCATGTGAACAAAATATTTATCGGGGGGGGACAGGAGATAAAATATAAAGACCGCATACTCAGCGGTCTTCAGTCCACCGGGCTCTCGCTGTCCAATCCTCCACCGCGGATGGTTGCCAGAAGTCAGGTGACTACTGCAGCCTATCAGGGGCTGCAGCGTCACCTACTGAACTCCTGGCATCAGCAATCATATTTTGGGCACCATGACAAGTGTTCAGGATGCCTCTGATTGGCTGAAGAGGTCACCTGACTTCCACTACAGCAGGAGACGGTCTCCAGACCTCGGCAGGGCAGTGCTGACAGGCGTGTAAGCATTTATTTTACACATCTTTTGGGTGTTAAACTCTTCCTCACACAACCCCTTTAAAGCGTGCGGAGCTCCCCCCCCCCCCACTCCCCTCTGCAACCCCCCGCATCTTTTCGCCCGAGTAGTCAGTTACTCGAAAAAAAGCGATGCTCGATTGCGAAATCTCCCTAAATGAGTACGTTCGCTCATCTCTAGTGCCCACACAATCAGATAACGGAAGAATACACTGAGGTGTCGCAGTGATTACTAGCCCCATATCTGCCCACTGTATGACTTGTATTCTGCATTTATCACCAATTCTCCCCTCTACAGGCTGTAATTCCCAGTCTCTCCTGAGCTGGTGGGTGGAGACCAGCGGCTATGGAAGTTTCCCATACATAATGCACATAAGTGAGAGGGACATCTTCTCTCCGAAGCACAGACTTATAAGTAACTGCAGCATGGAGAGCCTTATACAGCAGTAATGAGCAGTGTAGATGTCATTCCAGTAGCAGTGACACAAGCCAACTACTATTAGCTGCAGCAGCACCTGTGCAAGTGTCTCTGCTTTCATCTCCCTCTGCAGTAGCTCCTTCCCCTCTTCATAGGTTTCTATAGACAGCATGAGACAACACCCCTTCCCCTACTAGTCAAGTGAAGGGATTACAACGGGCAGAGTTCAGCAAGTTAAAAAGAAAGGCGCCTCCTAATGGCCAGTACCTTAGAGAACTTTCTCAGCACAAAAGTGTCAATGTAGGGAGCGAACGTGGTCTGCTTGTTCCCAGTGCAGATTTAAGCCCTGTAAGTTACCTGATGTACCCTGCATGGACCAGACCCGCATTGCCAGCATTTCCCAGGGATGCTCACTCTGTAGGACAAGTCATCCCCTTGAACGCTATGCCACGTTTACCCATTCCTGAACAATTCTTTGCAGTATGGCCAGGTGCAATGCTCTGCAGAGAGGGGGCGCTGCCACAAGGCTTCCCAGAGCACTTGACTGTCTCCACCGGCCTCTCTTCTTCCCATAGTACATCCTGGGGCCATCTCTTTGCAGGTAAGTGACGCACACACCTGGCTGTCCACATGATGTAAAAGAAAACGCGATTCATCAGACCAGACCGTCTTCTTCTATTGCCCTATGACCAAGTTCTGACCCTCATGTGACCATTGCTAGACAAGGGGCAGCATGGGCATTAACCAGTCTGCGGCAAGCTGTGATGTCTCATGTGATCGGACCCCCATCATGGCCTAAAGTAGCTCCTATGTGGGGGGGGGGGGGGGTCGCACCAGACGGGAGGTCTTCAGATGTCGCAGGTTAATGACAAGACCCCAGATAATGAACAAAATGGTTGCCAATGCGCCCCAGAAACTGCAAACAGCAGAAGAGTTTAGGCCCATCAATTACAACTAGCGCAATGGCCACCTTCCCACAACTGCCGGCCTCTCGGCGCTGCTCTCCACGTCACAGTTTACTACAGTAGCAAAGAACAGACAGTCCCGGCAGCGGCCGTCAGTCTACTAGTGGCTGCAGGTGAAGACTGAGGGATACAGCAGCACTCACCAACCATATAGGGGGACCCTTCCAAAGGAAATAGCTGCTCACCTGAAAAAGGGATTGAATCCACAGAAATCCCAATGTGTCAAGTCCAAAAAGAAGCCCCTTTGGCTTGACAAAGACCCGTTTTGTCTAGGGTCGAAACGTCGCTATTTTTATGGCTATGAGGTGTTTATAACTGATGCTTATGCATTAAAATCTTTAAGCACCTAACTTGCTGCCTGACCCTGCTTCTTTTTGTACTAGTGGCTGCAGGACACCATCCTGTGACCTCCGGTCAGATAGTCAGGTAAGGAGTTCCCAACAGTGGAAAAGCTATCCGTTCTGGATGACTGATACAGCTGGGACTTGTAGTCCACCACCAGCTGGAGAACAAAAGTCATGGACTCTGAGGGAGAGGATAGACAGTTTGCAGTGTGGTGGTCATCGGGGCACATCAGTAACAACCAATGCGTTTCCATTCCTCCCAGCGGGTACACGACGCCCGAGCACATGCGGAGATTATAGCCAAGATGGTACTTAACCTCCACTAGGCTGAAGATCTTATTTGAACCACACTGGCGTCAGGGTCCCACCCAGGTACAGCGGATGTAAAAGACAGGGGGGAGGGGGGTGGGATGCCACCCAGCTTCAGCAGGTTAAAGACAGGGAGGGGGGTCCCGCCCAGCTTCAGCAGGTTAAAGAAGGGAGGTCCCGCTGGTGTACCTTGACGCTACAGGAAGCTAGGGGTTTGACAGGAGGAATGCCCCTCACACCCCCCTATTGGCTCAATGCTTGAAGGTGGTAGGAGCGTGTGGATGAAGTTTTGTCTGCCGTTCCTGGTTAGGGTGAGGGGTTATTTTTCCTATTAGCCTTAGCTTATTTGCTGGAACATGGCATCATTTACTGCAAAATAAGCCAAGCCTAACCGGAAACGTAACCCCTCACCCTAACCGGGAACGGCAGACAAAACTACATCCACACACTGCAGCTATCAGTCAGTGCTCGCTGCGGGCCGCCCTGCCACCGGCTCTGTATTCCTTGCCAGTTGCCAGCTGTTTGGCATGCGGCTCACTCAAAACTGCGGTGCGCTGTCCCTCTGCTGACGCCGCTTCCACTGTGCCCACTGTCTGCTTGTGGCGTGTGTAACTTGACGCTGTCCTCCGTGCCAGCGCCGCTGCTGCCAGCCTCCGCCCAACACCACTCGCTGGCTACGCTCCCAGCCTCGCCGCAGTCCTCCGCCCCCAGCCAATCAGAAGGTGAGGGCGTGAAACAGTTTTTTGACAGGTGTATTATGTCGCCACCCTTACTTCCGGTGGCGACATAGTACACCAGTACCGCCTGCATTTCGGACCCTCCGAGATGACAAAGAGAAATCAGAATATGGGAACAAGGCAGGTCAATTTAGCAATAGGGCCTTTTCAGATATCTAATATCACATGACTGAAGGATTCGGCAGGGGGGAAAAAAAAAAAAAAAAAAAAAAGAAAAAAAAAAAAATCGCATTCCCATCCCCCCAAAATTAATAAGTGATGAATAAGGATTTGGCGCTCACTGGAAGGATACTGAAAAGTGTAGTAGGTGAGGGGTCTTGATTGCCAGGTGAAGACGAATATTCCTAGGTGCTGTAAACAATCTCATAAGAGAGAGCGGCTAGAGGGAAACTCCGATCATGGCATGAAGGAGGAAGATATAAATGAGATAAAAGGAAAAAGTGAAAAAGGCCGTGCGGCCGAAACGCGTTGTGTATTATATTTTATTCTATTTTATTAAAATCGTGGAACCTGTTCATCATTGTTGATCGGCACCATATTTGATACGCCTATTTGGATTAGGAGGCGCCTACCCAAAAGGCGCCTCCCTGAAGTAAGTGATATAACCTTAATCTCTTCAGTATACTCTATTTCTACCTACTCTACGGTGCGAGCGCTGAGGTTTTTTTCCTTTTATCTCATTTCCCCCAAAATTAATAATATATTCTTTGAGTTCTACCCAAAACTCTACTCTCAATCACAATCGAATACAGTCTCAGGGGAAGACCTATTTTCGGACATATCCTGGCCCACATTGACTGAGGAACAATGCACAGTACTAAATTCACCTGTGTCCCAATTGGAAATTATAGAGTATCAAAAAAAAGGGAAATAATAAAGCTCTGGGACCAGACGGGTATACAGGGGAATTCTTTAAAATATTAAAAGACCAGACGACCCCATTACTTGAGACTATTCAACGGGTATATGCGGGACAACCCAACCCCCTCCGACATGAATATAGCTCATTTTAAGCTGCTACCCAAACCCGGTAAGGACCCCTCAGAATCTAAGTCATATAGACCAATTTCTCTAATCAATAGTGACTTAAAATTGATGGCCGAAATTATGGCAGATCGCCTAGCCACCATCAAGCCCCATATAATTTCCCCAATGCAGACAAGATTTACAAAAGGACACCTGGCCATTATAAACATACGGAAGATCTTGACCATCCTTGACGATATTAAGTTACACACGACGGCTCACCCTTCCCCGGCCCTTCTCACGATAGATGGGGAATAGGCATTTGATAATGTCTAATGGTCTTGGTTAGGGGAGGTGATGAACAGGATGGGCTCCTATCTGTGGAAGCTTTACTCTTCTCCACAAGTGCAAATTAATACACCAGGTTTTCTATTCCTGAGGTTCCCTTTACAGAAAGGTAGTAGGCAAGGCTGCCCCGCTGACACCACTTTCATCTGGCAATTGAACCACTACCACGAAAGCTAGAGAGCAATATTAGGATTGAGGGCATAAGTGTCCGGGATAGAACAGTAAAAACCATGTTATTGGCGAACGATATCTTGATAGCACTCTACCGACCAAAATCTGATTTGCCGCACGTTTTTGCCTTGTTAGAAGCTTTCGGGAAACTGTCGTGTTTTAAAGTAAACACTACTAAATGCGAATTGTTGGCTATTTTTCCCCAGAGCCAAATTACCGCCACAGATTTCAACAGCTGCCCTGTTAGTATAGCAAATATCTGGGTATAAAGATAGGCAAGAGGCCAGAGTCGCTCTACACATTGAACTATCCCCCAACAATACTCCAAATAATAAAGAAGTTAGATAGGTGGAGCAATCTCCTGCTCTCCTTCATGGGCCGGTGCCGCCTGATAAAAATGGTTAGCCGTCCAAGACTGCCCTACCTATTGCAGGCAATACCACTATTACTCCAGAGAAGAGACCTGGGGAAACTGCACTCGGCTTTCGTGGCCTTTTTGTGGTCTCGTAAGAGACCGCGCACAGCCTTGAAAAAAAATTGATGCTACCCAAAAGTAGAAGGGGACTTAATTTTCCAGATATTCGGTTATATAATGTGGATAGCCTCATAAGACACTCTTTGGCTATGGGGCTCAAATGACTAATCGAATACCGACCTAGAAGCAGAACTGTTTACCCCATGGAGTCTAAATATCCTGCTACATACAAGCTACACTAGTCTCCCAATAGAATGGAAGAACTATTATAGCAAAAGACACCATAGCAGCCTGGAAAAATTCGCAAGGCTTACGGTTTTTTGTTTAAAATCTCCAAACACATGGACTTGTGGCAACACCCAGAATTTGAGGGGAGGGAAAACAAAATGTTCAAAATATGGCTGCATAAAGGGATTATGAAAGTTCACCATCTGTTTCACCCAGAACGCCCCAGATATAAGACTTTTAGAGAAATGTGTGAAGAATACGGTTTACCTGTGTCCCACTTCCTACCATTCGCACAAGTACGCAGTTTCCTCCGGGAAAGAATAGCTGGCGTAGCCAGGGAAGCAATACTCAACCCAATAGATATCTTGGTAAAAAGATTACTCATATTAACACTCAATTTCAAAATTGTATACCAAATTTAGAGAGGGATGGGGGATGAAGAACAACGCCAGCTTATTCAAAAAATGGGCACGAGCGCTCCAAGATCCAGAGCTACCCAAGGGAATAATTGAGAGTTGGACTTCTGTGAGGAGGGTGGTGAGAGATGGAGGGAAACCTACTTTAAGATAATTCATGGAGCTATATATGGGTTTGACAAGCCAGAGAATCCCAATGGTCCAGCAAGGCTACAAGCTTGTTCTAGATGCTCCCAACCAAAGTCTGACTTTTTACACGGTATATGGCATTGTTCTATGATCCAAAATTACTGGAGAGGAGCTCAAAAGCTGATCCAAGGTAGGGGTGTGTGTATTCTTAGCCCTAGCAAAATCAAGGAGTGCATGACCCAATTCACCAACACAACGTGGTACTACAGCCAGGACGACGTGCATCAGCTGGGAGCCTTAAAGGTTATATGAGGGGAGGTGGTTGCAGGGGGGATTCACTGTGGGCTAGTTTAAATGCTACAGTTAAATATTTACAGTTTTTATAATATGGTATTATGTTTGTTGATTGTTAGGGGAGGGGGAATAATGGGAAGAAAAAAAAAAAAAAAAGCTTACCTGGATATCTATTACTGTAATGGAAATGTATATTATGCGACCAAGATCTTTTTGTAATTGTTATGACCTGCTCATGTATGTTGTTCTTAAAAAAAAGAAAAAAAGAAAAAAATCGGAACACCTAAGAGAGGCAAACCGTGAGAGATAAATCTTAAAACTCCACACCCAGCATGTGCAGGGCCTGTAACCTCGGATCATCAGCGGCAGTGCAAAAGGAGGGGAGGAGGATTTTCTCATTAAGGTGGAAGGCTGATACCACCTTAGAAAGAAACGATGAAATAAGTCGTAATACCAGCCTATCACGATGGAGGACGGTAAACAATGGTTTAGCCAAGGGAGCTGCCAACTCAAGATACCCTGCAAATGGACGTAATGGCCACCAAGAAGGCAACCTTCCATGTCAAGAGACATAGGAACCTCCTTCAGTGGTTCAAAGGGGTGATATTGTAATGCCATCAGCACCAAGTTTAGGTCCCACGGAGGTACCGAGGAACAATAGGGAGGTGCGGACAGCTGACCTTGAGGCAAGACGACGCTGTCCTTTTAAGTAACTAAGGCCCAATCCCGACCGCTCATCATAGAACCCGAAGTAGAGAGAAACGCATAGGATGAGCCTTCCGCTGCTGGCACCAGAGGAAGATTCTCCTTCATACCCGATGATAGACATTGAATGAAGGCGGCTTCCTAGCCTTTATTATAGTCTGGATGACCAACTTTCCAAAGCTGTGAGTTCTTAAGACCGTGGCCTCAACATCCATGTCGTTAAATGTAGCATGGACAAATTGGAACCCAGAGGGGTCCTTGAGAGACAAGGTCTGATCGAAAGCACCATTGAGCGTCGACTAGGAGGTAGATGAGCTCCACATACCATGCTCTGCGTGGCCAATCTGGAGCCACAAGGATAACTGGAAGGCCCTCCTGCCCGATTTTCTTGAGCAGTCGCAGTATTAAGGGGAATGAAGAGAATGCGTATGGGAACCAGAATCCCTCCCACCGGATCACAAGGGCGTCTACCGTGCAACCTAGGGGATCCCAGATCAGGTCACAAGGGCCGGTAATCTATGGTTGAACCTGGAGGCCACCAGATCAACATCTGGCTTGCCCCACGTGCGGCATATCAACCAAAATACTTGGGGATGCAGTTCCCACTCCCCCGGGGCAACCGTGAGGTCGTCAGCCACCCAGTTGTTCACCCCAGGAATGTGATTTGCCGAGAGAGCCAACAGATGTTCCTCGGCCCAGGACAGAGTTTTTGACACTTCCGACACGACTGTCACACTGTCTCTTCCACCCTGGTAGTTTGTCGCGTTGTTGGTCTGAACCCGTACTGGAAGACCTCTCAACTGATGAGCAAAGTGCTGAAGGAGGAGGAAGAGGACTCGAAGTTGCAGTATGTTTATAGGTAGCCTCCCGGGGGTCTAGACAGGGCGTTTAGACCCCCGGGAGGCTGCCTATAAACATACTAAATACTGCTGTGGCTCCTCCTGCAGGGGCACCATTCCTGCTGTGGCTCCTCCTGTTGGGGGCACCACTGTGGCTCCTCCTGTTGGGGGCACCACTGTGGCTCCTCCTGTTGGGGGCACCACTGTGGCTAATATAGAGAGGGCACTGATGCTGCGGTGGCTACTATTATGGGGGCACTATATAGGAGCACCATGTGGGGCACTGTGGGGGCACTATGTTATGCGAGGGCACCATGTGGCGGACTGTGGGGGCGCCATGTGGGTGCACTATGTTATGTGGGTGCACTGTGAGTGCACTATGTTATGCGGGGGGCACTGTGGGTGGGCGACTGTGGAGGCACTGTGGGAGCAATATGTAGGAGCACCATGTGGGGCACTGTGGGAGCAGCATGTGGGGGCACTGTGTTATGTGGGATCATTATGTTATGTGGGGTCACTGGGGGAGCACCATGTTATGTGGGAGCACCATGTTGGGGGACTGTGTTATGTGGGAACACTATGTTATGAGGGGTCACTGGGGAAGGGGGGTGGCACTGTGGGAGTGCTATGTGGGGGCAGTGTGTGTGGGCACTATGTACTTTCACATTACAGGGCATTAATGGAAAAAAAAAATCCACTTTGGGCAGCGGGACAACCCTTTTAACTTTAAACTTGGCAACTGAAGCACTGAATGAGCCTTGGGAGCCCAGGACCCTGTTGCTCGTTCAATGTTCCCCCCTCCTAGAAGCACTTTAAGTAGGTACTAACCACTATATACCAGGAACGCCCCCACTAGGCTGGCTGTGCTAGAGATGCTCTGTCAGTTGCTCAGATTCTCATATTTGCCCATTTTTCCTGTCTTTCAACGCAACTCTAATGAATCTACATATAAGGCCAAACTAGAAGATAAATACATTACTTATCCTATACTGATCCCGTTAAAGCCTGTCCTATACCCCAGAGCTGAATTCACTATTCTGCAGTCTTCAGAACTGAAATCCAAGCCTTTTCTGCTTAAATATCTGCACAAAATCCTCTGGTGATTGACATTTGTGGGGTCCATACCCGTCAGAACTCCTAGGAGAGATCGTGCATCCGAGCTACACGCACGACTGACAGCGCTCACAGCAGGGTGTCGCGCAGCCCTTGTGGTCGGGTGATCAGGATTCACCGGCCCTCCTGTCAGGACTTCCCCTGCTCCGGACCACAGAGCCCGGCTTCTCCCCCTCCCATGCGTCGCTCTCAGAAAGGAAAGCGAAAATCAGCTGACGGTTCATTTTAAATACAAATTGCGGTGAGCGGGTGCCGGTAAACAACCATCACACGCACGGGTCATGAATGCTGAGGTTGGGCACACCACATAGATATTATATTTGAAGAGCACCCCCTGCAACCAAGGAAGAATCCACCGGCAGCTGTTTGGGGGCGCTTGCCCCTCCTCGGTGTGCAGTAGGTTCTGGCTGGTCTAGCGAGAGGCCTGGGATGGGTCAGTTCTATCTTTTCTCCTTCTGGATTCTGGCTTGGCTTTCAATTCCCAGTCATTGTTACAAGGCTTGTATAAAAAGAGTCTAACATTGACTTACAGGAATGCTGCCCTCCAATAGGTGGCGCTGCAGAGGTATTGTTCCATCTCCCTATTTGCATATTACCCAGAGGAGTATGAATGGCCTTATAAGGCTCCTCACTCACCTTATAAGTGCTCTCCTTAAGGGCGCCTGCACACGAGCGGAAATTCTGCGGTGAGATTTCCACCGCTGGAAGTTAAACGCAATCCTATGCAGACGGCCACGGTTTGGCTGCACGGCAAACAAACCGCGGCATGTTCTATTTCTGTGCGGGGCTCGCAGAGAAATGTCACTCACCCGCCGCCGGCACATTAAACAGCTGGAGCCGCGGGCGAGTACGCGTTGGGCCCTGCAGGCGCTCGGGTCGGGTCCCGCGGCAAAAATCCTCGCCGCCGGATCCGATCCACCCGTCTGCAGGCAGCCTAAGAGTGATGTGGGTCGGGAGGGGTAACATCACTGACCTCTCGCTAGCCCAGCCAAAACCTACTGCAGACCAAGAAGGGCAAACACCCGAAACAACAGTCTGTGCATGGAGTCTGGCTTTGCTTTCAATTCCCAATCATTGTTATAAATACTTGTATAAAGGGTCAGACAGTAAGTTGCAGGAATGTTGTCATCCAACAGGTGGCACTGCAGAGGTATTGTTTCATCTCTTATTAGCTCCTCAACCATTGTAATGACGGGGTGCGTTAAAAGGCTGTCGAACATGTTTGAACAAACGCCTGGTAAGAGAAGCGCTGGAGAGACAAGTGAAACCCAGACGTTCAGTATCAAGAGAGCTAACTAAGGCAAAATTAGCCAATTATTCTGCTCCTAATTCAGTAACCTGCATATAAAGAGGGTGCAGCATACACTGAGTACACAGCCATCAGAGGAGGAGCAAACCTGAACCAAGACCGCCGGTCACAGTCTCATGGGGAGGATGGAGTTAACAGGCCGCCAACTAGAAGCACAGAATCCAAGTTCTAGTTTACATGACAAAATCCAATCCTGTTCTATTATAATCCAATCCGCTCTTGCCATAAGACAACCAGGAATTGGATCCTTTTAACCCCTTAGTGACTGCTCATACGCCTTTTAACGGCCTGTATCGGCGATCTATAGATGAAGAGAGATCGCATGACAATCTATCTTCATACATCCCGGGTGCTGATTGTTTCTTATGCCTGGCGGCAACAGCTCCGATGAGCCGCGCGGCTCATCGGAGCTGTTAACCTTTTAAATGCCACTGTCAATTCTGACAGTGAGATTTAAATCCTTCGAACAATGTTTCGGGGGTCCTGTACCGCTCCTGCAATGAGATTGCAGGGAGCCGTGTGGATGTCATGGCACCCGGGTCCTTCTGAAAGGGCTGTCATGGCAGTATGCGTGATACACTGCCTGCCCAATTGCAGTATAATGTAATGTTATGGCATTACATCATTCTGCAGGAGCGATCAAAGCATCGTATGCTGTGGTCCCCTGGGGGGGGTGTTTAAAAAAAAAAAAAAAAAAAGGAAAAAAAAAACACTAAAAAGTCTTACTAATAAAAAACGATGAATGTCGTCAGAAAAAAAAATTAAGAATACCAGAAGTGCGCTTTTTTGGTCGCCCAGTCTCCAAGAAAAAAAGTGATCAAAAAGCCGTATGTATTCAAAAATGGTACCAACACAACTACAGGACGTCCCGCAAAAAATAAGTCTTCGCACAACTATGTCGATGGAAAAATAAAAACCATTGTGTGCAGAAGATGGAGACAGAAAGTAATTATAAAAAATTTAATATCTTTGAAAAAAACTACAAGTAGTACAGCAAAAAACAAAAAACTACATAAGTTTGGTATTGCAGTAATCGTACTGACACATAGAATAAAGTTTGTGCGCCGTAGAAACAAGATGCACCGAAAAATGATGGAATTTCATTTTTTTCCCATTTCTCTCTACTTAGAATTTTTTTTTAGGTTTTTCAGTACATTATACAGTACCATTGAAAAAAAACAAGCACTCATACAGCCTATAATAAATAAATATATCTGCACTGTATACTCGGCTTTCACATCTTCTTGCTTCCATCTGCAGTTGGCTTACAGAGGGATCGGGTTCTGACTAGTCTAGATGAGGGGAGTCCAGGGAACAGTGCCTCCTACTCAGCCCATCCCCGCGGGGTCCCCTGGCAGCTCCCCTAGAGATGCGTGTACCGTGTTAGGGGACTCCGCAGAGGCGAGGATCAGACAGACTACAGCTTGCTTTATGGTGCTTAGAATGGCTGACGGGGCTCGCATAAAAGGGGTTGCCCAGGACGTTTACTATCAGTCATCAGTAGTAGTTCGTGGGGGGCCGCGTCTCGGGACCCCCACCGTCATTGTGGACAGCGCTGGAAGCAGATGGTGTTGTCTGTACTGCAATGGCCCATCGTGGCACAGATGGCAGCTGGACGCTGTGCCGGTAGCATTAAACTAGGTTGCTGCAATGTTGACAGCGCCATCTGCTGGCATGGCTGTTCGCTAGGGTCAGGGCTAACAGCTGATCAGTGGGGATCCCGATACATCATCTACAGTAGAGGTTCTGAATACCCCTATTCTCTGAGGGGGGCCGTAAGTAGTGCATGGTGCTAGTGCCAGACCCCCGAGGAGACCACAGAGGAGGTCATCTAGTCCGGTATACACGGGGTGTATGTCTCTAGTGCCATTTGTAGAGGTTGCATCCAATGGGAGCCGCACCTCTAGTACCACTGCAGCACTATCTGCCTCTGGCGCCGCCCACACTGACAGCAGCCTGGCAACCAGCTGAGGACCAACACCCGCTGACTAGTCACGTCCCGGGATCCCTTTACACTACACTTACATAAAACCTCTAAAGAGCCTTCTCAGCGGTTCACTGTACATGGCCACCATCACCTAGTGGCATTTTAAAGAGACTGCCCAGATTTATAGCTGCTTTCTACCCAAGGGTGACTACCCACTACAGGTTTTTTTCCACTGCGAAATTCGCAGCGGTTTTTTTCTGCAGCGGTAAATTGCGATTTTGCGCAATCGCAATTTTAACATTACAAGTCCCATAGACCGATGCAGAAAAAAAATGCTGCGAATTTCGCAGTGAAAAAAGACTGCAGTGGGTAGTCACCCTAACACAGTGCCACAGCTCCCCACAGGCCAAGTCAGGTATGGCAGTGAATAGGGTGAGCCGCTGTGGACAGATGTGAAGCCGCTTCTTAACGAAGGCAGCCCCTTCGCTGTGGACCATACCATTCTCGAGTGAGGGGTGGCAGAACAAGGAAGGATAAGATTTGGAGGGGGCACTCACCTGGGGGCTGCTGACCGGGCCGTACCCAATAGACGGGGTGCCCGGGATGCCAGGGGAGCCCACAGCACAATTAATAACAGGAAAAGGGGAGCCAAGACTTCCGAGAGGAGAGTTCACCGAGGAGGTCATTGCCGATCCAATCATGGAGGGGTGCAGGGGGGCGCTGGGAGGAGGGGTGTCACTCAGCGGACGCCCCAAGGGTGGGCTCAGCGAGGAGGTGTCTGGGCTCTGGCAAACTGTAGAAAGGAGCACACAAAACAGAAAAGTGTTACTGGAGGAGGAAAAGGAGCGGGCAGAGCTCTGAGGGTCTGCTACAGTGCGTCAGCGCAGGGGGGGCAGAGCTCTGAGGGTCTGCTACAGTGCGTCAGCGCAGGGGGGGCAGAGCTCTGAGGGTCTGCTACAGTGCGTCAGCGCAGGGGGGGCAGAGCTCTGAGGGTCTGCTACAGTGCGTCTGCGCAGCACAAGCGGCGGGCAGAGCTCTGAGGGTCTGCTACAGTGCGTCTGCGCAGCACAAGCGGCGGGCAGAGCTCTGAGGGTCTGCTACAGTGCGTCTGCGCAGCACAAGCGGCGGGCAGAGCTCTGAGGGTCTGCTACAGTGTGTCTGCGCAGCAAAAGCGGCGGGCAGAGCTCTGAGGGTCTGCTACAGTGTGTCTGCGCAGCACAACAGTCATCCAGTAAGCAGAGGATAGAAGTAACACAGGACCGTTGGGCCGCACGGCTTCCATTCACTGACTGCGCGGATACTATAACTCGTCATCAGCCCTATGAAGGGATCTGCAGGACTTTTACCATCAATGACCTAGTAATGGTCCACCAGGGGGCCAGCCTTATGACCCCCAATGACCGGGCTACCATCAGCACAAACTGGTGGCACTGCTCCCACTGAGTGCTACGCAGCACCAACATGGCCATCTGCTCCCCCCGCTGTCCAGGCTGATAGTGAGGCCAGGTGAGCCGCTGATCAACCACTAATGATTGGTCATCAAGATGAAAGTCCCAGGAGCCCTTCAGGCTGCCCAACAAATGGCAGAGCGCCGCAGCACAAAATAGTGTTTTACACGCGCGTTTATTGGTTAGGGGTCACACAGGACGGACATCCCGCTGAAATCTCGCAATAACTGCACCGAAAAAAATGCAAGACTTCCTCGGGATAAGACGTGGGTCTTGGAGAGATTTTCGCCGTCACCATTCCGCTGCGGCTTTCTCTCCCCATAGAGAGGAG
Organism: Eleutherodactylus coqui; assembly: GCF_035609145.1. Taxonomy (NCBI): domain Eukaryota; kingdom Metazoa; phylum Chordata; class Amphibia; order Anura; family Eleutherodactylidae; genus Eleutherodactylus; species Eleutherodactylus coqui. The sequence goes on from NC_089846.1 coordinate 75,158,034, forward strand.
AGCGACCGCTGTGGAAACGACAAAAGAATTGAGATGCTGCGGAACTGAATGCCGGGCCGCAGGTCAGTTTTCGTGCCGCTCGGCCACAGCGTGTGGATGAGATTTTTGCAAACTCTCGTCCACTTTGCTGGCCGATCCCGGCATTGGAGCCGCGGCGGTAGTGACAACGTCCCACACTGAAATTCGGCCCTGTGCGAACCAGCCTCAGCGATACAGACGGTCCGCTGCATCCGGCAAAGGAAATAAGTCAAGTTTTTTCACGGTTGCAACACTGACAAATGTTTCTGCACTGGTGGGAAGTCAGCCGGCGTTCAGGACACATCTATAGGGGCAGCAGACCTCAAGCTACTCATCAGCGGACACAGCCCCCCGCTCTCAGGATGGGGGTCCCACCAGCAGATCACCGCCCACAGACATTTATGAGGGGACCCCAATGTGGATACACACACCCCCCAAACACTGCACTCTCATAGAAGCCGCCGCCGTTGCAACCAATCAGCGCAACTTTTATACCTGGGCCAACATGAACACTGTTGTGATTGGCTGCTACGGGCAACAGAGGCGGCTAAGAGTGCGGAGTTGGAGGGGCTTCCCCACGGCCCCCTGTATGTAAAGATGGATACTTGTATATCTAGATGGACCCGCGGGTGAAAATACGTGGGAGATGAACGTGCGGGGGTACACGGTCCGATACGTGGGGGTACACACAACCCAGACGGATAAGGAGGTGTATCTATACGGAGAGGGGTGGGATACGCAGGTATATACACAGGTATATATACGGAGAGCGGTGGGATACGCGGGTATATACACAGTGCGCGCTCGGATACACAGGTATATATATACGGAGAGCGGTGGGATACGCGGGTATATACACAGAGTGCGCTCGGATACACAGGTATATATACACACGGAGAGCGGTGGGATACGCGGGTATATACACAGAGTGCACTCGGATACACAGGTATATATATACGGAGAGCGGTGGGATACGCAGGTATATACACAGAGTGCGCTCGGATACACAGGTAGATATACGGAGAGCGGTGGGATACGTGGGTATATACACAGAGTGCGCTCGGATACACAGGTGTAGGTGTATGTGTATATATATATATATACGGAGAGCGGTGGGATACGCGGGTATATACACAGAGTGCGCTCGGATACACAGGTGTATATATATATACGGAGAGGGGTGGGATACGCGGGTATATATATATATATGCGGAGAGCGGTGGGATATGCGGGTATATACACAGAGTGCGCTCAGATACACAGGTATATATACGGAGAGCGGTGGGATACGCAGGTATATATACGGAGAGCGGTGGGATACGCGGGTATATACACAGAGTGCGCTCGGATACACAGGTATATATACGGAGAGCGGTGGGATACGCGGGTATATACGTACGGAGAGCGGTGGGATACGCGGGTATATACACAGAGTGCGCTCGGATACACAGGTAGATATACGGAGAGCGGTGGGATACGCGGGTATATACACTAAGTGCGCTCGGATACACAGGTATATATGGAGGGTATCCAGCTGATATGCACCCCACAAGTCACAGCACTCAGTGTCGTCCCCTCCTCCCGGCCGCACTCACCCCTGCTGTCCCCCATCCCGTCCAGGCCGCACAGCTCGGTGTGTCGCCGCTCGCAGCTCCGGCCTCCTCTCTACACACACAACATTATGTTAATGAGGCCGCATACTAATGAGGCGCCGCCGCCACTGACGCAGTTTCCGGGGTCTCCTGCGGTCACCCCGCACGGACCGCAGCCACCAACTCTCCCAGCGGCCCCCGCGGCCCCAGAATAGCGAGGAAGCGGAAGTGTCGCCATCTTGGGACACCCTACACTGGGGGCGTGGCCGCTGCTTATAGCGCTGAACTGAGCCGACGAACAGAACACAAAGCGAGTTATCAGACGGAGACCCCCGGACGGAGACGGCCGACAGCCGAGAGACGGCGCCCTGACGGGAGAAGCGCGGGTGTAGCAAGATGGGATATGCGGTGATAAACTGACCTGATGTGACCTCAAGACAAAAGGTGTGGAAAGATGGCGCCGAGCAGGTTACAAGAGGCCAGGGACGTCTGAGAGGAGAAAGATGGCGGAACTTCCAGTTTCCATATATGGATAGCTCTATTTGTGTTCCTTTAGGGTGTAGAAATTAAGCTGTAACGTCTGACATCTGAGGGGCGGGGCCTACAGTGCTCACCTGAAACAGGTGGGAAGGTCACCCAGGTGACATCCACTAGTGCTGCAACCTGGACATCACCTGCTGCTTCCAGTTATAGCATAGTGCAGTCATTGTGTACATACATTACTTATTACTGCTCCTGAGTTACATCCTGTATTATACTCCAGAGCTGCGGTCACTATTCTGCTGATGGAGTCACTGTGCACATACATTACTTATTACTGCTCCTGAGTTACATCCTGCATTATACTCCAGAGCTGCGGTCACTATTCTGCTGATGGAGTCACTGTGCACATACATTACTTATTACTGCTCCTGAGTTACATCCTGTATTATACTCCAGAGCTGCACTCACTATTCTGCTGGTGGAGTCACTGTGTACATACATTACTTATCCTGTACTGCTCCTGAGTTACATCCTGTATTAGGCCGCCTGCAGACGGAATGCGGACCCATGCCGCTGCAGAGGCCTGCGGCTCACCTGCGGCGTCTTCTGTTTTCTGCTATACGCCGACACATGCGCAGAGCGGAGGCGCCCCGTCACCACTGACGTTTCTGTGCAGGCCTCTACAAGACTCGCACAGAAATAGAATATGCCGTGATTTGTTTTCCGCGTGTGTTTTCATGCGGACAAATCGCGTCCGTCTGCATAGCATTGCGTTTTCTAATGCAATCCTATGCAGGCGGGCACAGGCAGAAATTCTGCGGGAAATCCCGCCACGGAATTCCCGCCCGTGTGCAGGGGGCCTTACACTCCAAAGCTGCACTCACTATTCTGCTGCTGTAGTCACTGTGCATACATTACCTATCCCGCAATGATCCTGAGTTACACCCTGTATTATACTCCAGAGCTGCGCTCACTATTCTGCTGCTGTAGTCACTGTGCATACATTACCTATCCCGCACTGATCCTGAGTTACAGCCTGTAGATGTTTTTATTATAAAACTAGCTTACCCGTCGCGCGTTGCTGCGAAGACAGACATACATTCGTTTTTTATATATCTAGATAACAACCTATCACAGCGCAGCTTTCATGTAACCTCAGTAGTATAAGAAATAGCAACAAATCACAGCACAGCTTTCATGTAACCTCATTAATATAAGAAATAGCAACCAATCACAGCACAGCTTTCATTTTACCTCAGCATTCTCAATTTCCAGCAATTGTCTTGCGAAACGTTCGGCGGATGCATCATTTTGTGGTTGAACACTCATCCCGTTGATCGTAATGCCTTTTGCTTTCGTGCTTGAGATGGAAATCAAACGATCTTTTTCTGGGGGGCATAACTGTCGACGATGCTCGCACGCACGCCACCTATCGTAGGACAGTTGTACTATGCCAGTAATCTTCCCAGGAGTGTACTCAACAACTTCCCAAAGTTTCATGGCGATTCGATGAATGGTGTAGTAATGCATAAAGCACAGACAGACAGACTTTTATAGATAGAGATGACATCAGGAAGTGAGAGAATTAGATTCCATACGTAAAATTTGGACGCTAATTCTTTTGCGCTTAGAATTGAATGTTTGAGTTGGGACCCATTAGCTTTTCCTATTTATGACATAATCAATGCTCGTGCCAAATTTCAAGTTTTAATGACATCGGGAAGTGAGAGAATTAGATTCCGTACATTAAATTTGGACGCTAATTCTTTTGCGCTTAGAATTTAATAATCGAGTTGGGACCCATTAACTTTTCCTATTTATGACATAATCAATGCTCGTGCCAAATTTCAAGTTTCCATGACATCGGGAAGTGAGAGAATTAGATTCTGTACGTAAAATTTAGACGCTAATTCTTTTGCGCTAGAATTGAATAATCGAGTTGGGACCCATTAACTTTTCCTATTTAGGCATAATGAATGCTCGTGCCAAATTTCAAGTTTTTAGGACATTGGGAAGTGAGAGAATTAGATTCCGTACGTAAAATTTGGACGCTTATTCTTTTGCGCTTAGAATTGAATTATCGAGTTGGGACCCATTAACTTTTCCTATTTATGACATAATCAATGCTCGTGCCAAATTTCAAGTTTCTATGACATTGGGAAGTGAATTAGTGGCAATGATGGAAATCGAACGCTCTATGTGAGGGGGGGGCGTAACTGTTGACGACGCTCGCACGCGCGCCATTTATCAAAGCATAAATGTACTATGCCTATAATCTTCCTAGGAGTGTACTCAACAACTTCCCAAAGTTTCATGGCGATCGGTTGAATGGTGTAGTAGCGCATGAAGGACAGACAGACACACAGACACGCAGACAGACACACAGACAGACATACATACATTCAATTTTATATATATAGATTAAAAAACATAACAATGACAAGGGTTTTTTTTGTTTTGGTTTGTCTTAAATTTGAGGAGACATTGCAGGCAGAATCAGATTAATAATGAATTGCTTAATGAATATCACATTTCTAATGTGGTGGATACAATAAAAAATCCCCCGCGCACAGGAACCCATAGGGATTAATGATGATGATGTAAATCCGTGGATACTTCTTTATTCAAATGTGACGTGTTTCGGCAATCACAGTATTGCCTTTCTCAGGCATATATGACAACAACATTCAATGCATATATATATATAAAAAACTTCATTTGTATAGCGCCAACATATTCCACAGCGCTTACATAGACATGGGGGAATACAGAAAGACAATATACAAAAATTTCAGAACCACAGTTACCTAGTAATCAATTGATGGAAACAATAGGGGTGAGGGTCCTGCTCCAACGAGCTTACATACTACAAGTAATGGGGTGATACAGAAGGTAAAGGCGCTGGAGATGCGCACTGTATGGCGGAGATGTGCATGGTATGGCGAGGCGGAGAGTGATGCTATACACATAGACAATGGTCGGACATTTAGCCGTGTGACGGCAGAATCGGTATGACTGCAGGAGCGGTTTATCATGGCTAACAGGGATTGCAGTCAGTAGGTCAGGGAGCATGTTATCAGGCGGAGTACAGAGGGGTTTGTTTAGGGAATGCGGTATGCCTCCCTGAAGAGGTGCATTTTTAGAGCACGCCTGAAGTTCTGCGAGTCCTGGATTGCTCGGATAGCCTTTGGTAGTGCGTTCCAGAGGACCGATGCTGCTCTGGAGAAGTCTTGGAGGCGGGAATGAGAAGTTCGAATTGGAGGGGTGCTCAGTCTAGTTTCGTTAGCAGAGCGGAGAGCCCGGGCTAGGTGATGGATTGAGATGAGGGAGGCAATATAGGGGGCGCTACGCTGTGGAGGGCTTTGTGGATGAAGGTAGCGAGTTTAAATTTAATTCTTTATTTAACGGGCAGCCAGTGCAGTGACTGGCACAGGGCAGAGGCATCCGAATAGCGGCTGGACAGGAAGATGAGCCTGGCTACCGCATTCAGGATGGATTGGAGAGGGTAGAGTTTGGTGCAGGGGAGGCCGATCAGCTACGAGTTGCAATAATCGAGCCGAGAGTGGATGAGGGCAACAGTAAGCGTTTTTAGCGTGTCTAGTGAGAAAAGAGCGGATTCTTGCGATGTTATTGAGGTGCAGCTGACATGTTCGGGCCAGAGATTGGATGTAGGGGGTAAATAATAGATCAGAGTCGAATATGACCCCAAGGCAGCGGGCATGTTGTGTAGGAGTTATGGTGGCGCCAAACACTGAGATGGAAATGTCAGGATGAGGTCGGTTAGTGGAGGGTGGAAATACTAGTAAGTCAGTTTGTTAGACATAATGTTAGAGACAGCGGACAGACAGTCGGTGATGTTTTGGAGGAAAGGTGCAGAGATGTCACGGGAAGAGGTATATAGCTGGGTGTCATCAGCATACAGGTGGTATTGGAGGCCAAATCTCCTGATGGTTTGTCCAATAGGGGCTGTGCAGATAGAGAAAAAAGGGGGCCGAGGACCAAGCCCTGGGGGACCCTAACAGCAAGGGGAAGAGGAGGGGAGGTAGAGCCAGCAAAGGAGACACTGAAAGAGCGGTCAGATAAGTAGGAGGAGAACCAGGAGAGAGCTGTGTCCTTTAAGCCAATGGAGCGATGCATACTGAGGAGGAGTTTGGGGTCAACAGTGTCAAAGGCTGCGGAAAGGTCGAGGAGGATCAGTAGGGAGTAATCGCCCCTCAATTTGGCTGTCAGTAGGTCATTGAATACCCTTGTAAGGGCAGTTTCTGTCGAGTGTTCAGGTCGAAAGCCAGACTGTAGTGGGTCTAGGAGAGAGTGCTCTGATAGATAGCTTACAAGGCAGGAGTAAACCAGGCGTTCTAGTATGAGCAGAAAATAGAGATGGAGGGGAGCTGCTACCGTTAAAAATTTCCTTCTTTATTGAATAAAATAAAGCATACAGCTCACAAGTGCACGCTGAACGCGTTCTAGTAGTTTGGAGATGAAGGGGAGATTAGAGAAGGGTCGGTAGTTGGCAGCATCAGTCGCTAAAGAGTCGGATTCTTTAGCAGTGGGGATATGATGGCGGGTTTGAAAGAAGAGGGAAAGATGCCAGAGGTCAGAGAGAGGTTGAATATAGTGGTGAGATAGGAGATGACCACTGGGGAGAGGGTCGCTAGCACAGGTGGTGGGGCGAGCAGAGGAGCAATTTGGAGACTTGATCCTCTGTCGCTGGTCTGAGTACAGACAGTGATCAGAAGCTAGATACAGTGCTGACAAGAAAAGGGTCAGGGCTAGTCTGGGATTGGGAAGTTATTTCCTGACGGATGTCATCAATTTTCTTTTTGAAGTAAGCAGCCAGCTCTTCAGCACTTAGATCCGTCACCGGGGGCTGCGGTTTAGGGCTGAGAAGGGAGTGAAAAGTATCCAAGAGCCGTTTAGGGTTGTGCGATAGTGAGAAGACTGGAGAGGTGAAATAGACTTGTTGGTGTGGTGGAGGGCAAGGTTGTAGGTTCTGAGCATGAATTTGTAGTGGAGGAAGTCTACAGACGTTTGCGACTTCCTCCACAGCCATTCAGCACTTCTAGAACATCGCCGGATGAAGCGCGTTTGAGGCGTGAGCCAGGGTTGCCGCATTCTACATCGGATGGGTCGGGTTCTGGGGGGCGCCGCTTCATCCAGGGCATGTTTGAGAGCGGTGTTGTAGTGAGCGGCAGCCAGGTTGGGGCAGGAGAGGAGAGAGATAGGGGACAAAGAGGACTGTAGGTGTCGTAGAATTCCTTTGCGGAATCACGGCTTACTCAATTTGGAATGTTTACACCCTTCCATATTATTTCTGAATTGATAATGCGCATAAGAAGTTTCCACACTGACACGAGGTTCAGCATGCATAGCTTCCTCAATTCTAACTTTAATGATCAGCGTGTAGCCTGTTTTAAGAGTTTAACAAATCCGCCCATCTGGGCAGGTCAAAGATTACATAGATACAACGCAATGTTTAATTATTGGATAAGCATCTTGCAATTCTTCCATCCTCCGGTCATCTGTGATTGGCCATCAGGTGGTGGATGAAATGAGTGGGTTGTCTTGGAGCCACGTGGGGTTCCTTCGATATGATTGGATGGTACATCATGAACTATAAATTGCACAAACCTCCCATGTTATTTGCATACGTTTCCAGTAAAATTGCTTGGGTAATTTCTGCGGTTGTCCATGTCTGAGTTACTGTCCTCCAAAATTGCGAAACAGATGGAAAATGTAACGTGTTTATACTGTTAGCGCAAAATTCGCTATTTCGATATACTGTGCGTTTCCAAATTAAGATAACATGTGCAGGCCTGGAGAGCCTTTCAAAGACCACACGTCTACATCATGTGCCCCCGAAATCAAACTCTGTCTTTCTTCAGCGCGCGTAAAATTTAAATAAGTTTAACACAGGAAATGAAGTAATTTACAGTTACAGTATATAGCGAGCCGATTGGTCGTTCTCAGAGGGAGGTGTTTGTGAGGTAGCTTGTGATGTCATCCATCTGGGAGGAACTTCAGTGAGCACGCTCAGTTCATTCTTGAATTTAGCTTCATGAGAGAAACATCCTGTATCTCCTCTCTGTTTGCCAAGGACAGAGACATTCCTAAAAAGGCTTGGCCAGTTAGAACTGGTTTAACCAGTATTTGGGACAATAGGCACTGCTCCTTAAATTCTTGTGGAGGTGGTGGGGGGGTGATCTTCACTTCCTCTAGAAGTTCAGACCATTATAGACAAAATACAGTATATTCACAGTTGATAACAGAAAATACATACAGAATGGTGAACATATAGGATATCTCCCACAATACTATATATTATCTTGTCAGCGTTTTGAGTACAGAAGTTTCATGTTGGCTTCCCCATGTCAGCAGAGTTATAAAACAGATACTTTCATATGAGCGGAAGTCCCTATTGCACAACTGTATGAACATTATATTTGTAGCAAGACAGAAAGCAAATATGTATACAGAATGTTAAATTGACAACTGTCTACTGCCAAGGCCCACCGATCCAAAATATAGAAATACTGGACTTCCACCACAGACCCCCCTTGAAACTATCTGTTTCACTAAACTCGCCCTGCTCCGTCCCACCCCAATCCCCCACCGCTGACCCTAGACTCGCATTGTGTTGTAGACGACTGGGCCTATTACTGCCATGGGGGTATAGGATGGTTCGACATCATCACATTATGGATCCATGATGACGACGGTTGCGCTGACCGTGGGCTTTTTGTTGGACGTCGTAGTGGGACAGGTGGACCAGGCAGTCATCAGGGTCGGAATACACTGTATGCAACAACAGACAGAAATTAGAATGACTATAAAGGTGACAACCATAATTAGGTTAGGAGAGGTGCGACTTTTACTATCTCAGGTAAACACTGCATAACTTGTATAGAACCCCGCCTTCTTGACGTTACCTCGATTCATCAACAAGAGTGCAAAATCAGGACTATCTAATTACTGATCAATATGACTAAACCCCTGTCTCATTAGTAAGTGCATGATCATATATATTAGTCTGGAAGGAAAGAGCTACAAGCTGATTATTCCCACTTCCCTTTTCCAGAGGCGGCAAGGTAACAGGACCAGGGGCGTTGTAACACCGGCATGTTGCGTGGACATAAGCAGAGTGCACTGCAGATAAAATAAAGTAAAATTTTAGCGAAAACCTATCACAGTGTTCTAAATACACAATGTTTTAAAACTTATTTTTCTATATTTTTTTCCTTCTCCCGTTAGGTACCTTACTGAGGAAAACAGACTAAGGTTAGCTCTTTTTAGTTAGTGCGGTCAGCTTCTTAATGGCAACTGCGTCTTTACCTGCGGGTCACGTGTTGTCTGGGATGTAGGTACAAGTCAACCCTATCATCTTACAGACACTCCCTTTTTTGGCTAAAATCGTACCTAGTGCCATTCTATTTTGAAAAGTCATAGTCGAGGTAGGTCCTATTGGTCGACTAGTCCCTATAAGGCGTCTCTAGTATAATTTATAAACCGCTGCTAATTATAATAAACATAATTAATCCAGTCAACATTTATTTACCCTAATGATCGGGAAAATGGACTCGAATCTAGTTTTAACTTGGTCTCTAATTTTTTAAAACTTGTCAGGTACCCCCCTTGGCTATTCTATGATGTCAATGTATACGTGTAGATCAAAACTACCACCAGGGGTCTCTCTTCTCGCTCTAGCATAATGTTACAATACTAATAGCGTGCACAGGTACGCACGGCGTGGGACTCCCTAATCTTCACTCACACCAATGTCCCTCCTGGAGATAGTCCTAATGGTGAACACGTCCAGGTCGCCTCACCCTTGCGTCAGGGTTTTCCCACTGCCCGTAAGTCCCTACTCCTAGGGGGGGGGGAATCCCTACCTCACCTCAGAGGGAGGCCATGGATTCCCTGGGCTCATTTCCGGGCATCCATACCCTCTATCTGTACAAGTTAACACCCCACAGGGTGTGCCCTCGCCGGAACCTAAGGTCTTCTGCACTATCCCTTGGCAAATGGGAATTCCACTGACAATCCATCTTAGGAGATTGGGGCAGGCACAGTACTAGTACATTTCTCCTTTTCTTTGGTAGCGTATGTGGTTGGCATTATCGGAACTGGCTCTTCATCTTTTTTAAACAAGGGAAATATTGGTGAGTTCCCCAAAAATCTCCCTCTACCCTGCCTAATTGCCTGGCAGGTGTAGTTTCCAGGGTAGTCAGTAGTCAGTAATACTCTCTCCGGTGCAAAACACTTAAGTAGTTATAGAGTATTCCTTCTTCCATTTCTCACGAACAGTGTAATTAGCGGAAATGTTCGTGAAGAGACCAATAGACCACCCTTCAGCATCTACAGGGAGATTTAGGGGGACCATCCCCGAGTGTAGTCAGGCACTACCGCACACGCAACAGTTAGACTTGTTGCTCCTGTTAGCATTGTACCTCATCAACTCCAACCAGAGATTCTGGTCAGAGTAGCCAGTCGCTACTGTCAAGGTGTCCTCAAAAGGTAGGGTCGGCTATAATCATCATGTTCGTCAAGGTCTATCTTACGGCGGAGGGGGTTAATTATGGGCATGGGACTAAGTGAAGGCTTCCATTCGGCTGCATCTACCATACCCCTTATTTTTAACTTCCCTAAGGGACCTGTCCTCCCGTACCGGTATGTCCCCAGACTGTAAGTCCCCCCGTCCCCCGGGCTTGGATCTCCCATGGTTAATGAAAAAACCGCATTAAAACCAAGCAACATTCTAAGTTCAAGACACGGGACCACAGTACAATAGTCGAAGGAATATGCGGCTACTTGAGCATTGAACGAGTTATACTAGAAGGTAACCATACCCCCATATTCTTCCGACTAAGGATTCCAGTTGCCACCCCCCTCTCTCACTAGCCCTATCCAGAGTAATGTCCTTGGCACAACTAAGACTGGTCTCCCGGATCTGAAGCTTTCTTACAGTATGAAGCATGGATGGATCCATGTAAGTCTTTCGGCTAGTTTCACAGCTGTGGCAGTAGTCAGAAGCACCTGGTAGGGGCCATCAAATCGGGGCTCAGGAGGGTGCTTCCTGGGGAACTTCTTGATGCGCACCCAACCCCCAGGCTGCAAGATATGTGTCCCAGTGTCTGCCTCTGAGTCTGGAAGAGAACACCTGTGTACCTTCGTTTACCTCATTCACTTCCGGTAACCTGTATCTGCAGATTACCTCATTCATGAGCTTCTGTGTGGTTATCTGCTCATTTACCTTAGTATCTGGGTGGGCCTCCAACCTGAAAAAGACTCGAGCAACAACAAGCACATATTCATACTCCCCAACAGGTGTGAGCTGAATGTGGTCAAATTGGCAATCCCTGAAATGGGTAGAGTGGTCAAGACAAGTGTTATATGGCCACCTTACTTCTGTCCGGACTCGCATATGGCAAAGATCATGCTAACTGGACAAATGATGCAGCAGCTACAGAGAACCCAGGTGTCACCCATTCTTGTTCAGTGTCGCCGTCATCGCTGCTTTTGATTCTGTGTACCAGTTGGGCCATCATGGGGAACAGGGACCTCTGTAGGCAAGTTCTGTTGATTGTTCGCCATACGCCGTCCTGTTCTGTCGCTCCCGTATTTTAGCCCATCTGCTTTCTTTCCTCGTTGACTTGTAACTGTAAAGTCCTTGACATATCAAAGTCCAAAGGTTTTATCAAAGTCCAAAGGTTTTATCAAAGTCCAAAGTCTTATCACTGACTCATGCTGTCAGTATCTATTCTTCTTTCTTCCACGGCTTGAGGGCCGCTGCCTTTGCTGTGTTGTCGGCGAGGGTGTCATCTCTCGCTTCTCCGTTGTAGAAATCGGTGTGGATTCTCCATTGCCAGGTAGTAGTAGTAGGGTTTCCATGAGACTCTGCACCGCTGCACCATTCTTAATTGGCTGTCCTACTGAGATAACAAGCTGTCTGGCCTTCCATATTGGGCCATAATCATGAGCTATGCCAAATGCATTCCAGGAGTCAGTGTAAAAAGTTGCCGACTTAGCTTCTACCACTCCACACGCCTCAGTGAGGGCCTCCGGTTCCGCTTCTTGCCCTGAGACATGCGGAGGCAGAGCTTCTGCGTTTAGGACATCTTGTTGTGTGACCTCTGCATATCTGGTTCGGAATCATCAATCCTCACCCTGATACCATCTACAAAAGAAAACTCAAAATATGCATCATTAACAGTGTGTACATCGCTACAATAATGCTATTTAAAAAATAGCTGATCTGCCATACTCAAATCACCTATGCCTCCCCTCCCCCCAGGAATACCTGATTAAAAGAAGAGTAGCCGGATTCAAGGTATTACAACATTGGGAAGCTCAGAGCAATCTTGGGGGAGGCATGGAAAGAGCACATTGTAGCCGGATCTAATAGGCCAGAGATAAGTGCTTGGGTTGCACTTGCATGAGTATGTTCTGGGTGTCATTTGGGGTGTGGACCACTAGGGGGTAGTCCAATACCAACTTAGAAGATTTGTCAACCATTGCCTGTACTGCTGCCACCGCAAAAGCAGATGAGGGAGCTCCTCAAGTCACTGGATCCACCCTCATGGCTGTGGTTGTCCTCCGTGCTTTTGTGTCACTACTGTCATATGGCCGGCAGTATGAAACAAGGCCCAGAAAGGTGGGGAATTTGGCAACGGGTGTATGTACAGGTATGGCCTGCAGAACTTGGTTAGTCTTTGGAGGCCTCCAGGCCTTACAGCCTTCTGCAAGAGAAATTAACAGTGAAATTGTGGCCGGTTGGCAGTTTTTCCAAAGCATCAGCACACAGCACCTAACATGTGTGGCTGACCCTTCACCCTTTTTTTTTTTTTTTTTTAACTAGGGGGGTACTGTTTGACCCAGGGGTGTGTATCTGGGTCTCGTATATATTATCATGGTCGATACATTCAATTTCCCTATGCCTGTCTTGTAGGTGTCCCATAATTTGTCAGGAACCGTGGAAAGCTGAGTTTGGGACAGGAGAAAAAACAAAACTTTTTCTTCTGGCTATCTATGATTCTTACCCCCTCCTTGGATAAGAGACGTGTTCTTGCATCATCTAGCTCCACCCCTCTGAGTGTGGCTAATCACTTACTTCCTTATTCCCTCATTCAACGTTAGCAGTCCTTATGCATCACACAATTTACATTTTACAAATTACGGGTCAATCTGCCCCGTTCCTCCTGTGGATACCTGGCCTTATCGTTACCTGCTTGTTTCCTATTCCTTGGCTACTCTACCGTCTCTCTACAGTTTCTCTTACCCCCTGTAGTTTATTTATTTATTTTATATTGTCTGTGAATATACGTTACTTGTGCTGGGACTACAGGGCAAGTAACTTCCTCTTTTTAAGTCTCTCGCTCATGTGACAGCCCAGCGACAGGATTATAAGGCTAATTTTTACTTTTACAACAGTTTTGTCCCAGACTTCCGGCGACTGGGCAGATGCAGTCTTAGATGCCGGGCATCTCCATCTGATTGGTAATGTACTGCAATTCTCTCTATTCACTAAACTGGTGTCTTTGGCGTGTATTAATACAGACGCCATTGCAGCCCACCTTCTCTTCCTCTTTTCTGACACTCAGGGAAATTCTAACGTCTAATGCATAAATCTTATGTTGTATCTTTACTGTCACATCGGTGACCACCTAACATTGTATGTGGTTACAATTGAATTGGGGACTGCTAACCCCTGGGGGGGAAGCCAACATGTACGCTGCTGGGGACTTGGCAAACATAGACGTATTTTCTTGTGGGCATGGTGGGCTACGCAGTCTGTATTCTTAAGAGCCCCCTCAGGATGTGAGTGGCATATAACTTTTTACATTTATGACGGGCGTATGACAAAGATTAGATTACATAACAAGACATACTAGTAGTTTTAACATCCAATATTAGTTAAATAACTAACAAATGTTACAGCACAAGAATTGCTCCGCTTCTATTAAGAGTTCCACTTCCTCTTTTTAAATGAAGTTAGCAGCTTTTTTTTTCCTCCTCCAAACACACTTACGGGCACAAGCCTATACTTCTATGCTATTATTAACGTTTAACAATTCAAAAGCAACACAGTTTAGTAGTCTGTCCTTTACTAGAAGGGATCCAATAATGCAACCTATAAAGTCCAAACCCACAGCGCGCCGCTGTGTACGGTGCATTATCTTGGCTACAACCCAGCCAATGAACAATCCCTTCTTACAGTTGAGCAGGGCTGATACTACTTCTATATAACAACTCAGCAGGATTAGCTCTACACAACAGACAAGCACACTAACTTTATATAAAGGACAAGTAGGACGTTTTAAACACACAGAAAGATTGCTTGATTAATCAATGATAACTTGACTCTCCACCCCTTCCACACTTTTCTGGAGGGTGTAAGAATTCACCTTGGTACATTGTTTGCTGCCTTTCAATTTCAATCATGCCTGCCAGATTCATGATTATAAAAGTCTCCTCAGACGCCGGACATAATATGCCCCGCCCTAGAGTCTCTAGCATTTCTGTCGCTACACAGTTTATCAATTTACCCTCAGACGGAGGGATCTACTCGTAGACATTTAAACGATAAACAAATATTTGTGGACACACACAAATAGACAGAGCACCAGTACCGCTGGCTTAGTCTCACTGCCCCTCGGGATACGTGTCTGACAGCTCCCTTCTCCCGGACCCTACAAGCAGGCCTAGCAGGAGCGGAAATCCCATATCAGACTTTTCTCTGGCAGTCTCTCCCTCCCTGGGCCCTCCAAACAGGCCTCAGGACTGTTGAGTCTCTGCGACAGGCCACCTGAACGGCTCCCTCCTCCCTCAGGAGTGGAAACACCCCGTACAGGCCCTCCCTAGAGGCAGCTATTGATGTCACCAATTAACTAGTACTCTCAAGACAACAGGCATGCAAACATTCCTTTATATCTTATGACAGGTTCTTATCGAGGGATCGAGACTTAAAGAAGTACCTGTCGATCGGGTCCAAATCATTCGGCCTTGACACGACACATAGGCGAGCCGGAACTTAGCCACACAGGTATAGATAATTAATTTATCTTACCGTGTTCTGATGATATTTTGGGCCCACCAAGTCCAAGGTCGCATATGTCCGTGTCTTCTGTCCGAATTCTATGGAACCTGTCGATCACTCCCCGTACGGGCCACCACTGTCGTAGAATTCCTTTGCGGAATCACGGCTTACTCAATTTGGAATGTTTACACCCTTCCATATTATTTCTGAATTGATAATGCGCATAAGAAGTTTCCACACTGACACGAGGTTCAGCATGCATAGCTTCCTCAATTCTAACTTTAATGATCGGCGTGTAGCCTGTTTTAAGAGTTTAACAAATCCGCCCATCTGGGCAGGTCAAAGATTACATAGATACAACGCATTGTTTAATTATTGGATAAGCATCTTGCAATTCTTCCATCCTCCGGTCATCTGTGATTGGCCATCAGGTGGTGGATGAAATGAGTGGGTTGTCTTGGAGCCACGTGGGGTTCCTTCGATATGATTGGATGGTACATCATGAACTATAAATTGCACAAACCTCCCATGTTATTTGCATACGTTTCCAGTAAAATTGCTTGGGTAATTTCTGCGGTTGTCCATGTCTGAGTTACTGTCCTCCAAAATTGCGAAACAGATGGAAAATGTAACGTGTTTATACTATATATTATCTTGTCAGCGTTTTGAGTACAGAAGTTTCATGTTGGCTTGCCCATGTCAGCAGAGTTATAAAACGGATACTTTCATATGAGCGGAAGTCCCTATTGCACAACTGTATGAACATTATATTTGTAGCAAGACAGAAAGCAAATATGTATACAGAATGTTAAATTGACAACTGTCTACTGCCAAGGCCCACCGATCCAAAATATAGAAATACTGGACTTCCACCACATAGGGACTCGGCAAAGTCCTGGGTGTGAATGGCCTTAAGGTTCCTGTAGGTACAGTAGGTAGGTGGGTCTGGAGAGATGTTAGGGAGCGTGACATAGAAAGAGAGGAGGTTATGATCTGAGAGCGGGAGAGGGGAGTTAGTGAAGTTGGAAGCAGAGCAGAGACGGAGGAAGACCAGATCAACAGTGTTGCCATCCCTGTGAGTGGGAGAGGCTGTGAGTTGAGAGAGACCAAGGAAGGAGGGGAGCGAAAGAAGCTGAGCGGCAGATGAGGAGATGGGTTCATTAGTGGGGATGTTAAAATCACCTAAGATGAAGGTTGGAATTTCGCAGGATAGGAAGTGGGTGAGCCAGGCAGCAAAGTGGTCCAAAACCAGGCGAGGAGCACCTGGGGGGCGGTAGATAACTGCTGCTCGCACGGACAGCGGGCCGAAAAGCCATAGCATATGTACTTCAAATGATGGAAAAGTGAGTGAGGGTACAGGGGGGATGACCTGGTAGGTACATTTCGGGGAGAGAAGAGCACCTACTCCTCCACCATGCCTGTCATCTGGTCTCTGGGTATGGGACAACTGCAGGCCATTGTAAGTGCAGCAGGGGAGGCCGTGTCAGACTGCTGTATCCACGTTTCTGTGAGAGCGAGCAGACTTAAAGATTTAGCAGTAAAAAAGCAGTGGATGGTGGGGAGTTTATTACATGCTGACTGGCAGTTCCAGAGAGCACATTTAACCCTTCCCAATCCACTGTCTGATGACTAAAGACATCCTGATTGAAGGCTGTACAGAAGACATCCGGCAGGGTATTATTACTGTATATTACTGGCCACTCTGTTGTCGGGGGGGGGGGGGGGGCATGTCACATACCGCAGTACTGGCTGTAGCCAGCAGATGGTGCCACTGTATAATGGCAGAAAGAGAAGGCCTCCTAGGTGTAAGGAGAATTTATGTGTTTATCAAAGAGAAGACGATCCCAGATCCCGTGCAGAAGTCTGGGCCCAGGAGAAATTCAAATCAAACCAACTTTTGTGGTATCAAGTGATTTTCTGGTTTATTCTGAGGTGGACAAAGCATATATACCCTAACTGACATCATAGCAAAAAGTATATACCTTCAAGATGAATAAGATTTATAATTGGCTAAGACAAAAAATGATTAACATAAGTTACACCTTCTAGGGTGTATCTATTACATACAATGAGACCATTATGAATTCAGGAGAAAGGAATGCATGTAATACTTTACAGACCTACCCCCTGTAGTGTATAGCTTCCTGTCTATAGATATGCATACATGGGGGGTCTAGTAGACTATCATCTTTCCTGAGAAGACATGGAGGCCTAAAGAAGGGTTATATTTAACCCTTTCACTACTCATACCAGTATCATGCTCTACAATGCAATATAGAATAATTAACTGATACATTGATCTACAATTTTCTTAACATTCCCCACTTTAGATCAATACATCAACACAGTATAACAGTAATACACATATATAATGACTCTACCACAGACCCCCTGGCTGAGGCCCGAAGCTTTATTACCAGGACGCCTGGGTTCACACTTCAAGACTAAGTATATAATTATTTCATATAAAAGCATTACATTGATATATATATATATATATATATATATATATGTCATTCCACCAATTGTACCCACAATTAGGCCCGCCTCCAAGAGAAGCTTGGCCTTGATTTATTATGAGATTGATGCTCCTTTCTTCATATATAAATGATTGTCCATCATGATATAAAATCTTACTTATCGAAGTGTCCATCAGTTATTAGAGCAATCCTCCGGTACAATCAGGACACACTGGAATCAAAATGTCACACTTCAAAATCATCAAAGTAAAATGGCGCTTCCTTCATACAACTTTTACCCATCACTTGTCAGACACAGGTGGTCACCTGACCCAGTAAGCCATCTTGTTCTTCATCATCTTGTATATTTTGGAACATAGTTTTGGTGATGGAAGTGTTAATAATAAGGTTTTGTAACAGTCCTCGGATACAGCAGCAACCGCAGAGTACTAGAATGGAGGCAAATACTGACACAGACTAATGTGGAGTATATGACTTGTGACCAGTGTCCGAACAAGTTTTCCAACCAGTCTGTGAATGGATCGTCTATTCCAGAGTTATCAGCTAGTTCATTTTATTATGCATTTAACCCTTCCAGTGCTCAGGTATCATCTGGTGCAGTGTTATTAGGAATGAAAGTACAACAATATCCTCCAATCATTTTACAAACTCTGCTAGTAACATATCAAGAGCCATTCTATTTTGCCATGCAATGAGTGAGGTAGGTCCTAGTTGTTCCTCTAGGCCCTTGATTGCATCTCTTGTATAATTAACAAATCTCTGTTGGTTATAGTATGTGTAATTAATCCGGTCTACATCTTTATTCACTGTTACCCACCATACGAGAAGAGACTCAAAACCCCCTGCAGCTATCCGATTTCTCGTCCCATACTCGTCCGGTACCCCCCTTGGGACCCCGATGGGTCAGAGGAACCTTTGGGAGAGGTGTTCCTAGTTCTCCAGACACGGCCCTTGCTGTTGCCCTCGGAGGTCATGAGGTACACAGGCATTATCAGTTGTACCAAGCACAATCCCCGTTAGGGGCTGTACCTGGCACCTGTTCTAGGCCCGGTCACCACACAACCATCACACGTCTGTGCGTGCCCTCTGTAGCTCAGGCCATATCCCAGAGACAGCGTGCCCTTACGGTTCTCCTCTCCGCACAGCATCCCTCAGACAGTCTCCCGTAGTCTGCCTTGGTCCCATTACCAGGTAGCGCGAAGCAAGTATAACCCCAGGATCAGAGGCAACAGCAGGTATTTGGTCCCCGCTCACAGGTGGAAGCAGCAAACTCAATGTATAACATGGATCACTTATCTGTGGGGGGTAGGTACAGTGAAGAAGCTTAATCACACATTTTACGTTCATCACAGCGTGAGGACTTGTCATTAACTTTTATCTATCGTGGGGTCAAGTCTTTCTATCTCATATAATTATTAACATTCTCTATACACAATATTTACTGCATAACATAAAGATTCACACAACTACTACTACTCCAATCATCTGCAGTCGCTTGATCCTCCAACCTTAACAACCCCCCTCAGGAATTTCTCTTATCAGGGAGAGGTGATGAGTAAGATAAACAGAGCTTTAACTGTGGCTGGACTACTACAGATAACTGCAGTATACTTGGGATATCCTCGCCTTAATAGGGACACTCAGCTCTCACATTATCAACAACTTCATTATTATTATATCTTACATGACATTATCACATTGAAAACACCATTTAACAATCAAAATCACTGCAAACCAATCACAGAACTGACATGTACACAAATAACAGCAAGAATGGCCGTTCCCTATTCACACAGGTTTATACTAAACTTCATTCCTGATCATCTTCATTACAGGTCTATTCATATCAAGCAAGCAGAGCATGGCTAGAGTCAGTCACACTCCCCCCCTCCCTTTTTCTCACTGAACTCTAAAGCTAAAAGGTGGGGGTGAAAGAAGCATTCCCATGTAACAGACGATGTAACCATTTGTGAGCTGACCCCACCGCACAGAGCAGCACTCAGGCCATTGTCTGTCATCTTCATCTAATACTACTGTAAACTTCCATTCCCTCACTGTGTGATCCCAGGACTGTCTCCATCATGTAATCATCCCTTCTGTCCTGCTGCCTACTATCCCTGATCCTTGTCAGCAACACCGTCACCCCTAGCAACCTGTCCCCTCACTACCGTCACCCATAGCAACCTGTCCCCTCACTACCTGACACTTATCTGAAGGAGACCTTACATATTCCTCACTAGACTAAATATCATACTGACCCCATCTTATAGCACACACTTAATAAGGTAGACAACATATCATCAACACACAGAGGACAGTGATGGAGGCTGCTGACTATTCCTATGCAATTCAGAGAAGGCTCTAATCACTGGTGTTGTGTACTACAAGTGCAAGCATTGGGATGCCAGGTAGAAGGTACAGCTATGGGATGTAAGGAGCCAAGATGGCGTCTGGGCGGCGGCTGAAGGTCTTACAGCAGGTACTAAAATGGCCGCAGGCCATGACTAGCACTAAGATGGCCACCAGGGACGTGGCCTGACTAGGAGTACTATCAAGCCAGGCAAGCATCTAGCCACGCCTTACCCCTTTGTGTGCAATGCCAACAAGTCCCTCATCTGACACACATCTATAATAATCTTTGTGTATAGCGCCAACATATCCCGCAGCGCTTACATAGACGGGGGATACAGAAAGACAAAAGTACAAACATTACAGAACCGCGGTTACATAGTAATCAGCTGATGGAGACAATAGGGGTGAGGGTCCGGCTCCAACAAGCTTACATACTACAGGTAATGGGGGGTACAGGAGGTAAAGGGGTGGAGATGTGCACAGTATGGCGAGGTGGAGATGTGCACGGTATGGCGGGCTGGAGATGTGCACGGTATGGCGAAGTGAAGAGTGAGGGATGCTATACACATAGACAAATGGTCAGACATTTAGCCGTGTGACGGCAGAAACGGTGTGACTGCAGGAGCGGTTTATGATGGCTAGCAGGGATTGCAGTCAGTAGGTCAGGGAGCAGATCTACCAGTATGGCACTCGTCACTCCTTCTATAGAAGTTACACCCAGAGCTCTCCCAGCATCCCCCATGTGTAGGATCGGGCCCCCTCCTGGTCTTATACTCCCTTCTGCATTGTTTAGCACAAATAATACAAGACAAAAAATTTTTTTTAGAGTAGTTTGTAAACCCCTAGGCTGTGAATACTTCCCATATGAGTGCCACCATCCCCCCTGTTGAGACATGACACAGCCCATGGCTCAAAACTGCTGCACATCTGAAGAACAATTTAGGTAAGATAGCTTTTTTTTTTTTTTTTTTAACGGAGATGTACAGTCCATCTACAAGAGTGTATTCAGCATCTACAAGAGATACCTCCTGAGTCAACAGTTAGCACAAAGGGCTTGCTGTAGTTCAGCAGCCCCCCAGACTGATGTGCCCACCAGAGTCTGTTTTAACCTGACAAAGGCTTCCTTAGAGGGCACATCTCACTGGATCCGGTCAACTGCAGCCAGAATTTCATCACAGATGAGTCTGGTAAGAAGCGCTGTCAGAGATGCAGAATTTGAGATCCAGGAGCTGTAGAAGTTTGTCTGTTACGATCGTGTGGGCAGGCAAAGCACGGAACCCACATGATCATGACCAAAGGGGACACACACTGGTACTATCAGGGTCACACGGGACTCACACCGGTTTCAGGCAACTGACCCTGTGCTACAAGGGAGGATGACAGTGGCCCTACCTAAGCGGGGACATTGCCCTAATAAGGGCAGCCCAGCGGTCTTCGGATCTGGGCCCTAGCTGATCCTAGGAGCCACACACCAGAACAGGATGCATTCACATGCCACATGACAGACCCAGAATACACTGCATACAACATACAACCACTAGTAACAGATTGGAAGCTGAATATAAATACCAGGTATTAGTTGACATGTTGTACAAGATGTTGAAAGCTAGCAGGCCACTTCACAGCTCCTGGTTATACTGCTAGTCCCTACACTAACCAGGAGTCTAGCAGAACCAGACAGCGTTCACACCGCACGCTGCAACAGGACAGGACACAGATAGCAGGACTGATAAGGGCCAAGAGGGGCTGTAAAGAAATTAATATATGTCGCTAATCAAAAATGAGAATATATGCTTATCAATCCATTTTAGCAAAATGTATGTATTGCAATATATTGTATGTGTAACAGAAGTCATGACTGTTTTTGTGGTTTTCTGTCTACACTGAAGGTCTACGTCTGACCTATTGGAATCAGGAAGTTCTAAGGCCAGATGTCTTGGGATTTAGCAAGACGGGGCCTAACCGCAAAGAGTTTTCAGCTCTTACTCTAAGAGTCATGTGAAATCAGCTATTTCTTAAAAGTCATATATCAAGCCTAAATGTCAAAGTTTATTGAATGATTGTCATAAGTTTATTGTCAGATATAGAAGTCATGAGTTTAAGATGTATGGAAATCATGAGGTTATTCCCTGTATTACCAGAGGTCGCATCCCTGCGTGGGCGATCTTCTATATAAACTGAGACGATACAGACAATAAACAGAGTTCATTACTTCACCATATACCGTGTGTAATGGTCAGTACTTTGACTCTCAAAAGGAGCGCTCCTCCTGCTTAGGTCAATTTGGAACCGACAACATAACTGACCAGTCTGTTTGAACAAATTAACCCTCGACAGTTCTTGGCGCCCAACGTGGGGCGGGGCTTACCTTTACGGGACATCGTAACCAGTAGACTGAAACAAACTCCTGGCCCGTTGACGTGGATATTGGATCCGGAGACTCCAGACTAAAACACCGGTGTACAGGTAAGAGCTTATCTTACTATTATACAGTCTGGATTCTTTTGATCTGTGTCTCTAACGGACTAGAGGTATGTTGTTGCCTGTTTCCTATATTTTCTGCCCCGTCCATATTTTAGAGTGAATAAGTTCATTTAACTGTCCTAGACGGAAGAACTCACTCATTGGGACTTAAAGAGTCATGTTGTCTGTATTGGAGATTGAAATAATTGTTATTGTTATAGTCTCATTTCTGGCAGTCATATTCTTACTCTGGATCTGTTATAATATTACTAAAAGTTCCCTAAGAGGCGAAGTCTGGTCTCCCCTGAATCCTAGTGTTTGAAGTTGACCACGTTTTAGTTCTGTAAATCTATTCCGGGACAGGGAACTGTGTGTTCCCAGATAGTCTCAGTGATTATCTTAGTTTACTGTGTGAAATATACGTCCTGTATACTTAGTGAAGAATAGTTGGAAGTGGTCAAGATGGGGTCTGAACAATCTAAGATATATCAGACTCCTATTGAGATAATTAAAGATAGAGAAGGGGAGGACATTTGCAGACAAGCCTATAAAGTTTACAAACGTATAGGCCTTGAGAAGGCGGGAACATTCAATTATGAATTTTGGTCACAATATGAGGATAAGCATAGAAAGGAAATAAGAAATAAGGGTTTGGAAAAAGGCATGAAGGCTATTCTGGACTGCTCTAAAACAGCAGAAGACGAACACTGGGACTCCGAGTCCCGAGGCGAGGGCATTTTAGTTTATTGTCCTATGCCCCGGCCACCAATAGACGTTCCCATGGAAACCCCTACGGTTCCATTAGTCTCTCCTGTCGTCCCGGCCGTTCCACCAATGTCTCCAAATAATCCCTTTAATTCTCTGTATCCCAATTTGCCACCCCTGCCTCCTACGTATCCACAGGCTACTGCCCAGATGGATACACCTCCCTACAGCCCTCAATCAGGATCCCCGGGCCCTGAAGTAAATAGAGGTCCGGCTTGGGACTGTCCACGTTGTGGTCAACAGAATGCCTGTTTTAAAGAACTCTGTACAGTATGTGGGACTCCACGTCGCAGGGATCAGTGTAGACAACCGATTCCCTTGTTCCCAGTTACAACCTCCACTACCCATTATAGAGAACCAAACAGACCGAGTCCACCATTGGGCACGGTCAGACAAGAGGACACTGACAGACCATTGTCTTCTAATGACAGACCTACGGACGCACATAGACCAACTCCCGGGTCTACAGTCACTACATGGCGACCCTGGAGCGCCACAGACCAGATGGCACTGTGTCAGCAACTGCCCGATCCCCAGACAGAGCCAGCAGCTTTCCATAGAAAGTTGGAAGTCATACAGAAAAACTACTCTGCCACTTGGACAGATATGGAATGTCTTATGAATGTAAAATGTCCTCTGGGCCTTTACAATAGTATTGCTCAATTTTGTGGTCTTGAAGATTGCCCAGATGACCCCCAGACATTACTTAGTGGTACTCAATATGTGGACAAGGTTAAGGCCTGGTTTAAGGATAAAGCCCAAGAGAGACGTACAGCCCTAACCCAGTGTAGACAGAACAAGGGCGAGTCTATTGAATGTTACTTTGGCCGTTTAGAGGAAGTTGGCAGAGATCTGGGTTTATATGATTGTCCAAAAGCAATACGTAATGCTGCTTTTTGTGAAGCCTTTATGCAAGGAATAGATAAGCGCCTGTCCGAACGCGTTAAAGCATGTACCCCCGATTGGCGACAGGCCAGACCGCGTGATCTATATAAGAAAGCTGTAGGATTTGTCATGGACACAGAAGACCACGCAAAGGGTGTTATTGTTATACATTACACCATGGAGGGGGACACAGTCCGACTTAACGACCCCAGGCGGGAGACCCGTAAGTGTTATAACTGCGGGAAGACTGGACACTTGGCCCGTAATTGTAGAGCCCCTAAACGCCCTAGACAGAACATGTCAGACGAAAGGGGGCAACAGGGAAGTACGGCCAATACCACATCATCCCGCCCACAGGGAAATAACGGGTATACCAATTACCAATGAAGGTCTGGCACTCCTTCCCCCGTGTCCCTTATAGTTACTGACGCACGTGGGCCACAAATTTTTCAGCCTCTAAAAATCCAGGGGAAGGAGGTGCCCTTTTTAATTGACACAGGGGCTACTAAATCATGTGTCAGTACCTCACAAGTCAATGACCTTAGTATTCCCCTCTCAGACTCCATAGCCATAGCCGTTGGAGTGTCCGGTGAACCAACACCCATGCGTGAGACCGAGCCCATAGAAGTCTCCTTTCAAGGGTCACGAGTCCTCACTCGCTTCCTGGTGTCACCCGCTGGGGATTGCATCATGGGAACCGATGTGATGGGACCCCTGGGGTGCTGTATTCAGCTCCATCCTTCCGGTGAGGCTCATGTCAGTACCTCTGCGGCCGACCACCAGGTATTCTGTCTCATGGCAGCAGACTTGGTCACTCCGCCTCCTTCTTGTACTGTATATGTGTTGACCCCAGAAGATACACAGGTTCTCTCAGCAGTGCCAGAGACCCTATGGGCAAAAGGGAAGACAGACTTGGGCCATCTCCACGTACCCCCAGTCATGGTATATCTCAAAGATGGGGAAAAAGCCCCCATGATCCGCCAGTATCCCCTAGCCATGGCACAGGAAGACGCAATAGCCTCCACTATTACAGAGTTATGTGCCTTGAATGCTTTAAAACCTTGCGTCTCACCCGCTAACACGCCACTCTTCCCAGTTAAAAAGAAAGGGAAGAAAGGCGAACCTGATACCTACCGGATGGTTCACGATCTAAGAGAAATCAATAAGGTGACCATCCTAGAAACACCTTTGGTCCCCAACCCTTACACTCTGTTGTCCACCATACCATCCGGAACCTGTTGGTACACTCTGATCGATTTAGCCAATGCATTTATGTCCGTCCCGATCCACCCCGATTGCCAGTACCTGTTCGCCTTCACGTTCCGAGGAAAACAGTACTGCTGGACTGTCCTACCACAAGGGGCACAAAACAGCCCAAATCAATTCACCCGATGTATGAGGCTTGTACTTGATGCATGGACGGTCCCACCAGGTGTGGCCCTGCTTCAGTATGTTGATGATCTCCTACTCTGTGCACCGGACAGACCTACCTGTGTTGCGGCCTCACTCAGCCTCCTTCGTTTTCTTGCAGACAGCGGGTGTAAAGCCAGTAAAGACAAATTACAGTTTTGCAAATCTCATGTTGTGTTTCTTGGTCACTGCCTAGGTCCTGGTACAAAACACCTCACGCCAGAACGTACCAAGGTGGTGGAGGACATGCCACTCCCTACCTCCCATGCTCAGTTGCGGACATTTCTGGGGTTAGTTTCATATTGTCGGCCGTGGATTCGCTCTGCCTCCATGACCATGCAGCCTCTGTACGACTGCCTGAGTTCTAAGCCATTTGCTTTGTCTCCGGAAGCCGAGTCAGCTTTCCATCAGCTGAAAATACAGATTACCAGTGCTCCAGCACTGGGTCTGCCAGACTATGATAAACCCTTCCAGATGTTCGTGACTGAGATGGCGGGACATGCTACTGCCGTCCTCACACAAGAGCATGGTGACAAAAAGCGCCCTGTAGCATACTACAGTGCACATCTTGATGCAGTAGCCAGGGGTTCACCCTCCTGTGTAAGAGCAGTTCTGGCTGTACAAGCACTACTTGAGAAAGCTTCTGAGGTGGTCCTAGACTACCCTCTTGTGGTCCTCACGCCCCATGACGTACATGGAATTCTGACACAGGTGAGCCGTAAACATCTGTCTCTTGCTAGACAGGTTAAAATGGAACTTGCAGTACACTCTTCATCCAATGTCTCATTTCAACGTTGCACAACTTTGAATCCGGCCACCTTACTGCCATTAGGTGACACTGATTCAAAAGGGGGAGTAAGCACAGGGGATCAACTTTTTGTCAATTCCCTAGGCGAAGAGGAAGCTTTTGACGCCAAGCACCAGCATGACTGTGCTGCTCTGATGGAGCAGGAGACAGCTGGATTTGCTCATGTCACAGATAAGCCTCTCCTGAACCCCCACCTTGAAATGTTTGTGGATGGATCACGATACCAGAATGAGATGGGCAGATTTGTGACAGGGTTTGCTGTAGTATCAATGAATGAAGTACTGATAGGCCGCACCTTGCCCCCACATATGTCAGCACAGGAAGCGGAGCTGTGCGCTCTGACCGAGGCCTGCAAGTTAGCCCGGGGAGTCACTGCTAATATCTACACGGACTCCAGGTACGCGTTTGGCGTTGCGCATGACTATGGGCCGATTTGGCGCGCGCGGAGCTTCCTAACAGCTCAAGGCAGACCGATAAAGAATGGTGAGGCAGTAAGTAGTTTAATGTCAGCTATCATGCTCCCGAAGCAGGTAGCCATAATAAAGGTAAAGGCACACACCCAAGGGGACTCCTTGGAAAGCAGAGGCAACGAGAAGGCAGACGGAGCAGCTAAGGCTGCAGCCCTGCTGGACTGGAGGGCACCCGTGTGCAGAGTTCAGACCAGGTCCTGCCCAGCGGAGGAGGATCCTGATCCCCCTGCCAAGGACCAGACCCTCTCTGTCCCACCACAGAAGGAGGTGGACCTACTCCCCTCAGGGCAAGAGCAGGAGCGCTGGGCAAGTGCAGGGGCAGTAAAAGGAAATGAAGGTTGGATGATGGGTTCCCGTATGTGTTTGCCTGCGGCTGCCTATCCTAGTATGGCCCTTTTGGCTCATGGAAAGGTGCACGCTTCTCGTAATGCCATGGTAGCCCTGGTGGAGAAAATGTGGTACGTCAAGGCTTGTGAAATCTGTGCACTACACAACCCCGGTCAAGTAGTAAAGACCCCTCGGAAGTGCACTCCGCGACCTTTGTACCCCTTCCAGAGACTACAGATAGATTACATCCAGCTGCCCAGGTCAGGAAGGTATGAGTATGTCCTGGTATGCATTGACCTCTTTTCTGGGTGGGCTGAGGCCTACCCGGTCACGAAGGCCACTGCCCAGGCCACTGCAAAAAAACTTGTGTCAGAGTTAGTGTGCAGATTTGGGGTACCAGAGACCATTGAGAGCGACCGTGGTACTCACTTCACTGGTGAGGTAATGAAGGAAGTCATGTCCGCCTTAGGAGTAGAGCAGGCCTTTCACACCCCCTATCATCCGCAGAGCTCCGGAAAAGTAGAAAGACTCAATGGCACCCTCAAACTTAAGATACAGAAAGCCATGGTTGAAACAGGAAAACCTTGGCCCGAGTGCCTACCTCTGGCACTCTACTCAGTACGGACCACGCCAAATAGGAAAACAGGACTGTCTCCTTATGAGATTCTCTTTGGCTCCGTGCCTAGGTTAGGACTGTATCACCCCCAAGCTCTATCCCTGGGTCATGATAAAGTTACTTCCTTTGTGCAGGATTTATGCCAAAAGCTAAAAATAACACACGACCTAGTCTTCTCTTCTATTCCAGACCCTGATAGTTTGGAAGGATCCCACTCTCTGCAACCCGGAGATTGGGTGGTGGTAAAGAGACACGTCAGAAAGACTTTGGAACCTCGCTTTGACGGACCATACCAAGTGCTGTTAACCACTCCCACCTCGGTCAAGCTAGAAGGCAAACCCACTTGGATCCATGCCTCACACTGCAAGAAAGTTCCAACGCCTCAGCACCACGAGGGGGGTGGAGAGTAAGCCCAACCCAGGGTGGGGGTGGGGGAGGGGGATGGCAACCTGGACACCAGCATTGATAGTCTGGATAGGTGTATTATTTACCCTTTGTTTTCTTGGACTACTCTCTTTTCGGGACAATTCCTCATCAACTGTCGATGTAAGAAGAAGATGGACTGTTTGGGCGGAAGGACACCCCAACATGTGGGAATACTTTGCAAAAGACGTACTGAATATTTCCCACATGTGCATGCCCAACCTTCGGAGTGGGGAAGATATTTTACGGACTTGCTTACTGTCTATCCCCACCCCAGTAAAGACACTTCGCGATATATATTCAATAGTGCATAACGATAGTGATGTAGAGGAGAGCAATGTTTTCCAGGAGAATACCTTTCTTAATGTATATGAATATTGTTCCATTGTGATGCGGTCAAACATACACTTTATATTTCACACAAACAAATGGTAAGAGATTTGTTTAGATTCATGAAAACAATAATACATTTTAAAAAGTCAGATGTCGGCTGTGATCTTGGGACTTGTTCCGATCGCCATATTTGGGGTCAGGAAGGAATTTTTCCCTTTTTATACAAGGATAATTGGCTTTTTCCTAAAAGGGTTTTCGCCTTCCTCTGGATCAACTCAGCCTCAAAATTCCCCATAATTGTCATTCCTGTGTGTGACTTCCTGATGTCCAAAATGGGGGAATGATAAGGGCCAAGAGGGGCTGTAAAGAAATTAATATATGTCGCTAATCAAAAATGAGAATATATGCTTATCAATCCATTTTAGCAAAATGTATGTATTGCAATATATTGTATGTGTAACAGAAGTCATGACTGTTTTTGTGGTTTTCTGTCTACACTGAAGGTCTACGTCTGACCTATTGGAATCAGGAAGTTCTAAGGCCAGATGTCTTGGGATTTAGCAAGACGGGGCCTAACCGCAAAGCGTTTTCAGCTCTTACTCTAAGAGTCATGTGAAATCAGCTATTTCTTAAAAGTCATATATCAAGCCTAAATGTCAAAGTTTATTGAATGATTGTCATAAGTTTATTGTCAGATATAGAAGTCATGAGTTTAAGATGTATGGAAATCATGAGGTTATTCCCTGTATTACCAGAGGTCGCATCCCTGCGTGGGCGATCTTCTATATAAACTGAGACGATACAGACAATAAACAGAGTTCATTACTTCACCATATACCGTGTGTAATGGTCAGTACTTTGACTCTCAAAAGGAGCGCTCCTCCTGCTTAGGTCAATTTGGAACCGACAACATAACTGACCAGTCTGTTTGAACAAATTAACCCTCGACAAGGACACACAGCAAGCTAACACAAAACTGACAGAATATAAACGTACAAACGGACATGAACCTGATCACACTGCAAACCTCACCAGACAAGCATTCATGACTACTCACCTGAGGGGCCATGCAGTGACTGACCAGGGGATTGGCTAGCAGACAGTACCACACCCAGCCAGCTCAATCATTAACCCTGTGAGTGCTGTGCTGCTGGAAACACAATAGAACAACAAATTCCAGCAGCACACGTAACATTGTCATTCCCAAAGAGGACATCATTTGCTCATAGTTTTGGGACCTCCAGAATTGCTTGCCTACCTTCATCTGACAGGTTATACCCCAAATATTTAACCGTTTGCTGACCGTATTGGAGTTTCTACCTGTTTACTTTATGGCCTTGCTCATAAATAAACCTCAAAAGTGCAACTGTGTCTACCACAATTCTCTCCACTGTCTGCTGCTGGCTACCAACATACAGTAGTAGCTGACTACCTCTAAGAGGCTGGAACTGCGCTAAGTGTGCTGACATAGCCTGGGAGAACATTGTTGGAGGTTCACAGCAGCCCTGAGGTACTCTGGTGAAGGTATACCTAATTCTATCATAATATCTCATCACAACACATTTACTGGACATATTCAAGACTACATAATCTGACATTTCACAGGCTTATTTGTCTCTAGGTCTGTTATAACTGGTTCAGAGAGGGATTCCCTGTGGGTACAGCCATTAACCCCTCTTACCAGGATATGACTATTACTACATTTAACATTGGCTACATATTGGGATGTATTAATGTCCTGGTCGCTCCTGAGCCCACCAGGAAAGTAATCATCCGCCCATTCACCTGGAGATCTATCTCAGGCAGTGGAAATTGCCATGAGATCCTCCAAGTGTTGTACATCGACCCCTCCTAGTCATTTTTCCCCAAGGTGGCTGAGAACATTGTTTCTCAGGGCACTCTCAGACAAAATCACTAGACTTCCCATAATTCCAACATACATTTAAATCCCCGAGCTGCATCCCACATCTGCTTCTTCCTCTGTCTCTACTTTCACATCCTCTTGCTATCCAATAACCTCTCTGACTTTCTTGAACCATCATATCATATTCTTCTCCCCATATAAAAAACCTCACTTTCTCACCCTTTTCTTTGTAACACTTTTCTGCATGTTTTGCATATTGCAAAACATCCTGCAAGGATTCCATCCTCAAGGTAACCATGTACCTCATTATATAACCTCCTATTCCTTTCTGATTATACTATAGAAGGGATCTACCATCTCCTCCTCACACATTCGCTTCATGCAATATAAGACAGCAATACAAATAGTACATTATGTTAGTAGGCGGCCGCCCTCTTTATATTCTTAATTACTCTATAACATAATATCAAAGAGAAAGTAATAGAAAGATAAGAAGTAAAGTTCCTGGACACCCCTGTGTCCCATGACGTCATCTAACCACTTTTTACGTGTCGCACGGAGTTAATTCTTTCCTGTAGCCTTCTCACAATGGCTATGGTCTCACATAGACTACTGCTATTGCCCCTTTGGCAACCCATTCATCTATACTTCTCATTTACCTTACACATTTCACATAGACTACTGCTATTGTCCCTTCGTCTATGATTGCCTCTCATTTACAATACACATTGTAAATTCTACTAACACTAAAGTATACAGAAGAAGAAGAAGAGAGAAGAGAAGTTTAACCATTGTTATACTTACTACACGTTATCTGGGAGGCTTCTAAATTCTCCGGCTAGTTCGGAAAAACGTCATTGTTTCAGACAGGATGCCCGACTGGCCTCTAATTACGTCTAAGCAAGACGGAGGTCTTTTAATGATCGGAGAGTACTTCAGACCCACCTTTTCACAGCCAGGCTGTCCTCTCCCTCTGCAGTGAGTGATTCCGGCTTGAAGGACCAAAAATGTAAGGAGAATTTATGTGTTTATCAAAGAGAAGACGATCCCAGATCCCGTGCAGAAGTCTGGGCCCAGGAGAAATTCAAATCAAACCAACTTTTGTGGTATCAAGTGATTTTCTGGTTTATTCTGAGGTGGAAAAAGCATATATACCCTAAATGACATCATAGCAAAAAGTATATACCTTCAAGATGAATAAGATTTATAATTGGCTAAGACAAAAAATGATTAACATAAGTTACACCTTCTAGGGTGTATCTATTACATACAATGAGACCATTATGAATTCAGGAGAAAGGAATGCATGTAATACTTTACAGACCTACCCCCTGTAGTGTATAGCTTCCTGTCTATAGATATGCATACATGGGGGGTCTAGTAGACTATCATCTTTCCTGAGAAGACATGGAGGCCTAAAGAAGGGTTATATTTAACCCTTTCACTACTCATACCAGTATCATGCTCTACAATGCAATATAGAATAATTAACTGATACATTGATCTACAATTTTCTTAACACTAGGAAACCCTGAATCCAAAATTGGATTGAAAAGAGTTGAAGGAGTCAGGGGAGGGTATGCATGGGCT
The DNA here is from genome assembly GCF_035609145.1 of Eleutherodactylus coqui. Taxonomy (NCBI): domain Eukaryota; kingdom Metazoa; phylum Chordata; class Amphibia; order Anura; family Eleutherodactylidae; genus Eleutherodactylus; species Eleutherodactylus coqui. The sequence continues at coordinate 75,189,943 of NC_089846.1, forward strand.
AGCAGTTGGGCTTTGGGATTTTATTAGTCAGTCAGGTAGGGGGTAATAGTTAGGAGCAGTGGAGGGTGGGCCAGGATTGGGAGAGATATCCCCAGCAGCTAGTAGTAGCAGGATAGAGAGGGTTAGCAGATGATTAGGAGATTTATGAGGATGACTGTTATGTTTGTTAGTGGCATTAGGGGGTTTGAAGCTAAGCAAGAAGGTAAAGAGTTCATGCGAGCTGTGCATAGGTGAGGACAGGAGAGAGGGGCTAATGTGAATAGAATGCCCCCGAGGTCGGCACTTGAAAGAAGTACTGAAACTGAGAGCAAGGATAAGAACAGAGGTGACAGCATTAGCAATAGCTTTGAAGTGTAAAGTATTTAGGCAGAGTGTGAGGCCTACCTGTCTCCTACCCTGTCAAACTGCCAAGGTCAAACTGTATCATACGTCATCCAGCCATACTTAATACAGCTCATGTACGCGTGGCATGCATGTTTACACTGATATTATAGTGAACGTTTAAGGTACGACTAGGAAACAGCTGCGAGTGGCTAATCAGGTTCCAATTGACTGGCCAGCTGACTTTAGCATTGCAAACCTAATGACCAAGGGGGGAGTGACATTTATTGCTCTCCTTAGAGAAGGAAAGCATCTCAGCAAGGATGGGTGAAAGATGCCATTTGGGGGAGGTGGATGGTAGAAATGACTAAGGCCTCATGTCCACAGGGAAAATCAGGCCCGCTCCGGATTCTCCATGGAGAATCCGTAGCGGGTCCCTCCTGCCCCGCAGACATGAGGGCTGAAAATAAGAATAAACTTACCTCCCGCCCGCTCTGGATACTTCCTTCGCTGCCGCGTCATCTTCTCTGCGTCGCGGCCGGATCTTCTTTCTTCGGCCCGGCAGATGCGCAGGATGACGTCGGTGACGTGCCCCGCGCATGCGCCGGCCCGAAGAAAAAAGATCCGGCCGCGACGGAGAGAAGATGGCACCGCAGCGAAGAGAAGAAACGGAGCGGGTGAGTAAATTCCGATTTTTGTCTCCCGCGGATCCGGACGGCTTCCATAGGCTTCAATAGAAGCCCGCGGGAGCCGTCCCCGCGGGAGACCCGCACGAAAATGGAGCATGGTCCAGATTTTTTCATGCTCCATTTTTTTTAAAATCACTTTTATTGACGATCCGCGGGTATTTATCTACCCGCGGGTGGTCAATGCATCCCTATGGGGTGCGGATCCGCGGGCAGGAGAAGAGTTAAAATCTGCTGCGGATTTTAATTCTTCTTTTGCCCGTGGACATGAGCCCTAAAAGTAAAGTTTCATTTACCAATGCAAACAGATGAAATGCAAAATACACAATTCACAGCAAGCAAGCAGCACAGAGGATTTAAGCAGAGGGAGATAGCAGAAGGAGTTCAGCTTGGAGTGGGATGATGCAGAAATGAACGTACCGATGCAAATAGATGAGATGCAAAATACACAATTCACAGTGTATATGTATGTGTGTATATATATAAATTTTTCACAAAAAGATTCAAATGCACTCACTGTTCCCTTGTTCACGGAGGACGCCGGTTTGCGGGCGTCATCTTGGGGTCACGGGGTCAGGAGTGCTTCCGGACCACGGGATTTGCTACGTCATTGTTTTATCAATGGGACGTGTCCCGCGTATCATCTACACATTCATTCATAAAAGCACATACTCTTTCTCTATACAAGGGTATACCCTGTTGTGATGTTTACAGGAAATACACAATAATACTAATCAATTCATACTTTCTTTTTGATTCAACTCTCTATATAAAAATAAAAAAAGTTTAAAATTATTCATTTTACCTATGTTCAAATATTTTTTCCACATTATTCTGCTAAAAATAATTCTCTTCAATAAAACCTTTTGATTGTTCAACACTGAATTAGGATGTTATGGATAAGAGAAGATAACAAGAAGAAAGCTTGACAATACTGACAGATGAAAATTAATATATGAGGCTAAAAGAAGATCCAATTAAAGATATTCAAAAATGTCTGATGGAACTAATAGACAAAGGGGTAGAAAAAAATAGTTTAACAAAAAGAGACCCCTTATTTTCACTATCTCCCTAAAGTACTTAAAAATATAGAGAATCCCCCAAGTAGACCAATCATTGCAGGCATTAACTCTATAACGAGCAGACTATCAGAATATATTGATAAACAACTTTAGTAATATACTCAGAATCTACCCTCTTTCCTTAGAGATACAGGACATCTAACTGAAATGATCCGTGACATAGAATGGCGTGACACCTACCTTTTGGTGTTCACTAGATGTAGAATCCTTATACTCCAGCATTCTGCACAATAAAGGTATTCCAGCCATCATGAACCACCTTCACAAAGATCCATTAATGCCGGACCAACAAGTACAATTCATTCTATGGGCTATTGCATTTCAAACTTTTTAATTTTTATATAGAGTTGAAACCGCCTAGGATCAAGCGGTATGGATGAGCGGCTGCTTTCTTCATGCTGAAAAGAGGACACGGCAAGGAATGTAAGACGGGAGCTAACATAACCTGCTGCATAGATGAGATTATTACTAGAGATGAGCGAACGTACTCGTCCGAGCTTGATACTCGTTCGAGTATTAGCGTGTTCGAGATGCTCGTTACTAGAGGCGAGCACCACGCGATGTTCGGGTTACTTTCACTTTCATCTCTGAGACGTTAGCGCGCTTTTCTGGCCAATAGAAAGACAGGGAAGGCATTACAACTTCCCCCTGCGACGTTCAAGCCCTATACCACCCCCCTGCAGTGAGTGGCTGGCGAGATCAGGTGGCACCCGAGTATATAAATCAGCCCCTCCCGCGGCTCGCCACAGATGCATTCTGACATGGTTCAGGGAAAGTGCTGCTGGTGCCGGAGCTGCTATAGGGAGAGCGTTAGGAGTGATTTTAGGCTTCAAGAACCCCAACGGTCCTTTTTAGGGCCACATCTGACCGTGTGCAGTACTGTTGAGGCTGCTTTTAGCAGTGTTGCACAATTTATTTATTTTTTGGTATATCGGGCGTGCAGAGCATTGCGTCCGCAGTCTGCAGTCATTGTACAGAGTATAGGGCCAGTACTGGTGAGGCAGGGAAAGAGATATTCAGGCTATATAGGCAGTGGGCTTTTTCCAAAAAATTGGGGAAAAATACTATATTTGGGCTGCCTGTGACCGTCTTCACTTTACTGCGTGTCTGCTGGGGGTAGTAGTCCTAATTAATACGCAGCTAAGCGTTACAGCAGGCTTGCGCAAAATTGTTTCCTGCCTCTGCGGTCTCCGTTACATCACCGCCGTCATCCCGCCAGAGGGAAACAGTATACATAATATTATACTCTGCCTACAGTATCTATCTGCTGGGGGTAGTAGTCCTAATTAATACGCAGCTAAGCGTTACAGAAGGCTTGCGCAAAATTGTTTCCTGGATCTGCTGTCTCTGTTACATCAGCGCCGTCATCCCGCCAGAGGGAAACAGTATACACAATATCATACTCTGCCTACAATATCTATCTGCTGGGGGTAGTAGTCCTAATTAATACGCAGCTAAGAGTTACAGCAGACTTGCGCAAAATTGTTTCCTGGATCTGCTGTCTCTGTTACATCAGCGCCGTCATCCCGCCAGAGGGAAACAGTATACATAATATTATACGCTGCCTACAGTATCTGTCTGCTGTATCAGCTCAGCATTTTAAAAAAATAGAATAGAAGCAAAATACTTAAGGCCTATTACATGCCTTCGGCCACTTGACTGCTTCTGCGCTGTGAATTCCACTAGCTCAGTCATACGCACTTACGTCTCACTACAGGCGTGCGCAAAATTATTTCCTGGCTCTGCTGTGCGTTCCGTAAGGGAAGTCAGCCTCCAACCACAGGCCAATAAGCGGCACATTTAATTACAGCGTTCTGTTTCTGCACTACTGGTAATACAGCATGCTGAGGGGTAGGGGTAGGCCTAGAGGACGTGGACGCGGGCGAGGACGCGGAGGCCCAAGTCAGGGTGTGGGCACAGGCTGAGCTCCTGATCCAGGTGTATCGCAGCCGACTGCTGCGGGATTAGGAGAGAGGCACGTTTCTGGCATCCCCAGATTAATCTCACAATTAATGGGTCCACGCGGTAGACCTTTATTAGAAAATGAGCAATGTGAGCAGGTCCTGTCGTGGATGGCAGAAAGTGCATCCAACAATCTATCGACCACCCAGAGTTCTACGCCGTCCACTGCTGCAACTCTAAATCCTCTGGCTGCTGCTCCTCCTTCCTCCCAGCCTCCTCACTCCATTACAATGACACATTCTGAGGAGCAGACAGACTTCCAGGAACTGTTCTCGGGCCCCTGCCCAGAATGGGCAGCAATGGTTCCTCTCCCACCGGAGGAGTTTGTCGTGATTGATGCCCAACCTTTTGAAAGTTCCCGGGGTCCGGGGGATGAGGCTGGAGACTTTCGGCAACTGTCTCAAGACCTTTCAGTGGGTGAGGAGGACGATGACGATGAGACACAGTTGTCCATCACTCAGGTAGTAGTAATTGCAGTAAGTCCGAGGGAGGAGCACAGAGGATTCGGAGGAAGAGCAGCAGGACGATGAGGTGACTGACCCCACCTGGTTTGCTAAGCCTACTGAGGACAGGTCTTCAGAGGGGGAAGCAAGTGCAGCAGCAGGGCAGGTTGGAAGAGGCAGTGCGGTGGCCAGGGGTAGAGGCAGGGCCAGACCAAATAATCCACCAACTGTTTCCCAAAGTGCCCCCTCGCGCCATGCCACCCTGCAGAGGCCGAGGTGCTCAAAGGTCTGGCAGTTTTTCACTGAGAGTGCAGACGACCGACGAACAGTGGTGTGCAACCTTTGTCGCGCCAAGATCAGCCGGGCAGCCACCACCACCAGCCTCACCACCACCAGCATGCGCAGACATATGATGGCCAAGCACCCCACAAGGTTGGACGAAGGCCATTCACAGCCTCCGGTTTGCACCGCTGCCTCTCCCCCTGTGCCCCAACCTGCCACTGAGATCCAACCCCCCTCTCAGGACACAGGCACTACCGTCTCCTGGCCTGCACCCACACCCTCATCTCCGCTGTCCTCTGCCCCATCCACCAATGTCTCTCAGCGCACCGTCCAGCCGTCGCTAGCGCAAGTGTTGGAGCGCAAGTGCAAGTACGCCGCCACGCACCCGCACGCTCAACCGTTAAATGTGCACATAGCCAAATTTATCAGCCTAGAGATGCTGCCGTATAGGGTTGTGGAAACGGAGGCTTTCAAAGGTATGCTGGCAGCCGCGGCCCCGTGCTACTCGGTTCCCAGTCGCCACTACTTTTCCCGATGTGCCGTCCCAGCCCTGCACGACCACGTCTCCCGCAACATTGTACGCGCCCTCACCAACGTGGTTACTGCCAAGGTCCACTTAACAACGGACACGTGGACAAGCACAGGCGGGCAGGGCCACTATATCTCCCTGACGGCACATTGGGTGAATTTAGTGGAGGCTGGGACAGAGTCAGAGCCTGGGACCGCTCACGTCCTACCCACCCCCAGAATTGCGGGCCCCAGCTCGGTGGTGGTATCTGCGGCGGTGTATGCTTCCTCCACTAAACCACCCTCCTCCTCCTCCTCCTCCTACGCAACCTCTGTCTCGCAATCCAGATGTGTCAGCAGCAGCACGTCGCCAGCAGTCGGTGTCGCGCGGCGTGGCATCACAGCGGTGGGCAAGCGTCAGCAGGCCGTGATGAAACTACTCAGCTTAGGAGAGAAGAGGCACACGGCCCACGAACTGCTGCAGGGTCTGACAGAGCAGACCGACCGCTGGCTTGCGCCGCTGAGCCTCCAACCGGGCATGGTCGTGTGTGACAACGGCCGTAACCTGGTGGCGGCTCTGCAGCTCGGCAGCCTCATGCACGTGCCATGCCTGGCCCACGTCTTTAATTTGGTGGTTCAGCGCTTTCTGAAAAGCTACCCATGCTTGTCAGACCTGCTCGGAAAGGTGCGCCGGCTCTGTGCACATTTCCGCAAGTCCCACACGGATGCTGCCACCCTGCGCACCCTGCAACATCAGTTTCATCTGCCAGTGCACCGACTGCTGTGCAACGTGCCCACACGGTGGAACTCTACGCTCCACATGTTGGCCAGGCTCTATGAGCAGCGTAGAGCTATAGTGGAATACCAACTCCAACATGGGCGGCGCAGTGGGAGTCAGCCTCCTCAATTCTTTACAGAAGAGTGGGCCTGGTTGGCAGACATCTGCCAGGTCCTTGGAAACTTTGAGGAGTCTACCCAGATGGTGAGCGGCGATGCTGCAATCATTAGCGTCACCATTCCTCTACTATACCTCTTGAGAAGTTCCCTGCAAAGCATAAAGGCAGACGCTTTGCGCTTGGAAACAGAGGCGGGGGAAGACAGTATGTCGCTGGATAGTCAGAGCACCCTCCTGTCTATATCTCAGCGTGTTGAGGAGGAGGAGGAGGAGGAGGAGGGGGAAGAGACAGCTTGGCCCACTGCTGAAGGTACCCATGCTGCTTGCCTGTCATCCTTTCAGCGTGTATGGCCTGAGGAGTAGGAGGAGGAGGATCCTGAAAGTGATCTTCCTAGTGAGGACAGCCATGTGTTGCGTACAGGTACCCTGGCACACATGGCTGACTTCATGTTAGGATGCCAATCTCGTGACCCTCACGTTACACGCATTCTGGCAACTACGGATTACTGGGTGTACACACTGCTCGACCCACGGTATAAGGAGAACCTTTCCACTCTCATACCCGAAGAGGAAAGGGGTTCGAGAGTGATGCTATACCACAGGACCCTGGCGGACAAACTGATGGTAAAATTCCCATCCAACAGCGCTAGTGGCCGAAGGCGCAGTTCCGAGGGCCAGGTAGTAGGGGAGGCGCAGAGATCAGGCAGCATGTACAGCACAAGCAGGGGAACACTCTCTAAGGCCTTTGACAGCTTTCTCGCTCCCCAGCAAGACTGTGTCACCGCTCCCCAGTCAAGGCTGAGTCGGCGGGAGCACTGTAAAAGGATGGTGAGGGAGTACGTAGCCGATCGCATGACTGTCCTCCGTGACGCCTCTGCCCCCTACAACTACTGGATGTCGAAGCTGGACACGTGGCCTGAACTCGCGCTGAGGGTGTTTAGTGCGGCTGGGGGAATCATCACAGATAAGCGTACCCGCCTGTCAACCGACAGTGCCGACAGGCTTACACTCATCAAGATGAACAAAGCCTGGATTTCCCCAGACTTCTCTTCTCCACCAGCGGACAGCAGCGATACCTAAACAATACGTAGGCTGCACCCGCGAATGGAAGCATTGTTCTCTATCACCATCAAAAACGTGGACCTTTTAGCTTCATCAATCTGTGTATAATATTCATCCTCCTCCTCCTGCTCCTCCTCCTGAAACCTCACGTAATCACGCCGAACGGGCAATTTTTCTTAGGCCCACAAGGCTCAGTCATATGACTTTAGTGAACAATGTTTATACGTTTCAATTCTCATTAAAGTGTTGAAACTTGCACCTGAACCAATTTTTATTTTAACTGGGCTGCCTCCAGGCCTAGTTACAAATTAAGCCACATTAACCAAAGCGATTAATGGGTTTCACCTGCCCTCTTGGTTGGGCATGGGCAATTTTTCTGAGGCAGATTAGTACTGTTGGTACACCAATTTTTTTGGGCCCTCGCCTACAGTGTAATCCAATTAATTTTTTGCCCACCTGCATTAAAGCTGACATTACATCAGCTGTGCTGGGCACTGCAATGGAATATATTTATGTACCGTCGGTGGGTTCCAGGGAGCCACCCATGCTGTGGGTCCACACGGAGTTGTAACTGCATGTGCCCACTTCTAAAGAACCCAGTCTGACTGGGGCATGCAGTGTGGGCCGAAGCCCACCTGCATTTAATCGGACGTTACCTCAGCTGTGATGGGCACTGCAATGGGATACATTTATGTACAGCCGGTGGGTTCCAGGGAGCCACCCATGCTGTGGGTGCACACGGAATTCCCATTGCGGAGTTGTACCTGCCTGTGACTATTTATAAAAAACCGCGGTCTGACTGGGGCATGCAGACACCTTGACAGAATGAATAGTGTGTGGCACATAGGTTCCCCCATTGCTATGCCCACGTGTGCAGCTCCTGATGGCGGTGGCACAGAATTATATTTCTCATTGCTTCTGTACAGCATTGTGGGCTGTCGCCCCACCCCTTTTAAAGAGGGTCGCTGCCTAGCCGTGCCAACCCTCTGCAGTGTGTGCCTGCGGTTCCTCCTCATGGCAGACGCACTCATAAATAGACATGAGGGTGTTGTGGCTATGAGGCCAGCGTGCGGCATGAGTGCAGCTGAAGGCTGCGCAGGGACTGTTTGGTGTGCGCTGTGGACACTGGGTCGTGCGGGGGGGGGGGGGGGGGGTTGGGCAGCATGTAACCCAGGAGAGGTGGCAGCAAAGTGTCATGCAGGCAGTGATTGTGCTTTGTTGGAGGTAGTGTGGTGCTTAGCTAAGGTATGCATTGCTAATGAGGGCTTTTCAGAAGTAAAAGTTGTTGGGAGGGGGGGCCCACTCTTGCCGCTATTGTGGCTTAATAGTGGGACCTGGGAACTTGAGATGCAGCCCAACATGTAGCCCCTCGCCTGTGTCGTTCCCATCACTTTCTTGAATTGCCCAGATTTTCACAAATGGAAACCTTAGCGAGCATCAGTAATATACAAAAATGCTCGGGTCGCCCATTGACTTCAATGGGGTTCGTTACTCGAAACGAACCCTCGAGCATCGCGAAAATTTCGTCCCGAGTAACGAGCACCCGAGCATTTTGGTGCTCGCTCATCTCTAATTATTACCTTTATTTGAATATTTAGGCTACTCTGTTTCCCTGAAAATAAGATATACGATGAAAATAAGACCGAGCATGATTTTCCGGAATATTTGAGGATGCAAAATGATTTTTCAGGATGCTTGAAATATAAGCCCTACTCCAAAATTAAGCCCTGCTAAGAGTTAATTAAAAAAATCAATTTAAATAGTGTCCAGGCACCTATACATGTAAAAAAGCTAAACCTTTTTGAACAAAAATTAATATAAGACACTGTCTTATTTTTGGAGAAACACGGTATTATCCCCTATGATGGTATATTTGAAACCAGGATACACAGCCCTGGGTCAAACAGTATCCTTTTAGTTTCCCACAAGAAAATGTTGTTGGGGGACAAGTGGGAGACTTGGTTCCAATGAGGGTTTGGCGCGAGATAAGTCCTCCAACAAACACCTCTCTTTTTCAGTCAAGAGAAGACATAAAGAGGTGTCCATTGAGACACCTACCGCATGGTTCATGATCTCCGTGAGGGGAACAGGGTTACAGTTCTGGACTACCCCCTAGTGGTCCTCACCCCTCATGACATCCAGAGGTTACGCACACAAGTGCAACCCAAGCACTTATCTCTGGCCTGTCAGATCCAGCTCACTTCATGCCTCATAGCATCTTTTTCCAATGTTGTACTACTTTGAACCCGGCTAATCTTTTTCCAATCAAGTATCCTGGTTCAAATGGGGGAGGAGAAGGCATAGGTGATCTAGGTATTACAGATCAGCTATTTAAAAAAAACAAAAAAAAAAACAGCATGATTGTCTAGCTTTGATGCAATAAGAAAATTCAGGTTTTAAAAACAGTTACTGGAACCCCTGTTAATGCATATTTTGAGTTTTTTTGTAGATGGTACCAGGGTGAGGATTGACGACTCAACACCGGATATGCAGTGGTCACACAACAAGATGTCCTAAAAGCAGAAGCTCTGCCTCCGCATGTCTCAGCACAAGAAGCGGAACGGAAGGCCCTCATTGAGGCGAGTAGAGTGGCAGAAGGTAAGATGGCAAACATTTACACTGATTCCTGGTATGCATTTGGCATAGCTCATGATTACGGTCCAATATGGAAGGCCAGACAGTTTCTTATCTCAGCAGGACAGCCAATTAAGAATGATGTAGCGTTGCAGAGTCTCATGGAGGCCCTACTTCTACCTGACAAAGTTGAGAGCTCACACCAATTCCTAAACTAGAGAAGCAAGAGGCAACGTCATCTTAGAAAGTACAGCAAAGGCAGCGGCCCTCAAGCCGTGGAAGAAAAGAAGACTTTGACAAATTTTGGACATTGACAAAACTTTGGACATTGATATGCTAAGGACTTTACAGTTACAAGCCAGCAAAGAAGAAAAGGAAAAATGGACTAAAAATGGAAACAACAGAACAGGACAGCGTATGGCGAACAGTCAACAGAACTTGCCTACCACGGTCCCTGTGCCCCATGATGGCCCAGCTGATGCATGGAAAGACACACCTATCAAGGCAGCAATGATGTCGGCGCCTGAACGAGGACAGGTGGCTCCTGGGTTCTCTGCAGCTGCTGCATCATTTGTTCAATCTTGTATGATCTTTGCCGTAAGCAACAGGGCAGAAGTAAATTTGCCACATAACGCTTGCCTAGACCACTCTACCCATTTCAGGGATTGCAAATTGGCTACACTCAGCTCCCACTTGTTGGGAAGTATGAATATGTGCTTGTTAGAGATGAGCGAACGTACTCGTAATGAGTACTTACGCACCCGAGTACCGCCATTTTCGAGTACTTCTGTACTCGCGCGTAAAGATTCGGGGGGCGCCGGGGGGCGGGGAGAGGCGCGGCGGTGCGGGGGGTAGCAGCGGGGAACAGGGGGGAGCCCTCTCTCTCTCCCTCTCCCCCCCACTCCCCGCTGCAACCCCCCGTGCCGCCACGGCGCCCCCCGAATTTTTTCGCCCGAGTACGGAAGTACTCGAAAATCGCGGTACTCGGGCGAAAAAGGAGCGGGGCCGAGCACGTTCGCTCATCTCTAGTGCTTGTTGTTGTTGTCTTTTCAGGTTGGAGACCTACCCTGTTACCAAGGTAATGAAGCCGGTAACCGCACAGAAGCTCATGAATGAGGTAATCTGCAGATATGGGGTACCGGAAGTGATTGAGTCAAACAAAGGTACACACTTCACAGGTGAATTAATGCAACACATCATGTCTACTCTGGGTGTATCCCAGGCCTTTCACACACCCTACCATCAACGGAGTAGTGGGAAATTAGAAAGGGTGAGCAGTACTCTGACATTTAAGATACAAAAGGCAATGGAGGAAATAGCAAACCTTGGACTGAGTGCCTGCCATTAGGCCTCCCTCACACAGGGCGTTTGCAAAACGCTGCCTTTTCAGCTGTGTTTTCAGCTGCCTTTTCAGCTGTGTTTTCAGCCCAGCTGAAGAGGCTGCCCATTCATTTCAATGGGAGACACAGCTGAAAATGGCCAAGAATAGAACATGCAGCGCTTTCAAAGCGCAGCGTTTTTCAAAGCAGCGTTTTCAGCCCTGTGTGAGCAGCCCCATTGAAATGAATGGGAGCCTTGTACAGCGTTTAGCACAGGGCTAAAAAAAACGCTGCTGAAAACGCCTGTGTAAGTGAGGCCTTAGCCCTTTTTCTCAGGTACATACCTAGCAGCAGAGGAATAAATTAATAAGTTTAGAACACTGTATTTAGAACACTGTCATAGGTTTTCGCTAAAATTGTGCTTCACTTTTACCTACAGTGCACCATGCTCATGCCATTCAACTTGCCAGCGTTACAGCGCCCTCAGTCCATCTACCTTGCTGCCTCTGGAGAAAGGGAGGGAAGTGGGAAAAGAGGGAAACCTGATAGTTTTGTTTTTTTTTTCTTTCAGATTGATAAACATGACTATGTACTAGCTCAGTGTTCCCCACCTCCAGTCCTCAGGGACCGCCAACAGGTCATGTTTTCAGGATTTCTTCAGTGTTGCACAGGTGATGTAATAATTGTCGGTGCCTCAGACATTATCACAGGTGTTCTTACCATAGGATATCCTGAAAACATGACCTGTTGGTGGTCCCTGAGGACTGAAGTTGGGGACCCCTGTACTAGCTAATGGCCCAGGAGACAGGGGATTCAGTCATGCTGTTCAGTCTTTAGATAACCCTAATTTTGCACTCTTTGTGGATGGATTGAGGTATGGTCAAGAAGGCAGGTTCTACACAAGTTTTGTTGTGCTCTCCTTACAAAGCTGGACCTCTTCTAACCTAATGTCTACACAGACTCCCGCTATGCCTCTGGCATTGCTCATGACTACGGACCCATCTGGAGAGTGAGGTCATTCTTGAGTAAATAAACAGTAAATAAATTAGAAACAGTAAAGGGGTACCAGCACTGATGGAAGCCCTCTTGCTGCCCGAGAGAGGGGCCTAAAAGTGAAACAAAGGGCCACTCCATGGATGGCACCTGAGGCAACCGTAAATCACCCAGCTGCTCAGGCTGTGAAGACAGCCACACAGAAGCCCAGACTTGATCCTTCAGGGGTTGGGGCGGTACAGGTACCCCCTCAGATGACACCCCCAGTGGATTATGACCTGTTGATTCAGTTACAAAGGCGACTAAAGAGGGGTAAAGAGACACCTGGGGATAAATGGATGGTATCCAACAAGCCTTGTCTCCCACAGTCCCCTATCCTGCATGGCCATGGCTTCGGCCTCCCATGAAAATACACACCTGTCACAAACAGCTGTGGCTGCTAGTCACTGGTCTACACCAGGATTTAGCGTCATGGCAGACGCATGCACGCACATACACACACACGGCTGCCTGATTTGTGCAAAGAACAACGTGGGCAAGTCTGTATAAGCTCCCATGCAGTGCACCCCTCGTCCTGACTACCCGTTCCAGTGTCTTCAAGTAGACTACTTCCAACTGCCAAGGGTGGGCAGGTACAAGTTTGGTCTGGTCTGACTAGACCTGTTCTCAGGGTAGACAGTCTGACATACCCGCCCACAAACGCCACCAACAAAAACTGACCTCAGGTGGAATACAGGTACAGAGTACCAGAGACAACAGAGTGACCAAGGGACTCCCTCCACGGGAGAAGTGATGCAGAAAGTAATGAAAGTGTTGGGGAAAAACTGGCCTTTTATGCTCCGTACCATCCACAAAGCAGTGGTAGTATTACGCCTGTCTGCTCATAGTTAGCCTTGCCAGCACACCTTGTTCTGTCCCTAGATTCATTACAAGCTTGTTCTGTCCAGACCAGCTAGGGTTAACATCTCCTATGCCTTCCAGTCAGGTTAATTACCCTGCCAGGGGTCTGAGATGTGTGCTGGTGATTGACAGGTCTATCCACCTATCGGCGCCTCCCTATAAGATCCAGCTCATGCTGCTTGGGAGTTGCCGATTATTCTGATTTTTCTGTCCGCTAGCCCTTGCTTTTATGTTCTAATTCTGTTGTCTGTTGGATCTTGCTATTGTCTGCTTTACTTTCTGTTATCTGCCAGGCCTGTCCGCTAGACCTTGTTTTTATTTTCAGTTTTCAGTGTCTGCTGAGTTGTCCAGCTACTCTGACCTGCTGATAATCTGGCCCTGGTACTTTGTGCCATTCCCTCAGTCTTCTAGCCTGTCTGCCTCGTTTGGTGTCCTGCTTCTGTCAGCTTGTCTGCTAGACCTCGCTGTTATTAGGCAGGCCTTACCATCTGCCTCTGTTCTGTTTGTATTGTTTTGTGTCGATTCTTGTCATCTGCTTTTCCTGTCGGTGCTAATGGGTAGTTCTCTCTTGCATAGGTACTGCTGTCCCTGCCTATCCCCTCCCTAGTAAGAGTAGGGTCAGAATTGGTGGCCTGGACGTGTCCACCATCAGGGCTATCTCCAGGAATGGCCAGTGGCGTGGGGGGTAGTTCAGAGAACCTCGTGCTGTGCGTACCTAAGCACCCCACTGGTACCGTAACAGGTAGAGCAGAAAGTTTAAATGGCGCCTTAATAACCACGATCCAGAAGGCCATGGCAGAGCTCAGTATACCATGGACCGAGTGCCTCCCCTTAGTACTCTTCTCCGGAAGGTACACACCTGACAGAATAGGCCTCAGCCCATATAAGGTACTTTTGGGTCGACCTCAAGGCTAGGATTGTATTTATCAAGATAACTCCAGATGCAGCATGGTAGCTTGACAAACTGTTATTGCTCTCACAAAGCACTTAACTAATGTATATTCTTGAGTGTTTACTTCCCTTCCAGATCCTGAGACTGACACGGGTACCCATGACCTGCTCCCCGGAGAATGGGTCTATGTGAAGAAAATTGCTAGAAAACACCCCTTTGAGCCCAAATACGACGGTCCTTCCCTGTTCTCTCAGCCTCTATACTAATACCACCACCAATAGGACAGGCTGTAAAAGATGGAAGGAAGAGTACCCCATTATTACTAAAGTACCACACCCAGGAGAGGGGACTGTGATATACCCAGGAGACTATACCTGCTTTGTCAATTATGGCAATAGTAGATTCCTAGGGAACTTCACAGATGGGTACTGTGCTGTTCGGAAGGATGGCACCCCATCACAGAGACAAGTCCAGTCCCTAGGAGATGTCTATTGGGTGTGTGGTGATGGGAAGATATGCACCAGATTCGAAGGGGACTGCACTGGAGAATGTGCCCTCGGAAAAGCCTAAATGCCCTTGCACATACTACCTGACAATGCCGCTGAGAACAAACCCGCACACCGAACAAAAAGGGAAGTCGAGACCCCAGGCCGTAGCTTTGACCCTCATGTGTACCTAGATGTCATAGGGGGGTATCAGATGAATACAAGGCCAGGGATCAGGTTAAGGCAGGATGGGAGTCATTATTTACCATTTTCACAGACAAAACGTAGATTGGTTAAACTATATCTATTATAACCAACAGTGATTTGTAAATTACACCAGAGATGCCTTACAGGGAATTGCTGACCAGCTAGGACCCATGGTAGCAGGGCCCAAGTAAGGATCGCTGTCCTGTGTGTATTAATTGTCTTTATCATTGTAGCTTGCTGTGAATTCCCCTGTATCCAGAGGACCTGTGAAACCGCTGCTGCCAATGCTGCTCCCACCATGAATGTGTCCTCAGAGAATGTGAACAAGCCTCACATCCCTTTGAAGCCTCTGACCCCTGTCTACAACACACTCCAGCCTTAGGGCCAGATCACCCTCCTTGGAACGAGTCAGTTGCTACAGGGGACTCAGGCTAGCTGTGGTCCAGTCGCAAGGGCAATGAAAAACTCAGTGGTAGACCCGGAGAGCTTGCCTTAGTTGGCTTGAAGGGCCTGCCTCGATCTGGGACCTCGAGGAGGCTCAACCGTTGAGGACTGCATGGTAGTGTAGGGACAGTTAGTAAAACAGACAGTTTCAAGGGGGGTTTGTGGAATATATATATAATATGCAAGGTGAAATGTCTATTTCACTATCTGAGCCAGTAGAATAGAATGGAATGTGCCTGTACTACTAACAGTTATCAGAATATGCAGCTTGATAGAAACACAAGCTCACAACCTCAGGGCACACTTTTTATCCGCACAAAACCCTCAGGCGTCCTTTGACGACACATTGCTCATTCCCGCCCCTGCCCCCCTCCATCGAACTCAGAAAGATGGCGCTGGCTCTTCATCTGAAAACACGTGATGTCGGACGTCCATGGCGACAGCAACTCACGCAGGACTGGAAGCAAAAAGACCATATTTGGACCACCCAATCCCATGCTTTGATTTCCAACCACATATTGCTTCCTGCTGCCCATAAAGGGCAATTAACCCTTAATGCTATAAAAGATGCTTTACGCCTACTATTAAACAGTCAGGAAGACTTTCTACACTGACAGTCTTGTTTCCGTGTGATCTCTTCCATTGTGCGCACAATCTCTGAACATAAATCTGGAAGGGTGCAAACATTCCTATTGATTACGCCGTAGACCCCAAAATAAATCCATTTCAAATATTGCTCACTTAGGCCTCATTTCTCCATGCAGAATCCTGCGGCGGGTCTCTCCTTTCCCGCAGACATGAGGCCTAAAAATTGATTTTACTTACCTGTCCGGATGTTGCGGGTTCCCGTCTGTTGCGGGCGGATCTTCTTTCCTTTTGCCCAGTGGATGGGCTCGGCATGCCAACAGTGTGCCGCGCGCATGCGCCATGCACTCTTTTTTTTTTTTTGTAACTGTCCAAATAGAGAAAAACTATCCCTATAATTATTCTGTCCCTAAAATGTCCCTACTCCTTCCCTAAAACTTAACCTCATAGAAACTGTCCCTACCTCTCCCTATTCTGTCCCTAAAAAGACCCTAACGATAAAACTGTCCCTAATGAAGGACAAACCCTCTCCATGGCAGAGAGCTCTTAGTCGTGCCCAACCTCTCATAATCCAGAGAGCGCACCTTCACCAGGTCACCTAAGATTCTTCTATTCACCTCATCCACAGGGAGGATTTTCTCTTCCGTCGACACTAAACAGCTTGCATTCCAAATGTGAAACCTGACCACTAAGATGACTAGGAATAAAGTGCACCGGTCCCTACCACTAAGGTCCCTGAATGCCCCATAGACCCATTCCGCATATGAGAGACATGCAAACCAATGGAGACTCTCACCCGATTGTACACCTCTGTATTAAAGGGACACTGAAGCAGGAAATTCTCCATGCTTTCCAGCGTATCGCTGCACTCTTGACGGGGAAAATCCCTATCCACCGGAGACCTGCTCTTCAAGTTGCCCCTTACATACAGTCTCCCGTGCAAACAGCGCCAAGTCAAATCCCAAAACTTCAAGGGGATCCTGTCAGAATTTAATAAGCACAACCCTACCACCAGGTCCTGACTTGGGCAGTCCTTGAGCACCAGGGGCTTCTGGAAATGGGTCAACAGAACCCTCTTGTCAAGGAGCTTCCTCGACTGAGTCCTGATCTCCCACATCCCCAGACCCCACCGATCTATAATCTTGAGAACCACGGTAGCGTAAGCCAGAAGATGCCCGTGCGGCTTCCAAAGATCCTTCACTCGCGCTCCTGTCTCCCATTTCTGGAAGAAAGGCCGAAGCCATCCCCAACAGGAGAATACCCACGGAGGAGCCCTCTCCTGCCAGAAGTTGCCTATGTTGATCTTAACAAAGGAGTTTATAGGAAACACCACGGGGTTGACCATAGATAACCCCCCTAGTCTCCTCATGCGGTATGTGACATCTTCTAATTAGGTTCAACTTATTTCCCCACAACATCAGAAAGAACAGGTTGCAGACCCGAGTCCAGAGAGGCTCTGGCAAAATGCATACGCTGCCCAGGTAGATGAATACAGGGAGAAGGTATATATTGATCAGATTAACCCTTTCCCAAAGGGTCAAAAATCAACCCTTCCACTGGGCCACCTTCTGAGTGGCACCATCAAGCCTGACCACCCAATTTTGCATGGGGTAATCTCCGGAGCCAAATTCGATGCCGAGAACTTTAGCCGAGTCCTGGGGCACTGAAAGGGTGTCCGGGAGACCAAATGTAATATCTCCCCTTCCTAATCAGAGACTTTCGCACTTATCCCAGTTGATGCCGGACCCGGATGCTTCCGAGTAGCGATTCACCTCCGTCACCAAGTACTCTGCCTCCCCCCTCAAGGACACAAAGACAGTGACATCATCAGTGCATGCTGCCATCCTGAGGGTGGCTTCCAGCACCGCCCGATCTATCCCGACCCCCGCCATAGGCCCACCATCAATCCTCCTAAGGAAAGGATCCATGGCAAACACGTATAGCAAGGGGCTCAGAGGTAAACCCTGACGGACGCCAGACACAACCTCAAATGGGTGGCCGACCCAACCGCTTACTAGTGGGAAAATCTCAGCCCCTGCATACAATGTCCTGAGCCAATTGACAAACCCCACCGGCAGGCCATACCTCAGGAGAACAGACCAGAGGTACTCGTGGTTAACCCGATCAAACGCTTTGGCCTCATCCAAGGACAGCAAGTACCCCTCCCAGTGACCCGCCCTACTCTGCTCCACTGCCTCTCAGACAGTGAGGACAGCACTAAAAGGTGCTGCGGCCTGGAACCGAGCAATGCTGGGCCCCCGAGAGCAGCCGGGGTGTAAACTTGACCAGCTGATTAAACAGCACTTTTGCCAGAACCTTCCTGTCCATACTGAGAAGCACTATGGGACGCCAGTTCTCAATACGGTTCAGATCCTTACCTTTTGACAGAATGATCAAGGCTAACCTCCTCTTTGACTTTAGCACTCATTTAATAGCTCAGTCAAGTGGGGAATCAAGAGGTACTTAAAGGTCTTATAGTACTCAGATGTTAAGCCATCCGGACCTGGCATTTTTTTTTTGAGCCCAAGCCCATCAATCGCCAGTTTAACTTCCTCTACGTTGATCTTTTCTGTCAAAACTTTAAGGGAGATATCATCCCCTGACTCAGGAATAGCTTCAGCCAGGAAAGCCAACATCCCATCTCGATCTAGATCCCTCTTTCCCAAAAGGTGCAAGTAAAAGGATCTGACAACTTCCAAAATCCCTGATCTGGACCTGTTCAGAGATTCCGTACTGTCGATTAGCCCAGTGACAACTTTATGATTCACTGACATCTTACAGTTTCGATAAGGGTCGGGCGAGTGGTACTTCCCGAAATTCTTCTCAAAAAACAACGATGCGTGCCTATTATACTGGCACCCTTTGAGCAAAGACTTCACTCTGGAAATCTCCTTACGGCTACCTCCAGTCAAAGCAAGATGTTCAAGTTTCCTCCTCAGGCCCTGATAAAGACGAACTTACTCAGGCTCCTGAGGCTAGAGAGCTGGCGGAAGAACCTCGCCGCCCTGATCTTGAACATCTCCCACTACTCTGACTTACTGCTACAAAGATCCAGTAATAGTACCTGGCTCTGCAGAAAATCCTCAAAGGACTGTCTTCCTCCAGGAGTGACGAATTCAGCCGCCATAAGCCTCTGCCCATCGGGGGGGGGGGGGGGGGGTCTCTGCAACATTCAGGGAAAACAAAATCAGACAATGGTCGGAGAATTCCACCTCAACAACAGAAACTGGTGACAAGATGGCTTCCTCCTTCAAATAAAACCTGTCTATTCTAGACCTGCTCTGACTTCTATAATAGGTGAATCCCTCGTGGTCTGGGGTGTGCCGGATGTGGACATCCACTAGGTGAGCTTCAATAGCTATACTATTAATCGCAACGCTATCATAAGTCAGCTTACCTAGGGAGCCTCCCCTGTCATGGGTTAAAGTCACCCTCAAAGATTACCTGCCGACTGGTAAAAAGGTACGGCTTGATCCTCATAAAGCGATTCTTGCGATCCCGCTTGGTTTGTGGACTGTAGATGTTAGCCAAAGCTCTTGTCCCTTCATAAGAACATTCAGGATCAGGCACCTCCCTATTTTTAACTCAATAACCCGTCGGCATTCAACCGCTACGGTAAAAAGGACCGCCACTCCGCTATATGACTCAGCCGCAAGAGACCAGTAAGATGGACTTCACCTCCGCTCCCACCTTGACTTATTTATCATTGACAAATTAGGCAGCCTTGTCTCTTGCAAAAACACAATATCGGCTTCAATGCGGCCAAGAAAATCAAAGGCCTCGAATCTCGCCATATCAGACTTAATTCTGGCAACATTAATGGATGCTATATCAACGGAGCGGGTGCCGCCATCACTGGTGATTGAGTTAGATGACTTTCTTCTTCCCACCCTCCTTCTCCTCAGGGTCTGAGGATAACGCCTTGCCACGTTTTTTGCATATTGAAAGGTCCATAGCAAGGGGCTCCTTTACCCTGTCCTCCTTGCGGCCAGGCTCCAGGCCAGTCCTCTTGGAGGTTACTGAACCCTCACATGAGGAAGACTCAGCGCCCCCTGTTGGCCTCACCTTTGCCCTAGGTACCTCACAGTCTGCCTCCTCCGAGGAAGAGGAGAGAGTTTGGAACCTGTTGAAGAGCTCAACAGGAGGAGAGTTGGGATTACCTTCCTGCCTCTGGCCTTGTGTAGGAAAAGTTTTCCTTTCCTTTTTTTTCCTTTCTTGGTGCCCTGTTTGCGCTTTCTTTTGCCACTCATCTTTGACCTCACCCACACTTTCATAGTGGGAGGAATCTGAAAAAGTGGCATCCTCTTCCCTTTGGATCCTCCTGACCTCCTCATCCAATTCCCTATCCCCTGGAGCCTCAGCCACATGATTTGCTTCCGGAGCAGGGGCAAGCATTGACCCACCTGCCACCTGAGTTTCCACGAGCTCCCTGCTCCTTCTGTGCTTTTCTTGGTGCCTCAGCTTGGCAGCTCCAGCATGTTTGTTCCTTCTTGGCTCTTGGGCTCCATCGCCTCTACTGGTCCCCTCTCCCATAGAGGAAACCTCACGGCTCTCTTCCACTAGGGCGACAACTGCATTAGCGAAATAGCGTGGACAGCGACTGAATGGGTGACTGAGGTCACCACACAAGTGACACCTAATCTCTGCACAAGATGTCGCAAGATGACCTACCTCGCCACACACAGCGCACTTGATAACTTTACAGGCGGCACTCAAATGTGTGGGGTCGCCGCACTTGTGACAAAGCTTTGGTTGCCCCTGGTAGAAGGCCAAGATACGATCCCGACCGAGGAAGGCCGCAGATGGCATGTGGGCCACCAAGTTCCCTGAACGCTTTAGTTTCACCATAAACGTGCAGGCTCTGGACCAGATGCTGTGTTTGTCCCGATTCTTATTGGGCATGTCTACCACCTCACCGTAATGACTTAGCCAAGTCATAATATCGTAATGAGAGGGACTCATTACGAGTCAAAACGGTCACTCCCTTGAGTCCAGTCTGGCAGGTTACCACTTGTGCAGCGAAACCGTGCCAGCCGGGCTCGTCCTTCATCAACTCGTAGTTCCCCCAAGATAGCTCAAGGCCCTCTGGGCGAACAAAGCTGATGTCCAACTCAGACGTGCCGTAAGGATGGATCAGGGCATAGATGTAATTTGCCCTGAACCCCATCTTCAGCAGAAGCTCTACCACCTTACTCCTTGAAGGGCATGTGTCATCACCTCTCCAGTGAAGACGGGCCACATTCCTACGGTCATTGTCCTGCCCGGTTGTTGGCAGGGACCATATGGTCTCTCCCCTTTGCTCTTGAAAGGCAACAAGTCCATGTCTCTCTATCCATAGAGACAAATCCACTACTCTACTCCTACATTCATTAAGCTCTTCCCCCCCACCCCCCTCATCAAAGCCTTCAGGAGGCACTGCTGCAAAACGCCGTCCCCAGAGCCCAAAGACAAGGAGGATGCCTCTCCCCTCCCTCCAGCGGCGACACTGGCATAACTTCTACCAGATGTTGTTGACCCACCAGCTGACTAACTTCCAAAGCCCCACCCACCTGTACACTGACATACTAACTGGGGACACCTGGAGCTCCCAGGGTCCCTGCAGGAACAGGGGCAGCAGGGGTACCAACAGCCACATCCATTACCTCACTTACCCCTCCATTAGCTGCTGGACCAGGACCCATATTACCTTTACCCTTATTTTTCCCTTTATGCCCAGAGGGCAAGTCCATGGCACCTCCGGTGGGTGGCGCACCAGCGGCTTCCGTGTCTGGCCTTTCAACATTTCTCCTGACTTTGGTGCCTGTAGCTCCACCCACCTTAGCCACTCTGGTAGTTGTAGTTCCTCCAACCTTTCTTCCGGCAACAGGCAGATGCTTACCATGAGTGGGAGGATCGGCAGACCCGGCCAACACCCACTGCGCCCTGTCTGCACCCGAAGGGAGCTTTAGGGACACAGCGGGGACAGCCAAGCCACCACAGGTGGGACTTGGTGCCGGATCACCCCCCCCCCCCCCCTCCCACTGGGACGTGACCAACGGCACCAGCACCTCTAAACTGGCTGCAACCCTTCACTTTCCCAATGCTCTTCTTTACCTACTTTACTCCATTCCCACTACTGGCACAAGCGGGCTTGGAGTTTTGGGTCGCATTAACCCTCTCTTCCCCAATCCCCTGCATCGGACCCACCACAGAGCCTGGGACTAGGAGCTCAGGGTTACCACCCTGTTCTGACTTTGCAGCCAAACCACAGTGCTTGGTGATCTAAATAAATTTTTCATGAATATATGTTATTTTCTTTTTCCTCCTCTTCTTGCTAGATGTTTCCAAGGGCAAATCTTTTCCAAAGTAGAAGGACGGCAGCCTATCTGGGGACTCTTGCAGCTGAATCTACCACATTATTAGTGCCCCCTCTCCACTGCTGCTACAGCTGTCATCTGTGTCCTTTAAGTCAGATTCGCCCGACGTGGGGGGGCAGGCTGATCTGTTCAGCTGGGATGCTGGGCCCAGTAGTCCCACCTGGCAGTGACGATTGCCACTCACCGGAACACCCAGCTCGCCCATCCTGAGCATCGTCGGATTCTCCCGAGCTGCTACTTGAGTGCCTGGCAGAGTGCTCTTTAATGCCATCACTGCTCACAGACGCCATTTTGCTGAACCTCTCATCATTTGAGAGTTTCTCTTTAAAAGGTCCACTTGTTTGCAGAATCCTTTTTCCTTTCTTCCTCATAAAAGTCAATAGCCTCCTCACAGGCTTTAATCTGCCACGATATAGCCAATTTTCTAGTACAGGATCTGGCCCGCTCTGCATCATAGCGGGCAGCACGCAGCTCCTGCCTATATTTATTCAGCTGCCTCCCGACATGCCCATAGTCTTTCATGTATTTGGCAACACAGGTTGCCACATCCATCGCTGACTCGCCCTTCTTGTGATCAGCCCAACTTGCCTGCGTACGTTGTTTTGCCACATGGTCCTCTACTTTTTTCCTCTGGCTGCGAGTCATCTTAGGCTCCTCCAGGGGAGTCAGGGTGACATTGCTGCCACTCCGACCAGATCTTCTCCCCTCCTGGGGTGCAGTCTTCCCGACCGAAGACGGAGGGAGGAAGTCCGGGACTCCATGGCTGGAGCAAGCTCAGCACCTGCAGCCTTTGCTGGGTAAGTTTTCCTCTCACCACACCCTGGATCTTGCAGAGCTCTTTAACACACACCCTTCTCCAGAGATGCACTCACTATTCTGCTGGAGGGACTGTTTACATACATTATTTATCCTGAACTGATCCTGAGTTACATCCTGTAGATCTTTTATTATAAAAGTATAAAACACAACAAAAATACCAAACATTAACAATAACATAACTGTATAAAATAGGATAAGGCCCTTCCCCACCCCAACCCCCGGTCCATGATCCATCAACAAAAGAAAAGTCACTTAATACCCATTTCCCCCCAATATACACTCACACACCCACTCATACTCAACATGTAACAAAAACACTTAAAAAAAGCTACAGAAAACTAAAACTACAGGTCCAGCCGAACCCACTGAAACCACACAAATAAAACTAAGCAATAGCATAAATCTCAACATAAATAACTAACCAAGACACACTAACATAAAGACCGAGCCAGCCGGCATATAACCAAACTATATACCAAAATATATATATATTATTTTGGGGGGGGGGGGGGGTCCCCAGTGCAGCTTGGAGGCCAGTCCCAGAGTTCAAAGTTCAGGATGTGCCAAGCCACACCAAGGTTTTTGTTTTTTTTAAATACACTTTTCCCAGCCGCAGCCTGGGCTCCATACCTTCTCCACCAGTCCGTGCCCAGAGTTTATGTTCTGGACGTGCCAGGCTACGAACAACTCTCCCCAACTCCCCACCCAACCTACCTACCACCCAAAATGTGAATATATACAAAACCATTATAAACTCCAATAAACCAACATACACAAATATACATATTATACAATATTCATACAACCCAAAAGCCTAAGGTCAGCTCACCTGCAGCCCTACTTCTCTCTATGTTGCCCAAACCAAAACAAAAAGCTACATGGTGCACTCTCAGCCCCGCATTGGGATTGGAGATGATAAGCCGGGCACAGGCACGACAATGCCCTTTCCCTTCCTTTTTTAAAAAAAAAAAGTCTCCCTATTCTTTCCCTAATTTGCCCTAGACTGTCCTTAGTCTGTCTCTCAGTCTGACCCTTCATAGAAACTGTCCCTATCCTATCCCCCCTTTCTCCCTATCCTATCCCTCCTCTCTCCCTACATTATAAATGTAAGAAAAACTACCCCTAATGAAAAACAAACCCTCTCCATAGGAGAGAATCCTTAGATGTGCCCAGCCTCTCATACGCCACAGAACGTACCTTCACCAGATCACCCAAGATGTTCCTACATACCGTATCCACGGGAAGGACTTTTAGCTCCGTCGATATTAAGAACTGTGCACTCCAGATGTGGAACCTGACCACTAGGCTAACTAGAAATAAAGTGCAGCAGTCCCTGCCACCAAGACCTCTGAAGGCTCCATAAGCCTACTCCATATAGGAGAGGTGTGCCAGCTGAGGCCAGCCTATGGAGACCCCTACCCGTTGGTATACCTCTGTATTAAAGGGGCACTGAAGCAGGAAATGCTCCCTGCTTTTCAGCACATCGCTGCACTCCTGACGGGGGCAACCCCTATCAATTAAGTAAACTTAACCCTCCCTCCAGGTTCCGACTTGGGCAGTCCTTGAGCGCCAGCTGCTTCTGGAGATGGGTCAATAGGACTCATCATCGAGGAGCCTCCTCGACAGAGTCCTGATCTCCCGCATCCCCAGACCCCACCGGTGTATCACCTTCAGAGCCAATGTAGCATGAGCCAGGAGATATCCATGCTGCGTGCAGAGGTCCTTCACTCGCCCTCCTGTCTCCCATTCCTGGAAGAAGGGCCGAAACCATCCCTGGCAGGAGTAGACCCACAGAGGAGGCCTCTTTTGCCAGAGGTTTTCTATGTTCATCTTTAAAAAAAAGTGTCTAAAAGAAACACCACAGGGTTGACCATAGATAACACCCCTAGTCTCCTCGTGCGGTATGTAACATCTCTCCTGATTAGGTTCAACCTATTCTCCCACAGCATTAGGAAGAACAGGTTGTAGACCTGGGTCCAGAGAGGCTCTGGCAAAATGCATACACGGCCCAAGTAGATGAATAAAGGGAGCAGGTATGTTTTGATCAGGCTAACTCTTTCCTGAAGCGTCAAAGACCAACCCTTCCACTGATTCACCTTGTCAGTGGCACCATCCAGGCTGTCTACCCAATTTTGCAGGAAGAGTGTCCGGGAGATCAAACGTAGGATCCCTCCTTCCTAACCAGAGACTTGCGCACTTATCCCAGTTGACCCTAGACCCGGATGCCTCTGAGTAGTAATCCACCTCTGACACCACAGACTCTGCCTCATCTCTTGAGGACACAAAGAGTATGACATTCTTACCATACGCCACTACACGGTCCATCCCGACCCCCGCTATAGGTACATGATCAACCCTCCTAAGGAAGGTATCTGCCAGAACCCACCTCAAAAGGGCGGCTAAGCTAGCCATTCACCAGTGGGAAAGTCTCACCCCCCGCATACAATGTTCGCAGCCAATCAAAAAACCCAACTGGCAGACGGTATCTCAAAAGGACTGACCAGAGGTACTCGTGATTAACCCAATCAAACGCTTTGGCCTGATCCAAGGACAGCAAGTACCCCTCCGAGTGACCAGTCCTACCTTGCTCCACTGCCTCTCGAACACCAAGAACAGCACTAAAGGTGCTACAGCTTGAAACAGAGCAATGCTGGGCCCCCCAGAGGAGCCGGGGTGCAAACTTGACCAGCAGATTAAACTGCGCTTTTGCCAGAACTTTCCTGTTCGTATTGAGAAGCGCTATGAGACGCCAGTTTCAATACGACTCAAGTCTTTACCCTTTGACAGGAGGATCAAAGCTGACCACCTCATTGACTTTGGCAGAATGCCGGAGGAAAGACACTCATTTAATAGCTCAGTCAAGTGGGGAATCAAGAGGTCCTTGAAGGTCTTATAATACTCAGATGTTAAGCCATCCGTTCCTGGCGACTTTTTGAGACGGAGCCCATCAATCGCCAGTCTAACTTCCTCTACTCTGATCTCTTCTGTCAAAACATCAAGAGAGGTGTCTACCCCTGGCCCAGGGACAGTTTCAGCCAGAAAAGCTGACATCCCTTCCGAATCCAGATCCCTCTTTCCCAAGAGTTGTGAGTAGTAGCATCTGACTACCTCCAGAATTCCTGATCTGCATCGATCCAGGGACCCTGTACTATCAATCAGGCCGGTGACCACTTTACTATTCACTGACATCCTACAGTTTCTGTAAGGGTCGGGCAAGCGGTACTTCCCGAAATTCCTCTCAAAAACCAAGGATACATGTCTATCGTTCTGGCACATCTTGAGTAAAGATTTCACTCTGGAGATCTCCTGACAACTACCTCCAGTCAAAACAAGATGTTCAAGTTTCCTCTTCAGGCCCTGATACAGGCGGTACCTGTCCAGGCAACTGAGGTTGGAGAGCTCTCGGAAGAACTTTGCCGCCCTCCTCTTGAACATCTCCCACCACTCTTGACTTACTACTACAGAGATCCAGTAATGGTACCTGGCTCTGCAGAAAATCCTCAAAAGGACCGTCTTATCTCTGCTTCCTCCAGGAGTCATAAATTTAGTTTCCACAAACCTCTGCCCATCAGGGGGGTCTCTGTATAATTCAGAGAAAACAATATTAGACAGTGGTCGGAGAATTTCACCTCAACTACAGACACTGGTGAAGAGATGGCTTCCTCCTTTAAAAAGAAAAAAATGTCTATTCTAGACCTACTCATAGCTCTATAAAAGGTGAATCCTTCATGGCCTGGGGTGTGCCAGATGTGGACATCCACCAGGCGAGCTTCTCTAGCTTTGCTATTAAACGCAAAGCTGTCAAAAGCCAACCCTTGTCTTCAGAGCCTCCCCTATCATGGGCTCTTGTGACTGTATTAAAGTCACCTCCAAAGACAACTTGGTGGCTGGTAAAAAGGTAGGGCTTGATCCTCATGAGGAGACTCTTCCTGTCCTTTTTTGACTAGGGACTATAGATGTTGACAAGTCTTAGTTCTTGTCACTTCATGAGGACATCTAAGATGAGGCACCTTCCGATTTCTAATTCAATAACTTGGCTGCATTCAACCGCTGCGGTAAAAAGGACCGCCACTCCGCTATACGGCTCAGCTGAAAGACACCAGTAGGAAGGGCCTGACCTCCATTCCCTTTTTGCCTTATGTAAGGCTGCCAATCAATCAGCCTGGTCCAAGAAAATTAAAGACCGCAAATCTAGCCGTATCTAACGTAATGCTGGCAACGTTAATTGATGCCAGCGTCAGTGGAGTGGGTGCTGCCATCATGAGTGATTAAATTAGATGGCTTTCTTTCTCACACTTGTTTCCTCAGAGTCAGAGGAAAGCCCCTTGCTTCTTTTCTTTGACACAGATGTGTCCATAGCAGGGGATTCCCCGACCCCATTGTCCTTGTCTCCAGGCTTTAGAGTAGTCGCCTCCCCGGAAGGAACTATGCCTCCACGAGGAGGAGACCCAGCGCCCCCTGTTGACCTTTTCTGCACCCTAGGAACCTTGCCCTTTGCTTCCACCTCAGAGGAGGAGGAAGAGATGTCTTGAAGGGCTCAGAACCTATTGAAGAGTCCAACTGGAGGTGAGCAGGTTTTTCCTTCCAGTACTTGGCCCGGGGTGGGAGAAGATCTTGAAACCCCTCTTCGTTTCCTCCTCGTGGCACCTAGCTTATGCTTTTTATCTAACCACATCTTGCCTTCCCCATCCACACTTTCATAGTGGGAGGAATCTGCAGAGTTGGTCTCATCCTCCTCCCTCTAGATCCTCCTGATCTCTTCATCTAACTTGCTGTCCCTCAAAGCCTCATCTGCAAAATTTGCTTCTGGAACAGGGGCCACCATTGACCCACCTGCCACATGGGCTCCTGTCAGCTTCCTGCTCCGTCTGCGCTTCTCCTGATGCCTCTGCTCAGCAGGTGTCTTTTGCCAGTTCTTCCTTGGCTCCTGAGCTCAACCGCCTCTGCTGGTCCCCTCACCGCCGGAGGCCACATCATGACCCCCATTCGTAGCAGCTGAGTTCGCATTGGCAAAGGAGCGCGGACAGCGATTAAATGGGTGACCGAGGTCACCACATAGGTTACAACTAATCTCCGCACAGGAGGCACATAGATGACGCAGACCCCCACAGAGAGCGCACTTCAAGATCTTACAAGTGGCGCTCAAGTGTGAAGCGTCGCTGCACCTGTGGCAGAGCTTCGGCTGCCCCTGGTAAAAGGCAAGGATATGATCCCTGCCGAGGAAGGCTGCAGATGGTTTGTGAGCCACTGAGTTTCCTGAACGCTTCAGCTTGACCATAAACGTCCAGGCCCCAGACCATATGCCGTGCTCATCACTGTTCTTCTTGGGCATCTCTGTCACTTCTCCGTACCGACTGAGCCACGTCAAATGTCAAAGCAAGAAAGTGACTCATTACAGGTCAAAATGGTCACCTTCTTGATATTGTTCTGCCGAAACACCACCTGGAACGCAATGTCTGGCCAGCAAAGTCTCGTTTTTCACTAGCTCATAATTCCCCCAGAAGACTTTTAGACCCTCCGGGCGAACGAAACTGATGTCAAACTCAGACGTGCCGTAGACATGGATCAGGGCAAAGATGTCAACCACCCTGAAGCCTATCTTCAGTATAAGCTCTACTACCCTCCCCCTTGGGGGACATGCATCATTGCTTCTCCAACGAAGATGGACCACATTCCTACGAGCTACGTCCTGCCTGGGTGTCGGTAGGGACCATACATTTTCCCACTGTGCTCTCGTAAGGCCCCTAAGCAGTGTCTCTCTTTCCAGAGAGATAGGTCAACCTCTCTTCCTCCAACTGTAATTGAACTCTCCCCCTTCCGCAAAGTCCCCAGGAGGCACTGATGCAAAGCGCCCTCCCTAGAGCCTGGAGACAAGGAAGACCCCCTTCTCCAGCGCCAACATTGGCATAACTCCTACCAGGTGTTGTCGCCGCCTTAGGGGTGACTGGAACCTGTGACCCCTCTTGCCTTACTACATTACTATCCCTTGAACCTCCACCCAAACCACCATCCACTTGTGCGGCATCACTGTTGCCAGATAAACCCGAGACACAGCAACAACCGAGGCACAACCAGCAACCACAGCATCCTCTCCCCCATCCCCAGAATTTTCTCTCGCACTCACTCCTTTAGCTGGATCTGGACTTAGGGTTTTGGCCTTTCAAGAGGTAGATGGTAGCACCTCATCAGTTTTGTATTTATTCTGATTCTTGTTTTTCCCTTTTTTCTTTTTGGCCTCCGCATCAATGGAAGCTCGGGACCCTACTTGGCCAGCAGCCCCCTCTGCATCACAGGCCTCACTTGCATCGTTGTTTGTGGCTTCTGCCACTCTCCTTGCCGACACCTTGGTCACCTCCAGCTGTACTGGCCTTTTCTTCGCCCTTCTTCCTGACCTCTCTGTCCCCATTATCAACTAACACAGGGACAGGTGGTCTGAACAGATTGGCCCTTTTCTTCCCAACGCCCCGCTCCCAGCCCACCTCAGAGCCTGAGTTAGGGGGGTTCTTGGGGTCAGAGCCCTGATCTGACTTTTCAGCTCGACCAGCGCTCTCAGGGACCGACACAAACACCAGCTTTTCCTTCACCTTCTCTGGTTTCTTTTTTTGACTTTGACAGACCACCTTTTCTAGCAAATCATTATAAAACACAAAGCACCTGTAGCACTCCTAGTTTCCTTTTCCCCTCCACCTCAGACTCCTCTGAGGTCGGTGGCAGTTCTACCTCCTCAGGCCAGAGTGTTCTGGCACTTGTGGTGCTGCTCTGGGTCAGTGATTGCTCACCAGAACACACAGGTTGCTCCTCCAAACTCTCATGCACACACTCCTACGCCTTCTCCTCCGATCTCTCACCATCACCTGATGTATCGGTTTGCACGTGATAACTGCGCCCTGCTACCATTTTTTCAAACCAATCATCATTAATCAGTTTCTCCTTAAAGGGGCCGCTCTCCTCCAAGATTTTCTCTCTGACTTC
The DNA here is from genome assembly GCF_035609145.1 of Eleutherodactylus coqui. Lineage (NCBI taxonomy): Eukaryota > Metazoa > Chordata > Amphibia > Anura > Eleutherodactylidae > Eleutherodactylus > Eleutherodactylus coqui. The sequence continues at coordinate 75,219,729 of NC_089846.1, forward strand.
CTACCACATATTAATGCAGTTTTTGCAGTCTCTTATTGCCCTCCTGGTTACTGCTTTATCCTCCTTGGACTTCTTTTGCTCTTTCATCAGCCTAGCAGATTGCAGTTTTCCCTTCTGCAGGACAATCATTTTTCCTGCAGTCTGGTAATCCTGCATATATTTCGCCAAACAGGAGGCCAGGTCTATTACAGATTCCACCTCCCGTCCATCACTCCATTTTGACAGATTTGTCGCTGTCTGTGGCTCACCCTTAAAGGGGTTGTCTCGCGAAAGCAAGTGGGGTTAAGTACTTCTGTATGGCCATGTTAATGCACTTTGTAATATACATCGTGCATTAAATATGAGCCATACAGAAGTTATTCACTTACCTGCTCCGTTGCTGGCGTCCCCGTGTCCATGGCTCCGTCTAATTTCGGTGTCTTCTTGCTTTTTTAGACGCGCTTGCGCAGATGGGTCTTCTCCCTTCGGCTCGGCAGCAGCTGCGTTTTGGCTCCGCCCTTGTACGCGTCATCGCGTAGCTCCGCCCCTGTCACATGTGCAGATTCCAGCCAATCAGGAGGCTGGAATCGGCACGTGTGATGGGGGCGGGGCTACGCAATGACGCGTAGAAGGGGGCGGAGCCAAAACGCCGCTGCTGCCGAGCCGAAGGGAGAAGACCCATCTGCGCAAGCGCGTCTAAAAAAGCAAGAAGACACCGAAATTAGACGGAGCCATGCAGACGGGGATGCCAGCAACGGAGCAGGTAAGTGAATAACTTCTGTATGGCTCATATTTAATGCACGATGTATATTACAAAGTGCATTAATATGGCCATACAGAAGTACTTAACCCCACTTGCTGTCGCGAGACAACCCCTTTAATCTTGCAGGCCTGACTACGGGTCACAACCTCACCTCCTGCGACGTCTATCGTGGCTGCGCTGCCAAACTGGGCCGCGTCACTGCAGCCATGACCTGAACCCGCTCTCTTCACCGTGTTGCTTGTAGCTCCAAGCCTCTTCTTTGCTGCTGACAATCCTGGCGTCTCTGGCACCTGTAGCGAAGTTGCTGTTGCTGTCGCTGATGCCACCGCTGTCACTGTCCTCCCTCCGACTGAGATCAGAGGGAGGAGGTGCGAGATTCCATCACAAACACACACCCAAGAGAGTGCACTCTCCCTGGGATCCTAGCAAGATCTCCACTTGGGACTCCTGACCACACCCTAGTTCTTGCGGCGCTCTCCAAAACACAGCCTACTCCTGAGCTGCACTCACTATTCTGCTAGTGAAGTCACTGTGTACATACATTACTTATCATGTACTGATCTTGAATTACATCCTGTATTCTGTTCCAGAGCTGCACTCAGTATTCAGCTGGTGGAGTCCTGAGTTACATCTTGTGTTATGCTCCAGAATAGAGGAATAAGGTGACAGTTGGACGATGATGCTGGTGCTCCACCTGGGAGCTGTTTGTCATCTCCACCCCTTTATAATCTGGACCTGTCTGCATTGGTCTCCATGTAGTCCAGAGCTCCATGCTCCCGGCTCTTCCTCTTTGCCTGAAGACGATTACTTATTTGTGATGTGGCTTGTCAGCGAACACTTCAAGAACTACTCATTAACTGGAGTCATTGTAGCTCTACACCAGGGGTGTCAAACTCTTTTTTTTACTGAGGGCCACATCAGGCTTATGGTGACCTTCAAAGGGCTGATTGTAAGGGCTTATTTAGACGACCGTATATTGGCTCATTTTTCACGCCGAGCCAATATACAGTGTCCTTGTCTGCAGGGGGGGGGGGGATGGAAGAGCCAGGAGCAGGAACTGAGCTCCCGCCCCCTCCCCGCCCCTTGCCACTATTTGCAATAGGAGGGGCGAGACAGGGGCAGAGCTAAGTAATGCCGCTTAGTTCCGCCCCCGTCCCACCCCTCCCATTGCAAATAGTGGTGAGGGGTGGGGAAGGGGTGGGAGCTCAGTTCCAGCTCCTGTCTCTTCCATCCCCCCCCCCCCCCCCCCCCCCGCAAACAAGGACTCGTGGAAACCGAGCCTATATACGGTCGTCTAAATAAGCCCTAAGACAGTATAGTAAGGGCTTGTTCACACAAGAGAAAAGGGCCGGAACGTGCCGCGAGGGGCATATACGTGTAGGCCCTGCATGACAGGGTTTGCCGGGAACAAGAAAGTTAGGATAGGGTTAACTGTAAAGGTGAGGGGAGTGATTGTTAGGAAGTAGTTTAAAGGGATTGGTTAGTGAGAAAAGAAGGGGGGGGGAAATTGCAGGGGGGGGGGGGTTAGTTATAAAAAGGGGCATTTGGGCGGGAGCGCCATCTTTTGAACGTTTTCAGAGAGAGAGAAACGTTTCAGAGAAAGTGAGAGAGAGAGAGAATAGATAGCGGAGCCGGTAGAGAAGTTTTATCGGCAGCGGAGCGGAGCTAGTGTTTGCGGAGGACCCAGCTGGGAAGAGCGGTAGCGGAGTGAGCGCCGAGTACAGAGAAGAACAGGTTACCGGGATGTCAGCGGTGGAAGCAGCCTTAGCGATCCTCCGGGCAGCGGCGGTGAATCATCCCCCGGGGTGGCTGCAGGCTCAGATGACAGGAGCGGAGAGAGGTGAGCCGGCAGCAGCCAGCGGAGACGGAGCCCCGGCAAGGCGCGCGCGTGCGCGCAGGACACGTCCTCCGGCTAGGTTAATAGCCGAGGAGGCGGAGCCCAGGACCCGGCGCAGGGTTAGGAGCCCCTCCGGGGACCCTCTGGCCGGTCGCTCATCACCCACAGCCAGGGTGGCTGGGGACAGACCGGCCAGGAGGAATCCGAGACAACGCCCGGGTCCAACGGCCGGCCGCAGGTCTCGCTCTCCTCGGGGGGCGGGGCTTGCCCGGCCAGACGCCATCTTAGACGGAGAGGACACGGCTACCCCCCAGGGTGAAGTGCCGGCCCGGGGGGGGGCCAGGCAGCGAGAGAGAGGTCGAAGCGCGGTAGGAGCCGTGCGTCGCTTTGAAAATCCGCCCAGGGCAACGGGGAGCTCGTCCGAGCGCCCCCAGGTTTCGGACTTGGTGCAGGGAGCAGGATTGTTTCATCAGCAGGAAGATCCGCCGAGGGCTACGGGGAGCTTGTCGGAGCGCCCCAGGGATTTATTTCCAGGAGTGCATTGCGAGGTGGCAGGAGGTAGTCGGCAGGTCAGGTCGGCCATCTTCGTGCCACTACCAGACGGGCGCCAAGTGGGCCCGGAGCAGTTAAACGATCCGGAGCAACGGCAGCGAGAGAGCCTTTTTCCCTACCAGCGGGACGAGACGGCGGCTGGCGCAAGTCGGGCGCAGGAACGACGACCGGATCCGCGGATGACGGCTGATGGGATCACAGCGCCCATGCGGCCCGGTGAGCATGAATGTTTAACACAATGCTATAATTTTGATGATATTAATCTGCCTAGAAGGAGCGGGGAGTTTATGTTAGGGGGGAGTGGGGGTAGTGCAGGTGGAGGTCAGCGGGAAGTTGAATTACGCTCATTGTTAGGTAATATGAGGGAGATGTTGGTCCGCTGTGAGCAGGGCCTGGGTTTGGGGACTCAGACAGTTGCATCGCCAGTGGCGGCGTGGTTGTCTGAAGGGTCAAGAGGCGTTTCACAAGGAAGTGGCGCGGTAGGTGGGAGTCAAGGGGTGACTACAGGATCCGCGGTGTCGGGGGTGACGGTAGGAATTCAGACGGAGAAAGATGGGGACGCGATCCGACTGGACGATAAGGCCAGGGGTGAAGTCTATGTCTGTTTTGAGGGGCCCCTAGGGGCCCATCTAAAGAAGGAGGTTCGCGAGAAAATCTGGAGAGATGAATATGTAGAGATTTTTTCCCTCTTACCTTTGGAAAAGTTTAACTTGGACAAAGGAAAAAGGACTGATTCTAAGAAGGAGGACGAAGAAAAGAAACGGTGGCGGTTGATTCCGCAAACGTTTCAAAATTGGTTGCAAGCTTTTGCGATTTTGGCTAGTGTGATAGGCGAAAAAGCCCCGGAGAATTGTTCGGGCCTTTTTTGTTATTTAGATGCGATAGCGGAAGCGTATCGCACGTATGGCGGGCAGACATGGCTTCGTTATGACGAACAGTTTCGTCAACGAAAGGCGGTCAGGCCAAGCATACGGTGGGATAATAAAGACATTGGTCTTTGGTTAAGGGTGATGGCCCCGGTCAGGTACGGGCATCCTTTTCAAGGTGGGGCCGGCGGGGCCGGCGTTGGATCAGGGGGAGGAACGGGACAGCAGGTGGGCCAACAAAATGTTAAGAAGCCCGGCGTGTGTTGGGCATTTAATGAGGGGAGATGTAAGTTTGGGGCCACCTGTCGATTCAAGCACGTCTGCTCAGTTTGCGACGGAGCGTCGCACGGATCAGCGCGTTGTTTTAAAAGAGACAAGGCCAGAAGTGCCGGTAGTGGTGGAAAAAGGGATGACGCCGGTGATGCTACAAAGGATGGCCCCTTATCTAAGTAGATATGGGAACCGGGAGAAAAGTTCTTTATTGTTTGATGGTTTTGATGTTGGTTTTCGTATTCCCCCTCCGGGGCATGTAGTTCCTGTTACGTTAAGGAACCTGAAGTCAGCGTTGTTGCACAAGGAGGTGGTAAAAGAAAAGTTGGAGAAAGAGGTACGATTAGGGAGAATGGCGGGCCCCTTTTTAGCTCCACCATGGGACGATTTGATTGTATCACCGCTTGGGGTGGTGCCGAAAAAAGAGCCGAACAAGTTTCGGCTTATTCAGCATCTATCCTACCCAAAAGGGGCCTCGGTCAATGATGGGATTGACCCCGAGCTGTGTTCGGTGGATTATACCTCATTTGACACAGCGGTTAAGTGGGTTCAAAAGTTCGGTAAGGGAGCTTTGTTGGCCAAGACCGATATCGAATCGGCTTTTCGTTTGCTGCCGGTTCATCCGGAAAGTTGCAAACTGCTGGGGTGTTTTTGGGAGGGGCAGTATTACGTTGACAGATGCTTGCCCATGGGTTGTTCTATTTCTTGTGCGTATTTTGAGATGTTCAGCACATTTTTGGAATGGGTGATGCATGAGGTGTCAGGGGCGCGTTCTATTATCCATTATTTGGATGATTTTTTATGCATTGGCGAGGCAGATTCGCCCATGTGTGGCAATTTGTTAGCAACGGTTCAATGGGTGGCCAATCATTTTGGCGTCCCATTGGCTCCTGAAAAGACGGAAGGGCCAACGAAATCTTTAAGTTTTCTAGGGATTACAATTGATACCGAAGCAATGGAATTTAGGTTACCCACGGAAAAGTTAGAGGTCTTAAGGGAGGAATTGCAGAAGGCAAAGGCAGGGAAAAAGATTACATTGCAGCGGTTGCAGTCATTGTTAGGAAAGTTAAACTTTGCTGGGAGAATTATGCCCATGGGAAGAATATTTGGTAGAAGAATGGCACGAGCGACAGCAGGGGTTAAAAAGCCTCACCATTTTATAAGGGTGTCAAAGAGTTTGAAGGCTGATTTGGAGGTTTGGTTGTCCTTTCTGGAGAAGTACAACGGGAGGACCATGGTGATTGAGGAAGTGGTCGATAGTGCAGTATGTGAGTTGTTCACTGATGCAGCGGGAAGCGCCGGTTTTGGCGCATTTTTCAGGGGTCAGTGGTGTGCGGAAGCTTGGCCAGAGGAGTGGGTGACAGCAGGTTTAACAAAAAACCTAACGTTGCTTGAGTTGTTTCCGATTGTGGCTGCGGTAGTTATTTGGGGTGAATTTTTCAGAAACAAAAAAGTGATTTTTGGTTGCGATAACCTGGGGGTAGTGCAGGCTATTAATAAGGGATCGGTGTCTTCGGCTCCGGTTATTGATTTGTTGCGGCAATTGGTTCTGTCAGGGTTAACATTGAACGCTTGGTTTGTGGCTGAACACGTTCCTGGGGTAAAAAACTGCATAGCTGACTCACTCTCTCGCTTTCAGTGGGAGCGCTTTCGGACCCTGGTGCCAGAGGCGGATACGGAAGGACAGCTGTGCCCTCCAGAACTTTGGCGATTGGTCGACGTGCGGCGGAGCACCTGATCCGGGGGTCGCTGGCGGCCGGCACATTGAAAGCTTATGAGGCAGCTTGGGGAGAATGGATGCAGTGGATTGAGAATATAGGGGAGGTATATTCTGAGGAGGACCAGGTAGGGGCATTGTTGTTATTGATAAGTGAGGCGCATGGTGCTAATTGGTCGGTGGCCAAGATCGACAGATTAATGGCGGGTTTAGCATTTGGCTTCAAACTTAGGGGTACGGAGGATATTACAAAGCGCTTTATTATATCCCAGACTTTGAAGGGTTTCAAGAAAGGGAGGAGGGTGAAGGATAGGAGGAGGCCAATTTCTTTTTCCATGTTAGAAAGGATTGGTAGGATATTGGAAGACGTTTGTTCGGATGATTCGGAAGTTGCGCTATTTCAATCGGTTTTTTCGTTTGCATTTTTTGGGGCGTTTCGTATTAGCGAGCTGGTGTCACCTAGTAAAACGACTGCTGGCGGTTTACAAAGGACAGACGTCAGTTTGAGTGAAGATAATGTTGTTATTTGGCTGACACACTCAAAAACAGATCAGATGCGAAAAGGGAAGAGGATTGTATTGGGTAGAGTGTCGGGTGCTAGGATGTGCCCCGTAACGTGTTTCATTAGCCTGATGGAAAAAGTGCCGGGCGACCAGGGTCCTTTATTCCAGCATAGGGACGGGTCTTTTGTATCTAAGTTTCAATTTGGCGCAATGCTGGGAAAAGCGTTGCAAGAATTGGGCATGGAGCGGATGGGATTTTCTTCGCATTCGTTCCGAATAGGGGCAGCTACGGAGGCATACGAGCGAGGCCTGAGCCCGGGAGTGTTACAAAAAATTGGCAGATGGAGATCCAATAGATACCGGCTGTACGTCAGGCCGGAAGGATGGTTTGGGAATGTATAATACGTAGAGATATAGTAAAAAAAAAACAAAAAAAAAAAAAAAAAACCCTATGTTATGAATTGCATTATGATGATCATATGAAAAGTTATCCTGCTTAACGCCCCCATTTTTGTTTTCCCTCTTTTTTGTTCCTTTTTCATTGTGTTTCTTGACAGAGGGAAGCCCGGCGCTCGTGTGGATATTAGGGCACTCTTTTGTGTTTTGGGCAGCTGAGCGGGCGCAGGTTAGACCAGAAGGAAGACAGCTGGGTTTTTCCAGAAGGGAGGCCATAATCCGCTGGATGGGTACTCGGGGTATGATGTGGGGAAGGGTCATACCAGAAATCACGTCCTATGCAGAGCTTGATAGGGCTCCAGACGTTCTGGTAATACATGCAGGGGGTAATGACCTTGGGGGGCGTCCAGCCAGAGAGGTTAGGCGGGACATCCAACATGACTTTCTGCGGCTCCGTAGGGCATTCCCAGCCATGGTAATTGTGTGGTCCGAAATCTTGCCCAGAAAGTCATGGAGGATGGCCAGATCAGTTCTGAAAATTAACAAAGCAAGAATAAAAATAAATAGACACATTTCAGCTTTTGTGGTTAGAAATGGAGGGGTTAAAGTTAGACATGAGATTTTGGAAGGTGGGGTAGGGGGGTATTGGTTAGATGACGGCGTACATTTAAATGACGTCGGCTTGGATATGTGGTCATTGCGTATACAAGAAGGGATAGAAAGGGCGTTGATGGTATGGAGGGCGGCGCAGACTTAGGGGGTAAGTCGTGCTGGCTGTGGCAGGCGGGGGGGGGGTCCTTGGAGGCAGTTTATATGGGGTGGAAGGAGTTACGGTGGGGACGGCCTCACCTGGAGTGATTATCACCCTAATGGTTTTGGTTGGGTCTGGCGCGGTGGTAGCAGGCCAGGGAAGGGGTCCCGGGTGGCCTACAATTTTATATGTTGATTGCCTCCCAGAGGGGGTTTTTGGGCATCCGAGCCGGGTGACGGTTGGAAGCCAGGTACAGTTTTGTTTCATGGATTATTATACGCCAGACCCTTATTATTATTATTATTATTATTATTATATTGGATGGGACTCCAAGGGCCTCCTTCCCCGTATAGTTTAATGGATACGGTGTTTATTTTGTGTATGTTTAATAAAGGCTGCTGTGGCCAAAATATTCCAATTAAGAAGTGGTTCGGAGATTTATTAACGAGAAAAAAAGAGGTATGGATTTATTTAATACTGGGTGAGTCGGCCATACCCTGGTCAAGAAAAGGGCCGGAACGTGCCGCGAGGGGCATATACGTGTAGGCCCTGCATGACAGGGTTTGCCGGGAACAAGAAAGTTAGGATAGGGTTAACTGTAAAGGTGAGGGGAGTGATTGTTAGGAAGTAGTTTAAAGGGATTGGTTAGTGAGAAAAGAAGGGGGGGGGAAATTGCAGGGGGGGGTTAGTTATAAAAAGGGGCATTTGGGCGGGAGCGCCATCTTTTGAACGTTTTCAGAGCCCACCCACCCTCCCGATTTTTGGTGGATAGGTTGATAAATATATTTATATAAAAAAAAAAAAAAAAAAATTTTTTCTTTTGAATAAGTGAATATATATTAACTGGTTTAGGCGGGTAGTATATTTATGAGAAGATAAGAGTGAAGCTGTTGATTATATAATTTATAGGTATTTACCACGTCATGGCAGCTGGCTGTGGCAGGCGGGGGGGTCCTTGGAGGCAGTTTATATGGGGTGGAAGGAGTTACGGTGGGGACGGCCTCACCTGGAGTGATTATCACCCTAATGGTTTTGGTTGGGTCTGGCGCGGTGGTAGCAGGCCAGGGAAGGGGTCCCGGGTGGCCTACAATTTTATATGTTGATTGCCTCCCAGAGGGGGTTTTTGGGCATCCGAGCCGGGTGACGGTTGGAAGCCAGGTACAGTTTTGTTTCATGGATTATTATACGCCAGACCCTTATTATTATTATTATTATTATTATTATTATTATTATTATTATTATATTGGATGGGACTCCAAGGGCCTCCTTCCCCGTATAGTTTAATGGATACGGTGTTTATTTTGTGTATGTTTAATAAAGGCTGCTGTGGCCAAAATATTCCAATTAAGAAGTGGTTCGGAGATTTATTAACGGGAAAAAAAGAGGTATGGATTTATTTAATACTGGGTGAGTCGGCCATACCCTGGTCATGTATTTGCGTACATAATATGCAGTGAATAGAAGCCATTGATGTCAATGAGTTCATTCACATGATGTATATTTTCACACAGCATGACCTATTTGTTGTGTACTACACACCCCAATTAGGCCATTAAAGTGAATGGGCAGCGCAAATACGTGGTGAATTCGCAGGAAACCTGTGTATTCACTGCATATTTGCGCACCATTTCAGCGGGCCCATCTGCTTTCTTTTTTGCGCGCACACATATACAGGCATAAGCTTTATCGATTGCGCAAATACGCAGCGTATTTGTGTGACCAAAATGCAATTGCACCCATGTATATAAGCCCTAGTAGTGACCCTGATAGTGGCCCCAGTAAAAATAACGACCCCCACAGTGGCCCAATTAGTAATATTAACCCCCCCCAGTAACAATAATAAGCCCCCTTCAATAGCAATAATAAATCCCCCCTCAGTAATAAGCCCCTGCTCAGTAATAATAATAGGCCCCCCTTCAGTAATAATAAGCCCCCCTCAGTAATAATAGTACCCCCCTCCCATCCCATATACTTACCTCCTCCTTGCTGTCAGCGCCGCTCCCCCTCTGCTCGTGCTGAGCCCGGATGCACACAGACATCAGTGTGTGCGCCCCCGGCACACTTCCTCCCCAAGTCCTCTTCTGCGGAACAGATGAGCAGGGGACTGACGTCTGACGTCAGTGTGCGCCAGGATCAGTGCTAACAGCATGATTACCAGCGCGGAGCTGCGGCACCCCAGCTGGTAATGGCTGCAGTGGTGAGCGGCGTCGGCACGCCGCGGGCCACATAACATGAGGCATCGGGACGGATTAGGCCCGCAGGCCTTTTGTTTGACACGTGCTCTACACTATCCAGCTCCTCATCTTCACAGAGTCTCACAAGTCAGTAAGAAGCGGCCGTTGTAACAGAGACCATGATTGGATCCTGATCAGATGGATGTTCCCCATTGAGGACCAGACACTTTTTAGGGATTTTATCCATGAAATGGTTTTATGCCCCATTTTTTTTTCTCCAGCTACCAAAATTATTTTTGCATTTTTTTTTCTGTGACATAGGGCTCAAGCAGACGGACGGGTCTGATCTCACTGTGAGAATTCTTGCAGCGGGATGCGACCCATGGCCCAGTAGTGACCCGCAGCTCACCTCCTGCGGCGTCTCCTCCTCTGCTCTGCTATGTGTCGGCTCCCGCCCACCTGGCACATGCGCAGAGCAGAGTCGGCGCATCAGTGGTGACGTTTCTGTGCGGGCCTTTGTGAGGCTCGCACAGAAATAGGACATGCTGAGATTTGTTTACCGTGCGAGTTTTCACGCGGTCAAATTGCAGCCGTCTGCATAGGATTGCATGAACGAATGCAGTCCTATGGTAGCATGTGGGGGCGTAAATTCTGCAGAAATTTCCGCCCGTGTGCATTAACTCATATAGGGCTATTTATGTATTTTTTGTTTTATTGGGGATTTATTTTTACATTTATAGCGCTTACTTTTACAAATTAGTATGTTAATGCTAACATTAAAATTCAAGAATGGGTTCCACATTTTGTTTCGGATGTTTTGATATATAATTTGTATAGTTTCGGATTGCAGGGCGCATATGGCGACGGTTTTGCTTAATGTTGGCGGTTGGTCATGTTCCTTTTTATGTATATATTTTTATTTTATTCTGTAATTTTTTTCTTACTTATTAATGTAACTGTATTTTAAGCATCTATTTTCCCCATGACATCATATAAGACCTCTGGTGGTCACATGATCTTTTTTTTTTTGTTTACTTTACACTTTTTCACTGTAGCTGGGGCATCCAAAGGAGCCCCAGTTACAGGTAAAACATCCAACTCTGGTGATAGTAGTCATTGGCTGAGCTGATTTGGGTCTGCTAGGACCCTGCAACTACGCTGTGATAGGGGGCACCTGGCAGTCAGGTGATCTTTAGTACATAGCGTTTATTGAGCACTATGTAGCCTGAAAAGGAGAAGGTAGAAGCAGTTAAAAACCGCTTCTCCCTTCTCCTCCGGGTTCTCCGTTGTGACTAACAGCTGAGGACTAGAGATGAGCGAACATACTCGTCCGAGCTTGATATTCGTGCGAATATTATGGTGTTCGGGATGCTCGTTACTCGTAACGAGTACCACGCGGTGTTCCGGTTACTTTCAGCTTCCTCTCTGAGACGTTAGCGCGCTTTTCTGGCCAATTGAAAGACAGGGAAGGCATTACAACTTCCCCCTGTGACGTTCAAGCCCTATACCACCCCCCTGCTGTGAGTGGCTGGGGTGATCAGATGTCACCCGAGTATAAAAATCGGCCCCTCCCGCGGCTCGGCTCAGATGCCTTGTGAGTTAGCTGAGGGACAGTGATGCTGGTGCCGGAGCTGCTGTAGGGAGAGCGTTAGGAGTTAGTGTAGGCTTCAAGAACCCCAACGGTCCTTCTCAGGGCCACATCTAATAGTGTGCAGTACTGTGTTAGCACTGTATTTTTTTTTTTTTTCAAAATTGGATCTGCAGAGCATTGCGCCCTGCAATAGGGACAGAAGTGGTGGTTAGGCAGGGAGAGTGTTAGCAGTGAGTGTAGGCTTCAAGAACCCCAACGGTCCTTTCTAGGGCCACATCTATCCGTGTGCAGTACTGTCCAGGCTGCTGTTAGCAGTGTTGCATTTTTTTTTTTTTTTCTCAAAACCGGCTGTGCAGACCATTGCACCCGGCATTAATACTACAGGGATAGAATTGTGTAGGCAGGGCCAGAAGACATACATTATTCATTGAATAGATGCAGTGTGGCTTGTCCTTTGAAAAACAAGGGAAAAAATTCTATTTTGGCTGCAGGCTTGCGCCAATTTCTTTCCTGCATGGGAAATCCCTGATCTGCTGGAGCGAATAACTTTGCATCACTGCAGTTCTCTGACACATTTGCAGGGCCACAACACAGTTATTAAACTTAGTAGTATTCATTGAATACACGCAGTGTGGCTTGTCCTTTGAAAAACAAGGGAAAAAATTCTATTTCGCCTGCCTCTGACAGTCCTCAGGGTTCTGGGTACATGTGTGCTGCGTGCAGAACGTTAAAAAAATCAGACGCAGCCAGCTACGTTTTACTGCAGGCTTGCGCCAATTTTTTTCCTGCATGGGAAATCCCTGATCTGCTGTAGCGAATAACTTTGCATCACTGCAGTTCTCTGACACATTTGCAGGGCCACAACACAGTTATTAAACTTAGTAGTATTCATTGAATACACGCAGTGTGGCTTGTCCTTTGAAAAACAAGGGAAAAAAATCTATTTTGGCTGCAGGCTTGCGCCAATTTCTTTCCTGCATGGGAAATCCCTGATCTGCTGGAGCGAATAACTTTGCATCACTGCAGTTCTCTGACACATTTGCAGGGCCACAACACAGTTATTAAACTTAGTAGTATTCATTGAATACACGCAGTGTGGCTTGTCCTTTGAAAAACAAGGGAAAAAATTCTATTTTGGCTGCAGGCTTGCGCCAATTTCTTTCCTGCATGGGAAATCCCTGATCTGCTGGAGCGAATAACTTTGCATCACTGCAGTTCTCTGACACATTTGCAGGGCCACAACACAGTTATTAAACTTAGTAGTATTCATTGAATACAGGCAGTGTGGCTTGTCCTTTGAAAAACAAGGGAAAAAATTCTATTTTGGCTGCAGGCTTGCGCCAATTTCTTTCCTGTCTTGGAAATCACTGGTAATACAGCATGCTGAGGGGTAGGGGTAGGCCTAGAGGACGTGGACGCGGCCGAGGACGCGTAGGCCCAAGTGAGGGTGTGGGCACAGGCCGAGCTCCTGATCCAGGTGTGTCGCAGCCGACTGCTGCGCGATTAGGAGAGAGGCACGTTTCTGGCGTCCCCACATTCATCGCCCAATTAATGGGTCCACGCGGGAGACCTTTATTAGAAAATGAGCAGTGTGAGCAGGTCCTGTCGTGGATGGCAGAAAGTGCTTCGAGCAAGCTATCATCCACCCAGAGTTCTGCGCCGTCCAGTGCTGCAAATCCGAATCCTCTGTCTGCTGCTCCTCCTTCCTCCCAGCCTCCTCACTCCACTACAATGACACATGCTCAGGAGCGGGAACACTCCCAGGAACTGTTCTCGGGCCCCTGCTCAGATTGGGCAGCAGTGGTTCCTCTCCCACCAGAGGAGTTTATCGTCACTGATGCACAACCATTGGAAAGTTCCCGGGGTCCGGGGGATGAGGCTGGGGACTTCCGGCAACTGTCTCAAGACCTTTCAGTGGGTGAGGAGGACGATGACGATGAGACACAGTTGTCTTGCAGTGAGGTAGTAGTAAGGGCAGTAAGTGCGAGGGAGGAGCGCACAGAGGATTCGGAGGAAGAGCAGCAGGACGATGAGGTGACTGACCCCACCTGGTGTGCAACGCCTACTCAGGACAGGTCTTCAGAGGGGGAGGCAAGGGCACCAGCAGGGCAGGTTGCAAGAGGCAGTGCGGTGTCCAGGGGTAGAGGCAGGGCCAGACCGAATAATCCACCAACTGTTTCCCAAAGCGCACCCTCGCGCCATGCCACCCTGCAGAGGCCGAGGTGCTCTAAGGTCTGGCAGTTTTTCACAGAGACGCCTGACGACCGACGAACAGTGGTGTGCAACCTTTGTCGCGCCAAGATCAGCCGGGGAGCCACCACCAACAGCCTCACCACCACCAGCATGCGCAGACATATGATGGCCAAGCACCCCACAAGGTGGGACGAAGGCCGTTCACCGCCTCCGGTTTGCACCGCTGCCTCTCCCCCTGTGCCCCAACCTGCCACTGAGATCCAACCCCCCTCTCAGGACACAGGCACTACCGTCTCCTGGCCTGCACCCACACCCTCATCTCCGCTGTCCTCGGCCCCATCCACCAATGTCTCGCACCGCACAGTCCAGCCGTCGCTAGCGCAAGTGTTGGAGCGCAAGCGCAAGTACGCCACCACGCACCCGCACGCTCAATCGTTAACCGTCCACATAGCCAAATTTATCATCCTTGAGATGCTGCCGTATAGGGTTGTGGAAATGGAGGCTTTCAAAGCTATGATGGCGGCGGCGGCCCCACGCTACTCAGTTCCCAGTCGCCACTACTTTTCCCGATGTGCCGTCCCAGCCCTGCACGACCACGTCTCCCGCAACATTGTACGCGCCCTCACCAATGCGGTTAGTGGCAAGGTCCACTTAACTACGGACACGTGGACAAGCACAGGCGGGCAGGGCCACTACATTTCCCTGACGGCACATTGGGTGAATTTAGTGGAGGCTGGGACAGAGTCAGAGCCTGGGACCGCTCACGTCCTACCCACCCCCAGAATTGCGGGCCCCAGCTCGGTGGTGGTATGTTCGGCGGTGTATGCTTCCTCCACTAAAGCACCCTCCTCCTCCTCCTCAACCTCTGTCTCGCAATCTAGATGTGTCAGCAGCAGCAGGACGTCGCCAGCAGTCGGTGTCACGCGGCGTGGCAGCACAGCGGTGGGCAAGCGTCAGCAGGCCGTGCTGAAACTACTCAGCTTAGGAGATAGGAGGCACACGGCCCACGAACTGCTGCAGGGTCTGACAGAGCAGACCGACCATTGGCTTGCGCCGCTGAGCCTCCAACCGGGCATGGTCGTGTGTGACAACGGCCGTAACCTGGTGGCGGCTCTGCAGCTCGGCAGCCTCACGCACGTGCCATGCCTGGCCCACGTCTTTAATTTGGTGGTTCAGCGCTTTCTGAAAAGCTACCCACGCTTGTCAGACCTGCTCGTAAAGGTGCGCCGGCTCTGCGCACATTTCCGCAAGTCCCACACGGACGCTGCCACCCTGCGCACCCTGCAACATCGGTTTAATCTGCCAGTGCACCGACTGCTGTGCGACGTGCCCACACGGTGGAACTCTACGCTCCACATGTTGGCTAGGCTCTATGAGCAGCGTAGAGCTATAGTGGAATACCAACTCCAACATGGGCGGCGCAGTGGGAGTCAGCCTCCTCAATTATTTTCAGAAGAGTGGGCCTGGTTGGCAGACATCTGCCAGGTCCTTCGAAACTTTGAGCAGTCTACCCAGGTGGTGAGCGGCGATGCTGCAATCATTAGCGTCACCATTCCTCTACTATGCATCTTGAGAAGTTCCCTGCAAACCAT
The DNA here is from genome assembly GCF_035609145.1 of Eleutherodactylus coqui. Taxonomy (NCBI): domain Eukaryota; kingdom Metazoa; phylum Chordata; class Amphibia; order Anura; family Eleutherodactylidae; genus Eleutherodactylus; species Eleutherodactylus coqui. The sequence continues at coordinate 75,234,913 of NC_089846.1, forward strand.
AAAGGCAGCCGCTTTGCGCTCGGAAACAGAGGCGGGGGAAGACAGTATGTCGCTGGATAGTCAGAGCACCCTCCTGTCTATATCTCAGCGCGTTCAGGAGGAGGAGGAGGAGCCTGAGGAGGATGAGGAGGAGGGGGAAGAGACAGCTTGGCCCACTGCTGACGGTACCCATGCTGCTTGCCTGTCATCATTTCAGCGTGTATGGCCTGAGGAGGAGGAGGAGGAGGAGGAGGAGGAGGAGGAGGATCCTGAAAGTGATCTTCCTAGTGCGGACAGCCATGTGTTGCGTACAGGTACCCTGGCACACATGGCTGACTTCATGTTAGGATGCCTTTCTCGTGACCCTCGCGTTACACGCATTCTGGCCACTACGGATTACTGGGTGTACACACTGCTCGACCCACGCTATAAGGAGAACCTTCCCACTCTCATTCCCGAAGAGGAAAGGGGTTCGAGAGTGTTGCTATAACACAGGACCCTGGCGGACAAGCTGATGGTAAAATTCCCATCCGACAGCGCTAGTGGCAGAAGGCGCAGTTCCGAGGGCCAGGTAGCAGGGGAGGTGCGGAGATCGAGCAGCATGTACAGCCCAGGCAGTGCAACAGTCTTTAAGGGCCTGGACAGCTTTATGGCTCCCCAGCAAGACTGTGTCACCGCTCCCCAGTCAAGGCTGAGTCGGCGGGAGCACTGTAAAAGGATGGTGAGGGAGTACGTAGCCGATCGCACGACCGTCCTCCGTGACGCCTCTGCCACCTACAACTACTGGGTGTCGAAGCTGGACACGTGGCCTGAACTAGCGCTGTATGCCCTGGAGGTGCTTGCTTGTCCTGCGGCTAGCGTCTTGTCGGAAAGGGTGTTTAGTGCGGCTGGGGGAATCATCACAGATAAGCGTAGCCGCTTGTCAACCGACAGTGCCGACAGGCTAACACTCATCAAGATGAACAAAGCCTGGATTTCCCCAGACTTCTCTTCTCCACCAGCGGACAGCAGCGATACGTAAGCAATACGTAGGCTGCACCCGCGGATGGAAGCTACGTTCTCTCTCACCATCCAAAACTGGGACATTTCTGCTTCATCAATCTGTGTCTAATATTCCTCCTCCTCCTCCTGCTCCTCCTCCTGAAACCTCACGTAATCACGCTGAACGGGCAATTTTTCTTAGGGCCACAAGGCTCACTCATCTAATTTGTCTAAACAATTTTTATATGTTTCAATGCTCTTAAAAGCGTTGAAACTTTAACTTGAACCAATTTTTAGTTAAACTGGGCTGCCTCCAGGCCTAGTTACCACTTAAGCCACATTAACCAAAGCGATTAATGGGTTTCACCTGCCATCTTGGTTGGGCATGGCCAATTTTTACTGAGGTACATTAGTACTGTTGGTACACCAATGTTTTGGGGCCCTCACCTACAGTGTAATCATAGCAATTTGTATGTTCTTCGCCTGCACTCATGGTACAGAAGTGTGTGTGGGGTTGGCCTACACTTTAGCTACATAAATGTAACTTGGGCCTTGGCTATACTGCAGCTACTGAAATGGAACTAAGACTGCGCTCCCACTATACTGCTGCTTCGGAATTGTTCCTGGGGCCTGTGTAGGCTGCTACAATGACTTAAATGGAACTAAGACTATGCTCCTCCTATACTGCTGCTTCGGAATTGTTCCTGGGGCCTGTGTAGGCTGCTACTATTACTGAAATGGAACTAAGACTGTGCTCCCCCTATAATGCTGCTAGTGATATGTTAGTGGGGCCTGTCGCTAATGCTACGGCTGAAATGTTACTAATTCTGGGCTCTGCCTATACCGCTGCTAATGGTATGTCTCTGGGGTGTGGAAACAGAGGCTTCCCAAAGACATGATGGCGGCGAGGCCATTTCCCACCAACGCTGTTACTGTAAAGGTGCATATAACCACGGACACGTGGAGAGGACACGTAGTGCCTCCAAAACATCCCCCGCCACGGCCCACTTAATCCTGGCCACATTCCGAAAACCAACAAAATAAAACCGCGCTACTAGGTCCGCAGTCACCACCACATTACCACCAACGCGGTTACTGTTAAGGTACATATTACCAGTCTGACTGGGGCATGCAGTGTTGGCCGGAGCCCACGTGCATTAAGCACGACATTACTACCTCAGCTGTGTTGGGCAATGCAATGGGATATTTCTATGTACCGCCGGTGGCTTCCTGGCACCTACCCATGCTGTGGGTCCACAGGGAATAATAAATGCATCTGTTTCCACTTGTAAAGAACCCCAGTCTGACTGGGGCATGCAGTGTGGGCCGAAGCCCACCTGCATTAAGCACGACATTATTACCTCAGCTGTGTTGGGCAATGCAATGGGATATTTTTGTGTATCGCCGGTGGGTTCCAGGGAGCCACCCATGCTGTAGGTGCACACGGAGTTTAACCTACATGTGTCCACTTGTAAAGAACCCCAGTCTGACTGGGGCATGCAGTGTGGGCCGAAGCCCACCTGCATTAAGCACGACATTACTACCTCAGCTGTGTTGGGCAATGCAATGGGATATTTTTGTGTATCGCCGGTGGGTTCCAGGGAGCCACCCATGCTGTCGGTCGACAGGGACTTCACAATAGGGAGTTGGACATGCCTGTGTCTATGAATTAAAAAGCCCGGTCTGACTGGGGCATGCAGAGACACCTTGACAGAATGAATAGTGTGTGGCACATAGGTTCCCCATTGCTATGCCCACGTGTGCAGCTCCTGATGGCGGTGGCACAGGATTCTATTTCTCATTGCTTCTGTACAGCATTGTGGGCTATCGCCCCGCCCCTTTTAAAGAGGGTCGCTGCCTAGCCGTGCCAACCCTCTGCAGTGTGTGCCTGCGGTTCCTCCTCATGGCAGACGCACTTCTAAATAGACATGAGGGTGGTGTGGCATGAGGGCAGCTGAAGGCTGCGCAGGGACACTTTGGTGTGCGCTGTGGGGGGGAGGGGGGGCAGTTGGGCAGCATGTAACCCAGGAGAAGTGGCAGTGGAGTGTCATGCAGGCAGTGATTGTGCTTTGTTGGAGGTAGTGTGGTGCTTAGCAAAGGTATGCCATGCTAATGAGGGCTTTTCAGAAGTAAAAGTTTTTGGGAGGGGGGGGGCCCACTCTTGCCGCTATTGTGGCTTAATAGTGGGACCTGTGAACTTGAGATGCAGCCCAACATGTAGCCCCTCGCCTGCCCTATCCGTTGCTGTGTCGTTCCCATCACTTTCTTGAATTGCCCAGATTTTCACACAAGGAAACCTTAGCGAGCATCGGCGAAATACAAAAATGCTCGGGTCGCCCATTGACTTCAATGGGGTTCGTTACTCGAAACGAACCCTCGAGCATCGCGAAAAGTTCGTCCCGAGTAACGAGCACCCGAGCATTTTGGTGCTCGCTCATCTCTACTGAGGACCCATCCTTGCCGCGGCGGTACAATGGCATATGGCAGAGGCACGTGGGCCCCCATTTGCTAATGAGCTGGTTTGTAATTGCAACACCCCCCCCCCCCCCCCCCGACTATATGTCGGTGATTTCAATCGAACTGTAGAAACCTCTCAAAGATCATCAAGAGAAATGAGAGACCCTAGAGCTACAAGTGTCACCCCAGGGTGGGAATACTTATATCAATGCAAAATGTTACTTTTCCATTTAAAAAAAAAATCTACAAAGATTTCTGCCATTCTGTTGTCACTTTGTCATTAAGGGGTATTGAGAGCAGAATGATTAGGACACAAGGGCACAACATGTAAAACAAGTGAGGGGATGTGAGTACATTCCGGACCCCCTGTGCATTCTTCTCCTTTTACCTCCCTGAATGTAGCCACTTTCAGAGCGATACAAGATTCTTGTCGCCAAACTTGTTTTTCTAAACAAACAAAACCCTGGTTTCTTGTTTCTGATTGATGAGGATGTGTCATCTTCCACCCTGACCCACAAGCAGTGCTCACTCCGCACCCACCGCATTTCATGATTCCTGTAGTACTTCACCAAGAATTGGCAGCTGTAGGGATGTGTAATACATTGATCTGCATGACCTAAGTCAGTGGTCTCCAACCTGATGTGAAATTACAATTCCCAGCATGCTCTGAGTCTGCTGCCATTTATACCCATCCCCGCAGTACAAAATCTTAAAGCGATATTCCTATTACTTAAAATTGCCTCACGACCATTCTGTCCATCTTGGTTGCTGCTGACCAGGTCATGTGACTGCTGTAACAAATCACTGGTCACAACAGTGACCATCTATAGCCAGGGATTGGCTGCAGCAGTCATGTGTCCTGTCAACAGAAGGACAGAACGGCTGTGAGGCAATTTTAGGTAATGGGAAAACTCATTTAACCCCATACTGACTAAGCCTCTTTGCGTCTTAATTACCAGGCCAATTTTGGAAATCTGACATAATTCTGAAAACAAATAATAAATCCATAGAGGTTTTGTATATCCAAGTAATTCTGACATTTTTTCACCACATATTGTATATCATTTAGGTGGTAAAATTAGACCCATCAAATTTGTGTATATTTATTAAAATTGAGAAAACTTTGAAAATATTTCCATGTTTACTTTATTCTGAAGGCACATTTTAAAACTTTAGTTTTTTTAACCATTTAGGAGAATTTAACATTAATTATTACAATTTTGAGGAACATTTTGTTTTCTGGCACCAAACCAAGATTGCAAAGGCTCATAGATGTCAAAATGATAGATACCCCCACAAATGACTCCATTTTAAAAAATACACTCCTTAATATATTTACTTAGTGTCATGAGTATTTTGAACCCACAGTTTTTTTAGGAGTTAATGCAATTTAGAGGAGGAGAAATACAATGTTCAGGAACTAAATTGAAACCTCAGATATAGTAGACTAGTCATATGGAAGGCCAGGAGTAAGCAACGTGTAAGCACAGTATGCAGTAGAGGGGGTGAGGTGGGTAACATTGGAGAGAAAGCTAGGAGTCAGTATGGGGAAGTCTTATAGCAATAGCGGGCAGAAGAGAAGCTGGATCAAATGCTGTAGAGCAGAATAATCTTACACTAAGGGAGTGGCAGGGCCTGGCTTTTATAGGAAGTCCAATTAGCAGGTAGGGTGGAACCAAAACAGGGACTAGATCAGGGTTACAGTAACAAGGTGGAGTTTAAGAAAGGGAACTGTCCAAGGGCTGAATTGCTCAGTGGAGAACTCTGCCGACTGAAGAGCAGGTGGTCCTGGATGGCCTCTGCACATCCTAGGCTAGGGGGTTGCCTAGGATGGCCTCTGGACATCCTAGGGGGCTGGCTTTCCTGGGTAGTTGTGATGGAATTCGTTTGTGAGCCTGGGAGCATGGCCGTTGCTGGTCGGTTCTCACAAGTTTTCCTCTGGCCATACCTCTGTGGATTCTCGAGTACAAAACCTTCACCACAAACTCTTCCTCCCCTTGGACCCTCACCGGTGGAGGAGGTGTCTGGCTTCTTCCCGGTAAGGTGTTTTCCTGGAAAGCTTTTAGCAAGGACACGTGAAAGACTGGATGCACCATCAGGCTTCCCGGGAGCCTCAAATGGAATGCCACCTGGCTGATCTTTGCTGGGATCGGAATGGCTCTAATAAATCTTCACCCAAGCTTGGTGCAAGGTACATGACACTTTAAGGTGGGGGCTGCTTCATGATGTCTGCCTGCTACTATCTTTTAGGCATCCTGACTCCTGAGCTTCCTGCAAGGTCTCCTTTAGTTTTCTGTGGATTTCAGCAAATTCTGTCAGTCTCTGGTTGACCATCAGGACAGGAGTGCTGATAGGAAAGCCCGGAATAAGGATAGGATGTATCCTGTAGCTTGCATAGAATGGGCTCTGGGCAGTTGAGCTATGCTGGGCAATGATATAGGTGAACTCCACTGTTGATAGATTATCCTCCCAGTCATCCTGAAGATGGGAGATGAAACAGTGGAGATACTGCTCCAGCGTCTGGTTAGTTCTCTAGGTCTGGCTGTTAGACTGCAGATAAAAGGCAGAGGAGAGACTCACAGTAATTCCCAGGGCTGTGCAGAAATGTCTCCAGAACTTCGAGGTGAACTGAACCCCTCTGTCCGAAATGATATCCAGAATTCCATACAGTCGGAAAACTTCCCAGATCATCAGCTCCATGGTGTGCTCAGCAGTGGGCATCTTTTCTATGGGGACAAATTGAGACTTCTTTGTAAGTCGGTCCAGAGCAACAAAGATTGATGTCATTCCTTGGAGGGGGGCAGGTCCACTATAAAGTCCATTGTTATAGATCCCCATGGCCTGGATGGGATTGGCAGCGGTTGTCGGAGACCCAGGGGGCAAGCTCATGGTGTCTTGTTCTGGGCATATACCTTGCAAAGGGTGACATCTCCACATCCTTCCAGCAGTCGGGCCACCAGAAGGAACGAAGCAGGAGTTCCAGAGTCAATGTGACCCCAAGGTGACCAACCAACTTAGAATCGTGGACTAGTTTGAGGTCTTTGAGCCAACCAGCCTCAGGAACGAATAGTTAGTGTTTCGCCTCCACAGTCCCTTCTTGAAAGAGTTTCACATCCTTAGAAGGACAACTCAAAAAAGGGTCCCTTTCGTAAGTTTGGTTAGGAGGTCCTCAGAATGCAGGGTACCTAAAAAAAAAAAAGTGGGAGGAACAGAATTGTGTGGTCTGAATTTGACTTCTCTTCAGGCTCCAAAAATATCCTGGACAATGCATCTACATTGCCATTTCAGGAACCGGGGTGGTAGGACACAATGAAATTTAAACCTGGAGAAGAACAAGGCCTATCATGCTTGTCTTACAGATAATCTCTTGGCAGTATGGAGAAATTCTAAATTTTTATGGTCCGTAAGCACAGTTACTGTATGGTGGGCACCTTACAACAGGTGCCTTCATTCAGTAATAGCCACCTTGATGGACAGAAGTTCCTTGTTCCTAACATCATAATTTTTCTCAGCGGGTGATGAGGTATAGAACACAAATGCATAAGGATGTAGTTGCATCTTACCTCTAACTCTGTGTGATAGGATAGTTCCAACAGCGGAGTTGAAGATGTCCACCTCCACGACAAAAGGCAATTCTGGTATTTTTTTTAATAAACTCTTTTTTATTGAAGTTTTTCATATGTTTAAACAGCATAGTATAATATATAACATAACATTTTCCAGTCGAAAAGTCCTTGGTGTATCTCAAAGGTTTCTGTTTGTGTTCATTCGGCTGGTATCAACATATTGTATAAGGTATAATAATTGAATAAGAAGAGAAAGTAGAATAACAGTGAAAAAGAAAGGGGGGAAAAAATAAAAAAATATATAGAAATAGAGAGGATAATATATATGTACGTTTCCACATACTTGTATATACATATACATATACAAATAAATCATCAATAACAAAGATCGTGGTGGTTATCATTTCCTTCCATATGTGAACTTTGTGTTAATATCTTATGCTTTTTCCTGATCTTTCTATTATTCTTAAGATTAGATTAGATTTGGGACTGAAACCTGCGTCGGGTTTAGGTCTAACTTTATAGCTATCCTTCGTTTCTGCCTACTTCCTCTCCCATCTGCTGTGGCGTTATTTGTTTATGTTAATCTAATTTAAGTCTCCCCAGACGATTGGTGTCTGTCTGGATATAGTACCAAGATGTATTTCTAAACGGCGTTACACATGTAGTGATCTCTTCAGGGTCTAGAAATTTTTCTATAAAGATTTGCCATTTTGCGAAAAACTTTGGTGCCTGGGCTTCTGCGCTTCTTTCTATTTCCAGTCTCTCCATTTTTAGTAGGTATTTTAGTTGTTTTATTACCGTATATACCGGCGTATAAGGCGATGGGGCGTATAAGACGACCCCCCAACTTTCACCTTATACGCCGGTAATACAGTGGAGAAAAAAAAAATCATTACTCACCTCCCCCGGCGTTCTGTCGTGCTCCGGCAGGATGTCGCTCGCTCCTCGTCCCCGGCGCAGCATTGCTTTCTGAATGCGGGGCTTGAAATCCCCGCCTCCAGAAAGCTGATACACACGCCGTCAGCCAGTTACAGCCATTCAATGACATCATTGAATGGCTGTGATTGGCTAAAACACACGTGGCTTCAGCCAATCACACTATTCAATGACATCATTGAATGGGTGTGATTGCTAACACACGTGCGCCTTCAGCCAATCACAGCCATTCAATGCTGTCATTGAATGGCTGTAACTGGCTGACGGCATGTGTATTAGCTTTCTGGAGGCGGGGATTTCAAGCCCCGCATTCAGAAAGCAATGCTGCGCCGGGGACGAGGAGCGAGCGACATCCTGACGGAGCACGACAGGACGCCGGGGGAGGTGAGTAATGATTTTTTTTTTTACACTTTTTTTTGTATTACCGGCGTATAAGACGATCCCCGACTTCAGAGCAGATTTTTCGGGGTTCAAAAGTCGTCTTATACGCCAGTATATACGGTATATCTAGGGTTGTCGGTGGAGTTGCTTGCAGCCAGTTTGACAAGAGACATCTTTTGCTTATTATAAGGATAGTATGAATGATCTTGGTGTGAATGCCGAGGCTGGTTAGGACATGGAATATGTAGGCCTGTGGCGTCAAGGGGATAAGTATCTCCCCTATCTCCTGTATCAACACTTGTACATGCTCCCAATACATTTTAATTTTGGAGCAATGCCAGAGTCCGTGTAGTAGATCAGAATTTGGTTGGGAGCATTTGGGGCATGCCTGTAATCTGTCTGGATTTCCCCGGTGTGGGGGGATGTTAAAGCCGTATATTGCGCCATGTATTATTTTGAAGAAGGTTTCGCGCCATCTTTCGTTTGTTATGGCCTTTCTCACTGCGTCCCAGCTTTGGATGATTTTTTGGGTTTTCTCGGGGTCTTGTAATTCTCGTGCCCATCTTTTAAACATTTGGTTATTGTCTGATAAAGCCCATCCTTCCCTGAATCGGTGGTATAGGTCAGATATGGAATGTCTTGGGGGAGGGTTCCCTATAAGTAGATCCATTGGGTTATTTATTGCTTCTTTTGAGATCTCAATTAGCATTGTCCGCAGGAATCCCCGCATTTGCGCATATGGTAGGAAGTGTGATGGAGATAAGTCATATGTTTCCTGCATCTCCTTGAATGTTTTATACCTAGGCTCTTTATGGTGGAGAAGGTGTTGAACTCTTCCAATACCCTTACTACGCCATTCTTTAAACATTTTGTTTGTCCTTTTTTCTCTAAATTCAGGGTGCCCCCATAACTCCATATGCTTTGAGAGCTTGAATGATAGTTTATATGCTTTGCGTGCAATTTTCCAAGCTGCGATAGTGTCTCTTGCCATGTTTGAGTGTTTAACCTCAGGTGGGAGCTTAGCAAAGCCTGTGTGTAATAGGGTGTTTAAATTCCATGGGTGTAGTAATTCCCTCTCAAGTGTATAGTTTGAAAAGTGATCCGATCCCTGGAGCCAGTCTAACGAATGTCTCATCAAACTGGCCACATTATATGTGCGTATGTCTGGTAGGTTCAACCCCCCCCCCCCCTATTTTTAGACATCATTAGTTTTTTCATGGCAGTACGAGGTCGTTTGCGTGACCAGATAAACATTGAGAATGCTGTATATAGTTTTCCTATATCTTGTCTTTTTAATAAGAGTGGGATAGTCTGTAGTTGGTATAGTAGCTTTGGAAAGCTGATCATTTTGATTAGATGACATCTCCCCATAAATGTTAGCGGGAGGTTATTCCATCTTTGAAGTTCATTTATGATTTTTTGTATTATTGGGGGGTAGTTTAGCTTGTATAGGCTCTCGGGTACCCTTCCTATAATTATCCCCAGGTATTTAATAGAGTTCCCCGCCATGGTGACAGGAGTTTTTTTTAGTGTCGATGTTGTGTAGATTACTTCGAGGAGAAATGTCAAGTAACTCACACTTTGTGGTGTTGACCTTAAATCCTGATTGCTTCCCGAATGATTCTAGGAGGGCAAATACCTGTGGCAGATCTGTATGCGGAGATGCTAGGGCTAAGAGAATGTCGTCTGCGAAGAGCATAGATTTGATAGTCTTGTTTCGGATTTTAATTCCCTCTATGTCTTTATTTCCCTCCAATATGTGTATCAGTGGTTCTATCGCAAGGTTAAAAAGGAGCGGGGACAGTGGACACCCTTGTCTGGTGCCTTTTTGTAATGGGAACCTTGGGGACAGGAAGCCTGGAGTATAAATTTGAGCCAGCGGGGAGGCGTATAGATTCCATATATAAGTGTGAAAAGGGCCTTTAAAGCACATTTTGTCCATCACTGTCTCCAACCACCTCCACGAGACATTGTCAAACGCTTTTTCGGCATCTATTGTCAAGAGTGCCGATTGAGGGTGATCTGCTGGGTTCATTTTTATATCATCCAGGATTGTTAATATTTTCCTTATATTAGTTGTCGCAGATCTGTTCTTTACAAAGCCGCTCTGAAGTGGGGAAATCAGAAGGGGCAGCAGGGTGGCCAGGCGGTCTGCCATGATTTTTGCCATCAGTTTTAGGTCTGTATTAATTAAGGAAATTGGACGGTACGCTGTTGCGTCCGTAGGGTCTTTACCTGGTTTGGGGAGAAGTTTAATGTGGGCCGTATTCATATCTGATGGGATAGGAGTCCCCTGCATGTAGCCGTTGAATAGTTTTTCTATTAATGGTGTCGTCTGGTCTTTTAGTATTTTAAAGAACTCTCCTGTGTATCCGTCCGGTCCTGGAGCCTTGTTATTTTTTAAATTTGATATGGCTTCCTGCACTTCTGTTTGTGTGATAGGGGCCCCTAAGAAAGAGCATTGTTCTTCATTCAGCGTGGTCAACGGGATGTCAGGGGGGAGGGTTAATGGAACGTCTGGATGCATTGGGGTTTTTGCGTAGAGTTGTGAATAAAATTTATAAAAAATCTCATTTATTTTTGCCGGATGGGATTGTACTTTACCAGATTGGTCTTTCAGACCCGAAATATTTGATACCGCGAAAGGTCCGTTTGCTAGTTTGGCCATTAATTTGCCTGCTTTATTCCCGAATTTGAATAATCGTGCTTCGTTATAGGAGTATGACAGTTGTTCTTGTTCATGTAGCCATGTTTCATATGATTCTTTAGATTCTGTCCATTTCTGTTTGTTTTCCAAGTTTGGTTTGGATTGAAAAGTTGTGTATGCCACTCGTAGGAGGGAGCTATAGTGTCTGATCTTGTCTTTAATTTTCCTTTTCAGTGATATTGTATAAGCGATCAGTTTACCTCTAATGACCGCCTTCGCTGTGTCCCATAAAAGTTGAGGATTATCTGAGTGTGTCTCATTATCTGATATGAATTCTAGCCACCATCCCCACAACAACCCCTGAAATGTCTCGTCTTCAGCCAGGAATGTAGGGAATTTCCATAGGTAGTCAGTGCCCCTGGGGATTTTATCTTGTATTGTCAACAGCAGCGGGGCATGGTCTGAGATCGCAAGCTCTGCTATGTCTGTGTTAGTAACTCTGGGTAGTAAGCTAGGGGCCATTAGTATATAATCGATCCTGGACCAGGAGTCGTGTGCATGGGAGTAGTGTGTGAATTCCCGGCCTTCTGGGTTGATCTCCCTCCACACATCTCTTAATTGTTGTGTATTGGTGAAATTATAGAACATGGCGTCTTGGTGTTTTTGGGAGTTTCCGCTGGTCGCGTGGCTGCGTCGGTCTTCGGCTGCATTAAGCACAGAGTTAAAATCACCTCCCAATATTTTAAGTTCCACCGGGTCCATCGTAAGTCTGTCTGTCAGTTCTCTAAAGAATTCTTTATTATTGCCATTGGGGCCGTATACATTATAGATACTCAGATTCTCTAAATTATTTTTCAGGTGGACGTGTAAGATCCTTCCATTTGAATCGTGCCACTGATCTTCTACCGTTAGACCTGCCCCCTCCTAATTAGTAATAGTACACCCGCCTTTGAATGCACCGCGGGTGATCCATAGATCTCCCCTACCCATAATTTTCGCATGCGAAAATATTCTTTTTCGGTTAAGTGTGTCTCCTGGAGTAGTGCAATATCAACTTTTAGGCGCTTTAAGTGTTGCAAGACTAGCGACCGTTTTTGTGGGGATCTAAGTCCCTTCACGTTCCAGGAAATGATTTGCATATTATCTATTTAAATTTATATTATACTTGTACTGTAGTTCACCTATATATTTATCAATTTCAAATCAAACTTTTAACACCAAATGAGAGCTCTATATGTATATATAGAAACAAAGGGGAAAAAAAAAGAGAGAAGACAAAACAAAAAACAAAACCAGAGCTATCAGCTAATAAAGTATCACTCCGCTGTTAACACGGCGTAGTGATATAAAAGAAATGAAAATGCGGTCTCTTTTGGGGGGAGATGTATTGCCTGTACCCAAAAAGAGAATGCATAAGCGACTTCCCTCAATTCCACTTTGTGAGTCGCGTTAACAAACTATCTAGGGATTCCGCTCCGGACTCTTACTCTTAGTACCTTTTATGTGCCCCCTATAGTATCTCTAATCTTTTCAAACAGCATTTCTATCCTTACTTTCTACATTTTTACATTCAGTATCTATATGATTCTCGTAAATCGAGAGTTCTCTTCTAGTGTCTCTCAACAGTCCCCCCGCAATACAGTCCTTTTCCTCGTTATATCACACTCACGGTTCGTCTCCCAATTGTTTAGGCCGTTGGTGTTGATGGGGCTGTAGGCTTTTGGCGTTGTTCTTTTGGTGCTGCCGGAGGGACTCGATCCGCCTTCTGTTTGTTGTTACTTGTGTTCTCTTGAGAAGGTTCATCTCTTTGTCTGGCCGGGGAGGATTGAGGTGATGTTAAACGGAGCTCGCTCTCCGCCTTTTCTGGGTCGTAAAATGTTAGTGTGGTTCCGTCCTTCTTGTACACTTTCAAGACCGCTGGGTACATGAGTGCGAATTTAAGTTGTTTTCTAAAGAGTGCCGAGCAAATTGGGGAGAAAGCCTTTCGTTTGCGTTGGACTTCTGCAGAGAAATCAGCAAAGATTAGGATTCTGTGTCCTTCGATCTTCAATGCACTCTGTCGGCCCTTGAAGTTTCGCAGAATTAGGGCTCTATCTGTATAGTCCAAATATTTTACTATAACTGGCCTAGGTCGCATGTTTGTCGCTGAAGGTGGGTTAGCTATTGAGGCTCTGTTATCTGGGCCTAGGCGGTGTGCGCGTTCTATTTTGCAGTTGGAAGGGATGCCCAGGGCGTTTGGAATTGTAGTCTCGCAGAGGTGACGCGGTCTTTTTGTAGATATGACTCTGGTACCCCTATAATACGGAGATTGTTTCGTCTGGATCTGTTCTCCAGATCTTCCATGCGTTCCCAGAGTTTTTTGTTTTCTCTCGTGAGGTTCTCTATATGCTGGGATGTTGCATTACATTCTGATGATACCTCTTCAATTTCTTGTTCTAGGGCATCTAGGCGGTTGCCGTGCTGCGTTACCACCTCTTGAAGTTGATGTAGAGAACTTGCGACTGTATTCGCTAATGTTTCCTGGATATCAGGGGATATTATCTTTGCCACCTCAATTGCCAGCTTTTTATAATCCATCATTGTTCCTTCATCTCCCAAGGAGTTTTCACTCTCTAATGTTGTAGGGGATGTAGGTGGTATAATGGGCGACTTGGTTGTCTTATTCATGGTTCCAGTCCTTGAATTTTGCTTTGGGGCTGTTTTTGCGTTTAATTCGGGTTGTCTTGTTTTAGAGCGGCTCATTTTCTGGATAAATTCCTCCATACAGTATAGTAATAGACAGCTGTATTTCGCACTAGGACGGGATTTATTGTGCGGTTTCTGTGAAAGGACACCAGTGTGGTCTCTTATTATGGTGCTGCTTCTACCTCAGGTTGGCTGTAGATTTTAGGAAAAGTCTATATATCTTAGCAGGGTCTCGGTGTGGGGTTTTATGTATTTGGAAGTCACTGGATCTCCCAGTCGGCTGTCTCAGGGGAGTTGAAGGTAGTCTTGCTGCTGGACTCTTTTTTTTCCTTTATTTTATTTTTATACTTTATGTATATATATGCACATATATTCCAGCATGTCTATTAGGTGATTTTCCTGGGCGGGGGGTTGCAGTTCCTATATTTCACCACTGGGTGGCTACAGCCTTATGGTGTATGCTGAGCTCTCTCCTCACTGAGTGCAGGGTTCCCGCGTTGCAGCTGTCCCGATGTGGTGACTGCCCTGCGATGTATAGCAGAGTCTTCTCCCTTGCACTACAGCTTTTCAGTGTAGTGCTTCATGCAAAGCCCAGCTTGAGCCCGCAAGTCACCTACCCCACGGCAGCAGCTCCTGTCAGAGGGGATCCTGGTGTAGCTTGCTGTCGTCTCCTTCGGTCCCTGCAGCCGGCCGGGTGAGTTTTGTGGGGCACTTGCAGTGGTTAGCGCCGCTCGTACAGCCTTCCCTCGGGTCTCCCCACTCCTCCGATATACTCGGGTTTGATTGACAGCGGGGAGAGCGTGTGTGAAGTCCGTCCGGCGGCTGTATTTGCCTGTTTTCGGAGCGGTGAGTACGGAGCTGGATCTCTCTGCTCCCTCACTCCATGGCGCCGGAACCGGAAGTCGCAATTCTGGTCTTGAGTGGATCAGTACTGGTGCTGAAGTAAACAGAGTCTTTAGTTCCTCCAAAGCGACTTGTGCCTCTGGGTACCAGGGTAATGTGTGCTATCCTTGTGAGGGAGATGATGGGAGAGATGACTTCTGAGAAGTCCTTTATATAAATCTTCTGTACAAGTTTGCAAAACCAACCAGGTGCTGTACCTCCTTCAGATTTCTTGGAATGGGTCAATCCAGGATGGCTTTAAACTTGCTGGGATCCATACTTAAGACAGCTGGGGAGATTAAATATCCCAGGAATTGTATTTGGATCTCTTAACACTCACACTTCTCTAACAGGATGTAGAGGTTATTCTTTTGCAGTCAACCCAAGACCACCCGAACATACCTGCAACCTGGCAGAGAAAATGAGGATGTCGTTGAGATATGCCATTACGAATTGATATAAGAAGTCTTGGAATACGTCATTGATAATCTTCTGGAAGGTAGCGGAAGCATTACAGAGACCGAAAGGCATCACTAGAGATTCAAAGTGTCGATATCTTGTTCTGAAAGCCATCTTCTATTAATCTCCGAAGCAGGTTCGTACCAAATTATATACTCCTCTGGGGTCCGGTTTAGTAAAGACCTTTGCTGCCCGAAGTCTCTCCAGCATTTCTGGGATTAACAAAAAAGGATAGCGATTCTTAATAGTAATCTTGTTCAGTTTCTGGTAATTGATGCATGATCGAATGGAACAATCTTTCTTTTCAACAAAGAAAATGGGTGTTCTCAACGGGAAGTAAGAAGGACAGATGAAGCCTTTTTTTTAGATTTTCATCCAAATGCTTCCAAAGGGTCTTTAACCCCTTCCCGCTCCAGGGCGTAAGTTTAAGTCCTGGCAGCAGGGTACTTCCCGCAACAGGGCGTAAACTTACGTCCTGGGGATAGCACGAGATCACATATGATCTTGCGCTATCCCGCAGCGAGAGCCGGCTGTCAGTCACAGCCGGGCGTCCTGCTGCAACAGCGGGGGGGGGGGGGGGGGGGCATCGGACATGCGCCCCCTCTGTTAACCCCTTCCCTGCCGCGATCTAAGTAGATCGCGGAAGAGAAAGAGTTCACAGAGGGAGCGCACTCCCTCTGTGTCTTCAGCCGACTCTGGCGATGTTATCGCAAGAGCCCGGCCTGTCGCCATGCCTTACCACAGCGATCAGCAGTACTGTGGTGAAAGTCCCTTAGGGGGACACAAGTTGTGTGAAAAAAAAGATTTAAAAAATGAAGTAAAAAAAAAGTTTAAAAAACCCTTTTTTATGCTTTTTCTCATATTAGCATAAAAAAAGATTAAAACCCCACATATTTGATATTGTTGCATCCGTAACGACGCATACAGTAAGCTGCACATGCCTTTGAGCGTGCACGGAAAAAATCGTTTAAAAAAACGCTAAAAAACTGAGGCAAAATGCTAATTTTTAGCATTTTGCCTCTCTAAAAATGCAATAAAAGTAATAAAAAAAAGCCGTATGTACCCCAAAATGGTACCAACAAAAACTACAGCTCGTCTCGCAAATAAGCCCTCACAGAGCTACCTACATAAAAAATAAAAAAGTTACAGGACTTTGAATGCAGCGATAGAGAAAAAAAAAGATTTCCAAAAAAAGGGGTTTTATTGCAGAAAAGTGGAAAAACCTAAAAAAATTTGAGAATCTTGGTATCGTTGTAATTGTACCGGCCCACAGAAAAAAATGGATTGTGTCATTTATGCTACATGATTAACGCTGTAAAAAAAAAAATCTATGGCAGAATTGATGCGTTTTCTCTCCCTGCTATCATTAAAAAAAAAAAAAAAAAAAGTTTTACAATATAGTCAAATGTACCCAAAAGTGGCACCGATAAAAACTACAGTTCGTCATGCAAAAAACAAGCCCTTATACAACCGCGTCGATGGAAAAATAAAAAAGTTATGACTTTTGATAAATGGAGAAGAAAATCCGCCAAAAATTATTGCGTCCTTAAGCCCAAAATAGGCCATGCCATTAAGGGGTTAACTCCTGGTTCTGTGGGGTTATAGATATGCCCAAATAGAATAGAAGATCCAAGGAGCAGCTCAATATGACAGTTATATGGCTGGTGAAGTGGCAACTAGTCAGCTTTCTTCTTGCTGCAAATAACCCTGAACATTTGGCAGTGAACTGGTAATTTTTCAAAGTTCTATTGACCACCCCCGAGGTGGTTTAGGGGCAGATGGTGTCATCTGGCAGTTCTCTTTACAGTATTCTGAAGGGAAGGCAATGGTCCTGGACTGCTTCCCAGTCGATAGAGGGATTATGGGTAGAGAACCAGGGTATTCTGAGAATCGCCGGAAATTTAAGAGCCAAGATGAGCTGGAAGATGATTGTTTATTGATGGTCAGGTTTCATGTGATGCTCCAGTTCAATTGTCTTCTGTGAGATGGGACCCAAGGACAAGGGTGACCCATTCAGTTTCCATTTCAATCGGTATGCGCTTAAGTCTGGTGGCAATGTTTTTGTCACCTGCGGACCTTAAATCCACGAGATTTCCTCCCACTCCAGAATCTAACATCGCTGAGCACTTTCTCTTCTCTTCTGATTACCTGTAAAAATCCCACATTAGCAAGACAAAATGGTGGAGCAGGGGAAGGGTGTTTGCACTATCTTGAACTACTGGTGCAAAGGTGTGTTTGGGGGCATCCACTTGTTTCCAGACAACTAGAAGAGTAAGGGGTGTTTGTGCCCAAACCGTGCAATTTTTCTTTCACCACTCTGAAACTCTCTGATCAATGCGGATGTACAGCTGGATGAAATCTTCTAGATTATCAGGGTTCTCCACCCTAGCAAGTTCATCTTTTATCCACTCGGATAATAATCCCCTATGGAATTGGCTCTGCTGTACGGCTGGGTTCCACGTGGCATCATTCGCCCAGCAATGAAACTCTACCGTATACCCTGTAACGGAACGTTACCCTTGTCGTAGGTTATGTAATCTCCCTTCGGGCCATGGCACAATGGTTCAGATTGTCAGAGATTTGAACCATAGCGATCATGAAGGCATCGGGTCTGTCGAGGCGATTACTCTTGGTCTCTCTGTACAGCGAGGTCCATGCTAGCGCCTCATCAATGAGGATGCTAATGATAAAAAAACACCTTCTTGTCACTGGTAAATAAAGTGGGCTTCCTTAATCCAGCATTACTTAAGGAAGCCTCTATACTGACGATGATCCCCATTGAATTTTGCGGGCAGTGGCTTGCGGAAATCAAAGCCTGAGTGATGCAAATTCAGAAGCTGCTTTTGTAAACAGATTATCTTTTTCTGTTGGTCAAGCACCAGTGTCTGTTGCCCAGAAAATTTTTCCTGATAGAAAGCACAAAAGTCTTGGAGCTCTGCCTTCTCAGGGGGGTTACTATGTGATCCATTGGGGTGAGCTTATTTTGTTGCGGTTCAGGCACTAAGGTGGAGCTTCAGGTGTAGCAGCTGCAGTATTGGCGAGTAGTCAGATAGAAAGCCAGAAGTCAGCAACAGGTAATCACCGTATGTAATACAAGGGATGAGGATGGTAACATAGGAGAAAAAGCTAGGAGTCCGCAACGGAGATTCACGGGAGGAGGTGGGTAATATTGCTTCTAGTCTTTCCTTGTGCAGATGAGAATAGGGCTGATCCCTCTGCACTGTGACAGCCCTTCAGATATTTGTAGACAGCTATTAAGTCTCCTCTCAGCCTTCTCCTCTGCAAGCTAAACATTTCCAGATCCTTTAACCGTTCCTCATAGGACATGATTTGCAGACCGCTCACCATCTTGGTAGCTCTTCTCTGAACTTGCTCCAGTTTGTCTATTTCTTTTGTAAAGTGTGGTGCCCAGAACTAAACACCGTATTCCAGATAAGGTCTGACTAAGAAAGAGTAGAGGGGAATAATTACCTCACATGATCTAGACTCTATGCTTCTCTTAATACATCTCAGAATTGTTTGCCTTTTTGGCTGCTGCATCACACTGTTTACTCAAATTCAGTCAATAATCTATTAGTATACCCAAGTATTTTTCAGATGTGCTGCTGCTTAGCTTATTTCCTCCCATTTTGTATGTGCTTTGTTTCATTTTTTTGCCCAGATTTAGGACGTTATATTTCTCTTTGTTAAAGAGGTTGTCCCGCGAAAGCAAGTGGGGTTGAGCACTTCTGTATGGCCATATTAATGCACTTTGTGATGTACATCGTGCATTAATTATGAGCCATACAGAAGTTATTCACTTACCTGTTCCGTTGCTAGCATCCCCGTCGCCATGGTGCCGTCTAATTTCAGCGTCTAATCGCCCGATTAGACGCGCTTGCGCAGTCCAGTCTTCTCCCTGGTGAATGGGGCCGCTCATGCCAGAGAGCTGGTCCTCGTAGCTCCGCCCCGTCACGTGTGCCGATTCCAGCCAATCAGGAGGCTGGAATCGGCAATGGACCACACAGAGCCCACGGTGCACCATGGGAGAAGACCCGTGGTGCATCGTGGGTGAAGATCCCGGCGGCCATCTTAGTAAGGTAAGGAAGAAGTCGCCGCAGCGCGGGGATTCGGGTAAGTACTAAACTTTTTTTTTTTTTAACACATGCATTGGGTTTGTCTCGCGCCGAACGGGGGGCCTATTGAAAAAAAAACCCGTTTCAGCGCGGGACAACCCCTTTAAATACCATTCTGTAAGTCGCTCCTCACTGTTCAAGCTTTTTGAATTCTCTCTCCTTTCCCAAGTGTTAGCTATCCCTCCTCGCTTTGTGTCATCTGCAAATTTCGTCGTCAGTTTCCCATCAATTCCCTCCTCCAGATCATTTATAAAAATGTTGAACAACACTGGGCCTAGGACAGAGCCTTGTGGTACCCCACTTGATACATTCTTCCACTTGGATGTGCAGCTATTTATGACAATTCTTTGAGTACGATCACTCAGCCAGTTGTGAATCCACCTAACAGTTGCCTTGTCAATCCTATATTTGGCCATTTTTTCAATAAGTATGGTATGAGATAATTTGTCAAATGCTTTACTTAAGTCAAGATATACTATATCCACAGCATTTCCCTGATCAACCTAGTCGGTGATTCTGTCATAGAAGGAAATTTGATTTGTCTGGCATGACTTGTTTGTTACAAATCCATGCTGGCTCTGGTTAATTACTCCATTTTTATCCAAGTACTTGCATACATGCTGTTTAATAGTTTGTTCAAAGACCTTTCCCGATATAGAAGTCAGGCTCACAGACCTGTAGTTTCCTGGATCCACCTTCTTCCCTTTTTTGAAGATAGAGACAACATTTGCCCATTTTCAATCTTCTGGGACTTCTCATGTTCTCCAGAAATTCTCAAAGATTATGGTGAGTGGTTCAGCAATTACCTCCGCTGCTTCCTTCAGTATCCTAGGATGTAATTAATCTGGACCTGGAGACTTGAATTTATTTAAGTTAGCTAAGTGTTCCCTCACCGTCTCTCTGCTTATAGATAGCCTGCATTCTTTTATCCCCCCAATAGCACAGGGAAGATCGGTTGATGTTCCATCTACTTTCGGAGAGAAAACAGATACAAAATAGGAATTTAAAAGTCTGGCCTTCTCAACATCATTCTTACAAATTTAATCCTTTTTTATTGCTTTTGGTCTCTGTTGCAAGCCTCAATTCATTATTAGCTTTAGCTTTTCTGACACTTGCCCTACAGTTTCTGCTGACCGCATTATATTCTTCTTTAGATATTCCCCCCTCTTTCCATTTGATAAACATATTTTTCTTCGTTTTTAACATCTATGCGAGTTCTGTGTTCATCCATCCTGGTTTCTTTAAATGCTTCCTATGCTTCCTTATTTTAGGGATTGTTAACGATTGTGCTTTGAGAATCTCATTTCGCAATATTTCCAAACCTTCTTGGACATTTCTGTCCTTAAAGGGGTTCTGTCACTAAAAAAGAAAACTGCTATACTTATCTATTCCTCCCCCATCAGTCTACTTACCAGATCTTCACCTCCCCCATGTTCTCCTGCAGTCCGGGGGCTCACTTCAGCTCCAGCTGCCTGATTCTTCTCCTTCCTGTGAGGTTACGTAAATTAGGTTGGCAGTCTGCCAATGTACGTTATGTCACAGCTCACAGGCCAGCAGGAGGACTGCCTATCTTCTTCCGAGATTGCTCATGCGAGCTATCACTGAAATAGATTACAATTCCTTCCTAGGCAGTGAAGCTACAGCACAGGGATGTGACCTTCACTGACCCAGCAGAAAGGAGTTTGTGATAAGCAGCCTTCATAACAAGCTGGGCCCAGCCTGCAGTGAGCTGACCTGGGGCACTGGAGAAGCTCAACCAGGAGAAGATGTGATAAGGAGACAGACAGGGAAGGAACAGGTAAGTTTAGATCATTTTTCTTTTAATGACAAAACCCCTTTAAGAACATCCAGCCATTGGATTCTTCCGATCCTCTTTCTGAGTCCATTAAAATCAGTCTTTCTGAAATACAACCTTGAGGTCTGAGTTTTCTCAGCTCTTCCTCCCCTTGTTATCCAGCATCCAAGGTTTTTATGATCACTGCCTCCTAAGGTCCCAGCCACCCTTACTTCCTCAACTATTTCCTCCCTGTTGGTAAGAATTAAGTCCAAGATAGCAGATCCCTTTGTTGTCTCTTCTACCTTTTGGAAGATAAAGTTGTTAGCAAGAGCAGATAAGAATTTGCTTGGTCCATTACTTTTACCTGAGATTCCCAACAAATGTCTGGATAGGTAAAATCTCCTTTGAGAGCTTGGCCATCTGATGTAGAAAGAGTTCATCCATGTCTTCTGCTTGTCCAGGTGGCCCTGCCATCCCTGAGCGACCCCTTGCCGTACACCAGTGCTCATATTTATTTTATATCTATCTATCCCTCCATTCATCTCTCTATCCATCCATCTACCGTATCTGTATCAGGGACAGAGGGTGTGGTCAAAGGAGGGGTTAGGGGTGTGGCTTATCACAACATATGATTTTTTTAATACAAAAGTCAGGACTGTTAAAAAAAAAAAGAAGAAACGGTGAGGAGCACTGGATGGGCTATTGATATAGTTTATATTTACAATTAATATGCTGCAAAATTAAATCCCTCATCACATGTCAATATCCACATGGATTTCATGTAGTTTTTTTGCACAGAGCCTGGATGAGATTTTAATCTCATCCACTTTGCTGCTACAGGAGCATAAAATTCTGCCCCGTGTAGTAATAGTGACCCCCCCCCCCCCCAATATTGGTGGCCCTAGTAGTAATAGCGTCCCATATATTGGCTTCAGTAGTACTAGTGTCCATCTATATTGGTGGCCCCAGTAGTAACAGTGTCCCCTATTTTGGCCCAGTAGTAATAGTATACCCTATTGTGGCCCTAGTAATAACAGGCTCCCCCATTGCCACCCCAGGAGTGATAGGGTCCCCCATTGCCACCCCCAGGAGTGATAGGGTCCCCCACTGCCACTATGCTCTTCAGATGCAGGGAGAGGAAGGGGTTAAATTACTTGCTACACACAGCCTTCCCTGTTTCTGCTACACTGCATCGAGATTGCAGGCAGCAGAGATGAAGATGGAAGGCTGTGAAAATAGGAAGTTGCTTTACCCCTTCCTCTATCTGAAGCTGGAGGTTTAGCAGTGGGAATTACAATTGGGGTGATTGTGATGACCCTGGGCCCCCTTGGAGTCTCGGTCACTCCAATTGCCCCTATATTAATCTATCATTGGTCCCCGGTTTAGTCACCGCTGTAGCAGTGTCCCAAAGGCTGTTCTGAGGAAATGAAAGTTAGGACCTGCAGTCGGCATAGCTATGTGGATCACTTGACCGGAGCTGGCTCGTGTTAACCCGCTGTAGAGGTGCACTACAGAGAATGGCCTGTAGGGGGCAAGAGACAGGCATTCTGGTGCCTGAGAAAAGGGAAAACTCCCACAGGTGTGGTCTAGAAGTGGGATATACAGTTAAGGGAGATATTGGCAAAAGAGCCAGAGAGACATTGGTTATGAGAGCCAGAGAGACATTGGCTGAGAGAGTCAGCTTAGTGGAGCTGGAAGGACTGCTAGCCCAGGGTTTAGTGCAGACCAGGAGTTTGACAGGGAAGATGACCCTAAACTCAACACCCAGGTGGGGTGCTTATATGGACTTTATTATTTGCTAAAAGTTGGTGATCCGCAGGCAAAAGTGCACCCCCGCTTGTGTTGCTACGTCGACCCTATGTCCTGGATGTTTATTTCTCCAGTACAGCCTGTCAGGACACCACTACAGTAGTGAGTAAAGTGAGGACCTAGACCCTCCTTCGGAGACCCTGATAATCACTCCGCGGAGCACACTTTGGGAAACCCTGCTCTATGGTATAAATATTAAGAGCCTTTCACTTTTTTACATGTTGTTATGTTTTGGCCTGTTTTTTGCAATCATTCTGCACTCAATAACCCATAATCACAAAGTGACAACAGAATGGGAGAAATATTTGTAAATTTAAAAAAATGAAAGCTACCTTTTTGAATTGAAGTATTCACACCTTTTGGTATGACATTTGAAATTTAGCTTTGGGGGCTCCCATTTCTCTTGATCATCTCTGAGATGTTTCTAAACCTTGATTGGAGTCACCTGTGGGAAATTCAGACGATTGGACATAATTTTAACCCCACCTGTCCCCTCACCCCCTCGTCTACATATGGTCTCAATTCACAATGCATATCAGAGCCAAAACCAATCCATGAGGAGGACAGACCTGCCAGCAGTGCTCAGAGACAGGATTGTGTGCAGGATCAGATCTGGAGAAGCTGCAAAAACATTGCTGAAAATTCCCAAAACGGCTTTCATGAGACTTACATGGAAGAACAACCAGGACTCTTCCTACAGCTGCTGACCCCCAAACTAAGGGGGAGAAGGATCTTGTAGGAGAGGAACCAAGAGCCCAGCGGCCCCCATAATACTTACATGGAAGAACAACCAAGACTCTTCCTAGAGTTGCCAACCCACCAAACTAAGGGGAAGAGTCTTGTAAGAGAGGTCACTCTGGTGGATCTCCAAAGATCCTGTGTGCAGATGGGAGAAACTTCCAGAAGGTCAACCATCCCTGCAGCCTCCACTAATCTGGGCTTTATGGCAGAGGGGCCAGAAAGAAGCCTCCTTAGTAAGATACATGAAAGCCACCCATAGTTACCAAAAAGGATCCTCAGACTGCAAGAAACAAGATTCTCTGCTCTGATGACACCAAGATGGAACTTATCAGCCTCAAAGCATTTTATCTGGAGGAAACCAGGCGCCACTCATCACAGCCCAATACCATCCATACAGGGAAGCCTAGTGGTGAAGCATCGTGTGAGGGAGGGGAGACTGGTCAGGGTGGGTGGAAAGCTGAATGGAACAAAGTACAGAGATAATGACAACCTGATCCAGAGCGCCAGGGATCTCAGACTGGGCAGAAGGGTCACTTTCTAATACGTCAATAACCCTAAGACCCCAGCCAAGACAACATACCCCATTTTGCTGATGAAGACCTCTCTATAGCGCCCATTAGCTGTACAGTACTGAAAAGATCAGTGACATTGAACATGACCCTGACATAATTTGCCATCTCTCCAACAAATATGTTGCCTAAGGGATGAACCCAATTCTCCCCCCCCCCCCTCCACACCCCCCACCTCCCAAACAATAAACACAAGCAAAAATATTTGTAGGTTGACCATGGTTTTTTATTAAAGGGAACCTGTCACCAAGTTGCCCCCCACCAAAATAGTCTCACCAGATTTTCACTCAGCAAAACACCTGAGTAGTACAGGATACCACTAGTAAAGTAGTTTATATGTCCTGTGCCATATGCAGACAAGCTCTCAACCGCCCGGTGAGCATATCTGGACCATGAGGGCTACAAGTTGAATACATCATTTTCTACCCTTTTCTTTTCGCTGATATGGATGACATTCCCTACATCATTAAGGCCTCATGTCCACGGGGAAAATCAGATCCGCTGCAGATTCTACATGTAGAATCTGCAGCGGGTCCCTCCTGCCCCGCGGACATGAGCGCTGTAAATAGCAATTTAAAAGCATTTACCTATCCGTAGCGGGCGGCGAAGCTCTGCTCTTCCTCACGGCCGGATCTTCATTTTCGGCCGGCGGATGAATTCCTGACGCCGGCGGCACGTCGCCGGCACGTCGTCGACGTGCCGCGCGCATGCGCCGGGCACATCCGCCGAGCCGAAGCAAGGGAGATGCGGCCGTGAGGAAGAGCAGAGCTTCGCGGCCCGCTGCGGGTGAGTAAATGCTTTAAATTCCTATTTTAGGTCTCCCGCGGATCCGGACGGCTTCTATAGGCTTCAATAGAAGCCCGCGGGAGCCGTCCCCGCGGGAGACCCGCATGAAAATGGAGCATGGTCCAGATTTTTTCATGCTCCATTTTTTTTAAAATCTCTTTTATTGACCATCCGCGGGTATTTATCTACCCGCGGGTGGTCAATGCATCCCTATGGGGTGCGGATCCGCGCGCGGGAGATCCGCTGCGGATCCTAAATCATATTTTCCCCGTGGACATGAGCCCTTACTGTGGGTACTGGAAGTGGCGCTGTGTAGAAGAAGCCTGGAGCCTATGCCCACAACAATGCTAAATAAACTGCTCATGCACTGAGCCTCAGCAGATTTGTAATGCAAGTGCCATAGCCCCAACGTCTGGAAATGATAAGCCTGGGTAAAAAGGGTACCCTATATAATTTATAAGTGATCTGCAGTCACCACATTACCATCTTTCAAAATGTATTTATTGAGGTTTTCTTATACAAAACACAATCCGTACAGAAAGCCGAAAGAAAGATAAACAGCTCGCTTATCCAGATTACAAATAAATGTCCTGTCTTACCAAATAACTTATGGTAGGTCACGGTCTATTAACAAACTATGGGTGAATAACAGTAGGAATTAGGTAAATGGCATTGACAAAGCTGATCCTTGGTGTGAACCATGAACAGGTTAAAGTATTGGATACTTGGCAATACAATACTAGCTTAAGTAGCTAAGCAAATTATACTAAACAGGAGCGTGAGCCATGTGAGCCATGTGAGCCATGTGACCCGTGCCCCCCCCCCCCCCCCCCCGCTCCATGGGGTCGTCTGGTGACCCCTCCAATGTTCGGCTGTGAGACCCTACGGGTAGTTTAAGAGGTGGGCCCCGTACCAGGGGAGTTAGAGGGGTATACTGAGGCGCGGGAGCATATATATTTATAAGGGTCGCATGTCCCGGGCTCCTATATCGACTTATATAAACCACTTTAGAACAGAGAAAGAAAGAGGGAAGAGAAGGAATGGAGAGAAAGTGGAAATAGCCAGGGGAAGAGATTAGGTCAAGACCTGGGGAAGGGAGAGGAGGGGGGGGGGGGAGTAGGGCAGGAGTTAGCTCTCGTCCCAGTCCCACGTCCAATAGATTGAAGCTTGAAATTTGAGATAAGGCCCTGACCTAGGATCAGGAAGGCACACAATGTGGACTCCTACATTGAACCGTCGGCAAGCCCCCTAACGAAAGCCGCGGAGCTTCTATAGTCTAACCACACAGCCCAGGTATTAGAGAAGTTGGCGGCCTCTCGGTCTCCTTCAGAGTCGGAGCTCCTGAGCTCCTCCATGTACCTGATGTGTTCTAGTGACTCTGTCCACATGGCCCTTGTTAGCTCCCCCCTCCGCTTCCAGTGTAGGGGGATAATATGGCGCATGGCCATTATAAAATGTCTCAAGAGCCCCTTTTTAACTTGGGAGATAGGACCTGGAAACATGGACAGAAGAGCTAACTCGGAGGTGAGGACCAGGGATGACCTACACACCGCCTCATACAACCTAGCAACGTCACTCCAGAGTGTAGCAATTAGTGAGCAGCTCCACCAAATGCGATACATAGTTCCCATCTCTGAACCACACCTCCAACACTCTCCAGAAGTTGTTGGGAAAATTCTGTGAAGTTTGTCCGGGGTCCTGTACCATTGCATCATTATTTTATAGTTTAGTTCTTGCACTTTGCTCGAGATAGACATTTTGTGTAGGAGGGTATAGGACTTAGTCCAAAGCTCTCCGGAGATACCCCTCCCGAGCGATTCCTCCCATCCCGTCTCCCACCTCGGCCGCACCTCCCCCTTCTCAGAGTCGATCAGCAACCCGTACAGCAGAGAAACCCCATGAGGGGGGGGGGCCGAGGCCACGCAGAGCCTTTCAAAAGGTGTTAGTTCCTTTCTTAGTAGGTCTGGGGCCTTTAATGACCTAAGATAGTCCCTCACCTGCAGATACTGCATCCACGCTCCTGGTTTTGTTTCCTGACCTTCTGCAATGTCTCTTAAAGCTTGCATCCCCTGTGGATCCAGGGCATTACGGGCTCGAGGCCTGGGGAAATTAGGCAAGAATAACAGCGCCTCCGTAGATATTCTAGCCTGAATCTGGGAATTTCCGGTTAGAGGGGTCAGGGGACCAGGGCAAGTGAATATCCTCCTATTCCCTTTCAAGCGGGTCCATGCTCTCAACAGGCTTAGAGCCAAGGGCAAAGCCCCCGCCCTTCTCCAGTCGACCTCACCTGGGACCCAGAAGGCTCCCCCCAAATTGAACCGGTTCTGACCCATTTCCAAAGGCACCCAAGCTTTCTCGTCCTCGCAGTGTAAGATATCTAGGACGCATCTACCGATTGTTGCTTTATGATAGAGTTCAAGATTCGGCAGGCCCACTCCTCCCGAGCTTTTTGTTCTAGTTAGAGTTTTATAACTTATTCTGGGAGAGAGGCCGCTCCAAACGAATGTGACCATAGCCCTCTGCAACTGAGTGAAGAAACGCCCGGGGAGATCGCATGGGACTGTCTGGAAGACATAAAGTAATCTGGGGAGGATGTTCATCTTTAGAATGTTGATTCGACTGAACCAAGAAAAGTTAATTTTCGACCATCCCTCCATCTGTGTCTCGAGCACTGATAGCAGAGGTCTAAAGTTTAACTCATATGAGTCCGCTATGTCTGAAGGAATTTGTATTTTTAGATATTTTAGAGATTTCTCTCTCCAGAGAAGGGGAAAGGATTCTTTCAGGGCATTAACTTCCGCCGCTGGGATTGAGATATTGAGGACCTCTGATTTTTGGGTATTCATTACCACATTACCATCTGACAGTTTTAATGAATGAATCTGGGTTCAATTTAATTGGAGGCATTTTAGCCCCCAAAAGGTGTCTTTTAAAGTTATGAACCCACCCAATAAAGTTTGTATGAATGTGGCAGATGGGTTCCCATGTTTTGATCAAAATATGAGATTAATAACTGTAATTTGTCAAGAAGTTATCTCCTCCACCCCCCCCCCCCCCCACACTCCCCACCCACCACAAATTGCCATTTTAGTGCTTTTCTATCAAGCAGTTGCTTCTCAAGCCAAATTTCAATTTTACTGGTTGTCAGTCAGGTGATTACAGTAATAGAAACGTGTTTCAGCACTGATATGCACTTATTATCCAAATAAAATTGCACAATTGTTGTTTTTACTAACTGCATAAAAATGCAAGATTTTTAGCGCATATTTTGATCAAAACATGTAGGTCCATTTTTCATGTCTAGGTGAATTTTATTGGATGGGTCTCTAGCTCTAAAAACACCTCTTTGAACAAAAAGCCGTCAAATAAGGCTAGTTTCACACAGGCGAACACGATATCAGGCCAAGAAACCAGGTCCGATATCGTGCTGGTCAGCATGTGTTTTACTCATGGATGCAATGCATTTTTCAGGCAAAAATGCCTCACATCACTTCTCTGAAATCCCAATCCTCCTTTGCTTGTTTCACACACGTCGGACGTACTGCAAGTGTTTCCCATTGATTTTAATGGGAAATATTACATTGCACAGCATGCGATGTGTTTTACTGCCCTGATGAAAACGATGAATGATGCGTTCCAAGAGGAAAATGCTGTGATTGTCTTACCTCGCAGCATTGCTCCTGTGTATGACTACATTAAAAAGAATTGAGTTCATCTTCATGCGTGTTTTTTACATTGATTTACACTCGTGTGAATGTTGCCTAAATGGAAAAGCTGGATAGATGGCTATATACTCTCACTGAAATACCTGGGACAGATGGGTGAATGGAGTACATAACACGAGTTTAGGCAGCCACTGCTCAACCAATGAACAAGACAAAGCAAAGTCAGCACTTCCAACAAACAAATTACAACAAATCCATTGTGAAGGTTCACATAAAGGCCCATTTAGACTCAACGATTATCACTCAAAAACGTGTCTTCAGAGCTAGGAACTGGAGATGAGCGAGCATGCTCGGATAAGGCAGTTGCTCGAGCGAGCATCGCTCTTCTCGAGTAACTGCATTCTCATCCGAGCAGGCTCAGGGGAAGCGGCGGGGGTGAGTTGGGGGCGGTTGGGGGGAGAGAGAGAGATCTCTATCTCCCTCTCCACCCCACTCCCTCCTGCCGCCACCCTGAGCATGCTCGGACGATAATGCAGTTACTCATGAAGAGCGATGCTTGCTCAAGCAACTGCCTTATCCGAGCATGCTCGGGGGAAGCGGCGGGGGTGAGCCGGGGGGGGGGTGGTTGGGGGTAGAGAGAGATCTCTCTCTCACTCTCCACCCCACTCCCCCCTGCCGCCACCCTGAGCTTGCTCGGACGAGAATGCTCGCTCATCTCTACTAGGAACCCATCCAAGAATGTTTTCCCGGATGCAGTGGATGTGCCGATGTTTTGATCAAAATATGAGCTAAGAACCATGTATTTTTATGTAGTTACTATAAACCGTTGTGACATTTTATTCAGATATTAAGGGTGTATGAGTACTGAAGCGTATGTTTCTGTTACTGTCGTTGTTGTAGCCATGGCTTACATGTGCCTTCACATTTATTAGTTGGAAGTGCTGACTTTGTTTTGTGTTGGTTGGTGGAGCAGTGGCTCCCTTCACTTTTGTCTTGCACTCCATTTACCCATCTGTCCCAAGTGTTTCAGTGAGAGCATATTGCCAGGAATCCAGCTTTACCATTCAATTAGAGGCTTTTTAGCCCAAAGAGATGTGCCTTTTAAAGTTAAGAACCCATGGGTGTGGCAGATGGGCCCTATGTTTTCATCAAAATATGAGCAATGAAGCCTACACTTTTATATGGTTAGTATAAACAGTTGGGTAATTTTATTCAGATACTAAATGTGTATTGGTGCTGAGGTCTCCATTCACAGTAAGCAGGCAGTCGTTCATAGATGATCCACTGCCTGCTTACATGGGCCGATCATTATTCATTTTTCTGCATGTAGAAGCTGAGCGACAAACGAGAAGCAAATGAATTCTCATTCATTATTTAGATGGTGCAGCATTTAGACTAAACGAACGATGATTTTGTTGCTTGCTCAAAATTAGTATATTCTTATGTATTTCCATCTGCTGAATTCAAAAATTACTATTAAAATGACCAATTAGCTCTTGCTTTGGAGATACGGTGACATGTCATTTTTTAGGGTTTACATTTTTACTTGGGGGGGGGGGGGTCATACCTCTCAACTGACATAACACAACGTTCTCCATATGTTTGTAGGTTATAAACATAATAAATGTTGCTATGACTGAGTTTCATATTGTTTGTTTTTCTTTTTTCAGAATTTCTGCTTTTAAAGTGTAAAATTTGCTATATCAAAATGCCACAAAAATGTGTAAGTTTAGTGAATAATTTTTGTTACATTTGGTGAAATAACATTTTC
Source organism: Eleutherodactylus coqui (assembly GCF_035609145.1). Lineage (NCBI taxonomy): Eukaryota > Metazoa > Chordata > Amphibia > Anura > Eleutherodactylidae > Eleutherodactylus > Eleutherodactylus coqui. The sequence goes on from NC_089846.1 coordinate 75,265,122, forward strand.
ATCACAGAAATGCAATCTGACGCCTCTTGTGAAGACTGCCTATCATCATTACTTTGGTATGAAGGTAGGGGACCAGGATAAGTCAGGGGCTCCACATATATGTTGCAACTCTTGTTCAGTTAAACTACGAGAATGGCTGAAAAATAAAAACGATCTATGGCTTTTGCTGTGCCTATAGTTTGGTTGGAGCCTACAAAGCATACAGATGACTGCTATTTCTGCTTGACTCTGCCTATAAAGGCGGGATTGTCAATGAAGAAAACAGGAACAGTTCAATACCCAAATCTTCCATCTGCTATTCGACCTATTCCACATTCAGATAGTTTGACAGTTCCTATTCCACCCCAACATTATGAGCTTGAAGTAGAAAATGAAGAAAGTGTGGAAAAAGAAGCCAACAAGTCTTCCACATCCCATGACCCTGACTTTGAGGTAAAAGATGATACACTGATAGCCGGCCTCCCGCTGCAACAGTGGGGGTGCATCAGAGATGCGCCCCCCGCTGTTAACCCCTTCCCTGCCACGATCTATGTAGATAGCGGCATGGGACAGGTTCACAGAGGGAACGCGCTCCCTCTGTGAAGTTGACGGGCTCTCGCGATATAATCACAGAGAGCCCGGCTGGTTGCCATGGCAATAGGACGCCAGATACCGGCGCCCTGTATTGCCAATGCCTGTGTTCGCTGTAATAAGCGATAAGGCATTGCAGGAGAGAAGTCCTGCAATGCCTTATCACAGTGATCATTAGTGCTGTGCTGTAAGTCCCCCAGAGGGACACACATAGTGTTTAATAAAAATGTACAAAAAAAGAAAACTGTAAAAAAAACCCTTTTTTTGTGCTTTTCTCATAAGCATACAAAAAGGTTAAAAAAAAATTAAAATCCCACATATTTGGTATTGTCACGTCCGTAACAACGTGTACAATAAGTTGCACATGCTATTAATTCTACATGGAATAAGTCGTTTAAAAAAACGCTAAAAAACTGAGGCAAAATGCAAATTATTAGCATTTTGCCCCCCTAAAAACGCAATAAAAGTGATCAAAAAAGCTGTATGTACCCCAAAATGGTACCAATAAAAACAACTCGCCTTGCAAAAAAAAAGCTCTCATAGAACTCCATACATAGAAAAATAAAAAGTTCCAGGACTTTAAATGCAGCGATTTAGAAAAAAAAAATTCCAAAAAAAGGCTTTTTTATTGCAGAAAAGTGGAAAAACCTAAAAAAAAAATATAAGAATTTTGGTATTGTTGTAATTGTACCGGCCTGCAGAAAAAAATGTATTGTGTCATTTATTCTGCATGATTAACCCTGTAGAAAACAATCCCCAAAAAATCTATGGAAGAATTGATGCGTTTTCTCTCCCTGTTATCATAAGAAAAATAATAAAGTTTTACAATATAGTCTATGTACCCAAAAATGTCACCATCAAAAACTACAGTTCGCCACGCAAAAAACAAGTCCTTAGACAGCCGCGTTGACAGAAAAGTAAAAAAGTTAAGGCTTTTGAAAAACGGAGATGAAAATCCGCCAAAAATCGTTGCGTCCTTCCATGCCAAAATAGACCATGTAGTTAAGGGGTTAAAATCCATTTTCTCCACTCCCACCTAGACTTTTCCCTCCTAGTTGTGGAGCGGTCAGTGATGAACACGGAGAAAGATTCCACCAGGATATTTCTGTAATGGAACAAAGATATCAGGGCCTTTGGAATGAAGCAATGCTTGCGGATTACTACTGGTCTGTGTGTAGGGATGCTCCAGAACTCACAAGAGGCAAGCCAAAAGAAAACGATCTCATGAAGTCACCACATGATTCTCTTCACACCGAACCACCTGCCAGGAATTCTTCCAGCAATTTAGAACTCCTACAATGGAACTATCATTAAAAAAAAAAATTCAAATGCGCTTTCAATGTTGTTAGCATATGTAATTAGAATGTACCATTTTTCCTTAATCCGTTAAAATAACATACTTCTACCTATTGTATATAACAGAAACTAAAATTTTCTTTGTATATTCATTTTTCTCACCCCAAAATTAGTAAGATTTGACTCATGAAGTTAAGGAAACATTCCTAAATATTTTTTTTGTTGGCCAATGAATCGTTCATAGTAACATAGTATGTTAGGCCAAATAAAGACCATGTCCATCCAGTTCAGGCAGTCTCAACTCCCTAGTTGATCCAGAGAAAGGCTAAAAACCCCAAGAAGCAGAAGCCATTTAGCTTATTCGGGAGAAAATTCCTTCCCGATTCCATAATGGCAATCAGAATAATCCCTGGATCATCCTTTGATAGTTGCTTCCTTAATGTAAGACCCGGATCAACAACCCGCTGGTCACCTAATGTCTATATTCTGTAATATCCTTCCACTCGAGAAAGACATCTAGTCCCTCTTAAACTCCTCAATGGATTTTGCCATCACCACGTCCTCAGACAGAGTTCCACAGTCTCACTGCTCTTACAGTAAAGAACCCCTTTCTGTGTTGGTGATGAAACCTGCTTTCTTCTAGGTGTAGAGGATGCCCTCTTGTTACCATCACAGTCCTGGGTATAAACAGATCATGGGAGAGATCCTTGTATTGTCCCCTAATGTATTTATACATAGTTATTTGTTCGCCCCTTAGCCATCTTTTTTCCAGGGTGAATAATCCCAATTTTGATAGCCTCTGGGTATTCCAGTCCTCTCATTCCATTTAGTAATTTAGTTACCCTTCTTTGAACCCCCTCAAGCGCTGCAACATCCTTCCTGAGCACTGGTGTCCAGAAATATGCGCAGTATTCCATGTGAGGCCTGACAAGTGCCTTATATAATGGAAGGATAATGTTCTTGTCTCTCGCCCCTATATCTCTTTTAATGCACCCCAAGACTTTATTAGCTTTAGCACCCAGCGGGAATCTGAATGATTTATTAGCCTGTGTAAAAAGACCCTTAAGCAATATCATTGTCTTTTCCTAATATAGTTTATGAAAAGATAATTGATTCTTTGATAAAAGTGCAATGAGAAAAGAGAAGGCAATTAATCGAAAGCGACAAAAATACCAACTATTTATGGTGAAGCAGTGCCACCTGGAGGCTACTACAAGGAAGTCTGCACTTCAGATCAAATGATTATCAGAGAAGACTGTACTGTTAATTCTCATGCCGGGGGTTAACTCTTACATTAACTGATTTTACACGTTCCCAAAACGAAAAAGAGCCCCAGCGCTCGCGGATTCCCAGGGTATTAACGGACCCAAATGCCCATGTAATATAAGTTATATTTTTATTATAGACGTTAACTACGCGTTTCGGCGGACTAAGCCGCCCTCTTCAAGCATAACGTAGATACTTAACACACATTCATTTATACAATTTACACTCACATGAACCAGCAGATGCCACTTGTCAGAGCCATCTTGTGGTCACATGGTACAATGCATAGTAATCAGATGTTTGATACGTCATCCTCAGTATCCTCCCATTGTTACTATAGCGTTCATTCATAAAAACCGGCATTTGTTTGTTATAGGTCATTCATTATAGTTTATTGTGTTCCTTTACTTATTCATTCTAAAAGGCATTTATATAACACTAACTAATTATTATAACATAGAAAAAGATATATATATTTCTCATGTATGCAAAACGATTCATTTATCCCACATTAGATCTATTATAAAAACCAAATTCATTAGCGGTCCAATATTAATAATCATAAAAAAATCTTTGGTGTAATTTTTAGACAAATAGAACAGATATATAGTAAATCACTAAAAGAATTAAAACGAAAGGAAATGTTCTGGATCTATAGACTACAAACACTACAACCATCGGGACTCAATGAAGTTCTAGAAAAAATCTAAATAATTTGCAAATAAAACAACATATAGGAAAAGTTATGGATGATTAATAAATTATATATGTAGTATATAGATAGGATAAGAATAATCTATTTTTGATAATATGTGATAATTCAAATAGTAATAGAACATAGGTATAAATTACATGATAGGAAATAAATAGAAATATATAGTGTAATGATAGGAATGAACAATCCATGCATTTATGATATTATATTTATAATAATTTTAATTAATAATAGTATTAGTCTATATAATATTAGTTAGTAGATATAATTTTATATGAATATTTTTATAGCATATAAAAATTTTTTTTTAACATGGTTTACTATATAATTGATGAATATTTATGATAAAAAGATTTTTTTATGATTATTAATATTGGACCGCTAATGAATTTGGTTTTTATAATAGATCTAATGTGGGATAAATGAATCGTTTTGCATACATGAGAAATATATATATCTTTTTCTATGTTATAATAATTAGTTAGTGTTATATAAATGCCTTTTAGAATGAATAAGTAAAGGAACACAATAACCTATAATGAATGACCTATAACAAACAAATGCCGGTTTTTATGAATGAACGCTATAGTAACAATGGGAGGATACTGAGGATGACGTATCAAACATCTGATTACTATGCATTGTACCACGTGACCACAAGATGGCTCTGACAAGTGGCATCTGCTGGTTCATGTGAGTGTAAATTGTATAAATGAATGTGTGTTAAGTATCTACGTTATGCTTGAAGAGGGCGGATTAGTCCGCCAAAACGCGTAGTTAACGTCTATAATAAAAATATAACTTATATTACATGGGCATTTGGGTCCGTTAATACCCTGGGAATCCGCGAGCGCTGGGGCTCTTTTTCGTTTTGGAAACGTGTGCATACAAACAGCCGGAATTGGGCTGTCTCCCCGATGATCGCTCTCCGGTGAACACTGGATAGGAAACCGCAGGATAATAATACAAGCGAACGAGGACATAGGTGCCGGTGGATCCTCTAGGCAGTGGATCACACCGAGCACCAGGTGAGTGCTTTCAGTATTCAGCTGAAAACCTGTATTTTACTTTGACTGAGTAGGCGCTGATTTTGTTTTGTTTTAATTAACTGATTTTAGTACATATTAAAATATGATGTCACAGCTCCCATGGCATTATCTTCTCATTGGGTTTCTGGATTTACTTCATACCTGCTGAGGTGCTCATACCACTCTGTCTCTAGATTTTGGAAACCAAGGCATGGCCAAAAGATTAGGCAAGGTCAGTTTTCATGCTGCTTCATAAAATAAGTCACCTGAGAGAATGTTCAAACTACCGCATGATGGCCCTAATATCACATGCAAGAAAAATTCTACTGAAGATTATACAAAAATGCATGATGGCAATGGTTGGATGATGCACATGCCAATTTTTACAAAGAAAGAAGAACAAGAGACCAAGTTACACATCTGTTGGATCATGGAAAAGTCCTGGGAATACCAGAAGGAGGTGTACATATACTTTATCAATTACAGCAAAGCCTTCCATTGCATTGAAAACGACAAGCTGTGGCCATGCCTAAGACAAATGGGAATCCCTGGATATCTGCGGCAACTCATACAGTCATTATATGCGAACCAAGAGGCTAGGGTCAGGACCTCCAATGCTGATACGGAATGGTTCAGAATCGGGAAAGGTGTACGCCAAGGCTGCAAATTACCTCCTGCATTGTCCAACCTCTATGCGGAGGCGATCTTGAGGCAATGCAATTTTGACAAATCCTACATTGGAATCAAAATGGAAGAAAACCTCAACAATCTCAGGTTTGCGGATAATACAACCACGCTGGCAGAAAGTCAGGAAGATCTTGAACAAATGATATTAAAAGATTAAAGAAGGAAGTGAAGAAGCAGTCCTGTACTTGAATATCAAGACAACTAAGAGTGTGACAAAAGCTGGTAACGCTGCAGGAAAATCTAAATCAACAATGAAGAAATCAAAGCAGTTCAAGACTTTATCTGTAGTGGCCCGGAGGTCCTACAAGGTAGCCACACAGTAACAAGCCCTGTAACACCTGGCTGTGTGCTCACACTGAGACAGAGGTTGGTGTACATCTGAAAGGCCGTGTCTTTCCCCTTTTCTTCATGAGCTTAGGCTAACTACTTGGCAACAGCTGGCTGCTGATTGGCTGCTTGTCATTTTATACCAGATTGGTAGAGGGGGAAGGGTCAGAGCCAAGAGCGGGAAAGTGAGGAGGGCAAGGCAGGATGTTGGGAGAAGTTTGGAGAAAGTGCGGGAGAGAAGACAAGAAGTGAAGGAGAAATTAGAGGGAGTAGTGAGGAGGTTGTCGGAGGATGTGAGAGGAGGTGCTTCTCAGGGTGGAGAGGTTTAACAATATCTGAAGTCGTAAGCAAGCATTTACAAGATTCCAAATCAAGTGCAGTGTGGAAGAGAAAGATTGGGACCCATCTGCACAACAGTGAGTTGCTCAAGCCCCTGTTAAAAGTAAAGCTAGGGAAAGTGAAAAAAGGCCCCCTTCTAAAATAACTTTATTAACTGCAAAGTAGTCTTCAAGGAATCAATCAGATAAGTAGGACTGTTGCAATTCTTATTGAGTAACCTTTGAATGCAAAGAGAAAGAGAGCGTTGAAGTTTAAACTGTATTATACTAAACTGGAATTTGGAGCAACGTTATTGTCTATGCAAAGCAATACCTCTGCATTACTAATGAACTGTACTTGTCGTTTTCTGAATATTACTAAAAGCTGTAGTAAACTGAGTACCTCCAGTTTGCAAATCAAAGCTACCAGGACTCATGTCAATTATTTTGTCGTTAACTCTTTGACTCCATAAAGGAAGAGGTACTGGCATCACGTGACAAACCACCATTGATAATTGCTGTAGTAACCCTTTTTGCCACTGTCCGTGACCGAGCTAGGCTTTCTGTCGTCATTGCAGGGAGAGATCGCAGAGCCACCCGTAACATCTATCTTGTGTACCCGTGGTCTCCTCCACATTGGCAACAGGACGCCAGACACTGGAGTCCTGTATTGCCTATGCCCATGATAGCTGTATAAGCGATAAGGCATAGCAGAGCAGTAGCTCTGCCATGCCTTATGACAGCGATCATAGGCACAGTGCTGCAAGTCCCTCAGAGGGACTCAAATAGTGAAAAAAAAAGAAAAGAAAAATGTAAAAAAAAAAATGTAAAAAAACCCCTTTTTTAATGCTTTTTCTAATATTAGCATATTGGGTATTGACGCATCCGTAACGACGTGTACAAAAAGTTGAACACGCTTTTTATTTTGTACGGCAAAAAGTATAACAAAAAACGCTAAAAAACAGAGGCAAAATGCTAATTTTTAGCATTTTGCCTCCCCAAAAATGCAATAAAAGTGATCAAAAAAGACGTACATTCCCCAAAATGGAACCAACAAAAACTACAGCTTGTCTCGCAAAAAATAAGCCCTCATAGAGCTCCGTACATAGAAAAATAAAAAAGTTACAGGACTTTGAATGCAGCTATAGAGAAGAAAAAAAGATTTCCAAAAAAAAAGGGTTTTTATTGCAAAAAAGTGTAAAAACCTAAAAAAATATAAGAATTTTGGTATCGTTGTAACCGTACTGACCCGCAGAAAAATTTAGTGTGTCATTTATGCTGCATGATTAACGCTGTAAAAAAAAAAATCTATGGCAGAATTGATGCGTTTTCTCCCCCTGTTATCATAAAAAAAATAATAAAAGTTTTACGATATAGCCTATGTACCCAAAAGTGGCACCGATAAAACCTACAGCTCACCACGCAAAAAACAAGCCCTTATACGACCGCGTCAATGGAAAAATAAAAAAGTTATGACTTTTGAAAAATGAAGATGGAAAAATACCAAAAATCACTTGGTCCTCAACGCCAAAATAGGCTGTGTCATTAAGGGGTTAAAGAACTGTTAACATGTCTAACAGTGAGGCCAATTAACCAGGCAATCAAGCGTTGGCTGCTGTTCTGGTAGTTGCCCCAGATTCCACACTTACCGCAGTGTCTGCAGATGCTGCTCCGATAGCCCTAGCCTGTCTGGGTTCGCTCCATTAACCATGATGTACTTTTCAGGTGGTCTATGGCTGCCGAAACATACTGAAGAAAAAAATATGTAAAGCGATTTCAAAGGGAAAATGTGAGCTGTGTTTAGACTGTATCAGTTAGCAGTAGAACAAAAAGTAGTGATTCTAATGGGACAGTTGGAAGAAGCTACAGCTAGAGAAGTTAAAAATTGGCCATAAGAGCATAAAAAGACTGTAGAAGATATTTTTGAAAGGCTACAGAACATTTTTGATGTGCATACAATGTCTGAAATTAAGGAAAGGTTCTTTAATAAGAGACAGAAAGTTTGTGAATTTCTTAGAAAGTACGGTCTGTTCTTACAGGAAGGCATGAAGGCAGTAGTACATGCAGACCCTAAAGAAGCTGATGGCACAGATCAAGCTCTGACACAGCAGTTTATTGAGAGAACTTTAACTGAAACCCTCCGAGGCCGACTTAAGATGTTGTCTGTGGAGCATCCGGATATCAGTTTCATAAAATTCAAAGAGTTGGTGATACAGATACTGAGTACAGAGTCCCAGACGACTGAGGCAGAGGAATCTAAATCCTGCATGAGATTAATGGGGGAAGATAAGTTGTCCTCCCCCCCTTTAAACAGGAAGTATACCGGCAGGCTGAACAGGCTAGTGTACCAGTTGACGAGCCCCTGCTAGAGGTGCAGCGACAAATGGAGGAATTAACCTGCAGTGGTTTGACTCTTTGTAAAAAGCTTAGCGAGTTAGAGGGCCAGACTTTATCGCCCTGGCCACAAGTCGCTGAGCACAGGTTACCGCCAGGGTCGCCTCGGCCTACCGGAGACGACTCTCCTGCACCCCTTCCATATTGTAATCATTGGAATCTCTAAATATGTTGGCCCACGTCCCAAGGAAATACTCTATGTGGACGGCATGCCTTTGCCTGCATTATTGGACACAGGGTCGCAAGTGAGCACTATATGTAAAATAGATTTTGAAAAATATTGGTCATTAGATGTGTTGAGCTACCTGCCCAAACAGTTACTTAATGTTGTAGACAGCAATGGACTGCCTGTACCTATAGTCAGATACTAGAAACCCAGAGTTATTGCAGGAAAAGCTGAGCTGCACAAGCAAGGCATTCTAGTTGTGGATGTGCCTGATAAAATTGCCCCTATTATCACTCTTGGTATGAATATCCTTCTCAACTGCTACGCAGAAATGTTAGAAGCCTTGCAGCATATCATGCCAGCAGCATCACAGGCTCAATGGGCGCTGCTAAAGAACGCTATAAAAGCAATGTCAGCATATCAGAGATTTGCCAACCTGCAGGGTCACGTGGGAAGGGCTCATGTTAAAGACATAAGAACTGTAATAGACACCCCCCCCCCCCCCGAGTCTCTGTTTATTTTGTGGTGCCAGGCACAGCCTGACTTATAAGAACGAGTATGAGGCATTAGTGGAGCCCATAGACATAGATGACACCCTTTCTTAATCGCTGCTAGAAGCATAGTCACAGTCAGTGATTGAAGAGTCCCGATCCATCTGATAAATATGGGAAATGCCCCCATACAGCTAAAAAATATACAGCTGTAGCTCAAGTATTTAAGGTGCATTTAGAATGAAAGATGATCGCTCAAAAATTGCTCAAATGGCAGTTTGAGTGATAGTTTTGAGTGATCATCTTTCCATAACTCTTAAGTAGCTAATTAGCTACTTAACGAGTTAAATGCAGGCAGAGCGGGACACCGCTTATTGCAAGAACAAAGCTGTTTGCATATACAAAACAGCTGCTTTGTTCTCGCAATTATCATCAGTGTCCCGCTGAGCTGATAGCTCTGTGAAACAGCAAGAGCACTGACAGCTCCTTTGTTCTCGGAGCTTTCAGCTGGTATCCCGCTGGGAAGTCCCAGTGGAATACCAGCTGAAAAAATGCTATCAGTGCCGTCCGCTGAGAAAATCAGCGTGCAGCGCTGATAAGAGTTATTGTTGATTTCTAGTTTGCTAGAAATCAACGATGAATGAAAAGTGCACGAATAATGCACAAACAGTGCACGATGGCAGCGCCTTTAGACACAATGATTATTGTTTAAAAGATGGCTTTTGAGCGATAATCGTTGCGTCTAAATGGGCCTTTACTATCACCAGAAGATGTGTTTGATTGTGAGGAAAATGGCTTACAGCAGGGGACGCAGCAAATCAAGTTAGAGACATGCAGTTTACATCCTACACGTAGGAGATACCCAGACCTCCGCAACCCAAATTCAAGGCATGTGAGATGTTGCTGTAGAGAAACAGGCTGCCTTTAGCAAGCATAGCATGGACTTTGGCAGAGTAAAAGACATCTCCCACACAATACCCACCAATGGCCATGACCCAATCAAAGAGAGGTATCGTCCTATACCCCTTCGTCCTATCAGCAAGGGAAAGCAATGATAAAAGAAATGAAAGAGAAACAGATTATGCGGTAGAGCTATAGTCCCTGAACTGCACCTATGGCACTAGTGCAAAAAGAAAGATGGTGGCATTAGATTCTGCATGGATTATCACAAGTTAAATAACATAATACATAAATATACTCACCCATTGCCATGCATAGAAGAGTCTTTATCAGCACTAGGTACCGCTCCATATTTCTCTACTCTAGATCTAACCAGTTGTTTATGGCAAGACCCTATGCATGAGTTAGACAGAGGGAAGACCATTTTCACCACCCCCATGGGCTTATTTGAATTCAGTTGCATGCCGTTTGGCCTTGCTCCAGGGACATTTCAAAGATTAATGGAAAGATGGTTAGGACATAAGAACTTTGAGTCAGTCTTGTTATACTTAAAGGGGTTGTCCCGCGCCGAAACGGGTTTTTTTTTTTTTCAACCCCCCCCCCCCCCCCCCGTTCGGCGCGAGACAACCCCGATGCAGGGGTTAAAAAAGAACACCGGAGAGCGCTTACCTGAATCCCGCGCTCCGGTGACTTCTTACTTACCTGCGGAAGATGGCCGCCGGGATCTTCTCCCTCGGTGGACCGCAGGGCTTCTGTGCGGTCCATTGCCGATTCCAGCCTCCTGATTGGCTGGAATCGGCACGTGACGGGGCGGAGCTACACGGAGACGGCATCCTGCACGAGCGGCCCCATTCAGAAAAGAAGAGGACCCGGACTGCGCAAGCGCGGCTAATTTGGCCATTAGCCGCCGAAAATTAGTCGGCTCCATGGGAACGAGGACGCTAGCAACGGAGCAGGTAAGTGAAAAACTTCCTATAACTTCTGTATGGCTCATAATTAATGCACAATGTACATTACAAAGTGCATTAATATGGCCATACAGAAGTGTATAGACCCACTTGCTGCCGTGGGACAACCCCTTTAACCAATGTCTTTGAATATTCAAAGACCTATGAAGATCATTTGCAGCACTTGCGAGAAGTTTTCTAAATTCTAGTAAATCGCGGCCTAAAAATCAAGCTGATTAGTGCTGATGGAGTGTATCCTGACCCTGAGAAGACTGACGTAGTCAGAAATTGGCTCACTCCCAAAACACTCAAAGATGTCCAGAGTTTTCTAGGGTTTGTAGGCTATAACTGGCACTTAATACCTAATTTTGTCCATGTAGCTGCCCCTCTTTTGAATGTCTCCTCAGGACCTCTTGTAGAGTCACATAAAAGGTCCTTACTAATTAATTGGAAGAATAAACAAGAGCAAGCATTCCAGACCCTCAAAGAAAGGCTAGTCAGCCCTTCAATTCTAGCCTACCCAGATTATACTTTTCCCTTCAACTTGTACACAGACGCTAGTTTTAAAGGGCTAAGTGCAGTACTAATTCAGGTCCAAGAAGGCAAAGAGAGAGTAGTTGCCTATGCTAGTTGCTCACTAAAGTGATCAGAACAAAATGATCTGAATTATAGCTCTTTTAAATTAGAATTGCTTGTGTTAATTTGGGCAGTAACAAAAAAAATTCAAGGATTATTTAGCAGCTGCAACAGTCACCACTTATACAGATAATAATCCAGTGGCTCATCTAACTAAATTCAGCAAAACCCAGAGCACTAGAGCAGAGATGGCTCTCCAGACTCGTAAATTTGAAATTTGAAAAAAACAACCCAAACGCTGACACTCTCTCTAGGTTACCCAAAGCAATATGATACTCCCTGGGTAAGATCAGTGGGAAGAAATAGAAATGCCCAATTTTGAAGTGCATTAGGCTGCATCCGCACACTCTACAAAATCTTGCTACAAAACATCACTCATATGAAAGAGCTCATTGGAAACTATGGGCTTTACATTGTAGCAATGATTTGTAGTAATATTTTGTAGCCCATGCGGATGCAGCCTCAAGCTCAACAGCGTTGTTATTCCTCAACAGATGACTCTAATGCTACAAGTGATTCCACTGATACTCTTCAAAGATGGCTCCTGTTACAGCAGTATAGCAGAACATTTGGTGAACTCCAAGAATATTTTTTATCTGGCACTATACCCAAAGGGATCCTTCGCAAGTCTTCTGATCCGGAACTACAGCATCTCTGGAGACAAAGAAATAGACTATTTTTAAAAAAGAATTTAATCCTAAGGAGTTCCACTGATCCTGCAACTGGCAACCATGTTCATCAGATTCTCATTCCCTGTAAAGTACTGTTAGCATACCACAATCAGCCAGGTCATTTTGGAGTACATAAATCTGAAGCTGCAATAAGACAGAGATTCTATTGGAGTGGAATGCGCAATGACATTGAAAAATGGTGTCAGGAGTGTACTGCTTGTGAGACCCGCAGAAGAGCTAAAAATGACCAAAAAGCCACTCTTCATCCAATTGTTGCTACCAAGCCTCCTGAACTTTTGGCTATTGATCATCTTAAAATAAAGACTAGTTCCTCTCGATACAACTATGTACTCACCCTAATTGATTACTATACTAAATTCACCGTAGCTGTTCCAGTAAAAGACTTTACTGCAAACACTACAGCAGCTATTGTTTGGAAATACTTTATTTTCAATTATGGATGCCCCGACAAAATACTGTCTAATAGAGGTTCTGCATTCGAGTCCCAACTATTTCAGGAATTATGTGATATCTACCATTGTAAAAAGTTGAAAACCACAGCGTATCATCCCCAAGGGAATGCACTATGTAAAAAAGCTAATCAGACAATCCTAGAACTGTTGAGAACCATTCCTCAGAGAAAACGAGCTCATTGGCCAGTGTTGTTACCTGAAATACTCTACACGTATAACAACACTGCTCTACTGGCTATACCGCATACTACCTTATGTTTGGACGGCAAGGAAGGCTACATGCCGATTTGAAAATGGGTGTGCAAGTTTCTGATGACGCAAATCCTTTGCCTAAAACAGAATGGGTTCAAGATCATGTGTTTCGCCTCAAAGAAGCTCAAGATATTGTGGATTACCACCTAGAAGGAGTGTGGAATAAGCTATCTAGAGATTTTAAAAGCCCCTTTAGACAGGACGAATGCCAGGCAAACGATGCCCAACATTTGTCCCCCACATACTAGTAGTGCTGGCTCACTCACAGAGTGCCCAGCAGGGGACCTGGGCAGCTGCAGGAGATTTTTCTCCTCACTCTCCCCCGCCCCTCTCCATTCACTTAACATAGCCGGCCGTTCAGTACTGAACGGCTGCTATGTTAAGTGAATGGAGAGGGGCGGGGGAGAGCGAGGAGTGAAATCTCCAGCTGCCCCGCTGTGAGCTAGCGATACTAGCTTCTGTGCAACAGCACAACAGTGAGTATGTGCAGGGATGAGAGTAGGGTATCGTTTGCCCGACATTCATCTCTCCTAAATGGGCCTTAACAAAAGTGCCCACCCCACAGATCTTCATGTAAGAGACCATGAATGCTTAAAGAAGGAGCACCATACAGGGAAATTAGACTCAAGATGGGAATTGCAGCCTTATACTGTTGCTATTGTAATATCCGCTGAAAAAGGATCGTACCGTATAACACAGCCTGATGGACATATTCAAGTGGTGCATCACAACCATTTAAAAGTTTATTTAGCCCCACTATTCTCATCAGGATCTAAAGATTCAGGAACTGAAGAAATAGAGACAGATTCAGAAGCTGAGATGGATGAACGTCAGGACACTGGATGTCCCTCACCCTCTGACCTTAAGAATCAGATATTGTGGTATCAAAATCCTTTTGCTAGACTGTTGTATGAGCCACCACCAATATCATTCCAAATTCCAGAATCTGCACGACCACAACCATCACCTGTGCCTATTCCACCTATCCCCAGAAGGAGACTTTCTAGAATACAAGTTCTGAGGAAATCCACTATAATTACTCGTGGACAACTAACCCTGCATTTGCAGGACTAACTTTCCTACATTAATTTATTAAATCCTGTGGATTATAAATACTCTTTAATTTATTAAAGTTTGTTTAGCAAGGTTTGTGCCCTGAGAGAAAAGTTAAAGCAACATTCAAGCATGTGTGCCTCAAGAGGCTTCTTGATGGGTTCTAAAAGTTTTACTGTTGTAACATATAATGTTTATTGCTCACTTCTAACCTGTTGTTTACACAGACAAAGGACTAAAGGCCCATTTAGACACAACGATTGTCGCTCAAAAGCCATCTTTTGAGCGATAATCGTTGAGTGTAACTGCACTTACATCGTGCAGTTTTCGTTATGCCATCACTCATCGTCGTCTTTCAGCTTGCTGAAAGACGACGATGAGCCTTATCAGGGATTCACAGCGGGATACAGCTGATACTATTGTTTCAGCTGTATCCTGCTCCCCGATAACAGGCTGGGTATGAAGAACAGAGCGGTCCAGCTCTGTTCTCCATACCCGGCACGGAGCGCTCAGCTGTATAACAGCCGGACGCTCCGTGCAGAAAACATCTGGATGTGGAAGACAAGCGGGGACACCCTGCTTGTCTTCTGCATCCTCTGCACTGATAGCCCGGCTGTTATACAGCCGAGCGCTCCGTGCAGAAAACAGCTGGATGCAGAAGACAAGCAGGGACAGCCCGCTTATCTTCTGCTGGCAGCGCAAGGTGATCGCTCATCTTGAGCGATCATCTTGCGCTGTAAATAGCACAACGATTATCGCTCAAAAGTCGCTTGAGCGACATCTTTTGAGCGATAATCGTTGTCTCTAAATGGGCCTTAAGTGTATTGCAAGGTGCGTCCTGGACTCTTTGTTATTCTGCTCATTTGCATCGAAAGGACTTATGCCTACCCTTTGTGTTTGCGAAGCATATGGATTCTTTAACAGGACTTTGAAGTAATGATGTGTGACTATTGCGTAACCTGTGAATTCCTTCCCTTACAGGTTGCCTCCTGTACAGTACATGCTTTACAAATGTCATTTACTGCATTAATATGTTTATGCAAAAACTGTCTGCATGAGGGGAGAAAAATAATGTACGGACCCCATAGCTAGGTAGGACTTAAGATTCTGTCTTAGCCCAACGTATTCCTTACAAATACTTGCAAGTTCTCTAATTCCTAAAATAATGCGCTGTCACACATCCCAGTAGATACACTTCTCTGTCCCTCGAAACTCAGAACACAAGCACAACGGGGATGGCTGTGTTTTTAGTAAGGGGTAACGGTATCGGCCTGGGAGATCCTACAGCGTAGCCACACAGTCACAAGTCCTGTAACACCTGGTTATGTACTCATACAGAGACATAGAGGGTGTTGTACATCTGAAAGACCCTGCCTTTCCCCTTTTCTTCACAAGCTTAGGCTAACTACTTGGCAACAGCTAGAGGCATGTGACAAACCACCATTGATAATTGTTAACTGTAGTAACCCTTTTTGCCACTGTGTGCGACAGAGCTAGGCCTTCTGCCGTCATTGCAGGGAGAGATCGCAGAGCCATCTGTGACATCAATCTTGTTTACCTGTGGTCTCCCTCACATTCGTGCGCCTCTGCTCGGACACTGCACATCTTCCTCCGATCGAAAATTGACTGTAATGGAGAATCAAGCCCCAAAATAAAACAAAGAATCATGCTAGATCACAGCGCAATGTTAAGTATGAATAGAATCTGGAAAAACAAAGACTTAAGCATTGCAAAGAAATGCCAGAAGTCAACGCAATCATTTCCCAAAGAAAACAGACTGGAAGCAGGTTGATGCCTTCGAACTATGAGCTGGAAGAAACTTCTACAAATTCCTTGGACCGCCAAGATCACGAACAAAAACAGTCTTAGACCGTATCAAATCAAAGTTTTCATTAGAGGGCAAAATTACAAAACAGAGACTCTCATACTTCAGCCACATAATGCCAGCTAGTGATCAAATTGAAAGAAGCAGTACAAAACTGAGCCACGCGGAGGGCTGGTCCAGAAAGTGTCCGAGAGTCGACCCTGACTAAATGGATAACGATAGATATGATCATAGCTGCCTGCATAAGACTTTAGATGTTGTTTTGAACTTGCCACTTAACCCATTAGTGACCAGTCTATTGTGTGCTTATCTGGCCAAGCAATTTTTTAAATTTTCTCAGTGTTCAAAGAAGAATAATTTGTGGTATTTGCAGCTTTTTAATAATTTTTTATTGTGTTTTGTGGGAGAACAAAAAGCAGCGATTCTAGCATTTATTTTTTTTTAACATTATTTCTGTTAAGGAACATAGGAACAGAAGCGCTACATCTAAAAGCTATATAAATCAAAACCGAAGTAAGAGTGTGTGGCTGTATTCTTAGTATACAGAGCGATTCTCTGCTCACAGATGGCGAATTGCAGCATGCTGTGAATTGCCACGATTTTCCATCAGCTGCCTACTGCTCCCCGGCAGCGGCTCCCGCGGTGGAGATCCGCCACGGAATATCGCAATGCCCGTGGACAGGCAATCTTAAGTGAGTGACTTGGGAAGAGTCACTTATTTACTTACTGTGTCAGGACTTGAACCTGGAACCTCTTGTGCTGCAAGAGCCTGCCTCTTGCCTTGATTGCATCTCCTATAAAAATCCTGGCTTTGCCACTTCCTCAATGCGTGAATATTGTGTTCCACCACCTTGATCAAGCTCCTCTTCCTCTGGCTTCTCTACAAGCAAACCGATACCTACTGATGCTGATCTTTGGCTTCCATTGACTAATCTTCCGTCTCATCCCATTTGTACTGCATATCGATACCTCCTGCTTCTGACCTTGTGATAGACATGATGATTATTTTGGTATAAAATGTCTATCGATTTATATAACCCAAATGTATTTTGCTGTTGTAATGACTTTTAGCTCTGGAGTTTGATCGACACACAATCTAATCATGGTATTTACTAGACAATGGGATGGTGAAGGATGTCTGATGTTAATGTTAGCTAAGTACATAGGAATTACACAAGTTGCACAACCAGCCTCTAAGAGTTAAAGGGCCATAGTGTCGTGTATATCCTGTGTTTAATACTAAGTGTTTACCTAGCCCCCTTCCACTCCTCATACAAGCTAGTTAAACAATGGGTTGCCACATACACAGAAACTGCTTAAGGTTGTCTGCATGCTAAAGAAGACAAAGTCCATACTATGGCGGACGTGAGGGAGGGTGGGCAGAGAGGTGGGAGATTCTATATGATCCGACAAATGAGAATCCTATATGTTACTGATGTAATCTGTTGCACGCCCATTAAAGGCGGTTATCATGTGTTATAATAAAAAGCCTGAGCCTCTACACATTGTAGAGACTCTCCCAGTTTTAGACCAGCATTTGTGTCTGATTCTGGTCGACGATGTGTGCACACGATATAATTCGGAAGCGGCAAAATACCCCAAAGCCTGCTGGAGAAATCATAATCCAGAACAGTGGCGTCCCTGGGTGGGCGAGTGGATCTGTGAGGTCACAGCCTGGAACGTACAGAGATCGGCAGATGGCACGCAGAACTCAGGGGCCCGAAAATCTACAGAACACGGTAAGATTGCTTTATGTAAATCTACCGATGTGATCTGGGTTCTGACTGCTAAATCTGCCTGTATCTGATCCAGACTGGACCTTCACTGAAAGACAGGTCTGTCCACTCGAAAAATCACCATGTTACCTGTCTAGGGGTATTTTGTATGCTGTTGTGTCTGAGACGGTTAAACACTGTGTATACAAGACCAAGAGATAAATTCTGTGAGGGTTAATGTGTCAGGAGGGCGGACTCGGCTGTTTAAGTCTGAGGGAACACGCCGGAGAGACACGTGCTCCTAGGTAACTAGTGTGAGGTTAGGAAGATTTATGATACGTATACTTACCTTTTATGATTGAGCGTGTTATGTTCTCATATGTGGAAAGGTATATACGTGTGAATATAGCCGTGGTGTGACGGCTGATGTCTCCAGAAAACTCTTGGTCATTTAAAATAATCGTCAGTCTCTGTGTATAGCTAAAATGTCCTGTCTAGAACGTGTACAAGAAGTGCTCTTGGGGATTACTAGACGGTGGGTTGTTAAAAAAGGTAGATGAGATATATACCTTGAGCCGTTGTGGGTATTCTCCAGTAATCCCGTCTGTCTGGTATTATAGAAAGAATGTGCAGTTGTTGATTATTGGGGGAGGGGTGCTGATAAGAGAGTGGACTGAAGTTAAGCCACTGAGAGCATTTCTCAATTAACCCTTTCTGTTTACTTTGTCTTTCCCTGTGTTTTGTAGAATTAATGTGCATTGTAATCTGAGTGGGAAAGAGAGGTTATATTGGAAGGATTTGAAGAAAGCAGATTTTACAAGAGAAACACTACTGTGTCTTCAAATAGAATGAATAGAAACTTCGAATAGAATAGAGTTGAGCAGATTGAGAAGGTTAGGCATAGACGCAGGTTGTTTAGAGAATGGGGAGCAAAGTGAGCAAGGGCAAAGGTCATAGAGCTTGTAATCTGGTTGCTGAAGGGAAGGGAGCAGAGTTTACTGAACAATGGGAAAGGACCAGGAAAAGTTGCAGAAAGAAATGTCAGGTCATGGACAGATAAGATAGGCTGTAGAAAGTTTTCAGAAGATGAGCAGGAAGCCTAGCAGAAAGAAAGGCGTTTTTAGCTAGTTTTTAGGTATAATGTAGTTAAGAGATTGAAGAGGGGAAAGCATGTAGTGGGGTATGTGTATTGCTAATGAACAATGTAATGCCTTTGTGTTGACTACAGCCCCTCCCTGTAATGGCGGCCGTGCTTGCAATGTTTACAATTCAACATAGTGTGACTCTGCAGTAAATGTAGTGAGGCCTGCCCCCACCCTGAAGTTACTTCCCCCCCCCATGTTCTCACTTTCAGGGTGTGTGATGTTACTTCCGGTCCCTCCCCATCCGGGACAGGACCTGGCCCCACCCCTTCCTCCTCCAGCGGCCATCTTGCCTCACCTGGAAGTGCTGCTACTCCTGGCCCCGCCCCTTCCTCCTCCAGCGGCCATCTTGCCTCACCTGGAAGTGCTGCTACTCCTGGGACCGCCCATTCCTCCAGCGGCCATTTTGCATCACCTGGGAGATCTGTAGCCCCGCCCCCTTCTGCCTCTGGCGGCCATTTTGCTGCATTTGGGAGGCCTATATTCCCCAATGCCACTGTATCCAGTGCTAACATCATGATTGTCTGAAGTAAGGTTTTGTTTGACCGGCCTTTGTTACACTCCAAGATGTGGCCACTTTGGATGTGTGATAAGTTCAGGGAAACAAACCTTTGTGGAGATGCAGCTTGGGACATAGTAGATGACTAAGCTGGTTTATAGTGCATGGAAGATTGGAGTTGATGCATGGGGGGCAGAGACCAGGAATACATGACAGGGGACACTCTCTCATGTTCCCAGGGGCTCTGTTTTCCACTGCCCGCTTCTCCAATGGATACTCAGACAGATGATGTTACGGAAGGCTCCTACAGATGAAATAATTTCCCTATAGTCACCCAGCAAACTTTTTTTCATGCAATTTGGTGAAGTAATTTTACTTTTTATGTGAAGAAAAAGGGACTGAATTGCCCAGAGTAGGATGTTAATTCATCCGTATTCTTTAGTTTTTCTTTAAGCCTTTTGTATATTCTAGTGTCAGTCTACACTGAAGCTATAATTATATTCCGACAGGAGAGTAAAAGCTAAACGCTGGCCATACCCTGAAATACTATTACACTGGGTGACGTAAAATTTGAATTGTGTGGCGCCCCCTTGTGTTAAAAAATGCTAACTGCAACCTGAAAAAAAAAAAAAAAATCTAAAGGATATTTTCGCTCAGACTTCGCTGCATACAATGTCACCTTGACCTACAAAGTGCTTGTTTTTGTGCCTCTTGGTTTACTAGTTTGAACGCAATTACTCTTTTTTTCCGTTGAGTATTCCGGTTCAAAAGGGGGGAGGCAGAGGTGATCTGGGCCATAGATGATCTAGGTGTTGTAGATCAGCTATTGGGTTTGAAAAAAATAAATAAATGGAATAAGATAACAAGATTCTGAGCCATGTGAAATAGAACATCAGCACGATTATTTAGTACTAATACAGTAAGAAACTGCAGATATGCAAACAGTTATCAGAACCTCTGTTGATAATGCATATGTTGAGCTTTTTGCAGATGGTACCAGGGTGAGGATTGATGACTCCACATCGGATATGCAGTGGTCACACAACAAGATGTCCTAGAAGCAGAAGTTCTGCCTCCGCATGTCACAGTACAAGAAGCGGAATTGAAGGCCATCACTAAGGCGTGTAGAGTGGCGAGAGGTAAGACGGCAACCCTTTACACTGACTCCTGGTATGCATTTGGCATAGCTCATGATTACGGCCCAATATGGAAGGCCAGAAAGTTTTTACCTTAGCAGGACAACCAATTGAGAATGGTGCAGCGGTACAGAGTCGCATGGAGGCCCTACTTCTACCTGACAAAGTTGAGAGTTCGCACCGATTCCTACACTGGAGAGGCGAGAGACGACACCCTCGCTGACAGCATAGCAAAGGCAGCGGCCCTCAAGCCGTGGAAGAAAGAAGAAAGATACTGACAGCATGAGTCAGTGGTAAAAAAACTTTGGACATTGACAAAAATTTGGACTTTGATATGCTAAAAGACTTTTACAGTTACAAGCCAGCAAGGAAGAAAAGAATAAATGGACTAATATGGGAGCAGCAGAAACAGGACAGCGTGTGGTGAACGGTCAACAGCACTTGCCCACCACAGTTCCTGTATCCCATGATGGCCCAGCTGATGGACGGAAAGACCCACCTAGTAAACCAGCAATAACGACGACGCTTGAAAGACGATGGGCGACTTCTGGGCTCTCTGTAGCTGCTGCATCATTTGTCCGGTTTAGCATGATCTATGCCATAGGTAAGACAGGGCAGAAGTAAATTTGCCACATCACACTTGCCTGGACCACTCTACCCATTTCAGGGATTGCAAATTGACTACGTTCAGCTCCCACTTGTTGGGAAGTATGAATACGTGCTTGTTGTTGTTGATGTTTTTGCAGGTTGGAGGCTGACCCTGTTACCAAGGCAAACAAGTAGGTAACCGCAAAGAAGCTCATGAACGAGGTAAACTGTGAATATGGGGTACCAGAAGTGATTCAGAGTCAGACAGAGGTATAAACCTCGCAGGTGAATGTAACATGTCATGTCTGCTCTGGGTGTATCCCAGGCCTTTTACATACTGTACCACCTTTAGTGTAGTGGAAATGTGGAGAGACGTAGTGGCACGCTAAAAAGTAAGATACTTAAAAATGACGCCACTTTGGAAAGACTGTCATCCAATAGCCTTATACAGTGTTAGATATGAACCCAGGGGGGATTATACATTATCTCCCTACGAGATTGTTTGGGCTAGCCCCAAGGCTAGGTTGTTACTATCCTCAGTAGTTACAATTACAATCTGATGTGTTGACTGAGTATGTGATTTCTGTTGTTAAAGAACTAACCAAAGCCTATGCACAGGTGTTCTCTTCCAGACTCAGAGGCAGACACTGGGACACATATCTTGCAGCCTGGGGATTGGGTGCGCATCAAGAAGTTCCCCAGGAAGCACCCTCCTGAGCCCCGATTTGATGGCCCCTACCAGGTGCTTCTGACTACTGCCACAGCTGTGAAACTAGCCGAAAGACTTACATGGATCCATGCTTGATACTGTAAGAAAGCTTCAGATCCGGGAGACCAGTCTTAGTTGTGCCAAAGACATTACTCTGGTTAGGGCTAGTGAGAGAGGAGGGTGGCAACTGGAATCCTTAGTCGGAAGAATATGAGGGTATGGTTACCTTCTGGTATAACTCGTCCAATGCTCAAGTAGCCGCATATTCCTTCGACTATTGTACTGTGGTCCCGTGTCTAGGCGCAAGATCCCACCGCAGGCCAGATTTAGCTCAGTCCAGCTGGTTATATGACTTATATACCCGGGGAATACAATATGTTCGCGCCACTGATAACGTCTGGGGAGAAGACTGCCGTTATTGGGGATTAGTGGGATGTAACACAGGAATAGACTGGTCCTATAAACCGCGAAGTGCCTTAAATAAGAAAGATAAGAGCGGGAAATCCCTAATTAGTCGTATAACCCTCCTTGAGAATAATAAGGACAGCAGGTATTGGAAGGCTGAACTTAGTATGTTGCTTGGTTTTAATGCGGTTTTTACATTAACCATGGGAGATCCAAGCCCGGGGGACGGGGGGACTTACAGTCTGGGGACATACCGGTACGGGAGGACAGATCCCTTAGGGAAGTTTAAAAAAGGGGGTATGGTAGATGCAGCCGAATGGAAGCCTTCACTTAGTCCCGTGCCCATAATTAACCCCCTCCGCCGTAAGATAAAGACCTTGACGAACATGATGATCATAGCCGACCCTACCTTTGAGGACACCTTGACAGTAGCGACTGGCTACTCTGACCAGAATCTCTGGTTGGAGTTGATGAGGTACAATGCTAACAGGAGCAACAAGTCTAACTGTTGCGTGTGCGGTAGTGCCCGACTACACTCGGGGATGGTCCCCCTAAATCTCCCTGTAGATGCTGAAGAGTGGTTTATTAGTCTCTTCACGAACATTTCCGCTAATTACACTGTCCGTGAGAAGTGGAAGAAGGAATACTCTATAACTACTTAAGTGTTTTGCACCGGAGAGAGTGTTACTGACTACCCTGGAAACTACACCTGCCGGGCAAATAGGCAGGGTGGAGGGAGATTTTTGGGGAACTCACCAACGGGTATTGCTCCTCCTACGGTACGATAGGAGGGGAATGGACACAGAATCAGGTTCAGTCCTTAGGAGACGTTTACTGGCTTTGTAGTGACATGAGGTAGAGGACCCGCCTGGAGGGTAATTGGACAGGGGAGTGTGCCTTAGTAAAGCCCTTATGCTCCTCCACATCCTGTCAGACAACATTGAGGATAATGAGGTGACCCCCAATAGTTAATTTATCTCGATCCAACTCAGTCTGTGTTTTGTGGTTATCCTGTCATGTTGGTCTATCCTTGTTTTCCGCATAGGTACGGCGGTTCCTTCCAGTCTTGTCACTAGGTAGTGTAGGGTCAGGGTGAGGCGACCTGGACGTGTTCACCATTAGGACTATCTCCAGGAGGGACATTGGTGTGGGTGAAGATTAGGGAGTCCCACGCCGTGCGTACCTGTGCACGCTACTAGTATTGTAACATTATGCTAGAGCGAGAAGAGAGACCCCTGGTGGTAGTTTTGATCTACACGTATACATTGACATCATAGGATAGCCAAGGGGGGTACCTGACAAGTTTTAAAAATTAGAGACCAAGTTAAAACTAGATTCGAGTCCATTTTCCTGGTCATTATGGTAAATAAACGTTGATTGGATTAATTATGTTTATTATAATTAACAGCGGTTTATAAATTATACTAGAGACGCCTTATAGGGACTAGTCGACCAATAGGACCTACTTCGACTATGACTTTTTAAAAAATAGAATGACCTTAGATATGACTTTAGCTAAAAAGGGGAGTGTCTGTAAGATAATAGGGGAGACTTGTTGTACCTACATCCTAGACGACACGTGACCCGCGGGTAAAGACGCAGTTGCCATTAAGAAGCTGACCGCACTAACTAAAAAGAGCTAACTTTTGGGACCAGTACTCGCCATGGATGAGCGGGTGGTAAAGGATCCTGGCACAGACGGGCGTTGCTGTTGTATGTGAACTGATGGTTACCTTTTCTGTTCTAGTCTGCTGTGTTATTCCCTGTGTCAGAGAGACCTGTGAAACTGATGCTGGAAAAGCCGCTCCCACCATGAGTTTGCTGGATGCATCCCCAGAAGGAGTGGACAAGTCCTACACCCCCTTGAAGACCCTAAAACGAACCTTCAACGCGCTCCAGTTATAGGCTCATGCGCAGAGAACTGTGAAAATTAGATAGAGAATTAGAGGATAGACATTTTAAGGGGGGATTGTGATAGACATGATGATTATTTTGGTATAAAATGTCTATCGATTTATATAACCCAAATGTATTTTGCTGTTGTAATGACTTTTAGCTCTGGAGTTTGATCGACACACAATCTAATCATGGTATTTACTAGACAATGGGATGGTGAAGGATGTCTGATGTTAATGTTAGCTAAGTACATAGGAATTACACAAGTTGCACAACCAGCCTCTAAGAGTTAAAGGGCCATAGTGTCGTGTATATCCTGTGTTTAATACTGAGTGTTTACCTAGCCCCCTTCCACTCCTCATACAAGCTAGTTAAACAATGGGTTGCCACATACACAGAAACTGCTTAAGGTTGTCTGCATGCTAAAGAAGACAAAGTCCATACTATGGCGGACGTGAGGGAGGGTGGGCAGAGAGGTGGGAGATTCTATATGATCCGACAAATGAGAATCCTATATGTTACTGATGTAATCTGTTGCACGCCCATTAAAGGCGGTTATCATGTGTTATAATAAAAAGCCTGAGCCTCTACACATTGTAGAGACTCTCCCAGTTTTAGACCAGCATTTGTGTCTGATTCTGGTCGACGATGTGTGCACACGATATAATTCGGAAGCGGCAAAATACCCCAAAGCCTGCTGGAGAAATCATAATCCAGAACAACCTTTTGGCTTCCATTGACTACGCTTCCATCTCATCCTATTTGTACTGCATACCATGACTTCCCGATAACGTCTCCTGGCTATTCTGACTACTCTCCAGTGACAGGCTCGGCTACTACACCTGCAGCTCCAACCCAGCATTGATAACAAGCGACATACTGCTTGTTTGAAATTTTTGAATTTCTTTTTTCTAATCTATTTCTATGATTCGTATTTAGAATGTGCTCCATGATTGACAATACCGTCCAGTGTACATTATGTGCCATGTACGCTGTCTTTAAACAACCATCTGAGAGTGCATACTGCTGTACGAGACGTGAGTGTGTTGCGCATTTGGAAGCTTGGATCCTGAATCTAAATGCACGGTCGGAAACACAGAGATCCGTTAGCATCATTTAAAGTAGCTTGCTGCTCACTGAGCACTCGCTGGGGTAGATGTGGGGGTGGTTGGTAGTTTGGGAGGGCAGCATGAGCAGGCAGCTAGCTGGGTGACAGGTGGAGGGATAGAGGGAAGAGATCCAGTTAGGCTAGTCCTGAACTGGCACACCCCAACAATTTTGTAAAGTTGGCAGATAAGGGGGATGCCATTACAGGATTAGCACTGCTGCAGCATGACATGGCGCCTGACCACTATGGAGATGAAAAGAAGTTACCAGCAGCACTTAATTCAACCCTGCACAGGTGGGACTGGATAATGTAACAGTCACAAAAGAAGGAACCTGAATCGTTCCAAGGAGAGGTCCATACATAACTAAAAAGGCTTGTGGCAGAATGTAATGGTGCAAAAATCTTCAAAACTTTATTCCTCCATATCAGATAAATGTTACAAAAAAAATCTAGAGCAGACTAGGCAGGTCCTAGTGGTGGGGGACTCCATTATTAGGGGGACAGATGGGGCAACCCGCCACAAAAACTGAGATTATCGAACAGTGTGTTGTCTTCCTAGCACTCAAATTCTACACATCGCGGATTGGGTTGACAGATTACTGGGAGGGGATGGTGAGGATCCAGCAGTCATAGTGCACATTGGCACCAATAACAAAGTCAGAGGTCGATGGGGGATCCTTAAAATGATTTCAGGGACCTAGGATTTAAGCTCAGGGCAAGGTCCTCCAAGGTAGTTTTCTTGGAAATACTAGCTTTGCCACGTGCCACACAAGAAAGGCAGTGGGAGATTAGGGAGGTAAACAAGTGACTCCAGAGTTGGTGTAGGCAAGAGGGGTTTGGGTTCCTGGAAAACTGGACGGACTTTGCTGTTGGATACAGGTTCTACTATAGGAATGGGCTGCATTTCAATGGGGAGGGTGCAGCTGTGCTGGGGGAGAAGATGGCTAGAAGGTTGGAAGAGTGTTTAAACCAGGGACTGGGGGGGAGACCAACTAGAGTAATAGGAGGGAAGACAGTGTAAACAGTTCCGAGATTAAGGAATGGGGTGGAGCAGTGGGAGGGGTTAGTACAGTTAGAACTGATAGAGCAGCTAATAGGATCATAAGCAGCATAATAAAAACAAACATAAGCACAACGATATAAATTGTTTAGCAACAAATGCAAGAAGTCTGATCAGTAAGGTGGGTGAGCTAGAAGTGACACTGTCTGAAGAAAATTTTGATATAGTAGGAGTAACGGAAATATGGCCTTAATGAAGAATGCGATTGGGCGGTGCACTTACAGAGTTACAACCTCTGCAGAAGACACTGTGGAAACCAGAAAGGGGGAGAGGCATGTCTATATGTTAAATCCTACTTAATGCCGAGACTACGAAAGATATATGTGCAGGAGATGAAAAAGAGGAATCTCTATGGTTAGTAATACAGAGAGGGAAAACTAACAAAGTCCTGATAGGGATTTCCTATAGGCCACCAAAAATAATGGAAGAAACTGAAAACTTAATACTAAGACAAATAGAAGAGGTGTCAAATCGCAATTAAGTTATATTGGGAGACTTTCATTATCTGGATATAATATGGGAAGATGAAACCTGTGAATCTGACAAGGGGAACAAGTTCTTAACAACAATTAATGGTAACTATTTTACCCAACTTGTACGGGAGCCAACTAGTGAGAGGGCCACTCTGGACTTATTATTAACCAACAGACCGGACAGAATCATGGGGTTGAGTGAAAGTTGAGAAATAGTGACCACAATATAATTAGTTCAATAGGAATCCTTATCAGGGAGCGACAAAAAAACAAAACTTTAGCAAAGCGAACTTTGACCAGCTCAGAATTAGTTTCGGCAACATTAACCCCTTGGGTGGCGGGTTTCTTACCACCCTGTCAGACCCACCAGGGCAGGTTTTTTAAATGGTCTAATCATTTAATAATTTCAACCAATTTTGCAGTCGCGTTCCAAGAGGCATAACGTTTTCATTTTTCCATATGAGGGCTTGTTTTTTGCGGAACAAGTTGTACTTTTTGATGGCATCATTTTTGGGTATGTATAATGTATTGCATAACTTTTGTAAAAAAAAATTGTAGGGAGATTGGGGAAAAAAAGAAATTCTGCCATTTGTTTTTTCGATTTCATTTTTACGGCGTTCAGTGTGCAGAATAAATAGTGTGATAACATTATTCTCTGAGTCAGCATGATTCCGGCGATACCAAGTTTATACAGTTTTTTTATGTTTTGCTATTTTTGTACATTTAAAACATTTTTTTTCTTAAAGGCTTGCTTTTATGTCGCCACATTCCAAGAGCCATATTAATTTTATTTTTCCATTGCCAGAGCTCTAGAAGGGCCTGTTTTTTGCAGGATGAACTCTAGTCTTCATTTATCTAATTTTTTAAAATATATAAAATTTTGATCGCTTTCTATTCAATTTTTTCTAGTGGCAAGATTAACAAAATCTGTAATTCTGGCATGTTTTTAATTTTTATTTTTCACTGCATTCTCTGAGTAGTATAAATAATATATTAAAGTAATTCTACAGACCAGTACGATTATGCCCATACCAAATTGTAATAAGTTTTTTTTCTTTTTCACGACTTTTTCACACTTAAAAAAAAGTAATAAAAGTTTAAATCACCCTCCTTTTGCATTATCTATAATAAAAAATCTAAATCACAAAAGAAAAATACTACGTATTACCGCGTCCGTAAAAGTGCGATCTATCAAAGTAGTGCATTATTTACCCCGCACGGTTAACATAGTCCAAAAAAAAAATAAAGAATGCTACAAATGCACTTTTTAGTCACTCTGTCTCCCAGAAAAAATGCAATAAAAAGCAATCAAAAAGTCGTATGTATTCCGAATTAGCACTAGCGTAAACTACAGTACATCTAACAAAAATTAGGCCTTGCTCAAGTACGTCAACGGAAAAATAAAAAAGTTATTGTGCGCAGAAGATGCAGCAGAAAATAATTTAAAAAAATTAAATGTCTTTGAAAAAAATACAAGTACTACAGCAAAAAAAAACTATACAAGTTTGGTACCTAGTAATCCCACTGACCCATTGAAAAAAATGATCATGTCATTTCTGTTGCAGTTTGTGTGCTGTAGAAACAAAACGCACAGAAAAATGGCGAAATGTCATTTTTGTTTTATTTTTACTCCACTTAGAATTTTGTAAACGTTTTTCAGTACATTATATGGTACTTTAAATAGCACCATTGAAAAATACAACTTGTCCCGCAAAAAACAAGCCCTCATACAGTGACGTCGATGGATAAATAAAGGAGTTATGATTTTTTAAACGGGGAAGGAAAAAATGAAATGGGAGGGAAAAAAGAAAAAAAGAGGCCGCGTCATTAAGGGGTTAAATAATGTACTAACTTCCGTCTCTGGGTCATTACGACGCAGGGATACCACGTGTAATTTTATTTTTAATTTTTTACAAAGTAAAGGGAGACAAGAGTATTTATTTTTATTTTTTTAATAATTTTTAAACTTTTTTTAAAACTTTTTTTTATTGTTGTGCCTTTAGGGGACTTCCACAGAGACCCATCAGGACCCCCTTATCACATTTCCGGGCTATATCGCTATGGGCAGTGGAGCTCGTCCCAGAAAATTTCCGGGCGTGCCACTCAAGGGGTTAAATGGGACAATGTCCTCAAAAATAACAGTACAGGCGACAAATGGGAAAAGTTTTAAAACATCCTAAATACCTCGTGAGCATTTCATACCCTTTAAAAATAAAAGAACTACAAATAGAAGGAAACCAATGTGGCTCAACAAGACTGTAAGGTGGACAATAAATGAAAAAAGCGTTTAAATTACTAAAACAAGAAGGCAGTGAAAAAGCACTAAGAACATACAGGGGAAAAAATGAATATGTAAGGAAAGTATAAAAACCACAAAGGAGGAGCAGAAAAACTGATTGCAAAAGAGAGCAAAAATAACCCTAAACTGTTCTTCAATTATATAAACGGTAAAAGAATTTGAACTGAAAGTACTGGCCCTCTAACAAATAATGCAGGAGAAACCATAGAAGATGATGGGGGGAAGGCGAATCTATTAAATGAATTTTACTCAAGTATATTCATGAAAGAAAAAGAAATGTCACATGAGATGCAGGCAGATAAAATGGACCCCCCACTAAATATAACTTGCCTACTGCATCCAATCTGTGGCCCAAGCATGGCACCTATACCTAGAGAGCATCACAAGAATCTGCCCTTTTCTCACCGTGAATACACTAAAAATGCTCTTTGGTGCCCTCATCCACTCTCGACTCGATTATTGCAACTCACTGCTGATCAGCCTCCCCTGCACCAGACTCTACCCTCTCCAATCCATCCTGAATGCGGAAGCCAGGTTCATCTTCTTGTCCAGCCACTACTCAGACGCCTCTGCCCTGTGCCAGTCATTGCACCGGCTGTCCGTCAAACGCTGAATTCAATTCAAACTCACTACCCTCATCCATAGAGTTCTCCACAGCACTGTATTGCATCCTTCATCTCAATGCATCACCCAGCCGCCACCTGCAGTCATACTGATTTAGCCATCACACGGCTTAAGTCTGACCACTGTCTATGTGTATAGCATCCCTCACTCTCCACCTCGCCATACCGTGCACATCTCCAGCCCCTTTACCTTCTGTATCCCCCCATTATCTGTAGTATGTAAGCTCGTTGGAGCCCTGCCCCCATACTGTCTCCCGCAGCTGATTACTACATGTGACCGGGGTTTTGTTTGTTTCTCCTGCTTTGTAAGTGCTGCAGAATATGTTGGTGCTATATAAAGATTATTACTGTAAGAGCAGTATGTGATTGATCCCAGCAAGAGAAACCACATAATCTTGTAGATATGATACCTTTTAATGGCTAACAAAAATACATGATGTAGTAGCGAGCTTGTGAACCTCTCGGGCTCTTCATCAGGCTAAAATGGAAAAGATCTGAAGAGGCATGAATATTTATACACACTTATAACATACATACTTATGACAAGACACAGACATGGATGTGATTGGTTTGCACTTAAAAGGAATACTGCAACAGCAAACAGACTTTTTTGACTAGGCACTGATAAGGGAGTGAAACTTTTATGGTCCCTGAATTACTGTTGGGGGGGGGGGCGTCAGGTCAGGAATGCTGCAAGTAAGAGCAGTGAGACTGTGGAACTCTCTGCCTGAGGACGTAGTGATGGCAAAATCCATAGAGGAATTTAAGAGGGACTGGAGCGCTATGATATTACAGGATATAGACATTAAATAGTCAGCATGGGTTGTTAATAGCGGGACCTTTCAACTGCTGGACTTGAATCTGAAAGGAACCTTCTCTGAAGAGTGTTGTTCCCAGCCTTATTCTGACTGTCATTATGGAGTTGGGAGGGATTGGGATTCCCCCCCCCCCCCCCCAAATGGGGTAAATTGGCTTCTGCATCATTGTTTTGTTTCATTGCTTTCCTCTGGATCAACAAGGGGGGTAGAAACAGGCTGAACTGGATGGAGATTTGTCTTTTTTCAGCCTAACATACTATGTTACTATGTAAAGATGTGATTGCTTGATTGCTAATATAATACACTGCAGTGCTTTAGTATACTTTTAATAACTATCCTAGGCTGGCTTGCAAAGCAGACATACTTGAAGGCCAGTATCAGGCCTCCAGTTACCATGGGAACCAAGCAGCGCCTCACAAACACATTGTAAAAAAGAAAAATCAAGCACCTTTCTACTGGTGGTCTGTTGGGGGCATCCCGAGTCCTGAGCCCGGTCAGCTTGTGTGTCCTCATACATCCACTGATCCCAACACCTCCTAACAGTCTGGTCAGATGATCCTCTCTACTGGTGGTCTCTAGGGGGCGTCCTGAGCCTGGTCAGCTTGTGTGTCCTCATACATCCACTGATCCCAACACCTCCTAACAGTCTGGTCAGATGATCCTCTCTACTGGTGGTCTCTAGGGGGCGTCCTGAGCCTGGTCAGCTTGTGTGTCCTCATACATCCACTGGTCCCAACACCTTCTAACAGTCTGGTCAGACGCTCATCTCTACTGATGGTCTGTAGGGGGCGTCCTGAGGCCAGTCAGCTTGTGTGTCCTCACACATCCACTGATCCCAACACCTCCTAACAGTCTGGTCAGACGATCCTCTCTATTGGTGGTCTGTAGGGGGCATCCTGAGTCCAGTTGCCTTGTGTGCCCCCATCCACTAATCCCAACACCTCCTAACAGTCTGGTCAGACGCGCCTCACTACTGGTGGTCTGTCGGGGGGTCCTCAGCCCGGTCACCTTGTGTGCCTTCACACATCCACTGGTCTCAACACCTAACAGTCTGGTAAGATGCCCCTCTCTACTAGTGGTCTGTAGGGGGCATCCTGAGCCTGGTCACCTTGTGTACCTCCATCCACTGCTCCCAACACCTCCTAACAGTCTGGTCAGACTCTCCTCTCTACTGATGTTCTGTAGGAGGCGTCCTGAGCCTGGTCACCTTGTATGCCCACATCCACTGGTCCCAACACCCCCTAACAGTCTGGTCAGACGCTCCTCTCTACTCGTGGTCTGTAGGGGGCGTCATGAGTCCGGTTGCCTTGTATGTGCTCACACATCCACTGGTCCGAAAACCTCCTAACAGTCCCGACAGAACGGCCCGGTGTGGGACAATTCATCGATACAACCATCCAACTTCTCACATCCCAATAACGCGCCCCCTCTCAGACTCTGATAACAGGGTCTCTTCTCTGTGTCATAGAGGCAATTAGTGGTCAAGAAGCTCTACACAAGCGGAAGAGGTCACCACACACAAGGAGCCTCCGAGAGTCTCTTATAGGCCGAGGGGGAGAAACCACTTGTAGGGCCTCCGGTGACAAGACTGTTCATCTCATCACCACAACTCTCATCATTACATATCTGCCCGACATCGTGAAATGGAACTGCATGCCGGGCTTTACAGCAAAACGACAACTTCTTTGGGGGAGGAGGGGTAGTGTTTTTCTGATTTACAAAGTGTATATTAACCATAGCATGTAAGGGAGTTTTTCAGCTTCCAGATATTAGAGCAACCCCCAGCTTGTTCCCCACAAGGGATTCCTATGCTGCCCTTACACTAGGCCACTGTATTTTTACAGTAGCCTAACCTAAGGCCTCCTATTGACTGCTATAAATACATGTATAGCTGGTCTAAGGAGTGTGCCTCACGGGCTGCTGATTCAGACACATAATCAGTCAATTACTGCCACAATTGATATTTTAATCAATCAAGGTCAATAAACTTGTGATGTGATATCCTGCACCAACATCCTCTAATTTCTCGGTTATAAGATCTCTGCTGCTTGTGATTCTTATTTGAGTTTCTATCAGCAGGCCTGCAGCTGAGAAAAAGTTTGTTCACAACTGACCGCCACTTTACAGGATTTAAAGCTTTAAAACCAATCTATTCTTATATGTGAAATTAAAGGGTTTCTCTGAGAAGCTTCGCTCATCACCTATCTTGTGGCCGTAAGATAAGTGTCTGATTGCTGGAAGTCCCACTGCTGAACTTTGCTATCGCTGTCAGTTTCATAGACTTTGAATGGAGCGTCAGTTTAAAAGCTGTTCCATTCCAGCGAGACACGGGAAGGTCTAGTGATTGTTTGTGATCTCAGCAGGGGTCCAAGCAAATGGACATATCCCCGTCCTGTGAATGAGTCAAACATGTTAATTCATTACTACGTAAAAATTGTGTCACTTTGTGAATACATGACATTACTTTTACTGTACTGCTACTGAGTTACATCCTGTATTATACTCCAGAGCTGCACTCACTATTCTGCTGGTGGAGTCACTGTGTACATACATTACTTATCCTGTACTGATTCTGAGTTATATCCTGTAGATCTTTTATTATAAAAGTAAAAAACACAACAAAGACAAACTGTAACAATAAGAATAACCATATAAAGCAATATAAGGCCATTCACCCACAGTCCATGATCCATAAACAAAGTAAATGTCCATATCCGGGTTTCCTCCCCGCCGCACACACCCACACACATACGCACTCAACATATAACACAATGTACGACTATAAACACAATATACAAGTATATACCTAAAATATAAAACTAAGGAAAACTATAACTACATAAACCTTGTAAACTATAACTCCAGGTCCAGCCATACCGCACTGTACCCACACAAAACAAATGTAAGCAATAACATAAACACAGCATAAATAACTAAAATAACAACATAAATAAGCAAATCCAAACAGAAAGACCGAGCCAAAATGGCATAGAAAACTAACTAAAAATATGGTTTTTGTTTTTTTTTTAGGTTCCTAGTGCAGCTTGGGGGCCAAGCCTGCTCCACCAGTCCGTGCCCAGAGTTCAGTTCAGGACGTGCCAAGCCACACTAGGGTTTTTTTTTTTTTTTGTATAAATACCACACTGTGCCCGCCGCAGCCTGGGGGCCATGCCCGCTCCACCAGTCCGTGCCCAGAGTTCAATGTTCGGGACGTGCCAGGCTACGGCTCAAGGCGTGAATCCCACTCCCCCTAACTCCCCACCCAACCTACCTACCACCCAAAACGTGAATATATACAATATACAATATATACAAAACCATAATAAACACCAATAAACCAACATACCTAATATATACTATATACATAACCCGAAAGCCTAAGGTCAGCTCTCCTGCAGCCCTACTTCATTCCATTTTGCCCAAATCAAAACAAAAAGCTTCATGGTGCACTCCCAGCCCCCCACCGGGATTGGAGGTGATAAGCCGGGCACAGACATCACAAAGTACTATCCCTTGAATTTAAAAAAGGTCTCCCTATTCTTTTCCTAATTTGCCCTAGACTTTCCTTAGTCTGTCCCTCAGTCTAACCCTTCATGAAAACTGTCCCTGCCCTATCCCTCCTCTCTCCCTATCCTGTTCCTCCTCTCTCCCTACTCTGCCCCTAGAAGATTAAGAAAAGACTGTCCCTAACGAAATACAAGCCCTCTCCATAGGAGAGAAGCCTTAGATGTGCCCAGCCTCTCATACTCCAAAGAACGCACCTTCACCAGGTCACCCAAGATGTTCCTACATACCGTATCCATGGGGAGGACTTTCAGCTCCATCGAGATTAAACACCGTGCACTCCAGATGTGGAACCTGACCACTAGGCTAACTAGAAATAAAGTGCGACGGTCCCTGCCACCAAGACCTCTGAAGGCTCCATAAGCCCACTCCGCATAGGAGAGGTGTGCCAGCTGAGGCCAGCCTATGGAGACCCCTACCCGTTTGCATACCTCTGTATTAAAGGGGCACTGAAGCAGGAAATGCTCCATGCTTTCCAGCATGTCGCTGCACTCCTGACGGGGGCAACCCCTGTCAATCAGAGGCCTGCTCTTCAAGTTACTCCTTACATACAGTCTCCCGTGAAAGCAGCGCCAAGCCAAGTCCCAAAACTTCAAGGGGACCCGGGTTGAATTCAGTAAACGTAACCCTCCCTCCAGGTCCCGACTTGGGCAGTCCTTGAGCGCCAGGGGCTTCTGGAAATGGATCAACAGGACTCTTTCGTCGAGGAGCCTCCTCGTCAGAGTCCTGATCTCCCACATCCCCAGACCCCACTGGCGTATCACCTTCAGAACCAAGGTAGCATAAGCCGGTAGATATCCGTGCTGCGTGCGAAGGTCCTTCACTCGCCCTCCTGTCTCCCATTCCTGCAAGAAAGGCCGAAACCATGTTGATCTTAAAAAAGGTGTCTACAAGAAACACCATGGGGTTGACCATAGATAACACCCCTAGTCTCCTCGTGCGGTATGTAACATCTCTCCTGATCAGGTTCAACCTATTCCCCCACAACATTAGGAAGAACAGGTTGTAGACCCGGGTCCAGAGAGGTTCTGGCAAAATGCATACGCTGCCCAGGTAGATGAATAAAGGGAGCAGGTATGTTTTGATCAGGCTAACTCTTTCCCGAAGGGTTAAAGACCAACCCTTCCACTGATTAACCTTGTGAGTGGCACCATCTAGCCTGTCTACCCAATTTTGCATGGGGTAAACCCCCTGGCCAAATTTGATGCCAAGAACTTTTGCTGAAGTCTGGGGCACCGCAAGAGTGTCCGGGAGATCAAACACAGGATCCCCCCTTCCTAACCAGAGACTTTCACACTTATCCCAGTTGACCATAGCCCCCTAAGCTTCCGAGTAGCGGTCCACCTCCGACACCACAAACTCCGCCTCCTCTCTCTCTCGGACACGAAGAGCGTGACATCATCGGCATACGCCACTGCCCTCAGAGTAGCCTCCGGCATCGCCTGGTCCATCCCAACCCCTGCTATAGGTCCATAATCAACCCTCCTAAGGAAGGGATCTATCGCAAACGCATACAACAGGGGACTTAGAGGACAGCCCTGACGGACGCTGGACCCCACCTCAAAACGGCGGCCGGGCCAACCGTTCACCAGCAGGAAAGTCTCAGCTCCTGCATACAATGTTCGCAGCCAATCAACAAAACCCACTGGCAGGCCATATCTCACAAGGAATGACCAGAGGTACTCGTGATTAACCCGATCAAACACTTTGGCCTGATCCAAGGATAGCAAGTACCCCTCCCAGTGACCAGCCCTACCCTGCTCCACTGCCTCCCGGACACCAAGAACAGCGCTAAAGGTGCTACGTCCTGGAACAGAGCAATGCTGGGCCCCCGAGAGGTGCCGGGGTGCAAACTTCACCAGCCGATTAAACAGCACTTTTGCCAGAACCTTCCTGTCCATATTGAGAAGCGCTATGGGACGCCAGTTCTCAATACGGCTCGAGTCCTAACCTTTTGACAGAATGATCAAGGCCGACCTCCTCATTGACCTAGGCAGAGTGCCCGAGGAAAGACACTCATTAAATACCTCTGTCAAGAGGGGACTCAAGAGGTCCTTGAAGGTCTTATAATACTCGAAAGTTAATCCACCCGTACCTGGCGCCTTTTTGAGCCGGAGCCAATCAATCGCCATTCTAACTTCCTCTTCTCTGATCTCTTCTGTCAAAACGCCAAGAGAGGTGTCTACCCCCGGCTCAGGGACAGTTTCAGCCAGGAAAGCCGACATCACTTCCAAATCTAGACCCCTCTTTCCCAAGAGTTGCAAGTAGTAGGATCT
This sequence comes from Eleutherodactylus coqui, assembly GCF_035609145.1. Classification (NCBI taxonomy): domain Eukaryota; kingdom Metazoa; phylum Chordata; class Amphibia; order Anura; family Eleutherodactylidae; genus Eleutherodactylus; species Eleutherodactylus coqui. The sequence continues at coordinate 75,301,447 of NC_089846.1, forward strand.
GACGACCTCCAGAATCCCTGATCTGGATCGATTCAGGGACCCCGTACTGTCAATCAGTCCAGTGACCACTTTACTATTCACTGACATCCTACAGTTTCTGTAAGGGTCGGGCGAGCGGTACTTCCCGAAATCCCTCCCAAAAACCAAGGATGCGTGTCTGTCATACTGGCAAGTCTTGAGTAAAGATTTCACTCTGGAGATCTCCTCGCGGATACCTCCAGTCGAAACGAGATGTTCGAGTTTCCTCCTCAGGCCATTGTACAGGCGGTACCTGTCCAGGCATCTGAGGTTGGAGAGCGCTCGGAAGAACCTCGCCGCCCTCCTCTTGAACATCTCCCACCACTCTGACTTACTGCTACAGAGATCCAGTAATGGTACCTGGCTCTGCAAAAAATCCTCAAAGGACTGTCTTATCTCTGCTTCCTCCAGGAGTGATGAATTCAGTCTCCACAAACCTCTGCCCATCCGGGGGGTCTCTGCAACATTCAGAGAAAACAATATTAGGCAGTGGTCGGAGAATTCCACCTCAACAACGGACACTGGTGAAGAGATGGCTTTCTCCTTCAAATAAAACCTGTCTATTTTAGACCTACTCATACCTCTATAAAAGTTGAATCCCTCGTGGCCTGGGGTGTGCCGGATGTGGACATCCACCAGGCGAGCCTCGCTAGCTACACTATTAAGTGCGACGCCATCAAAAGCCAACCGCCTGTCTCCAGAGCCTCCCCTATCACGGGCTCTTGTGACTGTATTAAAGTCACCTCCAAAGACAACTTGGCGGCTGGTAAAAAGGTAGGGCTTAATCCTCATAAAGAGACTCTTCCTGTCCTTTTTTGACTGGGGACCGTAGATGTTTACAAGTCTCAATTCTTGTCCCTTCATGAGGACATCTAAGATCAGGCACCTTCCCATTTCTAATTCAATTACTCGTCGGCATTCGAACGCTGCGGTAAAAGGTACCGCCACTCCGCTATACGGCTCGGCCGCAAGAGACCAGTAGGAAGGGCCTGACCTCCACTCCCTTTTTGCCTTATGCATGGCTGCCAAATCAGACAGCCTGACCTCCTGCAAAAATAAAATGTCTGCTTCAACGCGGCCGAGAAAATCAAAGGCCGCAAATCTAGCCGTATCTGACTTAATGCTGGCAACGTTAATTGATGCCAGAGTCAGCGGAGTGGGTGCCGCCATCATGAGTGATTAAATTAGATGGCTTTCTTCCTCACACCCGCTTCTTCGGGGTCGGAGGAAAGCCCCTTGCTTCTTTTTTTGGACACAGATGTGTCCATAGCAGGGGATCCCCCGACCCCATCGTCCTTGTTTCCAGGCTCCAGAGTAGCCCCCTCCCCGGAAGGAACTATGCCTCCACGAGGAGGAGACTCAGCGCCCCCTGTTGACCCTTTCTTTGCCCCAGGCACCTTGCCCTTCGCTTCCCACTCAGAGGAGGAAGAGATGTCTTGAAGGGCCCGGTACCCATTGGAGAGTCCAACTGGAGGCGAGCAGGCTTCTCCTTCCAGTACTTGGCCCAGGGTGGGAGAAGATCTTGAATCCCCCCTTCGCTTTCTCCTAGTGGCACCTAGCTTACGCCGTTTCTCTAACCACCTCTTTCCTTCTTCATCCACACTCTCATAGTGGGAGGAATCTGAAGAGTTGGTCTTTCCCTCCTCCCTCTGGATCCTCCTGTCCTCTTCATCCACTTTGCTGTCCCTCAAGGCCTCAGCCGCAAAATTTACTTCAGGAACAGGGGCCACCATTGACCCACCTGCTGTGGGCGCTCCTGTCAGCTCCCTGCTCCGTCTGCGTTTGTCCTGACGCCTCTGCTCAGCAGCCATCTTTTGCCGGTTCTTCCCTGGCTCCTGAGCTCCTCCACCTCTGCTGGTCCCCTCACCCCCAGAGGCCGCACCATGGCCCCCATCCGTAGGGGCTGACACCGCATTGGCAAAGGAGCGTGGACAGCGACTGAATGGTCGGTCACCCGAGATCACCACACAGGTTACACCAAATCTCCGCACAGGAGGCAGCTAGATGACCCACACCCCCACACAGAGCGCACTTCAAGGTCTTACAAGCAGCGCTCAAGTGTGAGGGGTCGCCGCACCTGTGGCAGAGCTTCGGCTGCCCTTGGTAAAAGGCCAGGATACGATCCCTGCCGAGGAAGGCTGCAGATGGTATGTGTGCCACTGAGTTTCCTGAACGCTTCAAGGGGTTGTCCCGCGCCGGAACGGGTTTTTTTTTCAACCCCCCCTTTCCCCCGTTCGGCGCGAGACAACCCCGATGCAGGGGTTAAAAAAGAACACCGGAGAGTGCTTACCTGAATCCCCGCGCTCCGGTGACTTCTTACTTACCTGCTGAAGATGGCCGCCGGGATCTTCTCCCTCGGTGGACCGCAGGGCTTCTGTGCGGTCCATTGCCGATTCCAGCCTCCTGATTGGCTGGAATCGGCACGTGACGGGGCGGAGCTACACGGAGCCAGCATCCTGCACGAGCGGCCCCATTGAGAAAAGAAGAAGACCCGGACTGCGCAAGCGCAGCTAATTTGGCCATTAGACGCCGAAAATTAGTCGGCTCCATGGGAACGAGGACGCTAGCAACGGAGCAGGTAAGTGAAAAACTTCTTATAACTTCTGTATGGCTCGTAATTAATGCACAATGTACATTACAAAGTGCATTAATATGGCCATACAGAAGTGTATAGACCCACTTGCTGCCGCGGGACAACCCCTTTCAGCTTGACCATAAACATCCAGGCCCTGGACCAGATGCCGTGCTCGTCCCTGTTCTTTCTGGGCATGTCCGTCACCTCTCCATATCGACCGAGCCACGTCATAATATCAAAACAAGAAAGCGACTCGTTACGAGTCAAAACGGTCACCTTCTTGACTTCGTTCTGGCGAGACACCACCTGGACGGCAAAGTCTCGCCAGCCGGGCTCGCTTTTCATCAGCTCGTAATTCCCCCAGAAGAGTTCTAGACCCTCTGGGCGAACGAAACTGATGTCAAACTCAGACGTGCTGAAGGGATGGATCAGGGCAAAGATGTCAACCGCCCTAAAGCCCATCTTCAGTAGAAGCTTCACTACCCTCGCCCTCGGGGGGCATGTATCATTGCCCCTCCAACGAAGACGGACCATATTCCTACGACCTGCGTCCTGCCCGGGTGTTGGTAGGGACCATACGGTCTCCCCCCTTTGCTCTCGGAAGGCTCCTAAGCCGTGTCTCTCTGTCCAAAGAGATAGGTTCACCTCTCTTCCTCCAACTGTGATTGAACTCTCCCCCTTCCGTAGAGCCCCCAGGAGGCGCTGTTGCAATACGCCCTCTCTAGAGCCTGGAGACAAGGAGGACCCCTCCAGCGGCGACACTGGCATAACTCCTACCAGCTGTGGTCGCCGCCGGAGGGGCGACAGGAACCTGTGATACGCCCTGACTATCCCCAGAACCTGTGCCTATATTTACAGTAGGTGCCCCTGTGCTGGGAACAGTAGCTTCAGCCCGTGCCTCCAAGTGCGTCGGAGCATCAGACACACGGGCCGCACCAGACACATCCACACCTTTCATACCAAGACCTTTCATACCAAGACGCTCTGGATCAGACTTGGGGTTGGAAGCAGCTTTTTTATTTTGGGCCTTGGTAGACCTAGGGGGTGGCACTGTTGCCCCATCTTGCGCAGCTGCAACCACCGTAATGACCCCCCCATGGTCAGCACTCTGTATTCCAGCACTTTTAGTATTTTTATTTTTGCTTTCTCCTTTACTTTTGCCAGCAGCCTCCACATCACTGGGTGCCTGGGACCTAGACTGGGACCTAGACTGAGGGACCCCTGCAGACCGACCTGTCGCACGGGGGGACCCCCGATCCCGACCCCACAGCACCCTCCGCATCACTGGCCTTACTGGCGCTGGCAGTTCCACCACTGCCAAACTCTTTTGCCTTGTCCTGTGCTGGCCGCCCTGCTGGCTGTTTCTGTCACTACACTAACTGAAACAGGGACAGAGGACCCGGCCAGTTTAACTCCTTTATCCCTGTTCCCATGTTCAAAACCCACTGCAGAGTCATAAACCGGGGTTCTCAGGGAGGGGGTGCCCTGATCTGACTTTGCAGCCAAACCAGCGCCCCCGTCTCATATACATATTTCTCCTGCACCAAATTCCTTTTTTTCCCTGTTTTCGCCTTGATCTTGACATCCTCCTCTGGTAAATCACCAAACTGAAGGCCGCTCATATTAGGGGGGGATTCCAACAGCCATATCTGCAGCATTATTAAAGCGCTCCCATCGCTTTTATCTTCTTCCGGATCTGAATCCCTGGAGGTTGCAGGCAGCGCAACCTGCTCCGGCCGGAGGCTGCTGGTGGTTGTAGTGCCACTCTGGGTCTGCTCTCCTGAGCAGACAGGCTGCTCCCTCAGACTGTTCTGGTAGGTGTCCTCATCAGAAGAGTCACCACTGCTGTCTCCATCGCTGGAGTGATCAGCCTCCTTGTGACCACTGTGTCCTGACGCCATTTTGGAAAATCTATCACTAAGTAACTTTTCCTTAAAATGCACCACTTTGCTCCAAAATCCTGTCCCTCTCTTCCTTGCACCTTTGTATGCAGTCTTTACAGTCCTGTATGGACTTGCTGATTGCATCTCTTTTCCCTTTAGCGGCGGTCTGGTCCTTCAGTGACCTGGCCGACCGCAGCTTCTCCTTCTGCAGGAGGATTTCTCTCCCCGCACATTCATAACCCGCCATGCTGGTGGCCAGACGGGAGGCCAGCTCAACCACAGACTCCCCTTTCCGACGATCACTCCACTGTGGCTTACCTCCTTTGCCGAGCGTTTGGCTGCGAGTTTGACTGCGGGTCATCATCTCGCTTCCGGCGCTGTCAGATGCAGCTGCACCAACCTGCTGGGCCATGTCACGGCACCTGCGACCCGGACCCTCTCTCTTCGCGGCTTTACTAGCTGCTCCGGCTTTCCTGGTTGTTGCTGCTGAAACCACGTATGCCGCCAGCGCCGCTGATGGTGTTGACGCTGCCTTCACAGCACTTCCCCCCTCCGACCAAAGCCGGGGGGGAGTTGCAGGACTCCATAGAAAAGGAAGCCCAGCTAGGTGCTCTGATCCTGGGATCCAAAACAAGCTTCCAGCTGGGACTGCAACCACACCCTGGTTCTCTGAGGAGCTCCAACAAACCACACCTTACTCCAGGGCTGCACTCACTATTCTGCTGGTGGAGCCACTGTGTACATACATTACTTATCCTGTACTGCTCCTGAGTTACATCCTGTATTATACTCCAGAGCTGCACTCACTATTCTGTTGGTGGAGTCACTGTGTACATACATTACTTATCCTGTACTGATCCTGAGTTACATCCTGTATTATATTCCAGAGCTTCACTCCTTATTCTGCGGATCATGAGTTACACCCCGTATTATGCTCTAAGACCTGCAGTCTCTCACTGGAAATAGATATCCCTAGGGGTGCCTTTACACAGGCAATAAATGGTGCAGAATTTGCTGTGGAACATCTGCAGCATTTACAAAACAAGCTATGTGGATGAGATTTTATAAATTTTGTCCACATTGAGTAAAAAGAGTTTTGCATTAAATACACTGCAGATCCTAAATGCACAGCATATCAGTTAATGATGCAGTTTTGACAGCGGCTTTCAACCTTTGTAATGGAAAGGTTGAAGCTTGCTGCAAATCCGTGGCAAAATCATGTAGGTGCAGTTGAGCCCTTGCTGCAGAAAGCCGCAGCGAATACAGCTTGTGTGAAGGCGGCCCAAAAGCTTCGCTGAGCTTCTGCCATGCAAAAGGACTATTCCTTAGAGATCACTAGAATAAACTTTGTGGAGACACTGAACGAGCAGGAGATGCTGAGATTTCTGCTCTGAAGCCTGCATTATTGTGAATGCACCCCTATACAATAAAGAAGGATCTCAGCCCCCTGCGGTAGTTTTCCTTATGGAGCAGGAGTTTGTATGGACACAAGGATTTCACAAGAAAGGAGACATTTTATTTTTGTAAAACTGATTACAAGACACTAAACTATACTTAAAGAGTACAGAACAAAAAGTGAACAAGTCTCTTCCTGACACACGGGTCATTTACAAACATGGTGTACATACAGCTCATCTGACTAGCTTACATGTAGCGGTATATATATATATATATATAAAATCCCATGAAGCCTCTCTGCAGCTAGGAAGACCGCTTACATCAGATTCAGTTCAACTTAAAGGGAACCGGTCACCAGTTGGAAGAGATAAATCTGCTACACTCAGGACAGGTTACTGCGCATGCACTGGTCTGAGAGTCCACAGAGCGCATGTGGGACTTGAGTCGTGGCTGCAGTGATGTGACCACCCCCACGTTGCTTGCAGAAGGGCGGTGTTACACAGGCCTGCAGAGATGGCCCAGTCAGCCCACCAAGAACGGTCTGGCCCCCTCACCAGACCGATCGCCCATATTTTGCATACAGTGCAGGACAAATAAAATTTATTTTGTTTGCAGGTATGCTTGACACAGTGTGATCCGCAGAGTGACCGTTGGTACGCTCATCTCGACAGTGCTTAAACCATGTAGGCAGATTTATATCTGACAGACTGGTGGCAGGTTCCCTTTAAGTAATATAATGTCTCAAGCGCACTATAATATACAGATTGGGCCGTAATCAGATGAAGACTTCTACACCTATTGGCCTTTTGAATAACCACAATTTCCACCTTCATCCTCAACCTAATGTATTGAACCACGTGTAATTGTAACCTTTGTACCGGTGTATTCTGCATTGTAAATGGGGGAGGGTTTGGGGGTGATTTACAAAGAAAAAAAGGAGTAGATAGGATTTTGGCAAAGTACTGAGAAAATGCTGAACAGTGGTGCATCATGCGCACGTACAGATGACACTTCATCTTTTCTATTTAGATATTCCTTATTGTGACAAGACGGTTAGCCTGAAGAGCATTCCTAATGGGTGTTGTAGGGCGCAAAGGCTGCACCCAAGTCTACTTGGCCTATGACTAGTCTGTGTACATGAAAGCACACCGTCATGTCTGCTGGAAACAATCGCTGAAGCTATAACAAAAGGAGAGATTCTGTGCGGACAGTTTACGATAGTCAACAGCTGGAGGCAGAAATGGGTTTATTGCAGGTAACATGCAATATAAGGGTTTGTGGAGTTCAAGGGACCCCAATATGCAAGGTATGGCATTTTGTCTACAATAAAAACCACTGGTACCGTCAGCCATTAAAAGTGTAGCTGCACTTTCTAAAAAGTTTTGACATGTCAAAAGGTTTGCTTACTGGAGGTCCGGTTGCCCAGTGCCCCAATGATCGCTGGAACGGGCCAGCTGAATTCTTGTCCAAGCACTGTCACTGCTTGCGAACAGAAGACAGACTCAAGAGAGCCTACTGCTGTGTCTTCAGCTAGGGAGAAGGGACAATAAGATGGCTTATTCTAATGAGCAGTGGGGATCTTAGAGCCAAAGCCCCAGCGAGCAAAATGTTTGACATGTCCTTATGCTGATAAAAAAACCACTCATGCCATCATCCACTTGAATCGTCTGTACTTGACTCTGAAACTCATTGAGATCCATTTCATTTACATTAAAAACGGATGGTGCCACGAGACGATCCTCGCTCTTCATTCAATCTATAGTAAAAACCATTGATGCCCGCCGTATTCTGGCGGACCCCGAAACGCATTGTATTTCATTTATGATAAGGTGGGCTGCAAACAAAGTTCATTCTCCTAGCCTTCTCTTGCATTTGGCCGTCAGCTGCTAGTTTTACCATCGCCTTCTCCATGTCTTCCAACTGGATCTCCTCCGGAGATGCGGCTGCCACCAGCGTCATTCCTGCTCCTCCCAATCACACAGGCTCTTTTAAGGTTCTTACTACTTTGAAGTAACAATTTAAGTACATTTTTGTCACTCCATGCCTCTTTTTTGTTTTTCCCACAGAAATTGGCCCGTTATGTAAATATCATCAGATGCCCGAATACATACATATATGATGTTTTTCGTGTGTTCTTTGTAGAGTTTGTAAATGGCCCCAAGTATCCTTGTGAGAAAACTTAATTGAACACGTAACAAGCTGCGCTCATTTAGTCACTGAAGAGAAAGGAAAAAAAACAAACAAAAAAAACATTGGCTACATTAAAGATATTATGGTAAAAAGAGGAAATAAGCAAAAGTCTACCTCGTTACAATTCACATTGGTAGAAACCGTTCGGCAGCAAATTACAATAAAGCAATGTTAACGTAAGAATATTTAAGGCTCCCACAGAACCTAAAGAAAAAAACATCACTACACATCAAAATGTACATCTTATACTGCCCGTCACTACAAAAGACATCGTCCAGCCACGCCATTCTCTTCCAACATCACGCTGCTGGCCGCTCACCAAAAGGTTTTCCTGTAGAAAAAAAAAAAGGAAGTTAAGTAGGTGAAGGGCGCCAACCACAGAAGACAGACAGACGGTCCTCGAGGGCGCATCAATGCTCACACGTATACATTATCTTCTAGTTGGAGATCTGATGACTGAAGGTCCAGGCTGCCCCCATATGATGTCCGCCGCAGCATCCCCCTCACACTACCGGCCAGACAGGCTCTACACCATGTATACTGCAGGACATACAGGGGACCTCATTTATCAAAACGCTCTGTGTTGCCCATAGCAACTAATCAGAGCTCAGCTTTCATTTTAACAGAATAGTTCCATAAATGAAGGCTGCACTGCAATTGGTCGCTATGGGCAACAAGGACAGTCTAAGGGCTCATTCACACAGCGTTTTCATGCAGAATAGGAATAAATAAAAATTTAAAAATCGCATCTATTAGATCCAATGGCTTCCTATAGAAACGTTCAGATGAAGAAAACTTGCACCTTAAAAAGAAAGGACATGCGTGGCCACAATGCCGCATCTAAGGTCTGTGCTGCGTGAACAGATAGGACCTGACCCATCTTTGGCGCGAGCTGCGCTGGAGTAATCATAGATGTCTATGGGAGCTGGAGTTTAGCCATGTCTGACGCTCCAAAACAAAGATTATAAGTCATTAGGAGAATTTCTGCTGACTGGGGGAATTCCACACAGCAGCGGAGTCGCTAAATCCAGAAGCACATTTTAAATGTCCCGCTGTAAACTCCTGTTAGTTCCCGTGGGGATGAGGGGAAGCCCTGAGGGTTCTGTTCATCTCCCATGGGGTTCCCTTAATCCCTGCGGAAACTAACAGTTTACAGTGGGGCATTTAAAATGCGCTTCCAGGCAGCAAGTTTTAAATTTCCCGCTGTAAGCAGCTGGGAACTCCCACCACCTCCCTCCCCAGCAGCCAGTTTCCCAAGGGATATCCCCATAGCAGGGAGAGAGGGCTTCCCTGAGAGCGTGGGGGGAAGAGAGCAGGGCTAGAGGGATCCGCCCTATCGGAATATCCATTGGGAAACCCCTGTAGCCCCACCCCGCCTCTCCCTGCACTATGGGGATATACCTTCACTCCCTCACTCCCTCCCTTCTATGGGAAAATCCTGAAGCCCTGCCGAGTTTTCATCTCTATCGCCCCATGGAGCAGCTGATTTATTTTAAAGCAACACACTGCTCTAGTGAATGCGCAATTTTCATGCGCATGAAGCTCGGGTCTTTTGTGCGTGAAAAATTGCTCATTCACGCGATTTTTAGTGCAGTTTAGCCGCAATTTTTTGACGCACCCATACTGCAGTAAAACCAAGCCCATGTAAAAGAGCCCTTATTGTTAGACAGTTCTATAAATGGAGGTGCACCATGCCCATCACAACACTGCACCATGCAGCACAGCTTCTTTTATTTGCAGGCTTACCCTAAAGGGGTTCTCCAGGGACATAGTTTTGCTCAAAAACTTCCATAGCCTGCAGTAATATAGAAGAACACATTCTCTCCCTTCCATGCTTTCCCCACTCCCGTGTTGTCGGCTCTCCAGTCCCCGCTGAACTTCATTTCCTGGAGGGGAGTGATAACGACCCAACAGTGGATCACATGAGCGCCACAGCTACTCAATGGCTAAAGTGGAGCTGGTGATTGGCTGCAACTGTCACATGGCCCTTTTTTCGGGAACGTAATCACCAGCTCCCTGCTCCAGGAAGTTAAGACTAGTGAAAACCGGAGAGTTAGCGGCGGTGGGGAGAATGGAAGGGCGAGTACGAGTTCTGTCATTATACGACTGCAGGCTGAAGAAGTTTTCGAACAAAACTATGTCCCCGGAGAACACATTTAAAGGCCATGGACACCTTTTTCATTTAAATGCATGTATTTTGGGTTGACAGTCATTTTGCAATAGCGTTTAACCCCTTCAAGACCAAGACTGTATATGCCTTATTTAACAAAGGTAAAATTACACGTCCAAGTAATCCTGAGACTGTTTTTTGTCACGTTCTACTTGATTTAGGTAGTAAAAGTACATCGATATGATTTGCGCGTATTTACTAAAACTGCCAAAAATCAAGGAAAATTTTAAAATGTTTTTTCAACTACAGTATATCAAATATGTAAATATTAGAGATGAGCGAGCATACTCGTAAAGGGCAGATACTCGAGCGAGTATCGTCCTTTTCGAATACCTGCCTGCTGGTCAGAAAAGATTCAGGTGGCAGTGGGGTTGAGAGGTCGATTGCGGGAGTGAGCAGGGGGGAGAGAGAAAGATTTCCCCTCGTTCCCCCCCCCCCCCCCGCTCTCCCCCCGAATCTTTTCTGATGAGCAGGCAGGTACTCGAAAAGGACGATACTCGCTCGAGTATCTGCCCTTAATGAGTATGCTCGCTCATATCTAGTAAATATATATCGTGCTGATTTATTTTTTTCTGATATAGTTCCACTTGTTTACTTTATTTTGGAAGCACTTTTTAAAAAATTTACATTTCTGAGCAATTTAGGAGTTTTACTGAATTTTTTCTAACTTTGTTTTATTCAAAATATTGCAAAATTGGTACAAGCAACATAATCGTGATAGAAAATATTGTACAAACTTTCTCATATGTAAAAACAAATTAAAACAGGAATTAAACAAAGTTTAACATATATTGCATTAAGCAGTTCAACAAACATTGGCTCCCATGTGTTTTAGCTTTTAGGCTGGTAGTACATAATGTTTCCGTTTCATTTAATCAGTTTATAGTGTTTGGTGCAAATTAAGCCACAGCCCCCATAATTAAGCCATGGCCAACTTTTGAAAGTTGTTGAGACTTCCCTATGTTGGTATATTATTTTTTCGTAAGAGATTACTGCATCTACCCACCTCCTTCAGCCCGCTGCAGAGGGTGGCTCCACAGCCATCCACCTCATTGCAACTGCCTTTCTGGCCAAGAATTAGACTTCCCTAAGGAAGATTGAGCCTTACTGATATACCATCATTAAAAATGTTAACCTATATGGTTTTTAATGTATACACATGGTACTGAGGATTAACGTAATATAATAATGCAAGGGTGCGTTCACATGTAGCGGTATTGGTGCAGTTTTCCCATTGTGGAATGGCATGGATTTTGACATGGATCTGCAGAAAAATCTGCTACATGTGAGCAAACTGATTAATGTGTATAGGGGCTTAATGTGTGCTGCTTGGCATTCAACACTGTCTTTCTCTCTCCTCCGATCCCATGTTGACAGGAGAGCGGAGAAGAAAGAGGAGGTGAGAGACGCTAATGTAGTGCTGACGTTGTAGGGACCCGTAAACTACAAACAGTTTGGGGTGTTTTACCTGCTGTAGGGAGTCCACAACCACTGGCGGGGCAGCTGACAAATTTACGCCGCTGCTGCTCAGATCCTAGGCAAGAGTAATGTAACTTTACCGCCAGCGGCCACGGACAATATACAGTTAGTCTGCAGTGTCTACACAGCGATATGTAGAAGCTGGGCTTTACACACGACAACAATCATCTGAATAGTCACTTTACAGAGCGAATGTGACAGCTGTGCCGCATAAGAAGGTCACCAACCGGCAACAAGTGGTAATTCGTAGGTTGGATAACGAAAAGAACAGTTACCAGTTCTTAGAATGATCATTCCAACATCTGCTGTTTTATTCATCATAGTCATCCTCCTTATCTTCATCATCCTCCTTATCATCCTCAATTGTGTAGTCTTCTGAACCTTTCAGCTGCAAAAGATGATACAGTCAGTACACTGTTCTAATGAACAAGTATTTGGTTTATAATAACGGACCGGGTCCCTCACGCTGCTTCCCGCAGTCCTCAGCCGTCATACAGCATCACTTCCTTGTTAGGAATTGGCTGATCTACAGTCAACGTATTCATAAATCCCGCCTCCACAACGAGACGGATGTTGATTGTTTCTTCGACTGCTGCTCAGCCAATCAATGCAGCGGTCGATTAAAAAAAAAAAAAAAAAAGCCATTGCATTGGTTTATGTAATTTAGCTAGAGCTTATTTTCAGGGCAGGGCTTATATATCTAGCCTCCCCGAAAATCGCCGAAAATCAAAAGTAGGTCCTATTTTTTGGGAAACACAGTATCTGATAGATTTACACATGTATATGCACACCAATACAATTTAGGGCCCTTTAGTAAATGTTTTTACACTAGTAATTATTAGGAAATTGTGTTTGTGGTGGCGCAATCTGCCACTGACTGATATAATCTAGTGAAAGGGACTCGAGTTTTAAGCACATAGCTGCTCGTTTAGGACCCGTGATGACGTCACCATTATTGCTTACATGCGCAGCACACATGATCCTGTGATCAGGGGAGGTCAGAGCCCAGGTGACTGATCACATGACGGTGACATCAAAGGTCCTGTGAGCACATGGCTGCTGTCAGCATATAAGAGACGACATGAGAAGCACACACACACAGATTAACGGACAAGTGGTCGTTAGCACTTTGAACTTAAAGCATGCGTGCTGCCACTTTATTCATTTCACTTGATCTGCCAGAGATAGAGTATAAGCACTCGGTTATTCCCAACAGCAGCATAGAATAGAATGGCAGAAGACATGATCAACTGCTGCTCCACAAGTCCTCCCCACTGTATGGGGGGTGGTCAGTGAGGAGTAGAGGGGGACATGGGACGCCTGTTCTCAGTACCAGATGAGGATCCCAGCAGCGAGACTCCCACCGATCAGACTTCTCACCTGTACTGTGAATAGGTGATTAGTGTTACTGCAGTGGCCAGGCTTAGTATTACAGGCAGAGTTCTGTACATCTCTGCAATCAATCCTATGTTTATAGCTTCTTAAGGACCGAGTACACAGGTCTGCAGCACTGCATCCTAGTGGATTGTGGGTCCTTTCTAGAAACATTATTTTTCTTTATTTTTTTTTTTTTACACACACACCTTAGAAAAGAGAAGATACAATGTACTGAAATATGCTCCCAGGCAATCTAGTTGTCGTATTGGTCTCTTACCGAATCACTTGGCACCGGTGCGACGCTGACAGTACTCTTTGGTCTTCCTCTTGGACGCTTTGGGGTTAGGGGCATTACAGCGCTGTGGTGCAAAACAATCTTCTTTGGACGCCCCCGATTCCTTTTTTCTTGGGTCCTCAGTGCAATAGCTAACTAAAAGAGAATGTCAAAACCAGTGAGAATGTGCCAGCCGCTTGCATCATGGGCAACTCATGTTCTCAGGCAGACTGAACTCTGGAGATGTACAGATCTTGGTCATCACCAAACACTATGAGGAAAATCTACTAAGCCTGACATTTCCTGCTGCGGTCTCAGTACATTTTTCCCAATGCATGGTGCACTTAACCCCTTAATGACGCGGCCCTTTATTTTCCCCCCATTTTCGTTTTTTCCTCCCCCCCTTTAAAAAAATCATAACTCCTTTATCTATCCATCGACGTCACTTGTTTTTTGCGGACGAGTTGTAGTTTTTAACTTTAAAAAAATTCTAAGTGGAGTAAAATGAAAAAAAAAAACGACATTTCGCCATCTTTCAGTGCGTCTTGTTTCTACGGCGCACAAACTGCAACAAAAGCGACATGATAACTTTATTTTATGGGTCAGTACGATTACTACGATACCAAACTTGTATAGTTTTTTTTTACTGTACTACTCTTTTTTTCTTCAAAGACATTTAATTTTTTTCAATTATTTTCTGCCGTCATCTTGTGCGCTCAATAACTTTTATGTTTCTGTCCACTTAGTTCAGTGAGGGCTCATTTTTTGCGGGATGTCCTGTAGTTTCCGATACTACCAATTCGGAATATATACGACTTTTTGATCGCTTTTTATTGCGTTTTTTCTGAGAGACAGGGTGACTGAAAAAGTGCATTTCTGGGGTTCTTTATTTTTTTCGGACGGCGTTCACTGTGCGGGGAAAATAATGCGCTACTTTGATAGATCGGACTTTTGCGGACGCGGCGATACCAAATATGTATTTTTATTTTATAAATTTAGATTTTTTAATAATAGATATGGCAAAAAGGGGGTGATTGAAACTTTTACTACTTTTTTTTTTTTTTTTTTTTTTTTTACAATTAATAAAACTTTATTGATTTTTTTTAACTTTACTTTTAAGTCCCCCTGGGGAACTACAACCAGCGATGCTTTGATCGCTCATGCAGTATGACGTAATGCTTAAGCATTACGTCATACTGCCATTTGACAGGCAGTCTATCAAGCCACCCCATGGGTCCCCCAATCTCACCAAAGGGGCCTTGCAGGACCCGGAACATCGTTCGGGAGATTTAAATGCCGCTGTCAGAATTGACAGCAGCATTTAAAGGGTTAATAGCCGCGATCGGCCAAACGGCCGATCGCGGCTATTGCCCGCGGGTGTCAGCTGTAGTAGACCTCTCTGCATACATACCACGACGCTCCAGGATGTAAATGTACGTCCTGGAGCGAGAAGGGGTTAATACATAAAGAGGCAGATACCTATTCCTGCACTCACCACATCCTCCACAACTCTGTGCGCCTTCACAGAAACGTACGCCTGGTCCCGGCCAGGCGTACATGTCTGGCGTAAATTATATATAAATCTGGCGATCCAGGGCAGCTACACCCCCTCCCCAAGCACAGTCCACTTAAACAAAAGAAAAGTTGCAAAGCTTCTGCAGACAGGTGAAAAGTCACTAGACTTTTGCGCAAGTGGCCTTTGTGCAAAATTTTGCGACTTTTCGATGCCAGAAAACTGGCGCAAAGCGTTCTTATATGTCACCCTATATGTAGTGTCACAATTACCACTGACCAGGGCCTCCCCATTTCACCCCAATTTTTAATGGTACGTTACATGGTATTACTGAAAGACACAACTTTTGCAACAAACAGCCCTTATGTGGCCACAAAAATATTTAAAAAATTAGGATTATGGGGATGTAAAGATTAATTAAATAAATAAATAAAAAGGACTACAGCAGGAGGGGTTGAAAAGCAGAGATTAGGGAAAGACAGTAGGCATGGAGCGAGTGCGGACTTAAACATACCATGTGAGTACATCTCACCTTTTTGAGTGACCTCTTATTCAAACTTCCCTTTGGTCGCCCCCTCTCTCGTTTTGGGGTTTCTTCTTCATTTGTTAATGCCAATTTACGGGGTCTCCCTCTTCCCACCTTTGGGGATCCAGGTGTTAATTTCTGTGATCAGTATGACAAGAGTAAACTATGAGGATGCTATAAGAACTTCTAAGGAGGAACAGCCAGCATCACGCTCCTCTCACCAACCTTGGATGGCTTCTTGTTTTTGCTTCCCTTTGGCCTTCCTCTTGATTTCTTTTGGATATCCTCAGCAATGGGTTTTACCTAAAGAAATACAATGGGGAGACTTACTAAGCTAAATGTGTCTGAATTCAGGCTAAACTGGCGCACTTACTGTGCACCGCTCTTATGGGTTTTAGACACTTTCAGCAGTACCTCAACAAAGGACGTGGCTTCTTGGGAAAGGAGTATAGGTAAATGCTACACTAAGTGCCAGCAAATGGGTGGAAGACAGTTACCAAGTGTCTAAAGATGCACTGAATGCATCCAGCATAAGCCACGCTGATAAACGGCTAGTCGTTCAAGTTTCTGCATGCTTTTTACACAGGATGACTTTCTTTCAAATACCCATAGGAGTGTGGGTGTTTGATTGATAACTGTCCCACGTAAAAGGGCCTTTAATTTTCAGCCTCTAAAGGCCCATTTACACGCAACTATTGCTCAAAATTCGATCAAACCACCGAAAGTGAGCGATAATCATTACATGTAAACGCGGCCATCGTGCACTATTCGTTCAATTGTTGCTCAGTGCTGTTTTTTTGCCGGCATAAAGGCCATCGTGAAGCCGCTGAAAAAATTGTTCCATTTAAATGCTGTTCTTTCAGTCTTTTCAGCGACTTAACGATGGTTTTGTTTGCTTAGCATGCACAATGAGTGCAGTGTTTACTGGGAGAGGGCAATGTACCCATTGTGTATGCAAGGAGAAATACAATGGAATCTGCTGTTGCTCACAGACCCATCTGCTACTGAGTTTACGTAAGCTAATGAGGGGAAATACAGATTAGTACAGGAGACTAATGTTATTCAAAAGTGTCGGCAGTTCGTTCACAATTCGTTCAGTTGTGCGGTTGCTTAAGCTTTAATCGCAGCGTGTAAAGGGGCCGTAACCCTTCTCTCCAGCGCCTTCTTATCAGCCAATTTATGAACACAACAAAGAAACTTTCTTTTGGTTATAAATTAGCTGATAAGAAGGTGCAGAAGAGACAATAGAGGGAAACTAATGCCAAGATTAGACAGAACGATTAGAATTCAGAAAATCCTTCAAATTAACAAAACTGAACGATAATCACTCAGTTTAAACCCCGGCAGACGACTGAGTGAGGGGCGAGAATCGTGAAGTTATCACTCCTTCTTCAGTCTCAGTCAGTGCCGGCTCGGGCACTCATCATGTCGTTCGCTCCACATAGGAAGATGAAACCCTGAGCGATAAGTGCCCGAGGACTGCACAAATCTAACCGGGCTGCCCGAGTCGATGAGGGCGTCACCAGCTGATTCTGTTGGGCTAACAAGAATCATGAGATTCTTGGTCCGTATAAGGCCTCGTGTCCATGAGGACAGATCCGCAGCGGGTCACCCGCACACGTGATCCGCGCCCGATAGGAATGCATTGGACACCCGCAAGTAATTAAATACCTGCGGATGTCATTTTCCATTGAGGCGCGGAATGCGTGTGTGGAAAAACACCCACAGCATGCTCCATTTTAGTGCATGTCTCCCCCGGGGACAGCTCCCGCAGACTTCTATTGAAGCCTATGGAAGCCGTCCGGATCCGCGGCACACCCGCAGCTGAATTCCTGCTCTCCGGCGCGAGAGAGCAGGAGTTAAAAAAAAAAAAAAAAAAAGTGCACAGCCGCGACGGAGGGAAGATCCGCAGCATCCGGACAGGTAAGTAAATCTTCTTTTTAGGCCTTATGTCCGCGGGAAAGGAGGGACCCGCTGTGGATTCTGCATGAAGAATCCACGGCGGGCCTGATTTTCCCCGTGGACATGAGGCCTAAAAGGGCCATTAGGGTTTGTTTACACCAAACAATTCATTGAGCCCGTTTATATGGCAGATACATCGTTGGCTTGTTCCGTTGTTCACCTTCACTGTATTCGGGAATGAGAGCGACTGAATGGCCGCTATTTAAACTGAATGATTAGTGAATGAGACGATTTTTATGCCTGCATGAAAGGGACAAATGAAAAGTAAATGATTACTGTTCACTTTCGCTCACTTAAATGATTTTTTGAACAATAATCATTCCGTGTAAAAGGGCCTCAAGCCGTCAGTCCAGCCTCACTGATGAATCTCCTACTGAGATAAAGGGCCCTTTTACACTGTACGATGATTGTTCACATTCTCGCTGGATTGCAGGAATCGGAGTGATAATTGTACAGTGTAAATGCGTGCATGATCTGAGCGATGAATGAGAATTTGTTCGGCGTTAGGATTGTGCAGGCATGAGAAAAAAAAAGATGATCAGCCCGTGTGAACAGGCAGGCGTTCATTCATGAATGTCTATTTTCTGTGAATGGATGCAGGCGCACAAGAATGATGGCCCACCCACTCCGCCTCCATTCACTGAGCGATGCTCACCCCTGTGCCCGACTGTTCTGTGTAAAAGGGTCCCTAGCCTGCAGTTTCTATATGAAGTGATATGTTAAAGCTGCAGAAGACAAACCGTGCAACATTTTTAATGATTGTCAGTGCAAAATACATGCATTTAAGTAAAAAAAAAAAATCTGCCCCCAAAGGTGTCCACAGCCCTAAGGAATGAAATCATTAAAAGCATGGAAATTCAAGAAATAAAACGGTCTACTGAAATAATATCTACAAGACATATTCCCTGATGCCGACTTACCTTTGTGCTTCCCTTTGGTCGGCCTCTGCCTCGACTTTGAGTCTCTACTCCATTTTGATTCTTCACATCATTCTCTTTTTTGGGGGAATATACCTGCGACTTCCCTTCACGGACTGAATAAACCTACGAAGCAATAAAAGACTTCGTTAGAACATTATGTTCAGTTCTACAGTTATGAGCCGGTCATCGGGGCTCTGGAGCAGCTCTGACCTCAGACTAAAGGCCTTTTTACACGCAATAATTATGGCTCAAAATCTGTTCAAAGTGCCGAAAGAGCGATAATGGTTACATGTAAAGGCGGGCAGTCGTGCGCTATTCCTTCAATTCGTCTACAGCTGGTTATTAGCCAGTATTAAAACCATCCCTTCTCTGTTCAAAAGACCTTATCAGTGTGCTGGTGTTTGCACATCAGGAGTTCACAGTTTACTTTACTAGAAGAGACAATAGACCCCTGCTGGCCCGAAAACCATCCCATAAACACAGGCCCGGCTGAGCAAACAACTCCTGGAGGAAAACACAGATGATTAAAGCCATCATCTGCAAGTGTAATTTATTCAAAAATGTCAGCAGTTTGTTCAATCCCGCGGTTGTTTAAGCGATAATCGCAGTAAGTAAAAGGCCCTTTAGGCAATTTCACATGAGCTTATTTGCAAGCGCAACACAGTGAATAGAACCTACCGATTCCAATGGGTTTGTTACCATGCACAATATTTTTTCCAGCTCATTTCGGTTGCACAAAAAAACTCAGCATGCCCCATTTTCCTGCGCATTTGCGCACCAAAAGTCCCGGTAGGAGCCAGTAGGGATGCGCAAATGCGCGCAAAATACGCTATGAGATACGTGAAACACTGCATAATTGCGCAGGAAAAAAAACACATCTGGAACGCATTCCACTAATTATGGCTGGACCCATTGGCACATTTTTTTGCGTAAGCAGAAAGTACAGTAAAATATGCTGATGCGCACACAAAGAAAGCCCTGTCCGTTCCGCGAAAAAGTTGTGTTCATGTGTATGTAAATACAGATACGCTGGTGTGAATCCAGCCCAAGAAGCTGGAATAAATCCTAATTCTAACTGGTGGGACAGATGAAATAATAGACCGCAACATCGGACCTCTGTGTGCGCAATGAGGAGCCTAATGAGTGGAGCCAGTGATGGCTCCGTGGACAGTCGGCAAGGGAACAGGCAGGCAACAATATAAATCACCCCCGGGAATGGGCGCTCCTGTTTGGAGCCCTTAAACTTACTTTATGGGGCTCACAGGACCGACGGGTTCCCTGACATGTTAGTAATGTAGATGTAATGACCCAGGAAGATGTGGCAATCTCTCACCTTAGTCACGGATACAGGGAAGGTCTTGTTTTTGCTTCCTTTCGGCCGCCCTCGACCCCTACTTGCAGATCCTGAGCTGCTGGAATATTTTTCAGGCATGTTTTCTTTGTTCTGCGGGGTTTCCGTCAGGCTTTCCTTCTTAGTCGGCGTCTGAGAAGGCGTTTTTGTCACGTTCTCTCGGTTGTGCAGAGTTTCGGGCAATTGAGACAAGTACAACTGGTTGTCGTCCTGATCTGACTGCAGATAAGAGACACAGTGCAGATATAACAGACCTGCGGGGATTCAGCACTCAGCTCTGCGGCTCCTTTCATGTCTAACCTTCGGAAATTGAGTATCCAAGTACTGTATCAGTAACCTGTGTGAGCGGCCGAGACTGTAGGCGGGGAAGCCAATAACATCCTTACAGCACCGACTGCAGAGGATTACTAGTCAGGAAGGTGTCTAGAAGGGATGTTTGTATCCTCATCCCATTCTTATTATACAGAGATCAGCGGCCAACCCTACAGACACCGCTTATCTCATACAACCCTACAGACACCGCTTATCTCATACAACGCTACAGACACCGCTTATCTCATACAACGCTACTGACACCGCTTATCTCATACATCGCTACAGACTCCGCTTATCTCATACAACGCTACAGACACCGCTTATCTCATACATCGCTACAGACACCGCTTATCTCATACAACCCTACAGACACCGCTTATCTCATACATCGCTACAGACACCGCTTATCTCATACATCGCTACAGACTCCGCTTATCTCATACAACGCTACAGACACCGCTTATCTCATACAACCCTACAGACACCGCTTATCTCATACAACCCTACAGACACCGCTTATCTCATACAACCCTACAGACACCGCTTATCTCATACAACCCTACAGACACCGCTTATCTCATACAACCCTACAGACACCGCTTATCTCATACATCGCTACAGACTCCGCTTATCTCATACAACGCTACAGACACCGCTTATCTCATACAACGCTACAGACACCGCTTATCTCATACAACCCTACAGACACCGCTTATCTCATACAACCCTACAGACACCGCTTATCTCATACAACCCTACAGACACCGCTTATCTCATACAACCCTACAGACACCGCTTATCTCATACAACCCTACAGACACCGCTTATCTCATACAACCCTACAGACACCGCTTATCTCATACATCGCTACAGACTCCGCTTATCTCATACATCGCTACAGACTCCGCTTATCTCATACAACCCTACAGACACCGCTTATCTCATACAACGCTACAGACACCGCTTATCTCATACAACGCTACAGACACCGCTTATCTCATACAACGCTACAGACACCGCTTATCTCATACGTGCAACAACTTCTCCTTTGTCAACCAATAAGTGATTGACATGTATTGTTTAAAAAGAGGTTCTTCAGCAATTGCAGTTTGTAATACACAGTTCTGTGTGCCAACTGCTGCAGACCATCACGCCGTCCACCCGTCAGCAGCTGCACACCATCACGCCGTCCACCCGTCAGCAGCTGCACACCATCACGCCGTCCACCCGTCAGCAGCTGCACACCATCACGCCGTCCACCCGTCAGCAGCTGCACACCATCACGCCGTCCACCCGTCAGCAGCTGCACACCATCACGCCGTCCACCCGTCAGCAGCTGCAGACCATCACGCCGTCCACCCGTCAGCAGCTGCAGACCATCACGCCGTCCACCCGTCAGCAGCTGCACACCATCACGCCGTCCACCCGTCAGCAGCTGCAGACCATCACGCCGTCCACCCATCAGCAGCTGCAGACCATCACGCCGTCCACCCGTCAGCAGCTGCACACCATCACGCCGTCCACCCGTCAGCAGCTGCAGACCATCACGCCGTCCACCCGTCAGCAGCTGCAGACCATCACGCCGTCCACCCGTCAGCAGCTGCAGACCATCACGCCGTCCACCCGTCAGCAGCTGCAGACCATCACGCCGTCCACCCGTCAGCAGCTGCACACCATCACGCCGTCCACCCGTCAGCAGCTGCACACCATCACGCCGTCCACCCGTCAGCAGCTGCAGATCATCTTCATGAAAAGATTTAGGAAGTTGCATATCACTGAGTCAATGATTGACAGAAATCTCTCCTATTGGCCGCCTGCACACGGCTGGATTTGCATTGCGGAATCTGGAGCTGGTGTCCACCCCCGGGTTCAGCAGCAAGTACCGCCCGTGGCATGTTATGGAAAAGTGATTTGTCATGCACACGATTGTGGAGGGAAAAATATCACAGCATGCTCCATTTTTGCGCCGATTCTGCGCGGACAGCTTCCATGGAAGTCTATGGAAGCCGCCCAATTTGCGGCCCTTCCGCAATTGACACTGTGGAAAGGTTGCAGACTTCATGTCATCGCCTAGCGATGACGGGGAAAAAGAAGAGGTTTTAAATAAATAAAAAAAACTGTACTGCACATGTCCGACTGCGAGCCTTGCAGACCACCCGCAGTACAGATTGAAGAAAAGCACGGACACTGCCAGGGCTGGATTCCGACCCACTTTTAGGCATGGGGCCTTAGGCCGGCGCCTGAGGATCCGGCATAACTTGCATGGGACACTTGCATGGCCACTGCTCTGTGCTGTCCGGTTTACATGGACACGGCCCATCGTGCCACTTCTCAGGATACAGACAAGAATAGGACACCACGAGGTTTTCCCATGGACTGGCAGTCCTCAATGAGGTTGCCACAGCCCTATAACGTGGCTGTCTGCTCTCCGTGGATTAAGGTGGACAGCACACAGCTCCAAATATGCTACTGTTGGGGGGGACACTTACACTTCAGCAAGAGTTTCTGCAGCAGCTGAGGGGTGTATTTTAAGAAATGCTGTAAACTAATGTGAATGTTTGAATTGACCTGAGGGGATCTGTTGCCTCTATAAGTGCCCTTATCCTGCCGCTTTTTAGGATTATAGAGCTTTTCATTACATAAGGCCCTGTGCATGAGAGCTGCGTACCGTACCTCTACGAAATCATTTTCCGAGGCAGCAAACAATTTTCTTTTCTTTAGCTTCTGTGGCGTTGACCTCTTCCGCTTAGAACTTGAGTCTGTTTTGCGAGGGCCCATTATTACCTGCAGGAAGACAACAAGTTCCCCTTATTATACAGAACAGCCATCAAAGCGTATCTTGTATCCAAGCTAGTACAACAGGGAACCAGAGCCTCCATGCCCAACCGTATCACATCTTGTATCCAAGCTAGAGGCGGTACAACAGGGTCCTAGAGCCTCCATACCCCCATATAACATCTTGTATCCAAGCTAGAGGCGGTACAACAGGGTACTAGAGCCTCCATGCCCCCTGTATCACATCTTGTATCCAAGCTAGAGGCATTACAACAGGGTACTAGAGCCTCCATGCCCGCCCGTATCACATCTTGTATCCAAGCTAGAGGTGGTACAACAGGGTCCTAGAGCCTCCATACCCCTATATCACATCTTGTATCCAAGCTAGAGGCGGTACAACAGGGTACTAGAGCTTCCATGCCTACCAGTATCACCTCTTGTATCCAAGCTAGAGGTAGTACAACAGGATCCTAGAGCCCATGCCCACCCGTATTACATCTTGTATCCAAGCTAGAGGCGGTACAACAGGGTCCTTGAGCCTCCCTACAAGAGGGGGGGGCTATCTCTCTAGTTATCTATTGCTTACTCTGAGGCCATGTCCGCTTTCTCCCCAGTGACATTCCCGAACAGAAGCACGCTGGACGGGTGATTATAAAGGTACGGAAGGGGTCGGTTCCCATGTAGAGACGTTCTGTTCAGCGCGATTACCCTGCTCGCCAAGAAGGGTCACATAGGTGTTAAAGGGGAGGTCTGGCTTATGAATTATTTTATTGGTCAGCCATGCAATAAAACAAGTGACGCCATACTCGTCTGTCTTCTCTTCTAAGAGACGCTCCCGGTGTGTACTACAGTGGCAGTCAGGTGCCGCCTGCTGCAGCTTCACAGTCCTGAACTCCTGGCATCATAGTGCTTGGGATGCAAGTGCAGCCAGGAGAACAGGCAGTGACGCTGCAGCGGTCAGCACAGACCAGAAGCACTACAGGAAATAAGCATACAACAGCGGATTTTACTGCACCCCCTCATTACAATGGGCGGTGAGGTGCGTTACAAAGCACTGAAAGGTACAAAATAGAACGGAGTTTGCTAATCGCTGCATTTGAACACTCGTCTGAGAAGCCCCATTGAAATCAATGAGGTGTTTTACAGTGTTTAGCGCGGCGTTTCTAAATGGTGTGTGAGAGCGGCCTAAGGCTACTTTTAGCAACAAACCCCTCGGCGCACGTTCACATGGGGAAGAAAATCGTGTGAGTTTTGTACATTGCGAGACAAAACTCGCATGAAAATACAAACCAATATTTGCAATGGATCTACTTCCATGGGCGAGATGGAAAACCGTCAGCAGCACAAGAATAGTGCGCCATTCACGCTCAATAAGAATGCTGATATCCCCAAGTAGGTGGCGAGACCCCCCCCGATCAGCAAGCGATCCACTATCCTGTGGGCGGGGCAGAACTAGTGGTAGTGGTACAAGCCCTTTAAAGGGGTTCTGACATCAAAAAAAAAAATTTGTACTCACCTTGACTGGTCTGGCCCGATCGCCAGGCATGTCCCCTCCAGCCGGCATCTTCTTCTGTGCCTTTAAAGCAGAGCAGGAGCGGTCAAAAAGACCGCTTCCTGCTCTGGTCCATCCGTCAGGCACTTCCAAGGTCAACGGACAGACCGCCACAGCAAGCACGTCACAAGCAGTGCTTGCTGTGGGCGGCCCGTCCGTCCGGCTGAACTCCGGAGTGTTGCGCATGCGCAGTGGAGACGCAGCCCGTCCTGACTCCTGTCAGAGGGCACCTCTCCACTGCGCATGCGCGCGATCCCGGAGCGGCGCTGCTCGTGCAGACAGAAGAGGAGGAGCAGCGCCTGCCGGGAGATGACCCCCTGATGTCAACAACAACAGAAGACAAGGTAAGTATTATCTTTTTATGCTTTAGCAGCCATTAAACCATGGGTTCCCTGGGTCCATTAGGCAGACCAGGGAACAATGGCTGCTAAAGCATAAAAACATTATTCATGTCAGAACCCCTTTAATGACCACTTTTAGCCTTAAGCACCTGGCATCTGGGATTCTGCGGGATGAGTTGTAATGTTTATAGAAACCAATTTTGTGTATTCAATAACCTTTATACATTTTTTGTAGGAGGCAATAGAAAAGAAAAAGCCATTTCCCTGAGTTTAGGGCATTTGTTAGGGCGCTCACCAGAAATATTAGGTTACCTTTATTATTCGGGTCACAGCGGTGACGACACCAAAGTTATAGATTCCTATCTGTTTTACTGCTCTGGTGCCACATTCTAATACTTCCCAACAGCAGAGCTGCACTGCAAGGGACCGCTTCAGTCTTATTGGTACCATTTTCAGGTTTATATAACTGTTTGATTATTCTTTCCTGTTTTGCTGAGATGAACCAAAAAATGGGTATTTTGGCATTTTTCTTTAATGGAATTTAGTGTGCGGGATAAATAGTGTAATCCTTCCTAGGGTATTAGTGTACCTTGACACCACCAGGAAGCTAGGGGTTTGACAGGAGGAACGTCCCTCTCACACCCCTAGCTCCCGATAGGGTGAAGGGAGAAAGACCGTAGTAGCACAGTGTGCATACATGTTTCCCAGCTCTGCAGCCTTACCCTCTGGGTTACTATAGTAGCTAGCCTTACATTATTACCTGTAAATGGTGTCATGTTAGGGGTGTAACATCGCAGCATTAACATGTCATAATGTAAGGCTAACTACTATAGTAACCCAGAGGGTAAGGCTGCAGAGCTGGGAAACATGTATGCACACACTGCAGCGTGTGTTCTCCGTGCGGACCGGCATTTCAGCCAACAGTGAGAGGTGCACGGCTGCTCACCTCTCCATTCCGCCCGCAACCTCCGTCCCAGCTTCAGGGCTCCGTGCCGGACCTCCGCTGTCACCGCTGTTGCGCTGCCGGCAACACAGCTCTGTCACAGCCACTCCAGTGAGACTCCGGGTATGGGCTGGCGACATTTTCAGGGTTGGTGCTTGTGTGCTGCCACTGCAGGAAGTGTGTGTCCTGTGCTGCCATGCCAGCGGTTGCTGCTTGTGCACCGCCGCAGGTCAAGTAACTTTGTAGTGGGTCTGCGTGGCCGCTGTATACCTTTAGTATGAAGCTATAGTGGGCTTGCAGGACCTGATGATTAACACCCCTTAGTTGCCAATCAGCATGAGGGGGCGTCTCCCCCTGTCAATCTTGACTCCACCAGGAATTCCTGGTGGCGTCAAGATACACTAATACCCCTTCCTAGTACGGATGTGGCGATGCCAGTCACCTGCAGGCTGTCTTTGTTCTTTTTATATACGAGGGGGTGCTGATAAGTCTTTGGCTTTGTGTTATTTTGTTTCTATGGTAACGAATGTTACATGACATGAAAGCCTTGTGTGTCTAATATAGGTTTTAAAAATTTTGTGTTTGTAGCTTATGGCAACAGTGATCTCGGCACGCGGGAAAACAAAATGGTGGAGTCTAAGGCGATATTCACAGCAAATGAGAGCAGAGGAGTGATAAAATTCTTGTTTCTGCAAGGAAAGTCCGCGAAGGATATTCATGGTGATATGTCGCAGACATTGGGGGATCAGTGCCCTTCATATTCCACAGTTAAGAATTGGGTTGCCAAATTTAAAACGGGCCACTTCAGCACCAATGATGAGGAACGTCCTGGGCGACCGAGAGAGGTTGTTGTTCTGGAGATCGTTGATGCCGCGCACAACCTCATACTGCAGAATGGGCCAATTTCAGCTGCAGGAATAGCCGACATCATGGGGATTTCTCGTGAACGTGTTTGTGTCATTATCCATGAACATTTGAACATGAAGAAGCTATCTGCACAGCGGGTCCCCAAATGTTTGACAGCAGATAAGAAAAGCATGAGAGTGAAAACTTCCCGGTCCATTTGTCAACGTTTCCAGACTGATAAGAACTTCCTGGACCGACTGGTCACTATGGATGAGACCTGGATTTATTTGTATGACCCTGAAACCAAGGAGCAGTCAGAAGAGTGAAGGCACAGGGGTTCTCCTCACCCAAATCAGCCACTAAGGTGATGGTGACTGTGTTCTGGGATAAGGAGGGCGTGCTGCTAGGGGACTATCTTCAAAATGGTTCCACCATCAATGCAAGTTATTGCACTGAACTTTTGGACCAATTGAAGGCAGCTCTGAAGGCCAAAAGGTGCGGCAAGCTGTCCAAAGGAATCTTGTTCCTGCAAGACAACGCCTCCGCTCAAACTGCACAAGCGACCACGGCAAAACTGGAGGAGCTAGGCTTCCAGCTGGTTGACCACCCACCTTATTCACCAGATCTAGCTCCCTCCGACTATCATCTGTTTCCAAACCTCAAGGGTACCAAATTTCACCCCATTTCTGATGCTATGGCTGCTACAGATGACTGGTTTGAGGCACAACCGAAATCCTTCTTTTTGCAAGGCTTACAGAACTTGGAATACCAATGTAAGAAGTGTGTTGGCATCAGTGGAGAGGATGTGGAATAAATATAGTTTCATCTTCCTATCTCGTTTCTTTCTGGGTAAAGCCAAAGACTTATCAGCAGCCCCTCGTATAAAGTCTTGCAGGAAGGGGGGGCACTTAAGGACACGTCCGTAACATCGCCAACGTTATGCTGGGTTTAGACTGTAAGGATCGTTCAGAAAATTGTACAAAAAAGCAAAACTGGATAATTGTTCAGTTACGACGCAGCCAACACATTGAGAACCGCACTCTTTTCATTCGGCATTCAGTTTCAGGCGGCCTATAGATCAGCGGCTCATTCACTTGTCGGGCAGTTTAACCCCTTAGAGACGGCACCATTGCCTTCTTATGCCCTGCTTTGCTGGGCTTAAATCCCCAGGGACATAAAAACACGCTGCCGCTGGGGATTACGGCCCTGCAGGCTCTGGACGTGACAGCTCCATGCTGTCAGTTACTGGAGGTAGATGAAATGACCTGTTACGGGGATCCGTGGGAAGCCCCTTTCCCGATAATGCGATTGGCGCTATCCAATGGATAACACCGATCGTATTAATGTAAATAAAAAGTTGAAGTTTCAGCTACCCTCATGGATCGGTTTCATGAGGGGCGCTGAAACTACTCACACCCGTCCTCCACAATTTCCCGCAGCGATCTAGTCCAGAAGGACATGACGCCACTTTCTGCGCATGCACACCAGATGTAGGACAGCAAGCGCAGGCGGCCGTCAATGTTACATTTGTACGTCTCCTAGTGATTAAAGAAAATAACAGTTCTTCAAATGTGCGCCGAGAATAAAGTAAACGGATGGAAATAAATATCTTAGCAAACATTTGTACAGCATGTTGGCACATATTTGAAATATCGCAATTAAAAATGTGAAAAAAATGACAGCTTTTTCAAAATTTTCCCAAATTTGGCGCTTTTAATAAATATGCACAAATTCTATCGGTCTATTTTAACCACCTAAATGAAGTACAAAACATGTCAGAATCACCGGGATATGCAAAACCTTTACGGAGTTATTCTACATTAAAGTGACACGTCAGATTTCTAAAATTTGGCCTAGTTATTAGGGTGCAAACAGGCTCGGTCACCAAGGGGTTAAACCGCCATCGGTCATAGGAAGGTGAACCAGGTGGGAACTGCAGGACCCTGCGGGGGCTAGACACGCTGCACGACTGTAAGGAAGTTGCCCGCTCAGCCAGATTGTGAGCTTCTCCCGCTGTGTAAAAGGGGCATCAAATGGTGTCAGGGAGCGATCAGATGAGCAAGCCCCCTCCAGGAAGCCCCGCCCCTACGTCATGTAATTGTGTTTGGGCGCCATTAATTACACGCAGAGAACAATCTCTCGTAATACACGACAAAATAGAACATACTGCGCTCTTTTTTGCGCTCACATATCACGCATTTCCTTCACAAAAAGGTGGGCGAAACTACATCGGTCAGTGTATGTGTACATGGCAGCGTAATACGCGCTAATCTTCCGCTGCTGTGACTGGCCTTACGGTAGTTACAGCAGAAGATCCCGGCGGCTTTCATCCTCTACTTGTGAACAAGAGGTTGGATTTATCCATTGAGGGAAAAACCGCATCGCTCCAGCAGCAGGAGAGCAGACCCCGGCGACGAGGAGCAGTGTGTAGCATCCACAGCCCCAACAACCAGCTGAGTGGGCGGAGCCTCTGTGTCATGTGGCTGCCACTGCGCTGTATGGGGTGGATCACCTAGTGGTAGGGCAGTGAAGCAGATCTGATAGAAGGGAGAACCTGTCAGCAGGTATGAGCAGCAGAAACTACATGTTCCCAGGAGTCCGGGGAGGGATTATTTATACTTGGGCAGATCCCCGTCACTACGCTGCTGACAAGCTTCCAACGCTCTGTGGCTCCTGCAGCCTTCAGTCCTCTGCACGGTCCATGAGAGCGGGAATGGGAAGCTGACGAGTATAAAAAAAGCCCTCCCTAGGCTACTGGAAACCTGCCCTATGACCACACCAACCACCCGCGCGCTCCCCCCCCCCCAACCGCGCGCCCCCCACAGAGCGCACCCCCCCCCCCAACCGCACGCGCCCACAGAGCGCTCCCCCCCAACCGCGCGCGCCCACAGAGCGCTCCCCCCCCCAACCGCGCGCGCGCCCACAGAGCGCTCCCCCCCCAACCGCGCGAGCGCCCACAGAGCGCTCCCCCCCAACCGCGCGAGCGCCCACAGAGCGCTCCCCCCCAACCCCGCGAGCGCCCACAGAGCGCTCCCCCCCCAACCCCGCTCCCCCCCACAGAGCGCTCCCCCCCAACCCCGCGAGCCCCCAGAGCGCTCCCCCCCAACCCCGCGAGCCCCCAGAGCGCTCCCCCCCCAACCGCGCGCGCCCACAGAGCGCTCCCCCCCAACTGCGCGAGCCCCCAGAGCGCTTCCCCCCAACCGCGCGCGCCCCCCCCAGAGCGCTTCCCCCCCAACCGCGCGCGCCCCCCCAGAGCGCTTCCCCCCCAACCGCGCGCAGCCCAGAGCGCTCCCCCCCCAACCGCGCGCGCCCACAGCGCTCCCCCCCAACCGCGCGCGCCCACAGAGCGCTCCCCCCCAACCGCGCGAGCCCCCAGAGCGCTTCCCCCCAACCGCGCGTGCCCCCCCAACCGCGCGCGCCCACAGAGCGCTTCCCCCCCAACCGCGCGCGCCCACAGAGCGCTTCCCCCCCAACCGCGCGCGCCCACAGAGCGCTTCCCCCCCCAACCGCGCGCGCCCACAGAGCGCTTCCCCCCCCCAACCGCGCGCGCCCACAGAGCGCTCCCCCCCCCAACCGCGCGCGCCCACAGAGCGCTCCCCCCCAACTGCGCGAGCCCCCAGAGCGCTTCCCCCCCAACCGCGCGCGCCCACAGAGCGCTCCCCCCCCCAACCGCGCGCGCCCACAGAGCGCTTCCCCCCCCAACCGCGCGAGCCCCCAGAGCGCTTCCCCCCCAACCGCGCGAGCCCCCAGAGCGCTTCCCCCCAACGCACTCCCCCCCAACCGCGCGAGCCCCCAGAGCGCTTCCCCCCAACCGCGCGAGCCCCCAGAGCGCTTCCCCCCAACCGCGCGAGCCCCCAGAGCGCTTCCCCCCCAACCGCGCGAGCCCCCAGAGCGCTTCCCCCCCAACCGCGCGAGCCCCCAGAGCGCTTCCCCCCCAACCGCGCGAGCCCCCAGAGCGCTTCCCCCCCAACCGCGCGAGCCCCCAGAGCGCTTCCCCCCCAACCGCGCGAGCCCCCAGAGCGCTTCCCCCCCAACCGCGCGAGCCCCCAGAGCGCTTCCCCCCCAACCGCGCGAGCCCCCAGAGCGCTTCCCCCCCAACCGCGCTTCCCCCCCAGAGCGCTTCCCCCCCCAACCGCGCGAGCCCCCAGAGCGCTTCCCCCCCCAACCGCGCGAGCCCCCAGAGCGCTTCCCCCCCAACCGCGCGAGCCCCCAGAGCGCTTCCCCCCCCAACCGCGCGAGCCCCCAGAGCGCTCCCCCCCCAACCGCGCGAGCCCCCAGAGCGCTCCCCCCCCCAACCGCGCGAGCCCCCAGAGCGCTCCCCCCCCCAACCGCGCGAGCCCCCAGAGCGCTCCCCCCCCCAACCGCGCGAGCCCCCAGAGCGCTCCCCCCC